>NC_056080.1:79738721-80360078 GCF_016772045.2 Ovis aries | reverse complement strand
AGATACCAGGAAACTGCTGGTGCTTGGATGTGGCTTTCTTCCCTTTGCAAGAGCCACCACACCCTGAATAAGACCCGGAGACAAGCTGTTGACTAAGAGTTTGCAAGGCTCATTTGCATGCGACTTGCACAGAGTGTTTATCAGAACACAAACAGGTCTGCTCTGCAGTTCACCATTCGCTGTGCCAGCTGGACTCAGAGTGGCCTTCAATTCGGAACCACCTCAAGGCCCAAAAAAGGGCAACCAGGGCTGGGCTATAGGACTGGAGTGGTCTTAGGGTAAAGCCATCACTAATCCACCCACTGAAGCCCGCGGACCCCCTTACCCAGCCCCCTTCAGCAAAGTCAAGGTGTTCCACCTTCTGGTGGCTAGAATGCCACTTTTTGAGGGAAACCAGGTGCCCCCCTTTCCTCCTCGGGCTCCTGAGGGGCAGGGAGAACCTAGGAGAGCAGAGCTACTAGGACAGGAATGGAGCGAAGGAGGAAGGAAGCAGGACCAGTGGCGGTTGAGGCCGAAGGGGCGTGAGGAGGCGGGCAGGGGGCTCAGGTTCCCTCCCCCAGCCCGCTCCGGAGGTTGCTAGGGGTGGGCCTCGAGCCCCGGGCCAGCAGCCAGCACATTGCAAGCTCTCCCACGACCTTTAGGGTCTCCGGGGGGGAAAAGGGCCAGGAGCGCCCAGTGCCCTCTCACCTTTGACCTGCGCCTCATAGTCAGCCTGCGGCCCTCGCTCTCGGCGTAGCTTCCCATGAGTGGCCATGGCCACTGGGTGGCCGCACTGTTGAGCCCGGCTGCTCCCACGCGGCCGTGAGCGGGCCAGGCGCAGGGACCTGCGGGCCGGCAGCCAGCACCCTGCGCCGGCCCCGCCCTGCCCCGTCCCGCCCCCAACGCGGCTCCTGGGGCGGGGCGCCCCAGGCCTGGCACTGCCCACGAGGGTCTCGGGCCGCTGTGGTTCTCACTGTGGCTGGACCTTGCCGTCCCCCCACCCCAACTCCGGGCACATGGGGCACGCCCCCAGGCAGCCTTGTGCCCCAGGTTCAGCTGCCAAGCAGCCAGGGTCGCTGTGAGAGCCTCAACGTGCCCGACAAGCTGGCACCCTCTGGCTGCCACTCCCTCCCAAACTCCAGAGGGCTTTGTGGTCCCCGTTGCCAGACTGCACCCCTCACATCGTGGCCATCAGCCATCAATGCCAGTGTGCAGCAATGCCATAGCTGCTCCTGACCGCCAGGCTCCCTTGGGTCAGCTGCCTTCCCCAGACCTCCAGGACATCCGATGGGGCCCACCCTTCCCAACACTAGGAGAGCCAGGGGGCAAGGAAGATCAGCAGGGGAGACCAGAACCTGCCCTTGGTCCCTCCAGGCCGCATGGTGGGGTGGAGGCAGGGACAGAGGGCAGGGCTAGGCTAAGGTTCCCCTTCTGTTCAGCCCCATAGAGAGGAACCAGCCTTGTTTCCCCATAGGTGGTTACCACTTCCTGCTACCGGAAGACACTCTTCTGTCTCCTTTCCCCTGCACCTCACACCTGCTCTGTCTTAAGCCTGGGGGGCTGGGGAGGGGTAGCTCTCTTCCTGCACCCTTAGAACAGGGCCTTACTGAGCCCGGGGGGCAGCTTGCGGCTTCTCTTATCTAGGGATGCTTCACGTCTCTCTAGCAACTCAAAGTCAGAGGGCAACAGTTTTCCTCTGGTATACTAAGGCAGGATGCAGTTAGCAGGTAGACAAGGCGGAGTAGACAACCGTGTTAGAGAAATCCCTGGGGTACACAGATGGTGACAAGGGTGGCAAAGGTATTTAAGCTTTGGGGTGGTACCCAGGCAAGGGGAACCTGTGGGCACTTGTGCAAGGGGTCCAGGCATGTGTTTGCATGGAAGTCAAAGTCAGGCTCTGTGCAAATGTGAGCACATGTGACCTTGACCTGCAGCTCTGCAAGGGAGAGGACTTTGCACAGGTACTTCCTGGCTTTCAACTGTGCACAGTTCTCTTGCCCAGAAGGGGAAAACATACCTTCTCAGCTCCCTGCCCCCCACCCCCGTGTCTAGGCCCTTCTCTAAGGTAAAGTGTGTGTACCGGGGACTGGGGCTTTTGGACCTGGGAGCTAGATGGAACACATCTTGCCCCTTTCCCTCTATCTGGGCCCTGACTGGTTCCCCAAAGCCCCTCCCCCATTCAGCAGAGCCAGGCACAGGGCTCAAGCCCACAAGAAACGGCTGCTGAACTGGCCTCAGCCCCTACTCTCCTTCTGTCCTTTTGCTTTACCACTCCAGAAATACCCACGTGATGTCCCATTCAGCCACTGGTGTAAAACTTTTGAGTCACTCATTTCAGTTCCGTCGCTCAGTCGTGTCCAACTCTTTGTGAACCCATGAATCGCAGCATGCCAGGCCTCCCTGTCCATCACCAACTCCCAGAGTTCACCCAAACTCATGTGCACCGAGTCAGTGATGCTATCCAGCCATCTCATCCTCTGTCGTCCCCTTCTCCTCCTGCCCCTAATCCCTCCCAGCATCAGGGTCTTTTCCAATGAGTCAACTCTTCGCATGAGGTGGCCAAAGTATTGGAGTTTCAGCCTCAGCATCAGTCCTTCCAATGAACACCCAGGACTGGTCTCCTTTAGGATGGACTGGTTGGATCTCCTTGAAGTCCAAGGGACTTGCAAGAGTCTTCTCCAACACCACAGTTCAAAAGCATCAATTCTTCGGCGCTCAGCTTTCTTCACAGTCCAACTCTTACATCCATACATGACCAATGGAAAACCATAGCCTTGACTAGACGGACCTTTGTTGGCAAAGTAATGTCTCTGCTTTTGAATATGCTGTCTAGGTGGGTCATAACTTTCCTTCCAAGGAGTAAGCGTCTTTTAATTTCATGGGTGCAGTCACCATCTGCAGTGATTTTGGAGCCCCCAAAAATAAAGTCTGACACTGTTTCCCCATCTATTTCCCATGAAGTGATGGTCACTAGTACTGGCCAAACTTTTCTTTGGCATTTAAGGCCGTACTGCCTGCTCTATCCTCAGCTCTATTTCTCCACTTCGGAGGATCTAAACTGCTCAGAAGGGCAGGACCAGATCTGTGCAGGACCAAATCTGCGAGAGCTTGCTAAACCGGTTGGCGAGTGAATACTTGGTCCGGGCGGAGGCGGGGTCAGGTCTGCTACGCGGAGAATGGACCAGAGGGAGATGAGATCGGTGCCGAGGCTGTTACCAGGTGCCCATGTCAGGTTGTGCACCTCGGTGTATAGGCTCATGCCAGGGAAAACGTCCCCGGAACCCACAGTCCCAAGGCTACAGGGCAGGCGTTCCTGCTTTTCCACCCCCAGCCTTCTGGCCTCAGGTCGGCACGATGACCCTGAAGGGGCTGCTCCAGAGGCGAGCCCTGCAGAGGCGGAGGAAGTGCTGGGCCCCAAGGGTCACCCGGGCCTGCGGCTTCCCTCTTTGCCCTCCGCCCTCGCCGCAGCTCCCGCCTCCGCTCAGGAAACCCGACCGCCTAAGGGCGGCCGAGCTTCAACCTTCCCCCTGGGCCGCAGGGCGCTGGAGGAGGGGCAGAGCGCAGGTCGGACGAGGCAGGAAGTAAAAGGCCCGCAAGCGGCCGTGAGAACCTCCCCCGGCTCCCGCCAGCCTGCACCGGGGCGCGGTCGAGGTAGTGCGCATGCTCCGCCGCTCGCCCCGCCCCGCCCTCCGAGCGGAGCCCGGCCCAGCCGCCGCCGGACCAATCAGAGCCTGGGAACGAAGCCGGCTCCGTGGGTGAATCTAAAGGAACTGACGCCGGGAGGTGGGGCGAGGCAGAAATTTGAGTCAATCAGAACACGGCCTCCCTTCCCTTCGCGGGCCCAGGAGCCGGCGGCGGCGCACCGGCCCGCGCAGGCGCGTTTTCCAATTCCCGACCCGCCCACTGGTCTCCGCCTACCCGGCTGCCTGTTGATCACGTGGCAGGCGCCAGCCAGAGAGAGACAGGAGCTCCAACCCTTGGTAGCGAATTATTCAGCGTAGCAGGAGAGCAATGTGCCATCTGCGGTAGCAGGGGTATAAGGTAGTGACAGCTAAGGAGTGTTGAGCTCCGCTGGGAGGTGGGCAGCCCAGGCAGCCCGCCCAGGGAGGAGGGGCAGCAAACAATGGTGATGCAGTCGGAGGGAATGGTAGGGATGAAAGGTACTAGAGCAAATTTTAGGCTTCTATTCTGCATGAAATGACATGAATGTTATTTGTCAAAACCCAGAGTGTACAACGCAGAAGGAAATATAAACCCTGGACTAGAGTCGGACACGACTGAGCAACTTCACTTCCACATTTCACTTTCATGCATTGGAGAAGGAAATGGCAACCCACTCCAGTGTTCTTGCCTGGAGAATCCCGGGGGCCGCGGAGCCTGGTGGGCTGCCGTCTATGGGATCGCACAGAGTCGGACACGGCTGAAGCGACTTAGCAGCAGCAGGACTATAGTTAATAATGTATCAGTATTGGGTCAAATGTAAGAATACAAAGTTATTAATAATGAAGTAATTACCCTCCAATTAAAATAAAAAGAAAAAAGGTCAAAATGTTATTAATAGTTGAAACTGGAGGGGTGAGGCGTGCATCCACGGAAACCCTGTACTATCTGCCCACCTCTGTGAATCTAAAACCGTTAGGAAGGAGATTCAAGGGGTATCACGGTGATCAAACGCACAGAATTGGTGGATCTGTTAGTTTGCAGGGGAGGGAGGAATCAAGGACACTTGCCAGGGCTTGGGGAACTAGGGAGCTGGTTGGGCCACTACTGAGATGGTAGATAAGGTCAATGAGCAGCTGGACTCCCACATCTGGAGCGTGGCAGGGCAGCAGCACAGCAAGGCTCAGAAGGCTTCCAGAACTCCAGGGTTTCTTTCCCCAACCACCCGAGACCCAAAGACAGCTCCAAGCCATCAGACTTCTCCAAAGCCCTGACAAAGCTCTTCCCTTCTAGGAGGGCTTGCAGGACGCACTGTGCCAAAAGGCTGTGAGGTCCACATCCAGAGGAACACAAGAGCCGGAGCAGGGCAGCCACACATCACCCAAAAGGTGCACACTCGCACACGTGAACTCCCCAAGGCCACTGGGTGAAGTTTATTGTGAAACCTCTTGCTGTGAGGATGGGATGGGCAGGCCAGGACAGGGAGGGGAGCAGGTGCGGGCTCTAGGAAGCCGAGTCAGAGGCCTCTGAGCTGTCCTTAACATCAGTGCTCTCTGTGGTCTCGCTGACCTCGCTTAGGTCCTTGCTGTCGCCACCGCTGTCCTCCGCAACCAGGCCCTTTTCCTCACGACAGGCCTCCCCTGAGCTTGGAAGCGAGTTGCCCTTGCCTTCCATCTTGTTCTCGATGGAGCCCAGCACCACATGCCTGCCCTTCTCCTTCAGCTCCAGGTGCCGCCTCAGCTGCCACCAGAAGCCCGGGAGAGGCGGGAGGAAGGAGACAGGGCCTAAGTCTCTAGACCATGAGGGCCCACTCCCACTGCCCATTTCTGGTCCCTTGGTGGGGGGGCAGGCAGGGCAGAAAACACGGGACTGCATTGGGAGACCCAGGGCTAGTCCCGGCAACTGCCCCCTCTGGGCCTGTTTCCTCTGCAGTGAAGTGGAGGTGTTCACACACCCTCACACGGCTGCTGTGGAGCCCTCTGAATGGCCCCAGCCCCCATGGAGCCTTGGGCAGAACCCTGTCTCCTCAGCCTTGGAGCCGGCTGCAGCCATCCCCAGCCCCACGCCTCAGCATGTCCAGACTGTCCTGTCACAGCTGCCTCTGGTCAGGATAGGCTTCTCCTCAGAAAATGGAGCCTTGGCCCAATGAGAGCCTCCTTTAGAGCCCTGCCAAGGTCTGGCTCCCCACCTGTCAGCTGAGGTGAAGAGGACCAGGACATCTCCACCTCCCTCAGGCCACCCTACTCAGCCTGCTTGGGGCCGGTGGACTTGGCACCACTGGACTCACCTCATCGGCCATCTGGGTGAGGTCCCGCTTCATGGCGTATGCATCTTCCCCGTCAGCGTAGTATTTGGGTTCCACTTCACTGATCCTGGGGGTGGGGGGGTGGAGAGGAGGAGAAGAAACTGAGTTGGGGGCAATTCTCCTCCACCCTCTGGTGCCACCTGCCAGTGGGACGGGGTGTCAGTGCCCCCCAGAGGCCCTTTGGAAACATTTCTGACGTGGCCTTCTGTCTGCTTTCTCCGACAGTAAGCTGGACTCCCTCCCACCCTTGGCATTCTGCCACCCCCCACCTCATCTCTAACCTGGCTCCCAAGGATCTGTTTCTGTGGTTTCCTGGGAACTGCGGGCCCTGCATGTGGCAGTACCCTCCCCCTCCTTGCCCGGTTCCCTGTCATTTCCTGGGCATGCATGGCTGGCTGGCTCCCATGCCGAACAGTTGGAAACGGCGGGGGGTGGTGCTGTGGCCTCTGTTCTTGGTGTTCTTGGATGGCCCAGAAAGGCCCTGCCAGCCTTCAGACCCAGGAACTGTCAACCAGCAGGGGCGTCTGCATCCAGGTCAAAGATCCTCAGATGCCCAGCCCGTAGGTCCTTCCCTTCCTTAAGCAAGCTGAAGCTAAGGCTGTCTCAGTGGGCTCTCCACAAACAGCCCATCCCAGCAGCTTTCACCACAACGCCCTGGGCAGGGCAGTTCCTGGCCAGGCTCTCTGTGTCCTGTGCTGGGCACACTGAGCGGACTGCTCTCACCCACTAGGACACCCAGGGCTCTAGACCCCTCTGCTGCACCCTTCCTGCGCCAATATGCTTAGGTTTACCCTTTCTTCTGGTTCTGCTGAGATGCTTCTAGGTGCCTGGTCACTCTCAGTCCTGTTCCTGTCCTGGGTCCTTGTCTCTACTTCTGAATCCCTTCACCATGCTGCCCTTCACCTGGCCCCCACCAGCAGCACGTAGTCCTCTTCTGCCCAGCAAGAAACGCTAAATGTCCTCTAGGCCCACAACACATCTCAAACAGACGGTGGCAGGTGGGTGTCACTGTCTCCGAGTGGAGGCCAAAGCCTGTCCCTAGCTCCAGCTGCTGCCCACCCTCATGCCTAGAAGGTAGCTCAGCCCATCTCAGCCACCTGGGCAAGCCAGACCTGGGGACTGTCCCATTAGAAACATCTAGATTTACTTACTGAAAGTTGAGCGTGTTGGAATAGAGGTGCAAAGCTGCCCGGTTACTGTAGGGGAACAAGGCAGTGCTGAGCTCTACAGACCAGGCCAGACAGGGACAACACGTCCAGGCCCTGCCCATCCTCCCAGCCCCCCTCCCCACGAATCCCACCTCCGGAGTCTTCTCCAAAAGCCAAGGCAGCCCAGGACCCGTATCAAGACAGTAGCCCCCACCCCCCTTCCTTTGACCCCGGCTTCCACCTCTTCCTGACGTGCAGGGAGACATATTTGGCATTGAAGTTCTCGATCATGGCTCGGGAGGCCTGGTCCATCAGCTTTTGAGCCAGGCCAAGACGCCGGTGAGAACGCTTAACAGCCTAGGGGCAGAAAAGTGGGACCTCAGAGGCGGCTCCAACTAACTTCCACACCCACCAGAGCCTGGGGGGAGGTCCTACGCACCAGCGAGGTGATATGTCCATGGGGCACGTCGTCTGGGTCTTCTTCCCTAGATCAAGAAGAAAGAGACTAGGAGCGAACCTCACAGTGCTCCCAGACCCAGGGTAGGGGAGAGAGTCAGGGCTCTCCAGACCCTAGACAGCAGACAAAAAACATGTGCAGTATCAATGGAACACTATTCAGTGCTAAAAAGAAGGGAGTTATCAAGCCAGGAAAAGCCATGGAGGAAACTTCAATTCATATAACTGAGAGGCAGTCTGAAATGGCTACACTGTATGTTGAGGTACGTATGCAGTCAGTCATGTCTGACTCTTTGCGACCCCATGGACAGTAGCCCGCCAGGCTCCTTTGTCCATGGAGATTCTCCAGGCAAGAGTACTGGAGTGGGTTGCCATTTCCTCCTCCAGGGGATCTTCCCCACCCAGGGATTGAACCTGTGTCTCTTGCACTGGCAGGCAGATTCTTTACCACTGAGCCACCTGGGAAGCCCACACACTGTATGATTCTAATCATGGGATGTTCTGGAAAAGGTAAAACTATGGAGACAGTAAAGAGATCAGTGGTTCCCTGGGGAGAGAGGAGGGATGAACAGGTGGAGTACGGAAAACTCGGCAGGCAGTAAGACTACTCTGTGTGATACTATAGTAGTGAACACATGTTATACATTTGTCCATATGACTCTAAGAATGAAACTTACTGTGAACTATGGACTTTAATAATGATGTAGTAATATTGTAACAGATGTACCAGGAGATATTAGTAAGAGAGGCAACCAGGGAAGACAGGGAAGGAGTTATGTGAGAGGGGTGTGTATTTTAAACTCACATTTCCTCTAAAGCTCAAACTGAACTAAAGAACAGTCTATTCACTTCAAAAAGAAAAAAAGAAAAAAAAAAAAACCAACCCAGGCAGCCTCCATCAGGCATGTGCAAATGTTAGTGTCCCTCCTCCCCAACCCGCAGGTCAGGCACCAGTCTTGTCTCTCTGCCTCTGGTGACTCACATTTTGGCCAGGACGTACCCCACGATCTTCCCATTCTCATCCTCAGCGATGTACGAGAGCTATAAGACAGGAGGAAAGAGGAGGCAGAAAACAAGTTTCTATCAGAGCTGGAGGAGCCCTTAGTGGACATCTGGCCCCACCGAGTCTCTCACCCTGGCCATGATGGACAGCAGCCCAGGGTGGAGTTCAGTGACAGCTCCTGACCTCCAGGCAAGGTGGCCTTGTTTTCCCAAGCCCCTCGTTCTTAGCCAGGAAGAGGTGGGCAGACAGGTGGTAATTCTGCTCCTAGGTTGGCCCTGTTCATCTCCCATCTTCAGGCATCTCCTTTCCACCCCCAGCCACCCCAGATGAAGCCAACACCCAGGGCCTCCTTCACCCAGGCGCCCCCCTCGGACTCTTCATGGTCTCAGCCAACTCAGGGTGGGACTTCCTTGACCCAGTCCCCAAATTCAACAGCCGCCCACCTGGGGCCAGGAGAGGCCATGGTAGAAATAGTATTTCATCTGGTAGTTCTCAGGCAGGCACAGGAGGTTACAATGTTGCATGTTCATCAGGTCCTCTGGCTGCGAGGGAGGAGGGCAGTGGAACGCGGTCAAGCCTGGGGCTGCTCTAAGTAGGCCTCGGTTCTGTTGAGGCGCTGCTCGTTGTCTACTCACCGACCCCCCATCCCCACCCCCAGACCTGGGCGGGAGCTGGGACTATCTGTCTCTGCACAGTCCTGGCCCAGGGCCGCCGGGCAAAAACTTGACTGTTCCAGGAACGGACGTGAGCGCTAGGAAGCTCCCCAACACCATCCCACAGAGCCCCGACATCCCCGAAAGGGGTTCGCAGCCCCGGCTTTGAACCCCTGGCCTCATCTGTGGGGAGGGCCAACCCCACGGGAACGGTAGCCTTCACTGCTTTGTGCCGGGCGGCCGCAGGCGCTCCAGGCGGCCGGCCCTGGGGCTCGGCCGGGCCCCTCGGGAGCATGCGCACGCGGCCACTGGGCCTCGCTCCCACGCGGCGCGGACCATCTCCGGCCCCGGCTCCTCACCCTCGCATTGCGGATGTTCATAACGGCGGCGGGACTCGCAGCTCCCAGCGGGTCGTGAACGCGCAGTCAGCTGCCGCCGCGCTTCAGAGCGACACCGGGGCTGCCAGGCCACGGCTAGGGCTGGAGCTAGGTCCGGGATCGCGGGGGCGGTGGCGGAAGAGGCGGCGCGCGCCTGGCCCGTCCACCGGACGGAAGTGGCGCGCTGCCGGACCCACCCTCCTGGGTGCTCGGCTAATGCGCAGGGAGCTCCAAGGGCGGGGCGGGGTCTCTACGCGGGGCGGGCCAATGGCTGGGCAAGCCCGGGCGCGGGGCGGGCCTCTTGGCGAGGTGGGAGGTTCCAGCGCTCCGGGTGGGTCACTGGCCGGGTGAGCAGGTGCTCTTCAGCCGAAGGCGGCGGGCGCTCCCCACCTCCCGCGACCCCACAGAAGCTCACACACACAGACAGTGTAACGGGCTTCGTTTTATTCTGCGCCTGGGCGGGCGGGACCAGCGGGCGGAGACCGGGCGCTGAGGGCCGAGGCCGGAGCGAGGCGACTCAGCAGGTCGTTCAGCATCTCCTCGCACATGGCCAGGCACCGCGGCACGTGGAAGCAGCCTACGGGGAGAGGCGGGACAGCGGGTTGGGAGGGCTAGGGACAGCGAAGTGCCCTGAGCCCCTGAGGCCTCGCCCTGTCCCCCACTCACCTTTGAAAGGACCCCCCTTGATAGTGAGGGCGACCTTCCCATCTCGGTTTAAGTAGCCAAACCATTCCCCGTACTCTGGATCGCGAAACTGCAATAACAAGGCAGTGACAGGCAGCGCTGGCAGGTCATGTAACTTTGTAACAGATGATTCCTTTTGAGTTCCTGTTCTCTGCTTCACAGGCCTGTCTTCCAGTTGATGAGATTGTAGATATCTAGCACTGAACGGACTCCAGCCTTGCTTGTCACAGGTCCCAAACACATCTCCCTCTCCCTTGGAGCCCCTTGAAGCCTGACCCTGCCCAGCAGCTGTGTTGACCCATTCCAAATTCCTTTCTTCTCTCTTGCCCACAGTTCCTTGCAGATGCTCCAAGGTAGACTCCGGAGCCCTGGCCTAGACCCTTCTCTTTCCTCCCCAGATAGAGACCTGAGTGGAATCCCTTCTCAGAAGGACTGTGGAAGAAGTCAGTGACACTGAAGTCCACTATCAAAATGTCTTTTTAAATGTCGACTTGTGAATAGGTCTACTCCTCTTCATAGCAGGTAACACTAGTTCTATATCTATTCATTCTATCTTTGCAGTGACACTGCTCATGTCCTCACATTATTCAACTATTTGATCTGACATGGACAGATTGAACTGTTTCTGTGGATGTCTGAATTTCCTGTCTTCTGTTATGATGATCAATGCATAATGACTGATCTGTTTATAAGTTTCCTGATTGTTTGATGGCCATCTCTCTTTCTTGACAATTTATTCCTTAAATTTCACTTTATGCAGTTAACACCAATGGCCTCAAACACAGGTTCTTTTGAATGCATTCAATATTAACATTATCTTGTGACTGTTGTGTTTGGAAGTAATGATGAGTGTGTGCGATACTGGGAGATGCCCCTAGAACTACAATATAACGTGAACACATTTGGGATGTCTACTGGTGACGAAGTCAGACACTGCTAATGCCACTGTGCTTTCATTCATGATGGAAGCGAATACTGGATTTCAGTTAGAGGTCAGCCTAAAGAAAGACAGAATTTTCTCCCAGGTTGCAAAACCCACAGACCACCAAGTAAGACCCCCTGTTGTAATCCCTCCTGTACTGGGGTTTACTGATGGAGAGAGTTGTGGCTTTCGAAACACATTGGGAATTTTCCTTCATTCAGGCTCAACCCCCAAGGTGCCTCTCAGCCATGGCTGGCACAGGTCATCACTCCACTCATTGCACTCGGGCCTCTAGTGGAGGGGGGTCCCTGGCTCCCCTCCTGCCTCACAACTGATTCTTGTCTCCTTTGCTGGGCCCTTCTATTCCCTCTTCTCTTTTCTTTCTGTCCTCAAAGCTCACCTTGCCTTGTGGCTCGCAGTATATATCATCTATATCCTTATGACACCCAAACACTTGTGGCCAGTCCAGACTCCTCCCACTCAACCAGACTCTGAGCCCTGCTCCTGTTGCATCTTCCACCCCGGGTCAGGCCCCCACTCACTGGCCAGGATGACAGCCACCGCGCCACCTCCCTGCCTTGGCCCAGGGCCCTATGGCCTCCCCTTCTGAAGCCCCAGCACCTGTGAACCCCGGAGTCAGGTTGACCCCTCTTTGCTGAGCACCCCTTCTAGCTTTTTTCCTTCCCATCAGCCCCGCCTGCAGCCCCCTGACTTTGCTGTATTTCCCAGAGCTCTCATCCCCATCTCCGTTTGCTTGTTTACTTGTTTATGGTCAGTCACTGCCAGCAAAATGTGAGCTCCAGTGGGGAAGGGGCTGCTCTGTTGACAACAGAGGGTACTGGGGCTGGGACCTCCATGTCTGCTGAGGGGCAAGCGGGGGATGTGCAAGAAGACTTGCCCTCCCCGCCCAGTCTGCAGTCTCCACACCTTTGCTGAGACCAGGAAGCAGAACTTACCCGGTGGAAGGTGTACTCGGCCACCTGGTAGAAGATGCGCAGCAAGGCAGGGTCCCCAGTCTCACTATAGCCCATGAGGAAGGCGATCATGGCTTCACTGTGTGGCCACCAGAGCTTCATGGCCCACTCCAGCTGGGAGCAGAGAGGAGGCATCTGGAAGCCTGTGTCCCACCCTCCACCACCCCTCTCAGCAGGAAGGTCACCCCCATCATTCAGGCCCTGGCTAAGACTCCATCTGGCCCAGGCACTTGGAGCTTCATTGTGACATGGATGTCTATGGAGGCCTTGACTGCCTGGCAGATTGGCACTAGCTTCTTGAGCCAGAAGGGCAGGGCTGGGCCAGGCTCCCCTTAAGCCCTGGAATCCAAACCCTGGCTGTCTCATCGGTCTGTCTAGAGCCCCTTGGACAGTCAACTCAGCCACCTTCTGTGGACCTCAGTGGGATCAAGGTATAATCACACAGGCGTAAGGGACCAAATCTGCCCCCGCTGCTGATGACTTAGAATCACCCAGTGAGCCTTTCCAAGACAGAGGGACACGTGTCTCCTTGTGTGCGTGAGCTTGAGGACCACTGGGGTCTCCCTGGGCCCCCCACTCTGTGAAATGGGTTGAGGACAGCCCTGGGCACATTCCCACCTGGGTGGGGCAGAGGCCATCAGCATCCTGGAAGTAGAAGAGGCCACCATGCTCAGGGTCCCATCCAGAGTGGAAAGGCAACAGTAGGAACTTGTCAATCACGTGGGCTTGAAGTTTGGCATCACCTCTCCGGATGGCATAACGGAGCAGGAACCAGCCAGCCTCCAGCGCGTGGCCTGGTGAGGGCTCAGGGTAAGGCAGGTAGTGTGGTCTCCCTCAGGTAGGGGGTTCCAGCCCCCTGCACTCTGTGCTGACTCCCTTCCTCTCTTGCCAGCAGTGGGGCCTGCTCTGAGCCATGCCCCCCAGCATGGCAGGCCCATCCCTGCTTCTCTGCCTGGTCCTCAGTGCCCAGTGTGGAGGGAGGCAGGCAGTCCCCACATCTGAAGCCCACCCCACCCCTCACCTGGGTTCTGGTGTCTCCCCAAGCAGCCTGAGAGTTCCTCACCATCCTCTGACACGTTCTCCAGCACAGCCTGCCCACCCCTCTGCAGAGGGAGGTGCAGAAGGGGGTTCAGCACTCAGCAACCCCCTCCAGCCCCTCCCTCCTCATCTGCAGGCTTGGGTGGGCTGGCGGGAGTGGGCAAGGGGATTTTGAGGAGGAGCTGATTCACTCCCAAGGGTCTGGAACTTGCTTTGGGCCTGGGCCCCAGAAGACACTGAACGGGGGGGACTAAGATTGGGCCGACCTGGCTGTCCAGAGGCCTGGGAGGAAGCTGGGTCTGGGTTTCATGCTCCCTGATGGGCCTGGGTGTCTGGACCCCACCCTCCTGCCCTCACCCCAACCTGGCTCCCCGGGGGCCTCCCCCACCCTTTCCAAGGGTTCTGGGCCACACCTCCCTGTATCTCCCCATCTGTAAAATTGACCCCCAGCTCATGAGTGGGCTTCCCTGGTGGCTCAGATGGTAAAGAATCTGCCTGCAAAGCACAGCAGACCTGGGTTCGATCCCTGGGTGGGGAAGATCCCCTGGAGGAGGGTATAGCAACCCACTCCAGTATTCTGGCCTGGGAGAATCCCCATGGACCAAGGAGCCTGGCGGGCTATAGTCCATAGGGTCACAAAGAATTGGAGATGACTAAGCTTGGGGGTGGGTGTGGGCCTGGGGGTGGGGAATGGGGGTCACTCTGTGCCCCAGCCCCCCAGGACTGGTCTGGCAGTCGGCATCTGCCTCCTGCCCCCACCTGCACATGTTGCAGAATCCTCTGAGCGCACCAGTCCCCCAGCTCCGCGGAGATGCCTGCCAACTCCTCGTCCGCCTCCCCGAGCTGCTCCACCAGGTTGAGCAGCATCATGGGCACCGCCATGGACTCCGAGGCCGGGGCCCCAGGGAGCTGGGGCCGGCCCAGCCCAGAGGGGTCCTCCCGCACCCAGCTCACGATCTGATCCATCATCTCCATGGCTTCGTTCTGGGAGTGGGGGTGGTAAGGGGAGACCCAAGCTGAGGCTGCTCCCCATCTAGTCTGGTCCACCCAGGTCCCTTGGGCTGAGCTCCTAGGACACTCCTGCCAAGGCCTGGCCCTGGGCTGGGTGCTAGGGCTCCCAGGCTGGGGGCTACAGACCGTGCCCAGGCAGTGAGGTCAGCTTTGAATGATGAGGGGGCCAGGGAGGAGCACCCTCCCAGCCAGGGCAGGGCTGGTCCCTCTGAGCAAGACCCTGCAGAGCCGGGATGGGCGAGGGCAATTGATCCCCCAGGGTCCCCCACCTCTTGTTTGTTGAAAAGCGTTAGCCTCCTAGGCCTTTCCAAGTTCCAAGGAGCACATTTAATCAAATAAGTGAGGAAATGCAGAAACAAAGGAAAACAGATAAGCAAGACAAAACAATAAGTTTAGACTAAAGTCTTCCCCAAGAGCCAGAAATAAAATCCTGAGTTGTATCCTCGAGCTGTTTTGCACATAACTAAAACACCCACCATGGGGAAGAACTTAAGTACATGCTGCCCACTGGCACATAGAGCCCAGACCATTGGAACCAGAAAGTAGATCATGTAACTCCCTCCTGGTTATCTCACCACCAGCCAATCAGAAGAATGTTCCTAAGCTCTGTGACCTCCTCCTTGATTTTGCCCTAAACCCTTCTCTGAAAGGTGTTTTGAGTAGGACCTACCCTGTCCCTTTGGAATAAATGCTGCACTTTCCTTCCCCACCACCTGGTGTCAGTGGATTGCCTTCACCGCACATGGGCCCAAGTCTGGTTTGGTAACATCTCGGTGCCCATCCTAAAGAAAATCAGTCCTGAATATTCATTAGAAGGACTGATCCTGAAGCTGAAACTCCAGTACTTTTGGCCACCTGATGCGAAGAACTGACCCATCGGAAAATACCCTGATGCTGGGAAAGATTGAAGGTGGGAGGAGAGGGGGACGACACAGGAGGGGGTGGTTGGATGGCATCACTGACTCGGACATGAGTTTGAGTAAACTCTGGAAGTTGGTGATGGACAGGGAGGCCTGGCGTGCTGCAGTCCATGGGGTTGCAAAGAGTTGGACACAACTGAGTGACTTAACTGAACTGAATGGTGCCCAGGGCCCCTGTGGGGGTTGTTGGGGGAGGGCCTCTAGGGGAGGGAGGACACATAGTGACAATAACAGCAGTAACAGTGGGTGTGACTGGCAGCCCCGGGCCCTGCGGGCCCAGAGAAAGGACTGATGTTAAGGACAGATCTGGCCTGCACCCAGGTACCAGGAGCCAGCGAAAGTGAGGGCACGGAGATGTACAGTGTGCCCATCCTCCCCCGCACCTGGTACCGCGCATCCCCAGTCACCCTCCACAGCTCATTCATGGCCATGGTGTAAAAACACTCGCTGAAGATGGTCCGCTGCACCTTGACTGGGCGGCCGTCCCTGGTCAGCACAAAGGCACATTTCTTTGCAGGAGGTGCCACTTGGGCATAACGCAGCAAAAACTCGCCACCTGGTGGTCAGGAAGGTGTCACGCTGGAAGGCGCGCTGGGGGTGCCCCAGCCGGCGCCTACCTCCCCATCGGTGGGCACCCGGCGTCCTTGGGGGGCTTCCAGAGCCGGCTGGCAAGCAGGCAACTGGGAGCACCGCGCGGCTACCGGGATCACCGGGAGTGGCTTCTGGGGAGACGGGGACTGGGAGGGGAGGGCACCTGCTTTAGCTGCATTCAAAAGCTCCGGGCGGCGGAAGCGCTCAAACTGGCGGTACAAGCGACAGTACATCCACACCTAGGTGGGGGGTGAGGGAGCGGAGGGGTCGTGGCTCAAGTGGGGGGCCGCCGTCCTCAGGGCCTTGGGAAGGAGGGCGGTGAGCCGCGATCCCTGCCCGGTGTGCGAACTCAGGCAGGACCCAGCGCGCCGGTTCCAGTCCCGGGCGCCCCATGGCACGCCTCGTCCATACCTGCCTCCCCTGCAGCCAGACGTACTTGAGGTCATCGTACACCCGCCCGTCGCGGCCAAGGCACGTGAAGAAGCCCCTGCGGGACACGCTGGCGTTAGCCGAGTTCGCGGTAGGGGGCTGGTGAGGGGGCCTAGGGGCTGGGGGTGGTGCCCCACAGATGGCAGTCAGCCCAGAGTGAGGTGCAGGGGCTCCAGAGGAGAGAAAAACCCAGTCCAAGGCCCCCAGAAAGGCGAGGCGCGCACCCCTGCTCCTGGTCGTGGGAATGATCCAGCCAGAAAGCCACCACGCGATCCAGCTCGCGCGCCACGCGCTCCTTCCAGGCCCGCAGCTTCTCTTGCTCCTTCTCCATGTCCTGTGGAGAGAGACTTGGAGACACGGCTCCCCCAGAGGGCGTCCCGTCTTCTCGGGTGCCCGTCCCGTAGGTGGACTCCCCGGGGCTGCAGGTCACCCCAGGCTCGAGTGGCCCCCTAGGGCTGCCTGACTCGGAGCCTCGGGAACCCCCCCCGCCCCGGGGCAGGTCTGCCCTCCTGACCAAGATGGGCCCCGGGACTGAACCCCTCGTCCCCGCCCCCCATCCTGGACGGCCTTTTCCAGGACAACACCGACCACCCCCAGCCCGCGCCCCTTCCCCGGGCCGCCGAGCACTGGCCTGCCACACTCGGAGACCCCGGCTCATCACTCCTTGTCTTCCAGGAAGCCACACGGAGCGGAGTGCTGTCGCGTGACTGTCACTCAGCTGACCCAGCCTAGCACCACCCACCTCTACCCCCCAGGTTCCGCCCGGCCCGGGGGCCGAGCCTGCAGCGGGGGCGGGGCTTGGCTGGCTCACTGCCACACCCACCCTCAGGTCACGCCCCCGGGCGGACCCCACCCCCCACTCCGGCAGGGAGGCTGAGGCCGCTGGAGCTCCGCTGCTGGGCGCCCTCCATTCAATGCCCTCCTGGTGGGAAGTGCTGGGTGAGTTGGCAGGACGTTCTGGGATTGGGGTAGAAGGGGGGAGGAAAGAGTGAACTCAGGGCTGTCTTCCCTCCTCCAGCCACGTCTCCCCGCCTGAGGGCCCCCCTCCCCGCCCCGGGGCAGGGAAGGGTAGGGCAGAGCATGAGCCCAGGTGTCCAGGAGAAGAAAAAGTGACAGTGAAGTCGCTTCTGACTCTTGGGGACCCCATGGACTCTAGCCTGCCAGGCTCCTACGTCTATGGGAATCTCCAGGCCAGAGCACTGGAGTGGGTTGCCATTCCCTTCTCCAGGGGATCTTCCCAACCCAGGGATCGAACCCAGGTCTCCAGCATCGCAGGCAAACTCTTTACCATCTGAACCACCAGGGAAGTCCAAGAGAAGAGATAGCTGGAAAATGGCTGAACGCTGAGGCCCCGCTGACCTGTGACACCACAGGGCGGCCAAGTCCTCTCTCTTTGGAATCCGCTCCACAGCCCCTGACCTCTTCACCCCAGAGATGCCACTCGACAGTCAGGCGGGAACTGTGCAAGTGAAGAGCAAGGTCCTCAGAGTCGGAGTTCTCCAGGTCTTCCAGCACCCAGTCTGCTTTTCTGGACTGTCAGATTACGTTGGGTGCTCCGAAGAAGGCGGGTCAAACTTCCTCTTCTTGCCCAGCCAATGGAAGAATTATGTGGAGGGACCGTTTCCGGGACCCTGAGCTCCCATTGGGGGCTTGGGGAAGCTTGGGCTTCGGGGGGGGGGCGCCCTGTTTGCCAAAGATGTAACTGGGCCTCTGCCTCATCCGTACAGCCCAGGGACAGGAGCCTGGCATGCTGTGTGCTTGTCCCGACGAGACTGTGGGCGCCCTGCAGGTAAGTGCGCCCTGCAGCCGCTGTGTGTCCCCCATATAACCTCATGCTTGGGGGGGTGGTTTCCCGGCTGGGGGCCCAGCTGGCTTGGTATCAGCCACCCAGCTGCAGATGCCTGTCATTATTCCTGGCGTGTCCCTTCCACCCAGCCTTCCCCTGCCTTCCTGTAACATGCCTAGCCAAAGATTAGCCTTGCTCCGGGGAAGGTTCTGAGGTTCCTGCCTCAGACACGGCCGTCGAGTCATGGGCCAACCCTGAGGTAAAAGCGGGCGGTGCTCCTCACCCCGTGACTTCTCTCTGGAGTCCCTCAGGTGGACTCTCCGCCCCACAGTTGGCCCACGTCCTCCCGCCCCTGGACATTGCCCCCGCTGCTGTAGCCTGAAGGACATGTGCCTGGGCCTCTGCCTGCCACCACCACCCCCCACGGGCCCCCCAAAGACATGAGGTGCCTGGGCTCTGAGTCAGGTCAGAGTTGGCATGGCAAGGGACTGACAGGACCCCATACTCACAAGACTCCATGATTCCAACAGAGGAGCATGTGCTGGGGTGAGGTGCCATGGTGTGCCCTGAGTGGAGAGGTGCAGGGGTTAGTAGCCGCCTGTTGCTCTAAGTCATGAGGAAAACCCCATGGGCAAAGAATAAAATATAGCAATACAGCATAATCCAAATAAAAGTACATTGGGTTGGTAAGTTGGGGTCGTCATGCCCTGCTAAGCTAAGGAGAAACAGTGTGGACCTTGAAATGCTGAGTCAGCGCAAGTTCAGAAGGCTGCTTGTGCACACGCCAAGATGTTTTCCCGAGGCATATGTGGGTCTGTGACCTCCAGTTAGGTGATGCCCCTTGTACAAGAAAATAACAGAGATAGTTTAAGGTAATCCATAAAATGGGAGACATGAAGTCAGGAGGCTGACTTCATTGGAGCACAACAGTAAGTTCTGTTTGCCAAGACACTAAATAAATGTGATGTGGCTCCGAGGAACAGGGCGCTTGATCTGAGGTCTTGAGTCCCCCAGTCCCATCTTGAAAACTTGAATTCTGTCTCGTTTTTTTCCCAAACTGCGTCGACCACTTTCCATCCCTACCTGCTGGATTTTGGTACCAAAGGAGTGTCCGAGACCCATCCGTGTCAGTGGGGCAGTACCCTCACGGGTCCTCTCTGTACCGTCTGGCACCAAGGTGGCCAGACACCCTGGCCACCCCACTTGGTTTTTTTGGCCCTTTGTCCTGGTTCGCACTGAGGACTGATGCTTCCTGCCTGCCCCTGGGTACACCACCATCTTAGCCTTGGCACCACAACCCAACAGTGCGATTGTTTAGTTGGGGACCCTGGCCCATGTGCACAAAAAGCCAGGCTGGGAGTTACTCCAGCAGCATCCCCTGACCACAGGGGCATCCCTCCGGTGATGCTGGTCTGTCCTGGGGGCTGTGAGCTCTCAATCCAAGGAGTGTGGTGGTTGTCCCCTGTCCTCTAGTGAGAGGAGGGAGGTGACATGGCCTCCACACAGGGAGTCAGCACCAGCTGTTCAGTGAGCCCCTTTGGCCTGTGCCCTGCATTCTGGCTGCCATCGTGGGATCTTCCAGGGGCAACCCAGTCCTAGACCAGCTCGCTGCCAAGGCCACAGCTCATAGCACAACTTTTGAGTTGTCAAGAGGCGATGGGAAGCACAATTCTGGGAGCAAAAATCTCCTGGACGGAGGGTGGTTTGTGAGCCCTGCAGGGCGGCCCAGCTTCCTGCCTCCTCCCATGAGAGTCCCGGACACAGCGGACACAGCAGGTCGTTATTTCAAAAAGTCTTTTAATTGTTCAAAATAGCACAAAACGACATCGCACTATGGTAATATTGAGTCACAAGGGTTACTCTACAATAATGAATGGGTGTACTGTTTCCAGAAACAGAGAGATCAGAGGGCGCTCAGGAATCGGGCTGGGGGGGAAGACAATGGGATCAGGCGGTGGGCTCCAAGGTGACTAAACGTGACGTTTTCCACAGCGAAATATACTATAATACAACAGAGGCCCCAGAGGGTGGGGGCTAGGGGCAGGGGTCTGCAGAGGCTGGGGTCTTCCCAGCCCCAGCTGCATCTCCAGGGCAGAGGAAGGGGCTTTGAAGACATCGGCTGTTCGGTTCAAATCCTTCGGTGCGACTTGCTCGCAAGTCTCACTCCTTGCTAAAAACCTTGGACATGGGGCAGAGCTGGCACTGGACTAGCCTCTCCCAGCAGAGCCCAGAGCCCAACTTCATAGCATTGATGGTACCACATGACTTGTCGTCCCAGGCAGCCTCAGAGGCTGGGTTCCTGTCCAATGTGTGCCATCCTTGCCCAGAGGGTGGCCGCGGGAAGTGGCAGCTGTGTGTTGGATGCTCTAAGCACTCATGCCAGGGAGGGAGCCTGGGGGTCGTGGAGAGGGCCACAGACCCAGGGCTGGGTATCGGGTCGTGCCCACGCCTTTGCACCATCGTCCTCAGGAAGTCTGACTCTGGGTTCTAGAGGACTCTCAAGCCCAAGTGTTGGAGCCATGGGCCACGAGGGGGGCAAGATTTGACCGCTCACCCTCCGTCATCCCAGAGACCTGGGGACAGGCAGCAGGGCACACGGCAGGGGCCAGAAAGAAAATCGCACTGGGCAGCAGACACCAGGCCCACAGGGAAAATGCCATACTCCTCCTGCCCTGGCCACCCCTCACTTTTTCGTCCAGAGAGATCCCTGCCAAGGCTTCGCCAAGGATAAAAGGTTAAAAAAGAAAAAAAAAAAAACAAAAACAGAAAAAGATACACATTCTGTACACAACTAATAATAACAACAAAAAAAGGGACAAAACCCCACACGCTAAGACTAAAATTACAATAAAACTGTTAACTTCATCCATTTCAACTTAAAAAAAATACAACAAATGCAGCAGTTGGTGATGTGGCCCCTAACCTCGACCCCAGAGAGGCCGAAGCCGGGCTCGGTGGGAGGGCTCCTCGAGGCCCCAGGTGGGCGTCGGGAGGTTTTCACAGAACACTGCTCAGGCCACCACGGGGCTCCTTCTCCGCCCCTCGCTTTTTCGTTCACTTTTTCTTCTCTGAACGGTAAGAGGAGGGGAGGGAGGATGGGATGGGAGAACGAAGGCCTCTGAGAAAACGTGTCAGCTTCCCATGGGACTGCCAGGCAGGGCAGGGTTGGATAAACCAAAAGGGCAGGCGGGCGTCACGTGGCAAGAAATGCTAAGGTCACAAAAGAAAACAGAACCAGACAGATACCCGGTTCGGAGGGGGGGGGGGCGTGCCCCCCAAGACTCTGAGACTAGAGGTGGGGAAGGGGGCCAGGGGTGCTTCTACAAGCTCCCCCCACCAACTCCTCGGGCCTTGGCTGATCCCTGGAGCCAAGGGCAACAGCGAGAGGTGTGCAGACTTTGGAGGAGGTGGGCTTTCCGTCTGCTCCGGTGCATTTAGGTCTCTCGCTCGAGGGCTCCCTGGAGGAAGGGGGTGCACCCGCTCCCTCACTTGCTCTTTAGCATCTGCCTTCCGCTCCCCACCCCCCGCCCCCCATCCCCGCAGCCATGGTAAAATGTGCTTTCTCAAGATTCTTGTAAAAACAGAGAGAGAGGAAGGGGGGAGGAGGGCAGCTGCTGGCTCGTGAGGGTGGAGTGCGCGCCAGGCGGGTGGGGCGGGCGGGGCGGGGCAGGCGGCGGTCCTGAAGCAGAGGGGAGGCTGGAGAAGAAGCCAGGCGCCGGGCAGCTGCCTCTCACTGACCGTCTGCCTTCGATTTCTTTGGCGCGGATTTCCTTGGAAGATGAGAGGCAAAGGCAAAAAAAGACAGGGTCAGCGTGGGTCTGCGTGGCGAAGCGAGTGGGACTCGGCCAGGGCTCCGGCTGCCCCCTAGGCTGGGCGGCCCCCCACGTTTCTGGAGAAGCAGGGCCCGGCTATCCCCACTGCTCCTTGCTCTCGGGGTCCGCCTACTCCCGGCCCCAGAAGGCTCTTGGAAAGGCACCCTCTGCTTACATTTCTGGAGACGACATGGGCCGCTTGCTGGCCGGCTTGGCGCCAGAGCTGTCTTTACTGGTTTCTAAAAGCAAAGAGGGGAGAGTGGGCGGGCAGCCCTGACGCCACCCAGCACAGCGCAGCCAGGCACCAAGTGTGCCGGCCCCTCCCGTGGGCGTGTGCCCCAGGGTCCCGGCCACCTGCACGCCAACCCCCAGGGCCATTCTGGACACAGCTTAGAGGCCTCTGCTGTTGTCCCCCCGACTGACAGAGCAGCCCGAAGCCTGGGCACCCACCCCCCACCTCTGGCTGCAGGTCCTGTTGGCCCTTCCCATGCCCACCCCCCTCCAACAGTCCCCCAAGGAGCTTTCTCCACAGTGGGTGAGGAATCCACCCACCCCAGAGGGTCAAGCTCACCAGGCCAGCAGCTGGCAAGAGCTCTCCCTCCCCAAAGGGAGCCCCACACACACCCACCTTGCAACCACCTGACTTGGGTGGCTGGGCCATAGCCCTTCTCGTTGCGGGCGGCGATGCGGAAGATGATGGCGGGCTTGGTGGTGTAGTCGATGTGGGCGTTGGAGAGGCTGGAGGACTGCACGAGGCAGGAGGGGCTGGGCCCGCAGTACACCCGCATGAAGGCCAGCTGCGCTGGGGTCGAGCTCTTGGTCTCGCCGCCGGCCTGTGCGCTCTGGATGGCCAGGTAAACTGAGTACTCGATGATCTTGCCGGAGGTCACAGAGGGCGGCTCCCAGGTGAGGTGAGCACCGTCTGGACTCTGGAACAGAGGAAGCAGAGACCAAGAGGGCCGTCTTCGGCCTCTGTGACTTATTCCTCCCCTGCCCATCGGAGAACAGAGAACCTAGACCGAGTCAAAGCTTTCAGAACTGACAGCTCCTTCTTCATCCCCCTCCCAACACAACAAACCTATTTCACAACAGAGCTCAAGGAGCTCCAAAGAGATGGCTTCGTCTGCCCCCACCAGAAAGGCAGCCTGACACAATGGCAAAATGAACCAGGACTCCAAACACTTTCCTAGACCTGTTCTGTCACCTAACAAATGGCTTGTCATTTAGCCTCTTGGTGCCTCAGTCTCCCCATCAGAAAAATGGAAAGAACCACAGGCCCAGACCTCGTCAGGGAGTTTAGGCATTAGAGGATTAGGTAAATGAGCATGTTAGTCATGGCTCACGCAGTGTCAGAGATGGAGAGAACCAGAAGCTTCAGCCCAGACCCACCGGACTCTGCCTACATCTCAGGGGCCCCTCCCAAATCACCCGCGCCCAGCCCAGCAAAGAAAAAAGCCCCACAAGCACGGGCTTTAGCTAAGGACAGAGGCTGATCTCACAAGACTCACTTTGCTGATTTTAATGGCACACGGGGCCCCCGGGAAGCCAGGCAGACATGTTTTAAAGGCTGAGATCTCACTGAAGGGCCCCCGGCCACAGGCATTGATCCCGGCGACGCGGAACTTATAGGCAGTGCCTGGCTGCAGCTCCTGCTTCTTTAGCTGGTTGTAGTCGGGCATGGTGCCCGAGTCATCCTACAGGGACAGATCAGACGAACAGGAGAGATCAGAGTGACATGAATCCCACCACTGACAGGGCTGCCGGAGTCAGTGGAGCACTTTTCCACCATGGGGACAATGGGGTAGGCAAAGGGCAGCCATGGCAGCCCTGTCATGACCAGGGGGCCAGGGCTGAGCTTTGCCCCTGCTTCAAAGGCTGCAAGGGGGATAGGGTGAGGAGGGGTCAGCCCTGAGACGGAGAGCGCACCCCTTAGGAGATTCACAAGCCCCTGCCCACCTGAGGGTGCTGGCCCCCAGGGATACATACATCAGTCGGGACAGCGTCTTCGGGTGGCAGGAAATAGTGTGTCACCATCACATTGGTGCCCTTAATAACCCCCACGTCAAACCACTGGTTCTCCTTCTTTACAGGGGCTTTGCTAGGTGGCGGTGGCAGGTCTGGCTTCTGGCAGGCAGAGAGGGAGAAGAGATCAGGACACCCTCAGAGTCCGGATCCATTAGCCCGCTTCACCTCGTCACTCCAGACTCACCACACCCAGGGACTCAATGCCGTTGGCCACTTCTGTCAGGGTGGCCGCGGCCTGCAGCTTCGCGGGGCTGGCCACGACGACCGGCTGGGGGGCCACAAATGTGTTGGACGGGGCCAGGCCTGGGAAGTAAAACAAGGTGTCAGCAGGAAAGGCTCCAGAGCTTCTGCACAGGAGCCCCTGCCTCAGGCTACACAACCGAGCCTGTTTCTACCCCAAGGGACCTGGGACCCCACTCACAAGACTTTCTTCCCCAGTCAACTGACTTCCCTAGGGGAGCAAAGATGTTGGCCAACCCGCCCGTGGCCAGGAAGGGCCCCACGTACTCTCGGTGGCCGTGGGGGGCAATAGGCCCACGGTGCTGGGCACAGCCCCGGCCAGCTCATTGAGGCAGTTGCTCTCGATGGTCGGGTCATTGAGGCTGTCGGCAGGGGCCAAAGCTTCCGTGGGCAGGTGGTGCTGCTGCTGCTGGGCCTGCGCCTCCTGGAGCTGCTGCTGCTGGACCAGGGCGGCCAGCTCCTGTTGCGTTAGCACAATGGGGATAGTGGTCGCCTGGCCTTCCTGGCCCTCAGCCGACAGGTGGCTCAGCTCTGCCTGCGTCACTGCCGCGGCCGCCTCTGAAGTATCCATAGGCTCCCCAGTGCCTGCTCCAAGGGCAGAAGACGACTCAAGAGGGATGCCAGCCCGGCTTCCCACCACCACTCTCTCAGAGCGACAGGCAGGATCCGTGAATGCCAGCTCTCAGAGCCTGTCCCCCAGACCTCTCCTCTGCCCTCCCCCTGGTGAGACCTGCCTCCTGCCTGCGTACCAAAGTCAGCCCCCATCCCAGTTAGGCCATACTGTGCCATTCTGGTGGCAAACAAGTTCCCTTTGCTCAAGCTGCCGGAGGGAGGCACCCGAAGCGTGGTTCATTACCCCTGAGCAGCCTGTCCCTCCCTCAGGGCTACCCCTGGCCTCAAGCGAGGACAGCCCGCTGAGCCAGCTGGCCTATGTGCAGCACCTACCCATGACAGCCTGCTGTGCAGCCTGGAGCACAGCCTGGATGGCCAGGGCCTGGGCCTCCTCTGTGGCTGCAGCCTGCGCGGCTGCTTCAGCAGCAGCAGTCACTGCCAGCTCCTCTGGGGTGAGCCCTGTCACCATGAGGGTGGTGGTGCCCGCCTGGGCCTCGGCCATCAGCTCTTGGGGGAGGGACAACTGGTCTACTTCGGACTGGGTGGGTGGCGGTGGCTGGACCACCACGGTGGCCACCACAGCCGAGCTGGCAGGCTCCTGGCCTGAAGACGGGTCCCCTGTACTGCTCAGATCCACGGCGGCCTGGAGCTCAGGACTCTGGGAGGCTGACAGGACCTCGGCGGAGTCCCCCACCAGGGGCGCGGAGGCAGGCTGCAGGAGCTGCCGTGGTGGAAGCTGCTGGCGCGGCCCTGGAGAGGCCTGGAGCTCCTCTGGGGGCTGCAGGATGTCAACAGCAGAGAAGGGCATGTCAGAAGTTTCTGTGTTGGCTATGGTCACTGTAATCGTGGCCGGGATGGGGACTTCGGTGGTCAGAGCCCCTGGGGCAGTCTCAGTCACAGATGAGATCTTCTAGAAAGGGAGAGAAGCCCCCGTCAGAGGGGAGGAGAGGAAGACCGAAACCAGGCAGGCCTTCATCTCTCCCTATGGGCCGGGATCTACATTCTCAATGGGTGGCCACAACCCTGCCTGACAGACAGGAACAGTAGGTCACTGAGCAGCAGGGCACATGGCAAGAGAAGACGAGACCTCCGACCTGCCAGCCCATTTTAACCCATCCCCAGAGAGACCCCTTGGTCTCACGAAAGGGGCCCAACTCCTGCTGTGCCACACCATAGCCTAGTGATGAGCCACAGGAACCAACTACAACGATAAAATCACCCAAAGGACACCCACCAAGGACTGGGGCCTCCTGTGCCCTGCCCTGCGAGAAACTGCCCTTTTATGGTCTGGAAAAGGAGCCGGGAGCGGCGCATGCCTGGAGCAACAGCACCACCTGGTGTCCAGTTCAGGAACATGGGCCCAGGCGCGCCAGGTCACAGGGACCCTCCTTGGCTCTTACCGGCACCGAAGGGCCTGGGACTGGCGTGGACTGCGTCACGGTGGTCACGGCCCGTGTCAGCGTGGAGGACACTGTTGTCGTGATGGGACTGGAACTGGCGATATTCACACTGTCTCCCTGGGTGCTCTCCACCTCTCCCTGGTCACCAGCAGGCGGTGGGGGGTCTGGTGGGGCAAGCAGAGAGTAGGGTGACAGGCCCTCTTCCAGCAGGGCTATCACCCAACTCTGCCACCAGGAAACACGGTTGCCTGGAAGACCTGCCCGTACCGGGCAACTGGGCTCCACAGAACTGAACTGCGGGCCTCTTGGTGAGCCCTGGGCCCGGGAGCCTGTGGGGACCTGGCTGGTTGCCTCCACCTACCTTGGTTGGAACTCATGTTGGAGGTGACAGTGGTGGCTGTGTGCGTAGTGCCTGTCTCGTGCGTCTCACAGGGCGGGTTGGAGCACACCCTTTGCGTTGGGAAAGGAGTGAGCAACGAAGCGCTGGCCTGAGGGGCGACTGCGGGTGGCACTGCCACCTCCAGGCTGGACTCCAGGGTCCTGTGGGAGGGGGCGGCATCCGGGAGCAGGGCGCCCAAGCTGACAGACATGGTCGTGCCAGTGGAAGCGGTCTGGTGCGTCTCACAGGGCCGGCTGGCAGGAGGCTGCTGCCCGCCCTCTGGCTGGCCTGCAGCCCCTCCGGATGTGGCTGTGGTGGGTGTGTGGGTGGTGCCCGTCTCGTGGGTCTCACACGGGGGGTTGGAGCAGACCTGGGTCACGGTGGCCGAGGGGCACAGCAGTGCTTCCAAGGCCGCGGCAGTCACAGAGGCACTGGCTGAACTCTCGTACACAAGTGTGGGGGCCCCCAGCAGCTCATGGGGCTCCCCGGCACCCATGGCAGAGCGGGCCACAGTGGCTGTGTTGGTCGTGTGCGTGTGATGCACCTCCACCTGGCGCCCCATGGACACCAGCGGGCCCAGGCCGGCAAGGGACCTTTCCTCGCCACCGGGCCTGACCTGGGCACTCAGCGGCCCCAGCTGTAAGAGAGTGGCACCGCGGCCAGCGGCCTCGAGGGCCACACTTGGTCTGAGGAGCGGGCCGGCTGAGCACGGGGCCCCGGTGGCCATCACAGTCATGGTGGTGCTGGTTGCGCTGGTCTGACGGGTTTGGCACGCAGGCTTGATGGAAACCTGGGCTCCCTCTGACGCCCCGGCAGTCACGCTGACCCGGACCACGGTGGGAATGGTGGTGGCCGCGCAGGCGAGCCGGATGTCTCGCCGCGGCCCACCTCCGATGCCAGACATGGCGGTGGTGGCTGTGCTGGTGGTGCCAGTCTCGTGAGTTTCACACGGCGGGTTGGAGCAGACACGAACGACACTGCCATTCGGCTGGCCCACCGTGGAGGTCACGAGAGCAGCAGTGGCCTCCTGTCTGTCGCAGACGAACTGCACTTGGGTGGGCTGGGGGTGCCCCCCGAGATTAGCGACGACGGTGGTGGTGGCTGTGTTGGTGGTGCCCGTCTCATGGGTCTCACACGGCGGGTTGGAGCACACCAGGGTCACGGTGCCGGGCTGCACGTCACCCTGGCCCGAATCAGCGATGGTGACCGTGGCCGTGGGCTGTTCTGTAGTAGGGGAGGCCAGAATGGACACTGGGAGGTCGTGCACAGGCTGGGCCTCCACCCCGCTGGGTGCCGTTATCAGAGTCACCTGAGTAGGCTGGGAGACAGGCTGGGGAGAGGGCACACAGGGAGTTAGTGCTGCTGCCCATCCTCCCGTGTCTGCCCCTGCCACCTACCTGCAGTACCCCCTGGGACCAGCGACTTAGAACCTAAAGCAAAAACCCTGGCAAATCTAGGACCTGCTCACCCTCATTCCAAGACACTGACTGGCTCAGGGACCAGAAAAAAGGAACCAGGAAGAGGTGGAGGAGCAGGGCCTAGGCTGGGGCAAGCCCTTGGTCAAGCGGGGGTAGGGGGAAACCTGGCTGACCCCGTGCTGTGCCAAGGCCAGCTTCACCACTTCACCAGAAATTCAGCTCAAGATGCAAGAACCTATTGCTCAAATGCTAAACACGGCTGAGATATGTCGTCTAAACCCGACAGACTTGCAGGCAGTGACTAACAATCGCAATTATGCACCTACAGGTGCCACATGCAGGAGGAAAACCAAGGGCCTGGCGGCACACTGCAGCTCCGACTGCCCTACCTGCATGGTGATGGTGGGCGTGGTGAGCCCAGCGGCCGCCGTTAGCGTCGTCTGCGCCGCCGACACAGTGATGGCAGTGGGGTTGATCACCTGACTTGAGAGGGTGGCGATGGTGCCCAACGTGGTGATGGGCGTGGCCAGTGAGGCGCTGGTGCTATGGCCCCCGGCTCCGGCCAGGCTGGTAGAGACGGTGCCTGTCACCGTGCCCAGGGTCGTGACGCCTGGAGGTGGGGAAGGGGAGGGTCGGGCGGGTGTGGGAGGAGGTCAGCAGCTAGTGCGGCTGTTCTTCCCAGGTGAGTGGGACCGGGGCACACCCCGACCCTGCCCTCGCGGCCCCGTACCCCGAGGCCTCCGTACCTGTGGTGCCCTTGACAACCAGTGTGGTGACGGCCGGCTTGACAGCAGAGACAGTAACGGGGGTAACCAGGCGGACACCCCCCATAGGCACGGTGCGCAGGATGGTGCCTGGCTGGCCAGGTGCACCCTTCAGCACCACCTGGAAAACCAGAGAAAAGGGCCCCCGTGTCACTCGGGGGCTGGCCAGAGCAGACCCTGTGCTGCCCCTCCCAGGCCCCACGTGGCCTGCTGCGGTCCCAGGCTGGACCCTCGGGGAGGATAGGGCCAGGCACACCTCACCTGGGTCACTCCTTGCTGCCCGTGGCCTGTAGCGATTTTGGGAACAGCCGTGATGATTTTGGCGGGGGCTCCAGTTCCAGAAGTCATCACCTTGGTGGTGATAATGGTGATGGGCGACTTGATGCCGGCACTGCTAGTCACACCTAGAGGAGAGGGGGGCATCCTGGCTTCAGGAAGGGCCAGGCAACAGTGCTGGCCTCCCACCCAGGCCCGCTTCTCTCGGGCCCTCTTTTCAAACAGTTATGCCTGTTACCCCTCAATTAAAACAAAGACGTACAAACTGTAGCCATACCCTCGCTACCTCCTGACAAATCGTAAACAAGAGGCAAGGGCAGAGCAGACGGGAAAATCTTATACAAGAGGCAAAGAGAGGGCACAGCAGAGAGGGAAAATCTTAAGAGGCAAAGAGAGGGCAGTGCAGAGTGAAAAACCTCAACGGAAAGATGTTGCACACTGGCTACCCCCTCACCTGCTTTCTCCCCAGCACACCGGGGAAGGCCCCTACCCGTGGCGCCCGCCTGTGTGATGATGGCCGACATGGGGATGGTCTTAATGATAGTGGTGGTGCCGGGCTTGGTGGTGCTGGGGGACACACTGCTGATGCCCAGGATGGTAGGCTTAGTCCCTGCCCCGCTGGCCTGCGTGGTTGTGATGATGGTAGTGGGCTTGCCATCTGCAGACGTCACCAGCTTCAGGATGGTCCCGGCTGGCAGGGGTCCTTTGGTCTGTAAGGGGAAAATGCATGGGGAAAGGCTGAGATGAATGGGCATCACTGCCGGGATACAAAGTGTGGCTTTGTTGTCGTTGTTGAATTTTAAATGAAGTCTGGTTGCTCTATGATACTGTGTTAGCTTCAGGTGTCTAACAGAGTCAGTCAGTGATACACGTATGTATCTGTCATTTTTTAAAAGAACTGCAAGTTTAATGGTGAGTCTGGTCTGGCCAGATTCACTGCTAGCCCAAACAGCTTGGACTATTCTGAAGACTGCAAGTGACAGAACCAAGCAACAGGACCTTCTGAGCCACTCAAACTCATGGGATCTTGTCTAGGCAGGGTCCCAGTCTAGGGTCCATGAGCTCACCTGGATAATCTGAGTCACCGGGCCTGTAGATGCCTGGCCTGTGACTGCCGAAGTCTGAACCGGTTTGGTCTGGACCACTGACATCACTTTGCCCAGATTGGAAATCTAAAAACGAAATGACAGTGCACCAAAATAAGTGATCCAGAGACCGGTCAAGGGCATGGACTGGGCTGGATGCTCCTGGTGCTGGTCACTCACCAGAGCACTGCCTCCTGGGACCGAGATGGGGCTCTTCACCAGGGTGATGGTCTTGGTGACTCCACCCACCACTGTGGTCACCACCTGGGCTTGCTGGGCCACTGTCACGGTCCCGGACTTGTGTACAGTGATGATGGGACGGGTAGATGTGTTGGCGGCAGAAGAGACGGAGGTCCCCACCTGGGCAGCTGCAGTCTTCAGCATGCGAGTGGCTGGGTTGCTCACCTGGAGATCACAAAGAAGAGTGGTGGGTGGGGGTGGGGGGGCGGAGAGCTGGCCCCTGTGCATTTGTGTATGTCCAAGCTCAGTTTCGTTCACCTCTCCTTTAGCGAAACAAGGGAGGTCACTGGGCCACAGGTCTGGCCACAAGGCTGCCACACCCCCATGGCTGCCAGTTTATTCCCCAGCCACCACTAAGCACCAACCACGGACCCCCATCCTCTATGGTTGGTCCAAAGGCCAGAAGCAGTGACCACTGTCTAATGACAGTGCCCAGAAGCCCCTGGCCCCAAGGCTGTGGGCTCAGAACCAGCCCCAAGGGATGCTCACCATGACTGGTGAGGAGGCCACCTTCACAGTGGCTGGGAGCGTGGTGGTGCCTGGCGTCACGGCCACGGTTTTGACGATGGTAGTGCCAGCCGGGACACTCAGGACTGTGGGTGCCGAGGAAGGAGGGATCTTCTGGGTGGCAGCAGCCGCGGCTGCCAATGCAGCCATGCCACTCATCTGTGGGCTGCTGCCAATGACCTGCAAGGGACAAAGGAGATTAAGCCCACAGGGAGCACCAGACCTGAGGTGGCCCCAATCCCTGCTTCCTGGAGCAGCACCTCTTGGCTTTGAGGACGGCCAAGCACTGCTCTACTGACCCCAGACCTGGACTCCCACCATAGACCAGGCCCATGTCAAACCCCAGCTGGCTAGCTTCTCCCCTCAGAAAATACACATTTAAAATGCCCTTGAGATCATATGGTGAGGAGACCATTCTGAGCTGTCAGCTTACTAATTCTGAAGTTAGTGATGAGAGGTTGCCTCATCAGCACTTTCCAGGCCTTGGATGAAAGGTGTTAGCACAGGGTGGGAGTCAAACCCCTCCAGTGCGCCACTATCAGCAAAGTCCCACCGCGCCCTGCCCTGGCTCCTTACCGTCCCCTGGGCACTCTGTGTAGGCACAACCATCCGCACGCCTGCGGGAAGGGAGGTCACAGTCACGGGGGCTTTCCCAGCCTGGCTGGCAGGTCGCATGGTGACCAATGGGGTTCCCGTGGTAGCCTGAGGACCGGTCACTTTCAGCACAGCCGGGACACCTGCTCAGAGAAGGGGCCGAAGTAAGCGACTTCCGGGATCTGCTTGGGCTTCAGCTCCCGCCCTTCCAGTACTGCTCGGGGACAGTCTCCGCGGGTCAGGACCAGGCACCCGCAGCAGCACTCAGCCTCCGGTCTGCACTAACGGCCTCCAGGCGTGCGGTCTAGCAGCCCCCGCTCAGGCATGCCACCTCCGGGTGAGCCAGTTCCTGCCCTCGAGCGCCCGGCTCACCTTGAGTCCTGGCTGCGGCGGGCACGGAGATTGAGCTGCCAGGCACCGTCGGCAAGACCTGGATGGTGGTGGTGGTCGGGGGCGCGGCAGCAGCCTGGGGCAGGAGCGTGATGCCTACTTGGGTCAGCGGCTGCACGGCAGGTGCGGCTGCTGCTGGGGCAGGGCTCTTGGGAGGATTGGCAGGCACAGACGGGACTGGATTGGGTGTGGGGGAGGTGGCAGTGGCAGCCGTGGCAGGAATGTCATATTTCTGGAGCTGCAGAAGGTAACTGTCGGCTGTCGCCACGGCCCCCCAGCTCACCTCCAGGGAGTTAGTGTTGGCTCGCACCAGCTGTACCCGGGCTGGAGGTGGCGGCTTTTCTGTAAGAGAGCATCACTAGTGAGGAGGGAGAGGCAGACACTTCAGGGGCGGGTGTGGCAGCTCTCATCCAGTTAGCCTTACCCGTTTCCAGGTACCAGAGGTCCTTGCAGCAGACCTGGTTGTTCCAGGCCTTTCGGTAGCCGTCACGCCCACTCCAAATGTAAAGGCGGGTATTGATGGCTACTGCACAGTGGCCGGCACGGGCCCTGGGAATATTGTCTTCCAGCGTATCCATCAGGATGGTCTCCCAAGCCATGGTATCTGAGGAGGACAGGATGTGAAGGTCAGCGGGGGACAGAGGAACCGACAACCCTCAGGGGCTCTTTGGCCTTTTGCTGTCAGGGATGGGGAATTAAAACCAGGAAGTCATCCAAGATTACTAAAGTAAGATGAAGACAAAAACAAACAAACAAAAAAATACAATTCCGTATGGCAAAAAGACCGTACAAAATTAGAAACCATGAACTATAAACTGGGAAAACTACATGAAAGACAGTCAAAGGTTCCCCTTCTTGCACATGGAGCAACACAAAAGCCTCTAGAAAGAGATGGGCAAAGAGGAACGCAAGTTATGGAAAACGTGACAGAAGATCTCAGAAAAGAAAAATACATACCCTCACTCAAGATAAGAGAAAGGCAAACTTAACCCAGAAGGTGCCTGGCAGCTTGATGTTCCTTTCGCTGCAGCCAGGGTTGAGGGTGAGCCAGGGGAGGGGACCTGGGGCTGGCCCATGGGAAGTCAAGCACCTACGGGGCTTGGTGAAGAGCGTATGCTTTTGCCGGCCTGGTGAACACCGCTACAGACATCTGCATGTCCGGTAACATCCCCCTGCCGGCAAGGCTACCTCTAGGTTGTTCCCCTTCGGATACACCTGCACGTGGCAAGAACGGTGCGAGGATACTCACGGAGCAGCGTCGGTGCAAGTTTTGACACCACGAGCGCAATTCAAAAGAATGAGCCACTCGCCCTGCGGGGATGGGATGGTCTCCGGGACAGAGGAAACACAAGGGCCAGGCACTGCGCTGCGTAGAGCAGGCCGCCATCCTGTGTGCTCCGTTTTTAAGGAACCTATAGGCAACGCTCACATCTATGGCACGGTCCCTGCAGGGTGGGTGAGAAACCACCAACAGGAGACGAGAGGGAGGCACTGCGTGGTTACGCCGGTGAGGAATAGCCTATTCAAAACACGCCAAGGAGCGTCCCTCAGGGCGCTTAGACCACTGGCTACGCCTCGCAGAGTTCTAGAGGCACGGCCTAGAAGCAGCTTGGCCCCCTGCGCCCCCAACACAGCCCGCAGGCCGAGGTGGGCCGGCCTCCCGCAGCCCTCTGCAGGCCGCGCTGAGCCCGAGGAGGCCATACCCAGGTTGAGACAAGCCAGGGTGTTGGTACACTTCCACTCCTTCTCGTGTGTGGCCACTTTGACGTCATCCATGACGAGAGGCACCCAGCCACCAAACACGTACATTCTGGGACGAGGGAGGGAAGAGTAGGAGACGATTGTGGACGAGGTGCCAAGCTCGAGGCCACCTCTTCCATCCAGAATGTCCTGAACACACTGGGTCCTCTAGCTCTCCCCGGGACGCACAAAGCTCTGAACGTGGCCCTCTCTGCCTCGGTGGCTCAGCCCTCACAAGAACTGTGTCACCTCCAGCGCACGGAGCTTTGGTGTAGCTCACCCAAAGCTCCACTCTGTCCCCATCATCCTTACGTTCACTTTGGGACCTTGGCATTGACAAAGACACTCAGCTGCTGCTGCAGAGGATCTAGAACAATCTGTGTCCCTCTACCCTCTTTTTTTTCCTGGTCCCCCAGGGTCATAAGGGGAAGACAAGGCTGCTGAACGCCAGCCCAGCCAAAGAGAGGTCTCCTCAGGCCTCAGGGATTGCTGGAACAAAATTGTGAGCCCATGGGGGTGGGAGATGGGGGCTACAAAGAGAAAAAAGCCACGGCTGGCTACTTACTTGTTTCCTATGGTAGTGGCCGAGTGGAGACTTCGAGGAAGAGGTGCCACCCCACTGAGACTGGGCTTATTCCACGTCAAAGTCTCTGTGTGGAGGAGTGGGAAGAGAAGGTTACTCACACCAGGTGGGACACATGCCCTCTGACCCAGAGGCTGTGTCCCAGATGTGGGGAAGGCTCTGGAAAGCAGCTATTAACACAGCATAAGAACTACACTCCTGGCCTCCCAACAGGCCTTGAGAGACCCCCCTGATCACCAGGCTCTGGCACTTCCCAAGTGGTCTTTCCCGAGCACCTGCTATGAACCAGGGCTGGGGCTGGGGGTAGGAGCCGTCGCCATACCCTCCAGATGCGCCATAGCACCTCCCACTCCTCAAGAGGCACTCACCCACCGTCAGCTCTGTCATCTACAGACCCAGGGCTACTAGAAATTCTGTGCCCAATACACTCTCTTTGGAACGCTGATGTAATGCTACAGGACCACCTAACCCTCTATAGTTGTGCAGTTGGCCACCTTTTCCAGGTGAAAAGCCTAAACTCCTGATTCCTTGCCTGTCGACCTGCCCATATAGCCCCCAGGGTTCTCACCGCGTCTGGGCAACCCCTCTGGCTGGGACAGACCAGGGGGCCCTGCTCCCAGCACACCATGACCACTGACGAGTTGACAGGGACTTGTGCTACCTTACCCACACAATGTCATTCTAGAAAGGCCATTTCTTCTCCCCTTACTCTACTGCAAGCTAGCAGACAGACTCGGCCAACAGAGCCTTGCTCTTTCTTAAACACTGCAACTAAGGGCAAAGAGAACAGCCCCAGATAGGTCCTATCCTGACCCAGTCACAAGTAGGGTGCTAGGCAGGACATGCCTCCTCTGTGAGGGCCCCACCACAACACCCCACGCCAGCTGCCCCGCAGACCAACTGCACTCCTAGACCACAGGGGCAGCCACACCCATGTCGTACCGATATCCAGGGTCCAGAGGTCCCCCAGCCTGCAGCCACTCATCCCTCCATAGATCACCAGTTTGGACTTCTTGTTGTCTTTCTCGGTGTAGACCACTGCAGTGTGAGACTCTCGGGGTGGGGGCAGGACACCGTAAGTGATGGGAATGTCCCAGGCTACCACTCCAGAGCCCGGCCGCAGTTCCAGGATGTATAAGTCATTCAGGTACCTGAATAAAAATGTCCGGTTAGGGCAGGCCACCCAATTTGACAGGGGAATGGCAGACTCCTGGGGAGGCAAAGCAGGGCTAAGGCTACACGGACTCCAAATCCTTCTACCTCTGTCCTCACCCTTGAGGAGGGGTGCGAGTGGAAGCGGAGCAGCAAGACGGGGTGTGCTCGGCTGCCCTGCACAAAGCTGGACATGACATGAGGACTTCTGAGGTGAAAAGGGAGCACCAGCTCGGGACTACCTGCAGACTCTAGAAAGGCCCTTGGAAAATACCCATCACGAAGCCTGTAAGCACTGAGAAGGACCAGCTCTAAACTGGGTCTGAGGAGCAGGAACCAGCACAAGGCAAGGTTGGAGGAACCAACTGTCCTCCCACGAGGCCTCCTGGGGGTTAGACCCCTCAGCTCTGGAAAGCTCTTTAGATGGCATCTAGGCCCACTCTCCTGTTTCACAAATGAAAGGGACCTGGTACTGCAAAACTGACTGCTGTGTGGGCGAACACCCCGGCCTTCATGGGATTCCACATGAACAGGACAAAGCCTCACCTCGGAATGTTGTTCTTGGGGTCCTCGCTATCATTGGCCAGACCCCCAAACAGGTAACATTTGTTGCCCACAAGGGAGAAGCTGTGCCCGAGCCGAGGACACGGAGGAGGCCCATTTTTGGGTGTCTTTGCTTTCAGTCTCTTCCATTCCCACCGGCTTGCCTGCAAAATCAAGGCTCAGTGATTAACTCGAGGGTGAGCTGGGTCGTTTGTCATATACAGAGGGGCTGCTGGGGGTGGGAGGGGGCACCTGACTGGAGTAAGAAGGTCTGGGTGGTGCAGGGCCTGCCCCCGCTCTGACAAGCAGGACACTACCTGGAGCTCGTAGAGGTCGTTGCTGTACTTCCCGTATTCCACCATCCCTCCGAACACGAGCAGGCGTGTCCCATCGCACACGAAGCCATAGGCTGCACACCCAGGAGGGATGTCCCCTCTCACAGCCGGGATGAACCACTGGTTGGTCGCTGGAGGACAAAAGTTAGCAGAAGTCAGAACACCCTGGGAGCCACCAGAACCAAAACCACTGCCCCTCTGCCTCCCTAAACCCACCAACCTTCAAATACAGTCCAAGAAAGGACAGGCTAAGACAGCGCCTCTTTTTCCAAGGATGTGGGACTTCTTCCTTTGAGCATCCAACTGCTAACCCTCTAAGCCATTTTCCAAACCCTCTGGCCTCAGAGACCACCCCAAAGTCACCCTGCTTCTCATCACGGTCATCTTAATAGGCAGGAAGTCACTGACAACAGAATCCGTCAACTTCTGGGGATGGGACCACCTCCCGCCCCTCTATGGGGACTTGGAAAGAAACATCTAACACCCAAGCTACCCTCCCGGAGGCCCACAGCTGGCTGCACATCTCAGTGGCTGAAAGAGCGAATGCTGCAGGCCAGGGGCAGCAATCCGAGTACAGGCCGAGGAAAGCTGTGGGGGCACGCTTGAGCTCTGCTGCAGTTTCCCCGGCGACGGTCCACAGCTCCCTCCTCCAGAACACAGGCAGAGGCGGTGGCGGGCAGCCTCCCAGCCCTGGAAGCCACCTCAAGTCTGCCGCCTCAAGCCAGGGTGGAGCTCCTCAACTGCCCTTGCTCAGGCTGGCACCCCGTCCCTCCCAGGCAACCAGTCCCTTGCCTGCCTTGCTGGGGCTTCCTGGCAAAGTCACGGAGAAAACGCTGCCCTTTTTGGAGGGACTCCTCCTGTCCTGTGTTATTTGAAGGGCTATCTCCTGAAACACACACTGAACTCTCACCAGACACTTCAAACCAGCAGCCAGCTGCAAACCTGACTCCACGCCCCTCCATCAGTTTTGGTCAAACATGGGCGAGCAAATCGGGACTGAGGAGACAGTGGACAGGACAAGGACCTGAGCGCCAATGGAGCCCCTCCCAGAGCATGACAGGGACCGGTCCCTACCACCCTCTCCATGCTGGGTAACCGGACTCCCATGGCGTCACCCTCAAGGGGGGAGAGGCCTGCCCCCACACCCCAAAGCACATTCCACCTCCCGACATAAAGGCACCCTGGCTGGCCACTTCCCAGGTGGACACATCCTTGGAACAGGCCATGGGTCCCACCCTCGGTTCAGGGGAGTCACTAGGCCTCAGGGACGCCCAGCACTCCCCTCCGTCTCCCCTGCCTGCAACGTGCACCCTGGCTCCAGAGTCCGGAGGTCCACCTTACCCTTTCTCGAGGTGCAAAAACAAACCGAGAAGAGCAGCAGCTTTCCAGGCTTGAGCCCTCAGCCCTACACACACTGGGGGGAGATGGCTCATGCAGTGCCCGAAGGAGCTACATCCAAGTTCCCAGGATAAATGCTGACACAGATCTCTGAACCTCCCTCCATGGACACGGGAAAGAAAAGAAAGTGAAGTCGCTCAGTAGCGTCCGACTCTTTGTGACCCCATGGACTGTAGCCTGCCAGGCTCCTCTATCCATGGGATTTTCCAGGCAAGGGTACTAGAGTAGGTTGCCATTTCCTTCTCCGGGGGAATCTTCCCAACCCAGGGATCAAACCCGGGTCTCCTGCATGGCAGGCAGATGCTTGACCATCTGAGCCACCAAACTTTTAAAAACTGGACACAGGAACAGAGACCGAAAGGAGAAGTAACTGACCAGAGGTCACAGGGTCAAACAAACACATGAGACGAGAACCCTGTCCCTGAGTAAAAGGGACCGCCAGGTGCCTCCCTGAGGGCCAGGGGAGGCTACACGGGAAAGGGACGGGCCCACAGGTGTCAGGTCACCTGCCACCTGATTCAAGGACTGGGCGAGAGGGACTGGTGACATCCCAAGAGCTCATTCTGCAGCACCCAGGAGGGGCTGACCTCGATCTAGAACACTCCAGGCAGGAGAAGGCTGTCAGGCAGCACAGTTTCTGGGCCGAAGCCTGGTTCTGCCCTGAGATGGCAGCTGTCCCCTAATCCTATCACCCCTCACTCGCTTATCTAGGGGGGTGGGTGGTGCACGACCCCTGCGGGACCCTCCTCCCCCCTCAGTTCTGGCTTGTCACCACTCTCGGCTGGGAGTGGGGCTAGGAAGAGACGCCTATACCCCGGAAGAGGTGGCCCAGCGCCCCCAACCCCCCCCCCGCCCCGCTTCCTGCATGGTGGAGGCGGTGGCAGGTGCTAGGAGGCACGGAGTGGGGGAGATGATTCTCAGAAGAGGTGACGCGGGACCCAGAGCCTTGAAGGCTGAACAGGACTTCCCAACAAGTGAAACCGGTGGGGTCAGGCAGGAAGTGCCTGTGAGAATGCGAAAGGCCCAGAACAGAGGGTGAACAGGTTGGAGATAAGCTCAACTTAGTAACCAATTAGCTCCAGGGAGAGCACGCCCGGGAGGTGTCCCCAAAGCGGGGGCCTGCGCCTGATAACCAAACCGAAGGCCGAGACAGCCAACAGGGTGACCCTGGACCCAGCACGTCCCGCCTGAGACCCCAGGGTCCACGTGTGCAAAAACAAGGAAGTTTCACTAGCCGCTTTCCAAGGCTCCTTCCGGCGTCATCAGCTGAGGACATTGGAGAACTGGCGTCATCAGCTGAGGACGTTGGAGAACCACTGAGGCAGACCCGCCTCGACCGCTGCTTCGCCCAACAGCCACAGCCTCCCCACTGTGTCAGGGCCAGGGCCCCTGGGTGATCCACTTTGGTGTTGCCAGAAACTTCCCTGAGGTCAAAGATGGGTCTCCCAAAAGCCGGGGAAGTGTTTCACGGCCACTGGGGAGGAAGGACACACACTTCCTCATGCACCCCCTTCCAGTTCAGTGCACACCTGCCACCCCTAGCCCTGTCACCCCCGATCTCTGAGCTGCCTGAGATGGCAAAGCAGGCACGTGCCCCCTAGGGTCTTTTGTCTTAGCAACGGGGAACTCTCTCTGAACGATGAGTCTCTCTGAGCATTCCTATTACAGAAGGAGAAGCTAGAGAATATGCTCTGACCTCATTTAAGACACAAGACACAAGGTAAGCAGAAGGCCAGCTGTCAAGGCAGCACTAAAGATGCCCTAAGAAGGATGCTGGGCATCTGTGCCTCGGCTGGTGGGAGATAGGCCACACCAAGCCCAGCTCTCTGAAACAGCAGAAGCTCGAGGCTCCGTCAAACAGGAAACACTAACATGCGGTGAGAACCGGGGAGCAGCGTCTACTAGCAGTGAGAAGTCGCCAAGGGAGTTCGTGGGGCACTTTCCGAATTGGTACCCTGGAGGAATCCAGGGCTGTGGCCCTTTGGAAGGCTGGCTCCCACTACTACACAATGTACTCTTCCAGAAGGGGAACAAGTGAATGCCGAAATGGTCAACACATGTTGACACGGAGGCCCCAGGAAGCAGCGGCCTTTGGAGCCGATGGTAATTAGGCCCCTGGCCTACTTTCTAAAATTGGCATTCCCTGCCAAGGAACCTGCTCCAGGCCTTACCAGAAGGAAGGTGGTCCAAGGGGTTGAGGAGGTTCTGCTGAGCACACTGGCCTCTCTAAAAACAACCCTGCCCCTCAGCCTTCCCTTACTGGGCTAATCGCTGCCGCCGCAGCTGTCCAAACTGGCACCAAGCTCCAGCAGCCAGCCCAGCCTCCCCAGAAGCAACAGGTGCTCCGACCAAGAATGTGAAGGGTCACCGGCAACCCACCAGCCTCGGAAAGTCAACTTTGTAGGATCAACCACTTATAAGACGCAAGCATATTGAGCACTGTGCTTCAGGGGAGGCGCGGGCCGGGAGCACTCAACTGAGAGAAAGCTCGGCTCCAACCCTCAGCGCACGGACCAACAGCCTAGCTCAGAGCAACCACGGAGCTGGGGGCAGAGGCAGGGGGGGGGGGGGGGGGGACACGGGGTGCCCAGACCCAAGGACCCCGGCCCGCCAGAACCCTGGGACAGGACGGCTTGGGGGCAAAAGGCATTTGGCAGATGAGCTGGCGTGGGGGGAAAGGGTTAGAAGCCAGCCCCTGGCTGCGGCTGACCCCAAAGCGACCTGGAACTGCAGAGAAGAGCTTCCTAAAAGCACACTATGAGCCAGGAGGGGGTTTGCAGCAGCTCCACCTCCGCCGCTCAGGCTCTGGAACGAAACGCGCCCAGGCCCATTGCACCCAGTAAGAACGCTCAGTCCCTCTCCCCAGGCCAGCCTCCATTCAACAGGCAGCTGGGGCCCACGAAGGCACCAGGTGTACCAACTGGCCACCATGGGGGAGGGAGCCACAGGAGGATGCCGCGAAGCTCTAGAGACTGAGCAGGGGTACCAGACAACAGACCCAAGGCGACTGCACCTCACTCCTCCTGAAGAACCCAGCCTCGGGTTTAGGGGCGGCCTGGGAATGGGCAGAGTAACCTCCTCGGTCCACTGTGGGATAACTGCAACTAATCCTTCTCTCTTCCAGCCAAAGGCCCCAGATCCAGACCACGGGCCATGGGAAGGGAAACACTGCAGGAGTCGACGCTGCAAGTGGGGAACGGCAGCGTCGTCGGATTTGTGGGGCCCCAGGACGACAGTTCCCCAGCGTGGCACACCACCGGTCCACCCCGTCCCTGGGGCAGGATTGAGGCCGCTCAACTCTGCCCCTTTTCTCGAGACGGCCACCTCATCTGTCATCGAAAAGTTGTCACTGCTCCCCAGAGCGCACCAGAGATGAGGAAGAGCCTAGCAGGAATGGGGTGGGGGGGTGGGACTCTGCGCCAAAGGGACGCATCCGCCCGCCTAGTTGGCGGGGGTAACGGTGTCTTATCTGAAGTCACCACCGCGGGCGCCGCCCCCGCTCCCTCACCAGCCGGCCTAGAGGGTTCCTCTCCAATACTGAAAGGCACCCCCTTCGGAGACAGGAAAAGCAGGGGTGTCAGGATGGGGACAAGAGCAGGGCAGAACAGACAAGCCATGCAGAGCAAGGGGTCTCGGAGGGGAGTCCCGTGCGGCTGGAGGAAGGAATGGGAGGAGGGGGGAAGAAGGCAGCCGGGGAAGGGAGGAGAGGAAGGAGGGAGAAAAAGGGAGGAGGGAAGGAGGAGGGAGAAGAGGAAAGGAGGGAGAGGGAGGAGATGGAGGGAGGGAAAGATCCAAGGACCCAGCGGGCTTTGCACTCACCCGTGTTGTACACGTGCAGCTCGTCCACTATCCCCTCGTTGCCGCCGCCAAACACCACGATGAGCTCCTTGATAGCCACAGCCCGGTGGCCGTGGCGGGGCCGGGGCACTGGACCCGACCAGCCCACCACTCGCTTCCAGCGAGGCTGTAAGAGCACTGCTGGCGAGTTGGCGGGTGACACGGCCGAAGCCATAGTTCCGGGAAAGGGCGCGGTGGAGAAAAGTCGCCAAGTGGGAAGGGAGCCCCCCAATTCCGCTCACACACACCCCTCTTCGTCTAAGGTGGCTCTCACTGAGAAACTGATCCTCACACAGCGGTGGACGGCTCCATGGAGGCCGCCATCTTAACTATTTTCTCCTTCCCTTCTCCTCTTCCCCTTCTTCTCGCTTACCGCGTCTTGTCGAGAGCCTCTTGAAACTGTCAAGCGCCTGGACCCGAGAAGGTGGAGGCCGTCGAGTCCCGCCGCCCTGACTACTTGCCTGGGAGCTCCCACTTACAAGCTCGAGCAGGAGGCCCTGGGAGCCGCCATCTTGAGCCGCCTCTCTCTCCTCCCTTCCTCAGTCGTAGCCCTCCCCTGCCGGAAATGGCGGAGCCCCGGCCCGGTTCCCACACCCCCCGAGTCCCCTGTACTGGCCGGCTTCCGGGGCGGGTGGAAAGGAGCCACAAGCGCAGCGGTTGTCTCAGCCCCGCCGGCGCTCAGACCACAATTGTGGGAGCCGCCATCTTGAGACCGTCCCGCTTCCCCGCCCAGCGCTTAGGGTAGAGGCCGCTCCCTTAACAGCCTCGACACTCGTAAGGAATAGAGGCGCGCCAGAGGCCAGTGAAACGAGCTTGAGTTTTTGAGGGCTGCTCAGAGACTAGCCCCGTATGGCTCGTGAGGTCTCGAGAGTCTACCCTTAGTCCGCCTCTGCTGCTTAGGCTGCGCCTGCCGCCCTGGGAGCCGCCATCTTGAGACTAGCTCCCCCTTCCCCCCTATTCTCTTCCTCCCGGGTCAGTTCTTCCACTGCAAACCAAACGCAAGGCAGCGTCCGATCCTCGCTTTCCTCTTTATGACTCCTTTCCACAGGAGCCGCTTCAAAAAGGCAGAGTTAGGCCCCGAAGTGGCAACTGTACGGCAGGAGGAGCGGTAACGGCAGGGCGCTCATGCCTCCTCCCTGGGAGCCGCCATCTTGTGTGAAGAAGTAACAACTAAACATGGCGGCAGCGGTGGTCGGGCGAGGGGGCGGAGTCGGATACGTCACTGTTTTTCACCCCCCCCACCCCGCCCTCGCAGGATTCTCCTCCCGTCCGAGGCCCGTTAAAGGAACTCCGCGCTGCTTCGCGGCAAGAGACCGGGGCCGCTGCACGCTCGGCCTGAGGTCAGGCTTCGCTCGGGTCAGGCACAGGCGCGCCCAGCTCTGTTGCTGCCGAAGCGCGCCTCCACGCCTCCGTCCTGGGAGCCGCCATCTTGCCACTTCCCCTCGCCCGGCCGTCCGCGGGCGTCAATAGCGACTTTCAGCACAAAACAAAGATGGCGGCTGCGGCATCTGGGGAATGCCCGGATGAGGATGCCTCAGACGCGGTTGGCCCCGCCCCCTTTGGAACTGCCCCCCGGGTCGCTGACGGGACACTCGCCAGAGGAATCGTTTTAACTAGCAGTGGGGACAGGGCACAGGTTGCAGAGAGTGGCTGACAGGAGACACTAAAATCAGGCTTCGGATCAGGAAGCGGACATTTTCCCTCTCCTCACGCGCAGCTGGCTCCATGGAAGCAGCCCGAAGCCCGCCACGGGGGAGCCGGGGGCGGGGCGAGCGTGAGCGATAACGCGGCCTGGCGCGCGACGCCGGGGGCGGAGCCCTCCCAGGCTCCCAGGCCTCACGCCCCGCCCCCAGGTGGTGGCGCCGCCGAGACCCCGCCGGCGCCCCAAAGAAACTAGCCGAGCTGTCGCGCGTCGGGCCGGCCCCTGCCCCTTTGCCCGCCGGGCGAGCGGCCGGGCTGGCGGTGTTTGAGGCGAGCGGGCGGGCGCGGGAAAGGTCCGTGTCGCCCCGCGTCACCTCGCGTCACCCCGCCCCGCCTGCTTCCCAGAGCTCTGGGCCCAGCCCCTCGCGCAGGCGCACAACCACCTTTAGGGTCCGCCCTTTTTCAAGATTTGAATTTCCCCCAGCAAAGCAAGACAGGCAAAATACCCGGATGGTGATCGCTGGCCTTTTCGCGCCAATACTGTAAGTTCTCACGACAATCTTGAGAGGTGGGTACATCATCCTGATGTTCCAAATCTTGCAGGAGCCTGTCTGGTCGCTGCTCCAAGCTCACGCCCAGACGATGCAGGCTGCAATGCGCTGCTGTCCAGGATCTTAGAATGACAACAGACGGTTTTTCCAGTTTCTCTCATGTTTATTTGATCTTTACATTCATTAGCCTCTAGCCAAAATTTGGCCTTTCCCGCAACTAAAGTGTAGGTAACAAAGCACAGAGCGTTAACCTGGTGATTGTGTCACCAAGGGAAATGACATCATTTGAGATTATATAGCTTTTCTTTTAGATATCCTGAAAGTTAACTAAACTGCAAGTTACTACAGAATAACTCATTTGAAATTACTGTAGTTATTCAACCTGCCCATAGATCATGTAATTTAACATGTTAGTAAGGAAGCACACTTATTACTATATCATACATTATAAGAAATATTTTAATAACTATCTTTGAACATATTAAGTTTGTGTTTTAATTCTGTTTTAGTTTATGGATTTGGAAGCATTTGTTTGAGGAGAGGCCAAAGAGTCCTGTGACAGTCAAGGGACAAGAACCCTCACCTGTGTTTCTGTGCCACCAACTGCCCTAAGTGACCTTGGCCATTTATGTCACCTCTCTGGCCAAGTCCTTCCCCTCTCAAATAAGGAAACTGAGCTGCGGGTTCTCAGCAGCCTTGCCCACATGCTGGGATTCTGTTCTCAGAGTTCAAGAATTGCTATGGTAGCTCCTTTGGCATCCAGGTGGCGTAGATTGAGCTCTCCTGCTGGTGTCCCATGGTAGAGCCTTCAGACTGGCATCGCCTTACCTGCAGAAAGGGAACAATGGTGGTCAGGATAGTCCCGGGCACAACAAACAGTTGTTATAAGGGATACAGGTTAAAGAAGCCACCACTGTGACAGGCAACGGTAGCTTTTGCATACAGACTGAGAAAGCAGAAGAGTTTAAGGAACACATCTTAACCCCTTAGCCCGGGGATTGTCGGGTTTTGCAGGACTTCCCCCCGCAGCAAGCCCAGAACCAGAGCAGGGGAAAGGGTGATGCTGGTGAGCCCTCAGACCTTCATGTGCCAAGCAGGGGAAACTGGGAAGAACTTTGAGAGTCACATCACAAGGGTCACAGCAGCTTAGGACTTAGGCCATATGAGACCTGCCTTGGTCTTTCTAGTGGACTTGGGAAGTTAGTTAGGTAACATGTCGTTTTCAGCTTGCGCAAGGGCTCGAGCAACCTCTGCCCAGTGGCCAGAGAGGAGTCCCTTTCTACACCCTTCCTGGATCTCCTCCTTTAGCAAGTGGACAGTGTCAGACTGCCTGTCCGCAGCTCTTCTCCATGCTTGGCTGGTAGACAGGAGGGTCAGGCTAGCACTGGCGGCCTGGGGCCCCGGAAGCCTGGCTCTTCACATCAGGGAGTCAGACCCTGGGTGGGGTCAGGGAAGGACCTGGAGACACCAGGTGAGGCCTCAGCTGGTGTCCCCGCTGGACTTGGAGCTGAGTGGGGAAGTGCTGGTGCTGGAGAGGAAGTGATAGCTGATTTGAGGGCTTCAGCAGACCAGGCAGAGGAGGGCAGGAAGACAGACTATGCCTGGCAACTCACAGGACTGCATGAGCATGGCACTTTGGTGTCTGGCCAAAAGGCTGGGGCATGATCACGTGTGAGCAGAGAACCAGCCACTGAAGGGTGTTAAACAGGGGCAGTCCTCAAGGGGGCTGCTGGGGGCTGCTGTGTGCAGACCACGTGAGCGGTGGCAAGCCTGGAAGTGGGAACCCTGGAGGAGGGACAGCCTCTAACTTAAAAGACTCTTCCTTCACCAGAGGCTGCAACAGGAGGTACATGACAGTGGCACAGGCTGAGATGAGGGTCAGGACAGGGGCTTCACTTCCTTCGGGGAAATGCTGCTCCCCTTAACAACAGGCTCCCTGGAGGCGGGAGGGGATTGAGAGGGTCACCATGAGGCCCAGCCAGCCATTTCCTGGATCTTACAGGTGGGCCCTAGGGTCAGTCAGAGCAATGAAATGGCAAACAGGATGACAACAGAGGAGAGATGCTAACTTTGTGCTTGAACCAAAATTAGCAGGTCTTTGCTAAGCATGGGAGGGAGGGGCCAGGATCAGACTGGGCCCTGCCCTTTCAGGGCCTAAACTGCAGGAGGGGACAAGGGGCCTCAAAAATAAACAGTGGTCTGCATACCTAAGAACTCATGTAGGTCACACAACAACTCTGCTAGGATGTACATCCCCATTCTACAGGTATGCAAACTGAGGCCTGGAAGGGTTAAGGCCCAAGATCACAGGGTTAGTAGGTGGGGGAGCTTGGATTTGACCACAGACAGTTCTTCTCATCCCCACGCCCGTGTGCTTGCCTGCCAGCTTGGCTTTGAGTCATCTTCAGGGCACCGAACCTCTTCTCTTGTTAATATTAATACATTTCTTGGCAATGAGGCCCACTCACACCACAGCTGGCCCCAGAACAGTTGACAATCCATGAAAAGTCCACATTGTTTTTAAATTATCTGTCTGCTTCCGTGACTTCAGGAAATGGAAGGTTTTCCTGTGAGCCAAGGAGAGAAGGTAATTTTGGAAGGTGTGGCACTTCAGGGGAGGGCAGAGGAGGGGGTGACTCAGGTTGGCAGTCCTAGGGGGATGGCTGCCTCTGCTGCCTGGCCTCACACCCACAAAGCAGCTGAGCCCTTCCTCTCTGCCCATCCCCAACCCGCCCCACCATTCCCTTGCCTTAGATTCCAGAATCTGGCCCACAGCTAATGTCTCTAATTTAACTGGGAATTTAGTTCAAAGGGCTTTGGGACTGGCTTGGAAAACTCCAAGCATATCCTGAGTTTTAACAACAGACCTAGGAAAGATTTAAGTCTCTAAATGCAGTGGTTCTAGGGGAGCGGAGACGAGGAGCAGGATTTTTTATAATACACAGATGAAAGAAGAACAGCATAGGTGTCAGGAGAGAGGGTCATGATAAAAACTTTGGCAGAGCCTGAGGCTGAGAATTGGGAAGATGGAGGCGCTTTTTTGGATGGTTTTCTTTCTACCCACACTCTTTTTGTAACCACAAAGGAAGAAGGCAGAACGGGCCTCCACTGGTGCCAACCAATCAGCAGAACCGCTGCCTTCCTCGGAGCTGCTACCTCCACTGGGGCAAGGTCGCAGCATCTGCGTCGGAAATCACGGGGACTTCTTCCTGCTGGCTCAGCTGGGAGGCTGAGGAGTGTTTTGCAAAAAAGAAAAAAAGAAACCGTTTATCCGAATTCTCAAATAATAGCCGAGGCAGCTGCTTTGTGGAGCTCCCCATCCTGGGGCCACACCTAAGGTTCCAGATGAAGCCTGAGTCGGGGCAGGCCCTCTTCCATGTGGCCCTGGCCAGCTGCTTCTGCGTGGCCACTGTCCACACTGGTATTTTCGAAGGTGTCTCTGTCCAAGTGGGCTATGAGCACTATGCGGAAGCCCCGGTCACCAGCCTCCCTGCCTTTCTGGCCATGCCCTTCAACTCCCTTGTTAACATGGCCTATGTGTTCCTGGGGGTGTACTGGCTGCGGAGCCAGGCCCGTGCCCCAGGAGGCCCTGCAGAGAAGTGGAGGGCTCGCTACCTGAAGGACGTCTTCGCAGGCATGGCCCTGGTCTATGGCCCGGTCCAGTGGCTGCGCATTGGGATGCAGACACGGCCCAGCGCTGTGCTGGACCAGTGGCTCACTTTACCCATCTTCGCGTGGCCGGTGGCCTGGTGCCTCTGCCTGGACGGGGGCTGGAAGCCCCGGCTCCTCCTGGCTGTCGAGGGCCTCTCCCTGTGCAGTTACAGCCTGGCCCTGCTGCACCCCCGTGGGTTTGAGCTGGCGCTGGGCCTGCACATTGCAGCTGCCGTGGGCCAGGCCCTGCGCACCCAGGTGCACCACGGCAACTCTTCCTCGGGAATGTACTTGGCTCTGGGCGTGCTCTCCTGCCTGGGCTTTGTGGTCCTCAAGCTATGTGACCATGAGCTCGCACAGTGGCATCTCTTCCAGCAGCTCACAGGGCACTTCTGGTCCAAAGTCTGTGACGTGCTTCAGTTCCACTTTGCCTTCCTGTTCCTGACCAGCTTACATACCTGCCGAAGGTGCCCACCTGCAGAGAAGATGCGTTCAAGTGTGGGAAGAAGGGGCTTATGACCGCCAACCCTCTCCCCAGCGTCTACATGCACTAACTGATGGCATTCTGTCATCAGTGCTCAGTGTCCTTGGTGTGATGACATAAGGTGATGACACAGAAGACTGTCCCTGCCTTCGAAGTTATAGGCTTCAGTATTATGAACATGAGTATTCAATTTTGTGAAATGTTATGCTTTCTGCAACTTACTTTCAAAGGCTTAGAGCAAATATCTAGGGGCTGGGGATGTGGGGGTCATTGTACTAGTCTTGTAATTTTTCTGTGGTTTGAAACTACTCAAAATAAAGTGTTGGGGGGAAGTGACCCCCAAGAAATCCATCACACTCACAGTTGGCCAGAGAATGGTTGTCTGCTTTGGGATGTTGGCTCCAAGCATGGGCGGGGAACTGGGGGGAAGGGCAAGCTTCTGCCCAGTGTGCTGGGCAAGGCAGTGGGGTTACCAGTGAGTGTCCCCAGAGGTAGCTGGCTTCAAGGAGACAGAGTCATATTAAACACACACCTAGCAGACTGATGGGGAAATCCAAAGGCCAGAGCACTAATTCACCGTGGCATCTGACTGCCAGGCTGACAGCAGGTCACATGGAAGCCACACCCCTTCAGATCCTCTGTGGAACAAGGCAGGGTGCGTCTAGATGAAGAAACACCCACAAGAAACACAAAAGTTGAGTTCTCAACAGAATGTTGTTTGGTGGCTCTTCCCTGAGAGCCAGGGGATGGCTCAGATGTCCTTAGCAGCTAGGGTTACTGAAGTGTCAAGTGTCTGTCACCCATGGATAAACCCGGGGCCTTTAGGAACCATGATTCCCTTGATGGGATCTCAGGTTCACGGGCCCTGGAGTTGGCCTCTTTTATTACTTTGCCAACTAAGGTTCGTCTAGTCAAGGCTATGGTTTTTCCCATGGTCATGTATGGATGTGAGAGTTGGACTGTGAAGAAGGCTGAGCACCAAAGAATTGATGCTTTTGAACTGTGGTGTTGGAGAAGACTCTTGAGAGTCCCTTGGACTGCAAGGAGATCCAACCAGTCCATTCTGAAGGAGATCAGCCCTGGGATTTCTTTGGAAGGAATGATGCTAAAGCTGAAACTCCAGTACTTTGGCCACCTCATGTGGAGAGTTGACTCATTGGAAAAGACTCTGATGCTGGGAGGGACAGGAGGAGAAGGGGACGACAGAGGATGAGATGGCTGGATGGCATCACGGACTCGATGGACGTGAGTCTGAGTGAACTCCAGGAGTTGGTGATGGACAGGGAGGCCTAATGTGCTGTGATTCATGGGGTCACAAAGAGTCGGACACAACTGAGCGACCGAACTGAACTGAACTGAACCCTGAAACACGCTTTTCGTGCAGATGAGGATGTCTGAACGAGCGGGCCTACCCAGGGGTGGGCGACCCTGACAGATGCTGAGGACTCTGCTTTGGGCTTGCCCTGTGGAGACCAACTCTCTCTGCACTCTCTCCTGCTTGTTAACATGTTCCTTAGACACTGGTTTCATTCCCCTGTCACCTGAAAGGCATCTGGTCTTTAAAGATGAAGGTGGAGAGGAGAGGATACCCTGTCCCTGCCAAATGGCTCCTTGTGATGGCCAGCCCACGTGCATCTGTTCAGTGTCCCCTGAGTGTCCCTAGAGCCTCAAGGGTTGGCCGGTGGACCGTTGCCATGACTACCGAGGTCCTTTTGAAACCAGATACCTGGTGCTGGATGTTCTGTCCCAGCTGGCACATCCCCAGTGGGTGGTGGGTCTCAACCAAGTCATTACCTGAAGGATCCAGCCGAGAACCGTCACCTCTGCCCCTCTCCCCAGGAATGGGGCCCGAGGCGGGGCCTACTGGGCAGCATTTGCCTCAGGAAGCAACTTTGTTCTGCAACGATTATCTCGAAGGCTCTGTATGTCCTGCAAGAGCACAGTGGCCAGGACATCTCCTTGAAGAGGCCAGAGGGGAACATGTGATTTCTCGGATGGCTTGGTTAGAGATGGAGGTGGGAGGGTGGAGGGCCGGGGGAGGACCAGGGTCTGATTGGGGTGGGGGAGGGCGCTCTGACTCTCCTCTGCTCTGCCATCTCTCTCAGAGTTGCCGTTTCCTTCCTTGACAGTGAGTCCCCTGAGAATGGGGCTTTGCATAGCCTCATTGATTCCATACCTTTGAGCCGCAAGTACCCGTAACGTATTTAGTTGTTTTTTATTCTTATTCTTTTTTTTTTTTTTTTACTAATTCCCATTTAATAAATAACCTGAGGACCTTCTGGGTGTCATTCCACTCCTGTGTCAAGCTGGGTCCCCACAGGAAACAAGTGGCACACTGAGACCAGGAGAACTACACACGCCAATGTATGCAGGTGGGGAGAGTGAGTGGGGAGACCCTGGGCAGGGTGCACTCCGCCCAAAGCAGAGACTCGTGTGGAAGGGACACTTCAGGGGGGCTGAAACCCTCAGAAGCCTAAAGCCACTGCCTCCTGGCAGGCCTCCCACCTAACATGGTCCAATGAAATACAGGATGACAAATGATATTTCAGGACCACTGTGTCTCCAGTGTCACACAACACATGGTTATACTAAGAAAATGTTCATTGCTTATCTCAGATTCAGGTTTAATAGGGTGTTCTGACTTCATTTGCCAAATCAGATGACCCCGCATTGAGCCAATCCAACCAAAGCCAGAGGCCTGGAACCTTCCTTCTCTGGCCTGTGTATTTGATCAGCGTTTCTCAAAGGGTGGCCAGCGTCAGCCACGCAGCTTCCTGTATCCCCTCCAGCCCTGGTGAGTCCTGCCTTTGGGGGCTGGTCCCAGCCCAGCCCCAGCCCTGTCTGAGATGCCAGAGGACAACAGAGAGGCCAGTGGTTGGCAGGTTCCCTAGCTGGGTGGGATCTCAGAAAGCATCTGTGCCAACCCCCTCGTTCTGCAGAAACTAAAACTCTTAGATGTTCGACTGGGCTGCAAATTTCATCACTGAGCATCAGAAAGGCAGGTGGCCAGCCTCCAGGCCCAAAGCCTCGTCCACGGTGCGGCCTCACCTCTCCCAGGAGGCGGTGACCGTGGCGTGGCCACCTGGCCCCTTCCTGCCCCTGCCAAAAGTAGTGGTAACGGTTTCGTTCTGATCACGCAGGTATCCAGGCTCACAGCAGGGAAGACGAGGGTTGTAGTGGCCCCGACATCGGACTCACCACCCCCCGCCCCCCCCACCTGTCTTTCCCAGTCAGTGCTGGGCATGGCTGCAGCCACATCTATGCGTGCTGCCCTCACCTGACCTCCTGCATTTGTGCCCTAGAGCTTGCCTTCCTCTGGGTCAGCCTCAGGGGGCAACTCAGAGGACACTCGTGTTGCCTTTCCCACTGACACTTGTATTTCCCACAAAAATACTATGTCTTTGACGGTGGTCAGAGAGGCCTCCCAGGGTCCCCAGCCACAGGCAAGGTGTCGCAGGCTTTTTCATTTTGTGCCAATCTGATGGGGGCGAGGCAAGATCTTGCTGTGACTTTAACTCATGCCCCTCTACACACACACACACACACACACACACACGCACACACACGCACACACACATGCACACACACGCACGCACACACACGCACACTTGTGCACAACTCTTGCTTATGCTTTCTATTGAAAGTTAGGATTTGTTCTTCCATAAATTGTTTATATCCTTTCCTCAGTTTGGACTTTTTCTTCCAAAAGTTTGCAGAAGCTTGTTTTATATTAGTCATTCACCTGTCATATGGATGATACATGTTTTCTTACTCTCATTTGTCTTTTGCTTTTGTGGGCCTCTTGAAGGTGGTTGCAGGTTTTCCCTAATCATGGATTTCTATATGTCTGTCTTTTTCTTTGTAGCTTTTGGGGTTCTTGTGCACATATCAGATACCTTTGTCAAATCTTAACATCTCCAATAGCTACTTCAGATATTTTGCCTTATAAACATGTATTCTAAAAGTATTCAGAATAAAAATTAAAATAGTTGAAATGTACATTCAGAAACCAAACAGTGCAGCTGTCATCACTGTTCACAGGAAGTTCACCGAACTGAACTTGACCAAAGCCATTCACAGTCACAATACATGGCCGAGAGGAAATGCCCAAACCTCGCGAAATGCATTTCATCAAAGGTTGGAGGACAAAGGAGGTTTTGTCTCTCGGCACTTAAAATTGGCCCCATCCCACAGGTAAGCATTTCCCTCTCGCCTATGAAGGCCTCCATGAGGGGAAATCTTTGGGTAAATAGAAATGAGGCAATTCCAGTTCCCAAGCAAGCCCCCAGACAGCCACGTAACTAGCCCCTTATCAGCGGTGCTTAGGTTCCTGGTGTTTGCAGATCCACGTGCCCCTCGAGCCGTGGATGCCTTTCTTCTAAGTGACCTGGAGGCTGCCCGCTGCCGCCTGGGCTGAATGATGGGGCCCAGGGTCCTTCTAACCATTTTCATGCATTTCTAGTATTTTCTTCCATTTCCTGCTTTTCACTTGGATCCTTGCCCTCCATTGTACTTCAGAACCGCTGACTTCTGGTTTTCCCTCTGCCTCATCTTTCTCGGCCCTGCCCGCCTTCCACTTGGGGCATCTTCCATGGGGTTTGCACTGCCACTATCTCGGCCATCCCGTGCAGCCTCACAGATCACATCAGGGTCCTGACCCTACCCTACCCTCTCACCCCAGAGGCAGCCGCCCTCAGGAGTTCGGTGTAACCCACTCCCTGGCACATTCTGAGACCTTTCCTGGGGGTGGAGGGAGATGAGCAGCCATGCCCACTGCCCACTGTCACATGCTCTAAACTTCTCTAGATGCACCACGTGGTCCAGAGCCATCTCCCACCAGCTGCAGGACCCAATCTGTGGACGTTTGCCCCCGGGGCTCCTGGGTACCCAGCCGGGGAGTTCCTCCTTTGGTGCTGCTCTCTGGGACTCCCTGCCTATGTGTGAGCACATCGCTAGAGGATCTGCCTGCATGCAGCATGCCTGTGCTCCAGCCACAGTGGTTGCTGAAATGACTGCCTGCCAGAGTCTCTGTGCGCCAAGCATCACCAGCACATGGTGCTGGGAGAAGGGTTGCTGTCTGCTACGCGGATGGCAGCCAACTAGAACTGCACTGCTTTCTTGCTTGCCTTTCCTGGCTTAAAATTGAAGTTGCCCAGAAAAATCAAACATACAACTACCATAGGATCCCGGAATCCTACTTGAAGGGGATCTCCCCACTGTAAGGGAAAGCAGGGCCTTGAAGCAATACTTGTCCCCCTGTGTTCACAGCAGCCTTATTCGCAATAACTGAAACATTTAAAACAACCCAAGTGTCCACTGATGCATGCCTGGATGAACAGAATATGGTCCAGCCCCATAAAGGAGTGTGGTTCAGCCTTCAAAAAACAGCCGCTACAACACCACTGGACCAACAAGGTGTGATGGTCAGTGAGATTAAGCCAGACACAAGGACAGACACAGTATGACTCCACTTGTATGAGGCGCCTAGAGTCATCAGACCCTAGACGGAGAGAGGAGGAAGGGGAGGGGGCAGAGGCTGGGGAGGGGGAGTTAGAGTCTAATAAGGACAGAGTTTCCATTGGGGAAGATGGGCAGTTCTGGGAATGGACACACACCCACATGAACATACTTAGTGCCGCCAACCTGGACACTTAAAAATGGTCAAGATGCTACATTTGATGTTTGTTGTTGTTTAGTTGCTAAGTCGTGTCGGAGTCTTTGCGACCCCATGGACTGTAGCTCATCAGACTCCTCTGTCCATAGGATTTCCCAGGCCAGAATACCAGAGTGGGTTGCCATTGCGTTTCTCCAGGGAATCTTCCAAACTCAGGGATCAAACCTGGGTCTCCTGTATTGGCAGATGGATTCCTTACCAGGGAAGGTACCAGGGAAGCCACCAGAGAAGCCCAAATTTGATGTTATCGGTACTTAATTACAGTTTCAAAATCCACATTGACGTCTGCAGTTCAGGAGCTGGGACACCTTGCATACATTTTGTCAGCCTTCTGTGCCTCAGTTTCACCTCTCATATGAGCACTGGACAAGGTCACATAAAAGCAGGTCACAGGCTTCCCAGCAAATCCAGTTGTTCAGAATCTGCCTAGCAATGCAGGGAACATGGGTTTCATCCCTGGTCAGGGAAGATCCCACGTGCCACGGAGCAACTAAGCCTGTGAGCTGAAACTTCTGGAGCCCAAACACTGTAGAGTTTATGACCCACAACAAGAGAAGCCACCACACTGCAATCAGAGAAAGCCTATGCAGCAACAAAGACCCAGTGCAGCCAAAAATAATAAATAAATCTTAAGAAAACCAACAAACCCAGCAGATCAGGAAAGTGTATGCATAGAACCGGGTGGTGTCCTGGCCACCCTTCCCGACCAGGGCTGCATCTCTCGGTGGCATTGTACATGAGGAAACACATATCATTCCAGGGAGGATGGAGGCCTTACTATCAAGAACAGTAAGTTTAGAGGAGGTGAACGACCTTCAGGTCCGAGGGGGAAGGAAGTGGCGAAGGTGAGGCTTCCCCTGCTCTTGGCTGCTACGTTGGTCTTTGTAACTGGAGCCCTTGCTACCATGGCTTGGGAGCCAAATTTCGTTTGGAAAATACATTGAAAAATTCAGATCTGAATGACCTACCATATAATTCATGTTCTTTCGTGTTACTTTTGATAACTTTTTTTTTGGGGGGGCCATGTGGCTTGTGGGATCCTAGTTCTGTGACCAGGGATCGAACCTGAGACCCCCCCTGCTGCATTGGAAGTGTGGAGTCTTAACCCCTGGACCACCAGAGAATGCCCCAATTCACACTGTTAATGTGTATGTTTCAATGTTTTTAGTACATTCACAGGGCTGTGCTGGGACAGGGGCTGATTTTCTGTTGAATTGTTGGAGGACTGGACACACCATTCCTACCACAGTGCGCAAAGTTTTCGATTTCTTAACATCCTCACCACCACTTGTTACTGATTTTTTTTTTAATGATTTTTGACTGTAAGCCTCCTAGTGGGCGTGATACAGGGTCTATTGTGGTTTGAACATACATGCTTAATTTCAAAGCCCTCTAATCAGCGGGCACCTCAGCTTTTCTGGAGAGCACTCTGACCTTGCCAGGCAGCCATCTGAAATGTTTATCATTTGCAACTCTTTGTCCTTGCCATTCAGATGGGCTTTCTTTCCAGATTGTTCTTCATAGTGTACAACCCAAACAGGTGGGAGAGCTGAGAGTGTGACATCCACAATGAGCTGAGCCAGCCCCACAGGGCTGGGGAGGGGGGGTTGCTTCTGTGGTGGCCGACACAACAAACAACAGATGTCAACTCTGAGAGGACTTCAGATAGTGGGACTGTCAGAGATTACAGACATTGTCACACTGCATCCAAACCACAACTTCCAGGCATATGCTGTTTAATAGACACTCACCTAAAACATATGTCTGTGGAAAGATCACATGTGAGGGAAGGAGAAAAACAAGATCTACTTGGCACCTAAGAACCAAGAGGGAGCTGGTGTAGTTATATTAATATCAGACAAACCTACAACATTTTATGAAGATGTTAAAATAGTTTCAAAATATATAAAGCACAAATGGACAGAACTCCATGGAGAAATAGACACATCTAGCACCTTACAGGGAGGTTTCCATGGGCTTTCCTTGAAGGTGTTGCAGGAAGGCAGACCCCTTCCAGGGCCCGAAACCGGGCTCTTGTCTAACACTCAGAAATGAATTGTCCGAGGAGACACATGTGCTGACAAAGCAAGAGATTTTATTGGGCAAGGGCACCCGGGTGGAGAGCAGTAGAGTAAGGGAACCCAGGAGAAGTGCTCTGCCACATGGCTCGCAGTCTCGGGTTTTATGGTGATGGGATTAGTTTCTGGGTGGTCTTTGGCCAATCATTCTAATTCAGAGTCTTTCCTGGTGGTGCACGCACCGCTCAGCCAAGATGGATGCTAGCGAGAGGGATTCTGGGAAGTGGATGGACACGTGGTGTCTCCTTTCGACCTTTCCCAAACTCTTCCGGTTGGTAGTGGCTTATTAGTTCCCTATTCCTTATCAGAATCTCCTGTCATAAAACAACTCCTGCAAATGTTTACTATGGTGCCTGGCCAGGGTGGGCGGTTTCAATCAGTGTGCTTCCCCTAACAATTCCCCACTGAGAGACTCCATACTCAAGATACTTCTTGGGAATTGGGGCGGAGGTCTCTTTCTTCTGTAACTTCTTCCTGCTGTGCATGGCTGTAGGCCTGCCTAGCAGAGCAGAAGTCTCTCTCTACCAGATCTAAGTCAAGGTATTTTTGGCCTGAAACCAGCATTCACCCTTGTAATAACAGCAATTTAGTTTGAAACTGTTGGCCCCTCTCAGAGATGAAATAGACAGGGGCCAAACAGGAGACCTAACAGGATGGTCATCTCTGGTCCCCAGAAACAGAAGGCAACATTTGGGGTGAGGGTTGCAGGGTTTGTGACCGTTTTTGATTGGTTGGTGGTGAGGCAATAGAGCTGTGCACCCCCCCACCCCCCAGAATCTTTTCAGTCTGAAGTTACCATCCTCCACCTGGGTGGGGGCTCAAAGATATTGTTATGCATATTTCTTTGAGTAGGAACCAGGACTCTGTCTGGAGGCTGCCTGGTCCAGGAACTAAGATCTCCCAAGATGCCTGGTGCAGCCAAAAAGAAAAAGACTTAGAACTACAGTAATAGAAAGAAGGAAATAATAAAACTGGTGGCTAAAAGTGAAAGTGGTATTTAAAGTAAAATTTACAACTTTATGAGCTTACGTATCTACATTATTTTTATTGAGCCAAAACATACTAAGTGTAACCACTGGAACTTTCCACACACACAGCGGAGGCGCCATCAAACTCAGCCCCAAAGCAAAACTCTCCAGATTCCTTTTGCAGTTCTAGATGTTGGTATGAAAGGAAGCTCGCAGTGACATCCATACCCGTATCAACATGTCCATTCCTTTTTATCACTGAGCAGCAGTCTGTGATATGGAGGTCCTGTAGCTCTGTTGATGGCCATTTATTCAGTTTGTTTCCAGCTGGGGGATCATAGAATAGCTGCAGTGGACATGCAGGTACAAGTCTTTGTATGGACTTGTGCATTCCTTGCTTTTTGCTACACACCTAGAAGGGGAATGGGCTTCCCTGGTAGCTCAGTTTGTAAAGAATCATCCTGCAATGCAGGACACTCCGGTTTGATTCCTGGGTCAGGAAGATCAACTGGAGAGGGGATAGGCTACCCACTCCAGTATTCTTGGGCTTCCCCTGTGGCTCAGCTGGTAAAGAATCCGCCTGCAATGTGGGAGACCTGGGTTTGATCCCTGGACTGGGAAGACTCCCTGGAGAAGGGAACCGCTACCCACTCCAGTATTCTGGCCTGGAGAATTCCATGGACTATACAGTCCATGGGGTCTCAAAGACGACTGAGCGACTTGCACTGCACTCAGAAGGGGAATGGCTGGCTGAGAGGGGCTGGGTAGGTGAAGTTCAAGTTCGTAAGAAAAGTGGCTGGCCAAGTTTGCACCGCTGTTGGCTCCACTCCCTTGCCGACACTTGCTATGACCAGTCTTTTTAGTGTTAGTCATCTTGGTGTGTGTGTGCACAGCCATGTCCTTGAAGTCTTCTCAGGCGTTTCCCGGTGACCGACGAGGCTCAGCAGGAGGCGAGGGCGGGGCTGTGCAAGGAAGGGGGAGGGGGAGGGCGGAGGCGGGGAGAGAGAGGGCGGAGGCGGGGAGGGGCCCGCAGGGAGGAGCGCCGGCCCGCTGGCCCCAACCGCCGGACCCCGCCAGGCAGCGCGGGGTGTCTTCCGCTTCTGAGCGGTGGCCTCGCCCATCCTCTCTGCCAACTTGGCTGCGGACACCTCCGACACTGTCCCCAGAAGAAAGACAGCAAAAGGGGAGAGTTGTCAAATGCATCCTTTCTGGCTTTTCAGAAACGGGTCGTGCCACTGTATTCCAGAAAGTAAAGACAAGCTTCCAAGTGCGTCTAATGAAACCGAAAGAACCTTCTTGAGAGTGGCACACAGGGTGACTCCCCGTGGTTCTCCCTCCCGGGCTCAGTTCCAAGAGTCCAAGCGGGGCGGGGTGCTCCGTGGACACTTCTGGCCTGACTGACAGTCTGACCTGGTTTCCAGACTTGACAAAGAATCCCTACCCACCCCCCAAAAAACAAACACACCACAAAGAAAACTGCAGATTCTTTGCGCTGAAATATTGGTGCACAGTTCAAAAATTAAAAATTAGCTAAGACAAGCCAAAAGCAGATTAAGAAATGAATATACCATAACCCGGGGCTTCCCTGGTGGTTCAGCAGTAAGGAATCTGCCTGCCAATGCAGAACACATGGGTTCGATCCCTGGGTCGGGAAGATCCCCTGGAGAAGGAAATGGCAACCCACGCCAGTATTCTTGCCTGGAGAATCCCATAGACAGAGGAGCCTGGCGGGATACGGTCCATGGGGTCGCAAAGAGCTGGACACGACTCAGCGACTACCTGACTACACAATGCCATAACCAAGTGGAGTTCATTCCAAGAGTGCAGAGGTTATTCAACTACAAATGATGTTACTATAATTAGCAATATTAGTACATCCAAGGAGGAAAACATGACATCAGAAGATCTCAGAAGGGTATTTGAAACAATTCTACCCAAAAGAATTGAAAGTGGGGATTGGGACAGGTACTTATACATCAGTGTTCACAGATGAGTGGACAAAGTGTGGTAGAGACACACAGTGGAGTGTCCTTCAGCCTTAAAAAAGAACGAAATTCTGATACATATTTCAACATGGACAAACCTTGAAAACATTATGCTGAGTGAAATAACCCAAGACACAACTGGACAAAGAGTGTATTATCTATGGTATGGGGTCCCCAGAGCAGCCCAGCACACAGACACAGAAGGTAGGAGACTGGGTGCCAGGGCCTGGGCACAGAGATGGAAAGAGCTCTGGGGATGGATGGTGGTGATGGCTGCACATGAGTGTGAATGATCTGAACTTAAAATACCACTGACCTGGACAGTTCAAAGTGGTCAAAGTGGTAATTGTTAAAAAAAAAATCAGTTCGCTTAACAACACAGGAATTGGAATGGATAGCGTTCCAGTTCACTATCCACCCCAGAACAGTGGCTTAAATCAACACCAAAGGTCCATTTGGCTGGTGGGTCCAAATCATGGGCAGGGCTCATCTCTGTTCTATGTGGTGTCAGCTGGGGCTAGCCCACTGAGGGCTGGGCATCTTTGCCAAGATGCCACATGGGCAAGTGGGTGTTGGATAGTCCCTCTGCACACGTGCCCCTCTGGGTCACCTCCCTAACAGTGTGGGGCCTGTGAGGGTGAGCCTCTCAAGAGATGGACTTCGCCTTGGATGTTACTAATTTCTTCTGCCAGACTCCATCTAGTCAAGGCAGTCATAAAGGCCTGCCCAGGGCCAGGGGGACTCTACCTTCTGATGAGGGAGTGGAAATGTTCTGGAAGAGCAAATGGTGTGGGGGATATCACTCCAGCCATTGTTGGAAAGTGAAATTTGTGATAGACGCTAGCTTCAAAACCTGATATATGATATATATGTGTGCGTGCCAAGTCACTTCCATCGTGTCTGACTCCATGCGACTCTATGGACTGTATAGCCAGCCAGGCTCCTCAGTCCATGGGATTCTCCAGGCAAGAACACTGGAGCGGGTTGCCATGCCCTCCTCATGATATATATATCTCAAGCCAAAAGGCTAGATGAGTTACTGTCTGGATCCTTCACTCTGGGGAATAATTTTGAGGATTAATCTGGGTTGTTTTGTTGTTCAAGTCGTGTCTGGCTCTTTGTGACCCCATGGACTGCAGCATGCCAGGCTCCTCTGTCCTCCACATCCATCCAGGAATCCATCCACCTTGCATTTGCCTCCTTTCTCACCTCTCAGCCCTGCTGACCCCACAGCCCTTGCTGCTGGGGGTCCTTCAGTAGGACATACTTTTGGGTAGAAGTTAGCAAGAAAGCCCACCTGACACCCACCATCTCGTAACTTTCAGTCCCGGGGGAGGCGGCTTCCCCCACACTGCAGCAGCTTTTGACCTGCTCAGGCAAGAACCACAACTACAGTCACCCAGCCTCTTAGCTCCCGGTGCCTCTGCTATGCCAGGAAATTCTTGTCTAGGATGTAGAAGTTGTAAATAACTTTATTGCTGATTTCAGGAGCTTCCTCAAAATCCATTTATCCAAACATGACCTTCTTTAACCAGCCCTCATCAGGGTGACGGCCTCCAACTGAGCATAACAGCCCCGGCTTTGCAGAGGGCCCTTTGTTCTTGCAGTTACCTTCAAAGCCCTGGCTCAGCAGAGTCCACCAATCCTGAGTCAGGTTGGCTCCATCCCCATCAGATCCCATCATTAAAAGTCCAGCCTTACAGCAGACTCAAAAAATCTAATTAAAAACATCTCACCCCTGACCTGGCCCTTCTAAGGAGTCTCTAAGGCTCTGACAAGGTCGTGGTCTCTCTTAGTGCAGGCCGAAGTAATTTTGGCCTGGCTTGACCAAGAATCGTCTTGGTGACCTCACAGGGGAGTGAGTGGGCACCAACAGGGCCTAAGGGTCTTGTGAAATCTGACACCAGCATCCTTTCCTAGTCCCGTGTTACATCACACTGGGAACAAACAGACCATCCTGTCCCCAAGACAAACAATTCTGGGACTGAGCATCCTTTCCCACTGCGTTGTCAAACTGGGAACAGAGCAGAGTACATGAGATTCTGGCTCCAGGACAAACTTAGTCCAGGAAGGTAAGACTGTAACCCAACCCTAGGTGAAGACCTAACCCTAGGCTGTGTCCACCAATCAATCCACAGTGACGATGTCATACCCTTGGCTTGCCCCCAGATTCCCACCTGGATATCACTGTGCACTTTCCTGGCTCCGAGTCTTTTTTCTAGGTTCCTCGGTTGAGGTGGTGTCCTTCCTCATCGCCTTTGCACTGAGTCCAGTAAGCTCAGCTTTGCCAGGTCGAAAGGTTTTGCCTGTGGTCTTTGAGGAGTCTGCTGTCAACAGCTGCAATTGGGAAAAGGTGGGAAGGGGCTCCCATGGTCATCCCGAGTGGCTGCACACAGGTAGCAAGGGACCACACACACACACATGTATCCCCAACTTAGGCTGTGTTAGGTTCCCAAGTTAATTAGGCAAAGAGGCAGAATTGTGTTCAAAGACAGATGGTGGCAACAGGTTGGGGGAAATGTGGCCCCAGCCCCCAGCAGGCCTCAGCCAGGCAGGGTCCCCCAAGTCTCATTCCTTCTTACACTCCCTGGGCTCACCCTACTGTGAGAATGCCTCTGTGAAAGGTAAGAACAGTTTGCTGAATACAAACTTTGCATATCATTTCATATCATGTGTGGTTCTTGTTGGATTCGGTTTTTCTACTTTTTGAGACTATTTTGACATTTACCCAGGAATGGAATTGCTGGGTCCTGTGGTAGTTCTATTTTTACTTTTTAAAGGAACCTCCATACTGTTCTCCATAGTGGCTGCACCAACTTATCCATTTCACCAATGGCGTATGAGGGTTCCATTGTCTCCATGTCTTTGCCAACATTTGTTATTTATTTGTAGTCTTTTTGATGCTAGCCGTTCTGACAGGTGAAGATTTGTACAGTTTCGCATGGCAAGTACCAGGAACAAAGTTAAAAACGTGTCCCAAATGAGGATAGACTACTTGGAACACAGATCATCCTAGATATGGAAAGAACTCTCTGTTCCCAATAAGAAAAAGCTGTAACTAGGTCGCTCACATGGAAAGAAACTCAAAAGGGCCCATGAAGAACATCCAACACCACTCAAACTGAAAGAAATGCACACAAAAAGCAAGCTAGGCTTTTTCGCCAGTGAATTGGCAAAGGTGAAACTTTGGCCAATACCTGGTATCTTGGAGGCCACGTAGGCTATGTCTACGAAAATGAGCTAGTGATCCAGCTCCTGAGGGTCTCACCTAAAAAATACCATTGCCTCAGTGTGTAAAAATACACGTGCAAGGAAGCAGGATTGTTTGTAGTAGCAAAAGCACAAAGAGAAGAACTGGAAACAACCTAAGTGACTCCCCAACAGAGGACCACGTACATCACTTGACAGCGTATCCAGACAGTGTCTGCTCTGCAGTTCCGCAAAGGAGCAAAAGTGGGGGTCCACCTGCGAGCAGCCTTTGGGCACCCAGCTGGACGCGGGGTGGGCTGGGGGAGCACCGTTTTGAGCAGCAGCTGGTAGACCATGGAGGCTGGCGTGGTTGCTCTCTGCCCTTGGGGAGGAGATGATGCAGGAAGCGAAATTCAGAAGGGCTTTGTCTTCATAAACTATACTCCTAGGCTGTTTGGGATTCTCCATGAGAAGCAGGTATTTTTAAAAGGCAAGGTTTGTTCTTTTGAAAAAAAAAAAAAAAAAAAGGACTCTAAAAATGTTCTGGCTAGGAAAAAAACTGACCACATGGTGGCCAGGAATGGGACTACTGATCCCAAGTTGGCTTTGCTCCCAGCCTGCTCACTGGTTGCCTTAGAAACAGGCTAAGAGACGGGGAGCCAGTTATCTCGGGGAGCCATTAAGGCAATGACTCAGCAGAAAACCTAGCCCAGGAGGGAGGTCTCCATTCACTGTTTGTGCCTGCTGACTTTCATTCTCTTCTAGAAAAACAACAGTGAGGGAGGATTTCTGATGTCACATCTGCAATCTGGTGAGAGGATAAAAAAAATGAAGGTTTTAGGATGCGTCGACCCTCTCTTCTAAATTGTCACTAGCAGAGTGATGTCTCTTCTGTCCCTAGGAAACCACGGGTCCCCTGCCCTCTGCCAGCCGTTCCTTTGGCACTACTGAATCTGCAGCTTCTACTTGTGGCCCGGCATCCCAGAGCCTCCTACTGATGGTGTAAAGCAAGCTTCCTTTTGCAACTGGTGGCTCCTAGAGCACAAGCAAGCCGAAAACACCACCCAGCAGTAGCTGGAGAGCTTAGTGTGGTTCATCCCTTCAACAGAGAGAAAAGCAAAGGGACATAGCTTTGCTTGGATTTGGTTCTGGCTTGCTAGGGCACAGATCTGTCTTGACCAACCTTATAATGTCTGAGTTTTATGAAGAGACCCAAGTGGCAGGAAAGGAGGCAGAGGGGAGAGATATACAGTGTGGAAGAAGATAAGATGTGTTGGCTAGCTGTGTTGAGAGTATGAGTGAGGGAATGAGAGATGTCAAGAATAACTTGTGGTGACTTTTCATTCTGATCACAATTGATAAGAGTATATCAGAACTAACTCTCCCTGGAAACACCTTGGGAAGTTGGTAAAAATGTATATTTTTCAAGAACAATTTGTAGTCACCAGAGAACAAGGCCTACTCGAGCGGCTACAGAGGAAAGAGGACAGAAGCAATATTTGAAGAGATAGTGGCCAGGAACTTTTCAGAAGTGACAAAAAGACATCAGATCCTAGGTTCAAGGATGTTACAAACATTGACCAACATAGATACAAAGAAAATCATAGCTAGGCACCAGGTGCCTCATACAGTCAAACTGTTGAAAACCCAAGACAGAGAAGAACTATCAGAAGCAGCTAGAATGAAATGAAACATTCCCTGCAGAAGCATTATAATAAGACTGGTAGTGGGCTTTTGTGCAGAAGGAAATGGCAGCCCACTCTGGTATTCTTGCCTAGAGAATCCCAGGGACAGGGGAGCCTGGTGGGCTGCCGTCTATGGGGTCACACAGAGTCAGACACGACTGAAGTGACTTAGCAGCAGCAGCAGCAGCAGCAGCAGTGGGCTTTTCAACAGAAATAATGAAAGGTGATAGGATGATACCTGAAATAGTGCCAAAAGGGAAAAGTTGCCAACCTAGAGTTCTATACCCAGAAAAATACCCTTTAAAGATGAAAGTGAAATAAATACATTTCAGGCAAAGTTTGGGGAACTCAATGCCAGCCTACCTATCCTGTAAGAAATATTGCAGGTAGTTCTTCAGGCTGAAGGGAAATGCCCCTGACATGAAAAGGTGTTCGACACCATTAGCCATTAAGGAAGTAGAAACCTGCAAACTACAATAAGCTGGCCCTTCACACCTACTAGAATGGTGCTCGTCAAAAGGACGGACAGTAACTTGGGGCCCTCACACATTGCTGGCAGGGCTGTAAAATGGTGCAGCCCTTGTGGAAATAGAACCTCAAAATGTTCTATGTAAGTTACCATACCACCTAGCAATTCCACTCCCAGAGAAATGAAACACAACCACAGGAAAACATACACAAATGTTCATAGTGGCACTATTCACAGGCACCCCAAAGTGGAAACAACCCACATTTCCATCTATGGAAGAATGGATTAACAAAGTGTGTTCTCTCTGTACGATGGCATATTATCCAGCCATCAACAGGAATGGAGGTCTGACACAGGCTGCAATGTGGCTGAACCTGAAAGTCATGCTACTCAGGGAAAGAAGTCAGACACAACAGATCACATTTATGTGAAATGTCCAGAATAGCTAAAACCATAGAGAGAGCAAATAAGTTAATAATTGCCTTGGGTTGGGGCTTCCCAGGTGGAGCTAGTGGTAAAGAATCTGCCTGGCAATGCAGGAGACTCTGGTTTGATCCCTGGGTTGGGAAGATCCCCTGGAGGAGGACATGACAACCCACTCCAGTATTCTTGCTGGGAAAATCCCATGGACATAGGAACCTGGCGGGCTACAGTCCATGGGACCGCAATCGGACATTACTGAGTGACTAAGCGTAGCCTTGGGCTGGAAGGGGGACAGGGAAACACAGGCAGTGACTGCTGATGGGCATGCCATTTCCTTTTGCAGCTTGGAACAAGTGAATGCTATGGTATGTGAGTTATAGCCAAGAAAGACTGTCACAGACCCCAGCATAGTTACCCCAGCCCTCTTGATAAACACGTCAAGGAGCCCCACATTTCCCCTGCGTGCAGAGGTCCATCCAGAGAATATTTGCTATTTAAAGTGTTATTCAAAAAACACTGACGTCTAGGTCATGGGGCCCATAGAGGGGATTTGGTGATGTTTGCAGGAGTAAAGAGCAGAGAACAGCAGAGGATGGTTCATACTCGTTAATGGCTCTGGTGGTGATGTTATCCTTTCATTATTTTCTTGACCCTATTTTCAGCCAAGAGATGAAGTCATTTGAGAAATAAAGCAAGGGAGGGATAGAGGGATCCAGGGTGGAAGACCAGAGCAGCAGGAAGGCATACAGAGCATTAGAAAGGGAATCTATGTGGTCAATGCAGCATAAGTGAAACCACGTAGACACTATGAAGCCAGGAGTGCTGGGGGAGGGCTACATGCAGGGCTGCAGACCTGATCTGCAGGGTAACCCAAGAGGGATGACACTAGTGACATTGAAAGAATGTGAGAAAGGAGAAAGGAAGGAACACAGAGCAGATGGGACAATATGGGCATCTCAGGAGGGAGAATGGGGTGTCACTGGTTAGTGGGCACAGGGTTTGTGTTGGTAATGATGAGAAAATTGGGGGGTTTCAATGGTAGTGATGGTTACACAACACTGTGAATGTATCCAGGGCCACTGAATCGGATGCAAATGGTTCACATGATAAATATTATGTCATGTATATTAACCACAATAAACACACACACAACCATATGGGCAATTACATTAAAATGTCAGTGGATAAACAATGATTGCCAGGCTGGATTAAATAGAAAAAAAAAAACCCAACAATATGTTGCTTAAAAGAGTCACATTGTATTTTGAAAAAAAAAAAACAAACAGCAATCTTGAGATAGAATTGACATAAAATCAACTGCACATAATCGAAAACCTAGACCTCTGAAAGTTCTATCTATGAAATCTATGAAACCTCAAAAGTTTCCCCTCCCTCTTGGTGACTCCCGTCTCTTGCACCTCCATCCCCACCCATCCCTAAACCAGCCACCCACCAGCTTTTTGTCAGGAGAGATAAATTTGCATTTCCTAGAATTGTGTGCTTTTTTTGGTCTGGCTCTTTTCACTCAGTAGTTACTCTGAGTCCAATAGTTCATTCCTTTTTATCGCTAAGTTTTCCTCTGTTGTATGAACATACAGTTTACGCAGTCACCTGATGGCTATTTGGATTGTTTCCACTGTCTGGCTGTTGTGATTAGAGCAGCTGTGAACACTCACGTACAAGTCTTGGTGTGGATGGATGAATTTGCTCCTCTCAGATGCTAGCTGGGGAAGAGTGTATCGTCATATAAGTGGATGATGACATTTTAAGACACTGCCAAATCATTTTCCAAAGTGGCTGACCCATTTGACATTCCCAGCAGCAGTGGAGGAGAGCTCCAACTGCTCTACGATTTATGTGGAAATGCAAAGTGCCTAGAAAAACTGGAAGATCAATTTGGAAGAAAAACCAGATGATCTAGAACAAACCTGAAGGCTCAACGCTCACAGAAATAGACACTTGCTCTAAGGCAGCAGTAATGAAGCTGATACGGTGCTGATAGAAAGAAGGCAGAAAGCCTGGTGTAATGGAACAGAGAACAGAGCTGGCCAGTAGGTTGATGACAAAGTCCCCACTGTGATCTACTGGGGAAGGATGGTCTTTTTACTTACTGGTGGAGGCTTCCCCAATAGCTCACAGTAAAGAATCTGCCTGCCAAGCAGGTGATGCAGGAGACGTGGGTCTGATTCCTGGGTCAGGAAGATCCCCTGGAGAAGGAAATCCCATGGACAGAGGAGCCTGGTGGGTGACAGTCCAAGGGGTCACAAAGAGTCAGACATGACTGAGCGACTGAACATACGTGGGAGAGATAGGATGTCCATGTGGGGACAAAAAGGACAGCTTGATGTCAACCTGCCACCAGAAACAAAAATCAACTTGAGGTATCACATGGACCTAAATATGAAATGTAAAACAATGGAGTGTCTAGAAGTCAAAGGAGAATATCTTTATGACCCTGGAGGAAGCCAAAATCTCTTAAGCAGTGCACAGACCAACAGAAAAGATCTCTTAACCCAAATGGAAATGATCACTATGTTGGGCTTCATTCAAATTAAGAATTGTTCATCAAAAAATGTCATTCAGAGCGTGAAAAGATAAAGCCCAGAGTGGCAGAAGATGCTATGGGACACTTGTCATCCAAGACAAATCCTCTGAATGGACACAGAAGCCCTGCATATCAACAAGGGCCTCATCAGGCGGTGTGCCTTTCCCAGGAGTGGACCTGCAGATGGCCAACAAGCAGATGAATGGACGCTGACCATGAGTCATCAGGGAAATGCAAACCAAAACCACAATGAGATAGCCCTTCAGAACCCTGTTGGAATGACTACAATGAAAACACGCAAGAACACCAACTATCCGTGAGGATGTGGAACAACTGGAATGCTCACGAACTGCTTGGGGAGAGGGGGTAAACTGGTGTAGCCACACTGGAAAACATCTGGCAGGACCCGCTACAGCTGACCACATGCATCCCATGTGTATATGTGCCTGGGTTGCTCTGATACTGTGTCACCCAAGCTGAACTGAAATTTCTGAATTTCCCAGAATTCCCCTCCACATGTGATCCCAGGTCAAGGTTGGCGTAACAAGAAATTTGGGTCGATCTGGCAGATGAGGAGGGGGTAGGAAGGCTGGTGGAGGGCGGAGTGCCTTTGTGGTTTGGAGTTGAGAACTGTGGGAAGCGTGCCTGCGGGTTGCTGCGTGCGTGACCTTGTGCACTGGCTTGTCTGTGGGCTGTTTGCACCATGGGGATATGGTGAGACCAATGCAGGCTTCACTGGGGTTTGCTTTCCCACGAATGGCTGTCTCTCCTTTCCAGAAGCCAGGCCTGCTGACCTGAGGTCCAAGAGAGGCAGAAGCTACAGCCTCACACACCCCGGCAGGCCGAACCCTATCTGTAACCAATAGTGGTTCTGCCTCTAGGCTAAAACCCTAGTGTATAGAACATCCAAGAGAAATGCAGGCATCCATCACCAAGACACTGACAGAAATGTTCACGGCACCTTTATTTATACCAGCCCCCGACTGAAAGCAACCCAGACATCCATGAAGGGGAGAAGGGGTAAAATGTGGTCTGCGTGTTCAATGGAAGAGCATGTAGGCATGAAGGCCTGTCTGCTGCTACCGCTCAGCTGCGTCTCTGAACAACATGCTGAGTGAAAGAAGCTAGCCACAACAGGGCCCATCTACGCGGTTCCATTTCTGGGAAGTTCAAGGACACAGCAGACCCTTCTGTGTTTGAAGCCAGCAAAGTGGTCTTCTTTGTGTAAGGAAATGCCCGTGCTGGTTTTCAACACATCCATGAATCCTCTGACACTCCTCACACCAAAAGCTGGACTGTAATTGCTTCCCCCTTGAGGATGCAGTAGAAACCAGACCCAAACTAGTGATATGGCCTCCAGCAGGCCATCTCGAGGGGCTCACTCTTAGAAGCAAGCCCCCATGTTGGGAAGAAACCACGTGGCCATGAAGAAGCAGTATGCGCAGATAGGTGTCCCGGCCTCGGCAGGGTACTTGGCAAACCCCCAGTGTCAACCACCAGACATGTGCAGAAGCCTGAGTGGTCCCAGCAACCAGCCTTCTGGCTACTCCAGCTGACACTGAGCTGTACCCATCAGAGGCCTGCCCATGTTGCGGGTTCGCAAAATAAATGTCATCGTTTCAGCCTGTTTTGAGGTGGTTATTTGGGACAATAGATAACTGGTGCTGACTTAGATCTCAGTGGTGGCTGTCACCTGGCTGTCTATAGCCAAACAACATCAGTGAGCTGGGAATCCAATGTTCTATTTTGTCATTTAGGTTTACGGCACCTGCGAGACATCAAAGAGGACATGTCTGGTAGGCATCTGGGTGAAAAGGAGTGAGTGGAGGTAGTGAAGGGGTGGCATAAAGGAGAGAGCAGGCAACATCGCAGAGGTGGCACCCAGAGGCCTGGAGGATGAAGTCAGAAGGGAGTCACAAGATTCAGAAACATGGTCAGTGGTGTCTTGGACATCACTTTGGTGGAGTGGGCAGGTCGAAGCCAGATTAGAAGGGTTTGAAAAGGAAATGGGAAAAAAGTAAGAAAAGAGACAATTATTTTGAGAACTTTGTCCATAAAGAGGAATAGAAAATTGGGGTTATGATTTGGAGAGAGGTGCTACGTCAAAGGAATGGTTCAAGCTACTAACCAACCTACTGTATGGCATGGGGAATTCTACTCGATACCTTGTGGTGACTGACCTATAATGGAAAAGAATCTAAAAAAGAACAGATATATCTATAGTGTATAAGTGAGAAGGATAGATATATTTATAGTGTATAAGTGAAACACTGTTGTACACCTGAAACATTGTTAACCTACTGCATTTCAAGAGAAATTAAAATCAAATCACATGAGACTGGAAAAAAAAGAAAGACTGGAAGCTACTAGAACATATTTGATGAAAGTAGATCCAGGAGTGAGGAACAAATGGATCCTGCAGGAGAAAGATGGGGTCATCTTAGGACTGAAGAATTCCTCAGAAAAGAGGGGAATGTTGTGATTCCAGCCAGAATAGCCCTCTCATCGTGAACAACTAGAAAACTAGACAAAATATTCGAAACAACTATTTTTAGATATTGGACAACGGCAGTATCAGACTGTGATCAGAAGGAAAACAAATGTCGTGACCGCTACGAGCAGCCTGGCATTTCTGCCTAGAGGTACTTTCCAGGATATGATGCCCAGGATATGATGCAGCTCCTGAGTAGAACCAGTGGTCTCAGTTATTAGAGCAACGAGCCAACAGGAAAGAAATAATAGAATATAAGAAACGTGATTAATCAAAAGATATTAGGGACAGAGGAAAAGAGGAACAAAGGACAGATGTGACAAACAGAAAATAAAAAGCAGTTGATAGACTGAAACCTCACTATCACATGTAAATGGCCTAAACAGATCAATTAAAAAGGTAGAGATTATGAAACTGGTTAAGAAAGATAAACCAAAACAAAAAGTGGCACTGAACCATATGCGTCTATAAGTGCACTTTAAATTCAAAGACACAGAACTGAAAAAAAAAGGCTATACCAGGGAACAAATTAAGCGCAAGGAAGTTGAGAGTAGCCACTTATATCCACACCAGACAAAGCAGACATCAAAAGAAAGAACATTAGCAGAGATAAAGAGGGGCATTTCATGATATTGAAAGAGCCAATTTATAAAGAACACTATCCTAAACGTGTATGTACCCAATGAGAATGTCAAAATACATGAAGCAAAATCTAAAAGAACTGAAAGGTGAAAGATGGAGTTACAGCTGGAGACTGCAATCCAGAGACTCAAACACCGTCAACCATCTTGACCTGACACTTACAGAATACTCCACCCAACTGCCAAATATACACTCTTTCCAAACAGACATGGAACATTCATCAAGCTAAACCATATGTTAAGTCATGAAGCAAGTCTCAATTATTTTCAAAGGAATGCAACTATACAGAGTAAATTCTCTGACCACAACAGAATTAAAAAAACACAAAACATACAGGTATCTGTAAAATCCTGAAATATTTGGAAATTAAATACACCTCTAAGTAAGACATTAAAGAAAATAATCACAAGGAAAAGTAGAAAACATTATGAATTGAATGACAATGAAAACAACATATCTAAATCAGTAGGATGCGGCTTAACAGTATTCTCAAAGGGAATTTATAGCCTTAAATGCTTATATTAGAAAAAGAAACTTTTAAAGTCACTGATTTAGGATTATACTTTAAGAAGCTGGAAAAAAAGATGAGCAAATTAAACCCCCCAAAAGATTTATTACTCCAAAACAAGTAAAAGAAAGGACATGATAGTGGAACTTAATAAAAGAGAGAAAATGGACTATAGAGAAAAATCAGTGAAACCAAACTTGCTTCTTTGAAATTATCAATAAAATCGATAAGCCTCTATTTAGGCTGATCCAAAAAAAAAAAAAAAAAACGGAAAGACATGGGACTTCCCTGGTGGCCCAGTGGTTGGGAGTCCACCTGCTAAAGCAGGAGACATGACTTCAATCCCCGTCCAGAAAGATCCCTCATGCTGCAGAGCAACTAAGCCCATGAGCCGTAACTACTGAAGCCTCTGTGCACCCCAACAAATAGTAGCTTCCATGCGCCACAACTGGAGAAAGCCTGTATGCAACAGTGAAGATCCAGCACAGCTAAAAATAAAATAAATTCAGAAAAAGGAAACAAACAAATTACCAGTATTGGGGATGATAGAGGGGCTGTTGCTATATATCCTACAGACATCAAAGGGTAAGGGGGCATTATTAAGTTCATGTCAACTTAGATGAAACGGGCAAATTCCTTGAAAGACACCAACTGCTAAAACTGACACATGAACAAAATCTAAAGGGCCTGATATCTAATTAAAGAAACTGGATTTATAATGAAAATCCTTCCCTCAAAGAAAACTCAAAAAAAAAAAGAAAAGAAAAAAAGAAAACTCCAGATGCATAGGACTTCACTGGTGATTCCATCAAACATTTACAGGAGTAACACTTAAGCATATATGAGCCCTTTAACAACCTAGGAGGAGAAGGAAACACTTTCCAACTTACTTTATGAAAGCCTGATGCTGCTGCTAAGTTGCTTCAGTCGTGTCTGACTCTGTGCGACCCCATAGATAGCAGCCCACCAGGCTCCCCCGTCCCTGGGATTCTCCAGGCAAGAACACTGGAGTGGGTTGCCATTTCCTTCTCCAATTCATGAAAGTGAAAAGTGAAACTGAAGTCGCTCACTCGTGTCCGACTCTTTGCGACCCCATGGACTGCAGCCTACCAGGCTCCTCCGTCCATGGGATTTTCCAGGCAAGAGTACTGGAGTGGGGTGCCATCGCCTTCTCTGCATGAAAGCCTATCTGATAGCAAAACCAGGTAAAGATATTATAAGATAACTACAAATTAGTATCCCTCATGAACAGATGCAAAAATTCTCAAAATGATATTAGCAAATGGAATTTAGCAATATATAAAAGGGTAACATCATGACCAAGTGCTAATTTTATCTAAGGAATATAAAATAGGTTTAATATTTGAAAATCAACTTATGGGGTTTACCACATTGACAAAACACACCTATGACAATTCTATTGGTAGCATCATACTTCACGGTGAAATATAACACTCTGCACCTAATACTGAGAACAAGGCAAGGATGTCCCCTTTCACCACTTCTATTCAATACCAGACCAGAAGCCCTAGCTAGTGTAACAAGGTAAGAAAAAGAACAAAGGGAATTCCCTGGTGGGTCGGTGTTTAGGATTCTGCACTTCCACTGCCATGGGCCTGGGTTTAATCCCTGGTCAGGGAACTAAGCACGGTATAGCCAAACAAAAAAATAAAGAAATAAATGAAAAAAAGAACAGCATACAGAATGGAAAGGAAGAGGTGAATCAGTCTTTATTTGCACATGAGATGGTTGTGTGCATAAACCATCCCACGGTATTTACCAAACTATTAGAGCTAATGTGTAAATTGAAGCAAGGTGACAGAAAGCACAGCCAATGGACAGAACTCAACTGTGCTTCCATACAGGAGTAACAAGCAGTTAGAAAAGGAAATAAAGATGCCATTTACAATAAAAATGTGTAACATAGGGGAAAAGGTAACACCCTGTGAAAGTACTGCTGGGTAGTAGTGTTGTGTGACCTGTCACCAGCATGGTGGCTTACTGGGAGAGGAAGCAAGTACCTGCAGAGGATTTGGGGGTGGGGTGGGAGACTGGTGTCTGGGTTTGGACAGTCAAGAACCCTGAGAACAAAGTCCCTGGACAAGCTCAGGGCTTTGCCACAAAGTCTACGAGTACAGCCAGAGATGGAAGGGTAAGCTTTTATTACTCCAGGACAACTTGGATTCCACCGATGCCTCGCTTACGTGGGGCCTGTAGTGTGACTCACGACTGCAGACACAGAAGCATCTGGAGCCTCTGCTACAGCCCTGGGCTGCTCTCAGAGACACTCAGTGACACAAACCCTGACTTGCTCCGAAAACTCAGAGTCCCCTTGTCTTTTTTCTTCCTGTCTGCCTGGCTCCCGACTTCCTGCCTTCTTGGGGCTTCTCACTGTCTGGGTGACACAAGGTGTGTGCCAAGCCAAACCTGGAGTGGGGGGGCGTGACCCCTCTGCCACAAGCTGTGCCCAGGGGCGGAGCCTGTGGTCTGGAGAGCCTAGCCTGGCTCCATGACTGTCCACAGCACCGAGGGGTGGCCTGGGTAGCGGACCAGCTCCTGGTCCTCCAGGGCAGCCTGCAGACACTGGCCTGGTGGGAGGCACTGTGGGACTCCCCGGGGCCTCTTGGAACCCCCACTTCCAGCTTGTGGACTGAACCACGGGCCAGCCAGACCTGTGTCTTTCCCAGTTACAAGGCTGGGAGGGGCCCTGCCTCGATGGCTCTGTGCCCTGTAGCCCTGGGCTACAGATGCCCTGCCCAACTGGCAGTGCCCACTCTAGCTCCTCCTTGGCCCTTCCAGGGCCAGCGGCCTTCTGCTTCCACAGATGCTGGACTGAGGGCAGGTCATGAAGATGTCCCTGCCCTACTCAGGGCGGGGGGCTCCAAGCCCAGCCTGTGCCCACACCCCAAAAGTGCCAGGGCCACCAAACACCCTCCTCCAGGCAGATGGAATCCCCCCACCCCCAATGCCCGTGGGCTGCCAAGGGGTTGAGGGCCGTGAGAACTTTCGACCATGAGAACTTGGACTTCCAGGTTTGGGGATCGGCCCAGGCGGGCGATTCAGCTCCGAAACTCGTCTCTCTCTTCGGGCCCCTGCCTGTCCCGCAGGTCCTGGCCCGAGTCTGCACAGTGGGTAGGAAATGCCAGTCGGTTAGCCGACAGTGGGGCTGCCCTAGTCCTTGCTCCTGGGGCGCTCTCTGGACTTAGTGGTTTCCATTCTTCAGCAGCATTTCTTTGAATGGAACCTGCCCAGCAGGGGCTTCGTATGTTTTGGAAGTACGGGCACGGGCAATCCTGGACTACGGGGAGGGGGAGTATTGGCAGGACAGGGAGGTGGGACAGGACAGGACCGGGCTGTGCCCAGGGCACATGACTTCTCAAAGGCCACTGTTCTTGGAGGGTACCTGGGAGAGAGCTGGACGAGAGCAGCTGCAGGCTGTCTAGGACACCGTCCTCATACAATGCCAGCTTCTGCAGCATCTTCCGTCGCGCCGGATTGATCACGATCTGCGGGGGCTGCGAGGATGTGGAGCTGCCCAGGAGGGGTCCTGGGGTGGAGAGAGGACCCCCTGAGCCTCTGGGAACTCCCTGCTGACACTCATTGCTGGCCTCGCGAGCCTTCCCCATCCCCAGCCTAGTTCCCTCCCTGCCCTCTCAAAGGACAGAGGTCCTGAGCGCTCTGTCTGTGGGCAAGGCCTGGAGCCTAGTCATGGACTGGGCCTGCCTTACTCCTGGCCTATCCTCAGCCAGCTGGGGGCATGGCCCAGTGAGACAAGATGGCCCGGGATGGTCCTTCTTTGGACCTTCCTGGGGTCAGGCGAGCAGCCCAACCCAAGACGGCAGCCTGCAACTTGCTAAGGACAGATGGAGCTTCATGGCGGGTCCTGGGTCTCTCCTCCCAGAAGGCTGGGGTCGGGAGGATGGGGTTTGCCCGGAAAGGAGGCCTTTGGTTCCCCTGCTGGTACCTTCCACAGCTGTAGGCTGGAGACCCGGGCCGCTCCCCCAGCTCGACTCTCGGGCGGCACCCCCCTGGGTGCAGGCAGCCTGCCCGAGGGGTGCTGGCACCCAGCTGGGGGCCCCTGGGCCCGCAGGGCAGCTGGGGCTCAGATGCCAGGAGTGCAGGGCAGCAGAGAGGTCAGACATGCTCTCGTCACTCTCCACGGGCTGGTTGGCACCTTTGTGCGGCCAGTCTGTAGCCTGGGCCTTGGCCCCCGAGGGCACCGCCAGGGGCTGCCAGGGGCTGGCACGGCTCAGGGCGCTCCCGCTGGTGGACACGTAGGAGTTCTCTTGCGGGGAAGGGGGGCTGTGGCTGGCAGCCTCTGGCTCCAGGCATGGCCCTGCCACCACCACCTGCAGCTCCTCCAGTGTCTGGTACACCTGCAGGGAGGGACCGGGGCTCTCAGGGTGAGTGGCCCTGTCCAGGTCCTCACAGAGGGTGGTGGAACTGCAGGGCAGCTCCAGGTCAGGGCCAGAGAAGAGAATCGTTGTCACTAAAGCTAAGGACTGAGAACAGCTTCTCTTTGTCTTTGAGAAAGCAAACCTTGTTGCCTTGATGCCCTCAATGATGCTTCTTTCTTTTCTCAAGAGAGACAAATGAGGGATAGGATGGGGAGGGACGTGGTGGGGGGAGTTGTTCAGGATGGGGAACACAAGTACACCCACAGCTGATTCATGTTGAATGTATGGCAAAAACCACCACAATATTGTAAAGTAATTAGCCTCCAATTAAAATAAATAAATAAAAGAGAGACAAAGAGGTGGAAGGGACACAAAAAAGGCAGATGCAGTGGCGCAAGGCACCCAGAAGGGGGCGCAGTAAAAAGCCGATCGCCTCCCTCTCTGTACCTGGCTGGGTTCAGCGGGGGTTCAAGCCAAACCAAAGGGCAGTTGAGCAACATGTGGAGACTGGCATCTCAAGCACTTCCCATACCCCCAGCTCACAGGACTACCTGGGTCATCGGGGGTCTCCTCTTGGCCCGGCGGTGCAGGCAGCAGCAAGCCAGCTGGCCCAGGGCCAGGCCCAGTTCTGGTGGGCATGGCCCTGGCCTGGGGTCCAGGTGCTTCTTGTAGATCTGGGCGGCAACTGGGGCGGCCCACGTGTCTGCGGCTGGCCCACCTTGGACTGCGGTCTGGGTGCCCTTCAGGGTCACCCCGGCCTCCTCTGCCTCCTCTTCAACCAAGTCTTTCTGTGGGACATGCAACGTGAGTCTGGCCCCCGTGGGCCGTGCCTTGCGCTGCCATCCCCGGCCCTCATCTGCATATGCTCAGCGCTGACTTGGGCCCCCGGGATCCAGCCACACGCCCAGCACCTGGGCTGGCTTTCACAGAGCTGACTTCCTGAGAGGGGAGAGACGTCGATATGCTTCGAAAACCAGGGGAAACCACAGCAGGGAGGCCTCCCCAGGGGTTTTGATGGGGGGGCCCAAGCAAGTGACACTCGGGCTCTGATCAAAAGACAGCAACTAGCCAGAGAGGGCAGGGCTCAGAGGGGAGAGCCCCACGGAGATGGGGAGGGACAGGACCAGACAGGAAGGACCAGGAGCAGACCCTGGGGTCAGGGGGGGGGTGCGGGGCGTGGCCTTTCAGGCAGAGGAACAGGGAGCCGCCAGGTCTGGAGGACAGACAGCAAGCTGGCAACCACGTCAAGGGTCTGGGCCTTCATCCCAAGCATGGCGGGGGTAAAGGGGTTCCACCACCTCCTCACAGTTCTAAAAGAGCTTTTTGGTGGTTGCCCAGAGAAGCCGTGGCAGGCACCCTGTGGGGTCTGGCATGCTGCGCCACTGCGGTGTTGACGATGGGCCCGAGTGCAGATCTATTTGGTGCCCGGCTCTGGCAGAGATCCCTTCGAGACCCGGGAATGGATGGAAACAGCCCCGAGCCCGGGCAACACACCGGCTTATACAGTGTGAAGGATCCTGCTGACTAAGCAGAGAGGAGCTGGATTTTGGGCTCTGGGTCAGTCTGCGGAGGAATAGACCTGCCCCGTAAAACCCAGAGAAGGCATCTGGGGTGAGGGGGGACGTGGTCCGATTCCCATCCATTGCTTCTCCCAGGTCCCCTGATTCTGTTTTCCACTGTGATCGGGCTGCAACCCCCCACCCTGACCACCCCCCCAACCTCGCCAAACCTAGGTGGGGTCTGGAAGGGCCTGTGGTACTTGCCGGGGACAGAGAGGTTTGTCCCCAGCCAGGCAGATGCAACTGTCTGGGGCCCTGCCTACTCTCAACAATGAGTCAGCAGAGGCTGGGCTGGCAGCCCCACGTTCCGGATTGTTCCTCCCTCCCTCTCTCTCTCCCCACCTGCCTCGGGAGGAGGCTCACCAGATACTTGGGCTGGGTGCCATGCATCCTCACGGCCCTCTGGCCGGCCAAGGTCTCCAGCAGCACCTGCAGAGAGAGCAGGCTGCAGACTGGGGCCGCTGAGAAACTGCACGTGGGACTCAAGCTCAGGGGGTCTGGAGGGCCCACGTGGAGGAGAGGAATGGAAAACGACAGACATGAAGGTGTGGAGCCGCGCAGGGCGCCCGAGCTGGGGAAGACGGGTCCTGGGATCTGAAGCTGGTCAGGCCTGCTGGAGGATTCTCCGAGGGCTGCAGCCCCCCACCCCCAGGCCAGTCGAGGGCCCCGCAGCTCACCACGCCAAAGCTGAAGGTGTCGGTGTCCACAGCCAGCCTCCCGGTCTTCACGTACTCCTCAGGCAGGTAGGCCAGGGTGCCACGCACCGTCCGAGTCCGGGCCACACTACTGCTCTGGCCGGGGTTGGCCCCTGTAAACCGGCTGAGACGGGCCAGGCCGAAGTCCCCCAGTTTGGGCATCAGTCTCTCATCCAGAAGGACGTTGGAACTTGGGGACGGAAGGCGGTGGCGTCAGCCTGGCCTTAGCCCTCTCTGCGACTCATCACCCCTGTACCTACTGCCCCCTGCCTGGTCCTGAGACAATCAGACCGGAGCCACTGACGTGCACCTCAGTGGCGGATTGTGGCCCGTGCTCATGGTGTTCTGGCCACTTGGGGCTCCGAGCAAGTGGCCCCCAGAGCCCCATCCTGCAGTTGAGGCCCTGTTCACCAGTGGAACCCATCCTTGGCCTCCATGTCCACCCCTGGCCCACACTGGGTGCTCAGTGACCCTCAGACCCCAGCCCTGACGTCCCCTGTTCTCAGGGGGATCACTCAGGGCCAGGCTCCTAGGGACCAGGCAGCAGGCACCCCCGGTCCCTGCTGGCGGGAGGTGTGGGAGCATCACCCCTTGCCATAGGGCTCTTGCCACCCTCAAAGGCCCCCAGGGACTGGCCGTGTCCCCGCCTCACCTCTTGACATCTCCATGGATGAGGCTGGGGCTATCTTGATGTAAGAACTGAATTGCCCGGGCTGTGCCCAGAAGGATGTCCAGTCGCTGAGGCCAGGAGAGAGGGGGCCAGGCCTGTGTCTGGAGGGGCACAAGGAAGAAAGGGGAGACCGTGGAGCCACCGTCTTTGATGCCCATCTATGCTTCCCCTGAGCGCTGAAGTGTCAGGTCAGAGATGCTCCTGTCTTGGGCTTGGTCAGCCCTTGTGTCCTGCGGGCGCCTCTCTAGATGGGGCCCAGGGGCTGTCCATTGCCTCTTGCCCTCTGGGCAATGCCGCCAAGATCCTTCCGCTACTCTGTTTGCCCAGGGGAGCAGATGGGGCCCCTTTCAGAGGCCCCATGAGCTTGGCTTCCAAGCATGAAGAGGTCCCGATCACTGAGGCCAAGGACCCCAGCCCCATGTCCCGCTTGGACCAGGTGCCAAGAGTGACACAGTGTGCCAGGCCAGGCCAGGCAAGGCTTACCTGGACGTGGAGGCGGTCTTCCAGGGAGCCATTGGGCAGGAAGCCATAGACAAGGCAGTAGAAGCCACTCTGAGCACAGTAGCCGGCAAAGTCCACAATGTTGGGGTGACGAAACCTATTTGAAACAGTGGAGTCTCAGTGCTCTGCTCCCAGCATCCAGCACGCCTTCCATCTGGCCATTGTTGGGGGGTGGTGTAGGGTGCCGATGGTCCCTAACCAGGTTTCCCAGCTCGCCTGGGCCTGGCAGGCTGCAGACCAATGGGGAGCCAGGTCCCCGGACATGTGGTCCTGGTGGGGCCCTGCCCCTGCCTGCAGGCTCACCGCGACAGCTGCTGCACTTCGGTCTGGAAGCTCTGCTTCACTGTGGTCCACTCCAGGTCAGCCTCCTGCAGCCCTCGGGGAGAATGAGGCAGGGGGGACTGGCAGTGTGAGACTCCTGTGGCCCGGACTTCATGCCCCCCACCCCCCGCCACCTGTTCTGGGCCCAGAAGGAGCACGGGCCTGGGGGCCCTGGACTGTGAAATCACAGGGCTGAAGGAACCCTGTGGGGTTGCGAAGGGGGTGGGGGAGGACCACAAAAGCCCGAGTCTGGGAACAGCCCTTGAGGGCCCTGGCGAGGATGCTCCACACACCTCCTTGAGCCTCTTCACAGCATAGACGGTGTTCCTCATCACTGCCCGGTACACACAGCCAAAGCCGCCCTCCCCGATCTTGAGCTCCTCTGAGAAGTCGTGGGTGCCCTGGCAAATCTCATGGAGGGGCCAGCAGAACGAAGAGGAGGGGGCCGCCGGCAGGAGGGGCATGGGGCTCTCCGGGCTGGGCTGTGGGAAGAGACCCTGTATCAGGTGAGGTCCCATATCCTCCCCTCTGCCTCAGCCCACCCTTGCAGGGCTGCCTGGGGTGGCCCAGGGGACCAAAGGCAGCTGTCACTGCTTGCTGGCATCAAACCTCTGGGTGGGGGGCAGGACCCACCTACCTTGGTAGATGAGGGGGCTGGAGATGGCAATGGTGGCTGGTGGGCAGCTGGGTTTGGTCCAGGGCAGAGCTCGGGGTCAGAGTGAGTCTGGGAGCCTGGAAAAGCTTCGCAAAGACACCAGTGAAAGGCAGGCAGAGGCCAGTGGCAGGATCTATCGGGGTGGCCAGGAGCAAGGGGGTCCTTTCCTGAGGTTCATCAGGCCAACCCGGGTTTTCTTACCTGGGGAGAGGAAGGTGGAGGCCAGAGACGGCAACTTCCGGTGGCCGGGAACCGCAGCCTCAGAGGGTGTGGAGATGCTGCTGGGTGTCGGGGAGGTGGTGCTGGCGGGCAGAAGCGGGGCGGGAGGGTGCCCTGGGAGGCCGGGGAGGGAAGGACGTTAGGCCCAGGCTGGAGGGAGGAGCTCCGAGGCAAGCCCTGGGCGGCCCCTGTCCCAGGGTCCTGGGGGTTCCGGGGGTTTCCGGGGCCGCGCTCACAAGCAGTGATGATGTCCCGCGCCCGCAGCAGCTGCAGGTGCGTGAGGATGCGCACGAGATCGGCCACGCGGGCGTTGCGGTTGATCCACGGCCACAGGACGCTGGCTGTGCGCTGCCCGGAGCGCTCGCACAGCCGCAGCTCGGTCTGGTCGCGGACGATCAGGGCGGCTGCGGGGCAGGGGGGCGTCAGGTCGCGGCGTCCGGGTCCCGCGCGGCTCCCCGGCCCGCCCCGGCCCGCCCTGCCGGCCTGCGGCCACCCACCGAACTGGCACCAGTCGGCGGGCTCCAGGGCGTCCATCACTTTGTAGAAGCGGCACATGACCCAGGGCGGCACCTCGTACAAGAAGTGCTGGGCGCCGGGGACCGCGGGGTCTCCTGGGCCCGGCCCCCCGGCCATGGCCGCCGCCGCCGCCGCCGCCGGGCCGGGGCCTCTCCGGGCCGCGGCGGGCGCGGGCCTCGGCCGGCCGGGTCCGCGAACACTGACTCACTTCCCCTTTAAGGCGGCCTCGTGCGACGCCCGGCGGGCCGGAAGGGGCGGCACCCGGGGCTGCCGCCACCGCCGCCAGCCCCGGCCACACGGGGGCGCCGCGCGCGGTCACGCCTCCCGGAGGCCTCGCCCCGGGGCCCGGCGAGGCGGACGGGTGAGCTTCCCGGAGGAGGAGGGCTCCGAGGGCTGCAGGAGAGCGCTTCTCGGCCCCAGGGACGATGGACACAGCGAAGGCCTTCCAGAAAGGGCTAGAAGCGGGGCTTCGGAGAGCCGCTGGCTGGTCCTCTTTAGGTTTCTGTTTCGTGGGGAAAGCGGTGGAGAGGGGTCAAGACATCCAGGGTCAGATGTGGGTCACACCAGGGCTCCCGGCTGACTCTCTGCAGCTGGCTTGTGAGGCTGGGGGCAGGAAGAACGATCTGGAAGCTCGCAGCATCTCCACCCACCCCCTGGGCCCTGGATCCCATCTTTTCTTGGCCCTCCCGGAACCTGCTCCAGCGGTGGTTAGGTCTTTGCAGCAGCTGCCCTCTTTTCTTCTTCGCTGGCTCCTTCCGCTAGCACAGAAAACGTGTTTACTACTCTCTTAGAGACAGACCTTCACTCCGGCTGCCCTCCACCCTCTTGTCACGCTTGAGGATGGCGGGCTCTGGCAGCTCCCACCCTTTTCTCTGAAGCTCACTGAGCGCCATACTTGGCCTATCTGGCGTCTCCCCACAGGCCTCCGGCATGCCTCCATCATTCGCAGTAGCAGTAGCAGCCACAGTAGCAGCCACCAGGAAACTGTTACCTCTCTGAACTTCTCTGGAGTTCCTCTCTTCCCCACGGGGCTCTGACCTAGATGAACCTAAACGAACATGCTTCCCTGCCTCCTCTCAGCTCAGGGGTCTTACTTAGACACAAAGCACTTCACATCAATTTTTCTGCTTAAGACCTTTCCGGGGTTCCTGAAGCCCTCTGAGGGATTGCAGCTTTTCAGCACGGCTTCTGACGTTGTCACCGTGTGGCGCTTTCCTGCCCACCTGTCTCGCTCTTGGCACTTGGCAGCAGCCTTAACCCAGCCACAACTCCTTGGGGTTCCGAGAATGTGCCAGGGCTCCCACCCTTATGGGTTTGCACTTGTAGCTCCATCCAGCAGATACTCAGGTAGCTGGAAGCTGGCCTGGAGTCCCCTGGCACGTCCTTCAGCCTCAGCACTCATCTGCTTCCCCGACACCCCTCCCCGCCTCCCGCCAAGCAGCCAGGGCGCCGTCCTCTTCTGTTTTTTCCAGCTGGACGCCAACTTGAAAGGCAGGTCTTTGCTAGCCACCCCCTTATCCACTTGATCCTGACCCCTGAGGGCTGCCACCCTCCCCGCCCGCAGGCTGTCCATCCAGAGACTTCAAGAGTGGTTTGCAGAAACCAGGTCAGCCTGAGACGCACCTCTGTGGCAGCCTCTTCCCAGAAGCTGCAGCCACTCCGCAAGAGGAGGCCAGCCATGCCCTGAGCCCCAGTGGCTTCCCATAGGGACAGCTCTTACCGAGACTCCCAAGCTGTGGAGGGAACTAGTGGGCACACACATACTAAGTGAACTGGGACTTGGTCCCACTTCCAATTCTGCTGGACTGCAGCTCCCGGGACAGCCCTGGCACCTCAGAGATGCTCAGGATACACACACGCCATGAATGTTAACCCTCTGTTTTACCATTTAAGGCCAGGACGCTCGAGTGCACCTCCAAGTAGCTGTGTTCACATACATGTACCTGTGGTGCTGAACTCTAAGCAGTTCTTTTCATCTCCAAGCCATCGGCAGCCTGATAAAGGACAGCTGTAGGGAAACCACGAGCTCCTGAGAGCAATCCACCTCATCAGAAGCCGGTGGGGGGAGGCAGCGCGTCCTCCGAGCCAGGAGCAGGTCAGCAGAGACCTTGGAATGGTCTCAGGCAGGAGGCACCAGAGGAGGGTCTCAGGTAGGAGGCACCGGAGGAGTCAGAGCTGGGAGGTTTCCAAAAGCCCCGCAGCCCATCGGGGACAGCCAGGATGCTGCCCTGCAGAAGGCCCTTCCCACCTGCCGGCTCAGAGCTCCCCTCTGGGCAGGTGGACCCTGAGGCAGGCCAGTGCGGGGTGCCGGCCAGTGCCCTGTCCTCCCCAGGGTGCCCAGAAAGCAGCTGGCTTCTGTGTGTTCCCAGGAAGTGCCCCACCTTGCTGTCCTGGGAGCTGTCTTGATAATGAAAGCCCAGACCTGGAGTCACTTTCACAGAGAGATTTATCGAGAATGCTAACAGCACAGGATACAGTACTTCCCAACAAAAGGTGCGAACGCGTCACTTAGAAAGGCATGCTGAGTATTCTTGGCTTTCACACGTATTAAAAAACTTACAAAAATAAAATAAAACTGCGTGCTGCCCATCTTTTCAAATAGTAAAAGAACCTTATGAAAAAATCACTTGGTTTTACAACAAAAGACACAAACGGACATTTTTATGTAAATTTATAAGGCAAACTCTTTATATAATAAATAGGTTACAGGGATTCAGTGGGGGGTGTTTTGAAACGTATACAGGTACATTCAGACAGGTTTACTGAAATGGTACAAATTTCCTTAATAAATTGCCTTTTGTTTTTAAATATATCAGTGCTTTCAGTCATTTGGCTATACACAAAGAACCTTTTTTTGAACACTACAAAAAAGCAATCAATATTTTTTTTGTTTTTAAAACGATCTACTTAAGTTTTCTAAAGTAATTGTCCCAAAACACAAAAACTGAAGGTGAATGCGATAGAGGGCTTTTGGAGATCATCTCCAGCCAAGTCTGTCCTGGGTGACTCCCCTCACCCCATACACACTTTTCCAGCCCTTTTCCTCCTGGGCTGGAGCCTGCTCCCTCTGCACAGGGTGACCAGGGTCCCTGCGACTCAGGAGGGGGCGGTGATCCTGCTTGGTTCTTCTCATTCCTAAGCCCCATGCCCGAATGGTCAGCACTGTCCTCGAAGGGGGGGGGGGACCCCGGGCGCTAAGGGAGCACGTGGCCACCCTGTTTCGTCAGTCCTCAATAGTGTCTGGGAGGTAATGGCTACTCAAGAGGATCGGGTTTTGCCATGAAACGAGAAGGGGGGTTTCTCATATCCAAATTTTGCTGGGGATCAGATGACAGCCAAGGGTGTGCACCCCCCACCCCATCATCATCTCTTTGTCCAGGAAAGTGGGGAATCCAGAGGTAACATTAGTGTCCTGCACTGTGGGGCGGGGTGGATTTGATGATGGTACCCCGAACAGTAATGTCCCCCCCGAATCATAATGCCATGTCCACACACGCCTGACCTGTGGCCACAGTGGAGGTCTCCTGGGAGACGCCCACCTTCAGGCCGAGCCTTGCCCCACAGGCCCACCCTGACCTTCTCCCACCGAGGTGTGGTTGGTTCCGCTCACACCCCTCCTGGCTCCCCTTGTAGGAACGTCAACCTTGTCTGTCCTTAAAAAGATAATCCTGATGCTATTAATCTGGGAGTGGACCAAAACCTGGTTTTGCTCTGACTTCACAAATGGCAGCACGTCAGCTATTCACTTTGTCAGCTCTAGGTGTCACTTCTTTGGGTGGCTTCTGGCTGATCTGGGCAGGGGGTCCTGTTTTTGGCTCTCTCCCTCCTGGGGCAAGAGGACAGCCCCTCTCCTTCTGGTTACCATCCCCTCCCTCTGAATTCTTTTGTTGGTAAAGAAAAGGTGTCTAGAAGCATTTGTCTCTGGAACAATTACTTTAAACATGGTTACAATACAGACTTCAGTTCAAACACAGAAGAGATTTACTTTGCAAAATTCCCTTCACCCACCGAAAATTACACAAATAGAAGCCTCAACACCACAGTTAAGAGGACCAGTAGAGAGAAGCTCATGTTTGGAACACAAAAGGAGAACTCAAAACCAAACCAAACCCAAACAGAAACAACCCCAGAGAGACGAGGGGAGGGCGGAGGAGGGGAGGAGCGCAAACACAGCACACGGTACAGTGTCCGGGTACAGGAGCCCTGCACGAGGAGAGGGCTCGGCACACCGAGTAACAGTCCTGGTGATATTTGGTCATATATTCATCAACTACTGACTCTGGAGCGGCTGTTATTGATTGAAGCAGTGACAACTCAAAGGGAAAAGGAGGGCTTGGGAGCAAGGGAAGGAGCAGGTTTTGAGTTCTGCAAGCCTTTGCCATGCTACCGTCCGGCAACCCAGGAACAGTACACTGGGTGGGCCCTGCTGCCTGGGGCAGGCCAGGTGAGAGGTCACCAGCTGAGGCTAACTCGGTGCTGTCTTCAGATCTCAGGCAGAACTGGACACACGCCAACACCCATCTGCAAGAAGCTGGACAGCAGTGGTCGCAGCAGCTTCCTCTGCCACCCTGGCCCAGGCTGGGTAGAAGCGGCAGGGACCCACCACTAATACTGAACAGAAGGCGGGGCCCAGCCCCCAGGCCCAGGTCCTCCCAAAGGCCTGAGGGGTGCCTGGCCACCTGAAGGGCCTCTAAGGGTTTCTTTTGGACATAGGCCTCAGAAGTAATGATGCGGGGAGGGAAGCTTTTGGCCCTGGTGATTATAATGCTCTCTGCTTTGGAAGAACAAGTTTCTGGATATTATTCTTATTTTTTTTTTGGTGTTTTTACTTACTTAAAAAATGATCAAAAAGAACTTACGGCTAAACTCTAGCAGATATTGCTCGGTAAGAATTACAAAAGCAAATGCAATTACTCATAGGATGGTGGGGGGGGTGGGGAGGAAGGAACGTTTCTGGAGTCTTCGCTACCTCCTGGAGGGGGCCCGCTGGACCACATGTGTGGTTCTGGGGTCCCTGATGTTCTACCTGGTACAGCTCACGCTTTCTGAACTGAGACACAGCCTTCTGTCTCCCATTCAGCCCCCGGACTTGGCAGAGACAAGCCCTACCAGTAGAGAGGCTTGCTGCCTGTCTGCACACCATCACTCTGACTGGGTCACTGGAGGGTGTCGGCGGGGGGCAGGTCACCCCCATGAACGCCAGCTGCCCCACCCAGAGATCAAAGGGGACCAGGCAGTGCCAACTACATTCTAGGCTTCGCCAGAGCCAGGGAACACGCTTGCATCCACCCACTGAAACGAACTGTCCTGTCTACACCAGTGCCCTGGGGCCGCACTCACAAGCTTGGGAAAAACAGTGCGAAATCCAGGAGCTGCCTCCTTCGCTCGGCACTGGGAAGCCCTTGAAAGAAGCGAGGAAAGACCACGGCTCTGCTTGGACACGAGTGACCAGCAGACTGATTTTTCGTTTTTGTTGTTGTTGTTTTTTGTTTTCTCCGTTTGTTTTTTTTTCTTTTTTTTTTTTGGTTTTTAAAAATTTTCCCTTGTCCTATGCTATGGTTATCAGAAATATTGTAATTAAGCAACAGGTATAATTTTAACAGGTCTGTGTGTGTGTGTGTGTGTGTAGCCACAAGCAAAATGAGTTTATAACTGTGCAATATACAGAGATATATATATATATAAAAATTCAACTGCTTTGTGTGTCTAGTCAGTGTATTTAAATAAAAGGGACAGGAGAGGGAAAAGCAAAACTAAAGAGCAAAACAAAAGCCCAGGAGAGAAAAGACCAAGCAGGTCTATTCGTATAGTCTAGAAGATACCGGATATAATCAGGGTCACCAGGAAGAATAGCTTTGTCACTTGACACAGAGACACTGTGGGGAGAGGGACTACCAGTGGGCAGGAGCCAAACCTCGTGGCCTTTTCCTCTCACCGCTGAGCAGGACTTGAGGAGACAGGTGACCGAGGGGGAGGCCGGCAGAGCCAAGGCAAGTTTCCCCAATGTTTGGAAACCTCCAGCTGAAGCCCCTTCCATGAGGGTCCTCTCCCCTGCCCTCCCTCAGCCCCAGGCCCCAAGGAGCGCAGAGCCAGGGACTGTCCTCGGGGGCAGGCCACACCACAGGCAGACGCTGTGGAGGAGACATCACCTTCTCCTGCTTAGTGGCCTGGGCCCTAATTCGAACTAATTCTTCCTGACACCTCGGCAATTGGGGCAGGCTCACTGGAGATGACAGAGGAGAAGGAACAGGTGAAGTCAGGTAGCGAGGAGGTTGCGTGCCTTTACAATTTCCTGCTGAGCGCCCACCTTTCCCACCCGGAGCTGGGCTCCTGTAGCTTCGCAACAGGCAGGTCTCCCTGCAGGGACCGCTACCGGAGAGACAGAGGAAGAGACAGAGAGATAGACTCTCCAGTGACCCAAGGGCCCCAAGGCGCAGACCCAGCAGTTTCAGGCTGGATTCCCCTTCACCTGCAATGCTGGCCACACAGCAGGCCAGGTTGCAAGTCCTCTTAGATCAGCCTTTTTTGGCAAAAGCTTGCTCTTATTCACCCAGAAACATCAGGATATAGTTTCTTGCTCAAGGTTTCCTAGGTCTTTCTTCTGCAATGTTGACAAGGGGCTTCAGTGTTCCCTTTTTCCCCTTGAACATGGAACTTTAGACCCTGGGTGAGGCAGTATCCTAGCGAGCTCTAACAATTCAGCTATGTTTTCTAAAGATTGATACAGTTTCAAAAAGAGAAAGAAGCAAAAACAGACTCAACAAACCCCTCCAGTAGAGCAGAGCGCTGAGATGGGGCCCTTGCAGGGAGCAACTGAGAGCCCGGAACACAACGTGGCGGGGCTGTCGGCTCGAGATTGGGGAATCCACTACGAGCCTGGCAACACGCCTGTGCCCCTAGCCCTCCCCAGGCACTGGCCAGTACTCAGGGGGTCAGTAGGCTGATGCCCACAGGGCTCTAGAGAGAACTCACTTCCCCAAGGTCTGGATGGTCTGGGCCACCCACGCGGGCAACTCACATCAGAAAAACAATTTGAGGCCATGACCCTGCTAGAGATGGCTGTGCTGAGCTAGGGCTGATGCCTGTGACCTCCCCTGGCCTTGTCAGGCCTGGTAGGAACACTCTGGAGAGGGGGCACAGAGCTCAACTGCCAGGCTCCACGAGATCCAGGCTACCATACCTGGTGGCTTCCCTTTACACCCTCTGTCCCCTCCTGGGCTCACGCTGCTTGTTAGAAGTTACTTCAAATCCAGAGGTCCTGTCAGCTAAGGAAACTGCTCTCCCACCAAAGATGGCAGCGTGCTTGTGGCTATTTAAGTATCCTCCTTCATGATGGCTGTCACGGCAATGACAAGCAGGGAGGCAGGTGACAACCTGGTGCTGTTCCATGTCCCACTGCCACTGCTCATGGCCTCTAGGCTGGCATGCCACCACTGAGCAGACTGCTGCTAGCACCGGCATGGGGGCTCAGGAGAGGTCAGGTGCTGACTGACCAGCATGCCCAGGACACCGCTGTGGCTTCCACCGTCCAGGGAGCTGAGGGGAGTGGGGGGAGGCAGGGCATTTCTGGGGGTCTCCTGTGCCTTTTGATAAGGACTACGGTGCAGAAGGGACGTGTACTGGACCTTGCTGTGGCCCAGGGGCCCCGCCTCACTGTGGTGTCAATGCCAGCAACGACACAGGTTAGGACAACCAAGTGACAGGCACGGGGCGGGGAGACCCAATGTGACGGACCTAGCCCCTCGGGTATCTGAAAGCTGTCTTATCAATTCCTGCCTTCTGGACACAGTCCCTAAGGGATGGCCCCTGAATCTTCGCAATGTTCAAGTACACACAGAATCAACGTCACACTCCCCAACTGGGCCGGACACAGCTGGTGAGAATTCCAAGGCTAGGCCTGCCCTCCAACCTTCTGTCCACCTGTCTCCAGGACAGAAGTGGTACAGGACCTTCAGCACCCCTGCCCAAAGGTGACTCGCTCGTAATGCCTGTATCTGGGGGAGAGGGGATGTGGATGAAAGGGGGAGAAAACCCTAAGGTGCCACCTGCAGCCTTGAAACTCTAGGGGCAGGAGCTGGGGAGCAAGGGGCCTGCAGGTCAGGCTGGGCAGAAAGGAAACACCACTTGAGATACAGTGTTCTCGACCACCACCATCGGTCAGCTCCAAAATCAACTGTTACAGGTCAGAGGTGAGCATGACAGGCCCAGCTCTCCTTGGCCCAGGACCAGATGGTGCCAAGCTGCTGGGGAGGTCAGCTTTGGAGACCGGTCCCAGGAGCCACATTTTATGGATTTGGTGTAATTAATGCCTCAAAACCTGACCCAGCAAACCAGATGGCACCTCCCTGACAAATGGGCTGGAGAGCGGGCTCATGTGGACAGGAGTCCTCTGAGAGTGCCAGGAGCCTTTTGTCCTTGGAGGAAGAGGGACCCCAATGAACACGCCCCCTCTTCCAACTCCCATCCCTTCCTGGGGGAGGACTCAGAAGTGAAGCCCAGCAGGTGGACAGCAGAGTGGGTTTGGTTGGGGGACTTGCTTTTGCAGCATCAAGAAATGGATACAAAAATGCTAGAAAGGGCAGCTACAACTCCACAAACAGAACAGGGCAAATTCCCTTGCTTCTAACCATTCTGGGAGAGAGAGACACAGTTTCGTTTTTTTTTTTTCTGAAGCTACTGATTGGAACTGTCAACTAGGGGTCCTGATCACTAAAGGACTGGCAAGGAAGTGCTAGATGGTTTCTAAGATGTTTCACTCCTTCATGATTACACTGCAGTGAGGAAAGCTGGGGGATAGTAACTGAAATACACGAGACAACACGCACTTGACAGTTCATGGCAGCAGCTCACGTGGGACGTGCTTGTGGGTGTTTCTGGAAGCATAAGACTGCTGTCTCGTTTGCTACTTTGATAAGGTACTTCTCAGTTGGACAGATTTAGATATAAGAGACATCTCTGTAAACACAGAAAAGGATATACCAATATGATGAAGATATGCAGCTAGATAAGGACTTCCTGAACAGAGGGTAAGAGCACGGGGTCTCAAATTGAAACTGACAAATGAACACCCCGCAACAAGCCCAAGCCTCGACGCCCCAACACCACAGCCCTGGTGCTGATGGGGAAAAGCCTGAAGTACCAGCCACCCTTACCAGCCTCCAGCAAGCAAAGGCCGCACGGGGCCCAGCAGAGAACTCCTGCTCAGAGGAGTGGCAGGGGGTATCTGCACTCATTTTGCCTGCTGCCTGGCCCGACTACCCCACCCTAGCTGGGTCCTGCACAGGCCAAGGTCAGGGCTTGGCCACTCCGTGATGCTGGCAGGCCACAGTGGGTCTCTGTGCTGCCCTTGGCTCTGCAATCCCAATCTGGGTCCACTTCTCCTACCCACTGCCGTTGAGTGGGAAGGCTGAGGAGACCTGGGATCCAGGGTCTGACTGAAGGAGGGGACTCCTGGGAGAGCAAGATCCTGCCTCTCCCATGCCCCTCAGAGAGGCTGGGGTACTAGGGCTGGGTGGATTCAGCGGAGTCTGGGGCTTCCTCAGGGCTCAGAAATGGGTGGCAGGGGAGGCTGGGGTGGACGGCGGGAAGGCCAAGGGTGGGGGTAGTTCTGGGGGCCTGAGCTGACCAGCGTCGGCTCAAAGTACGGTTGGGCACTGAGGCTGCCTGGAACAGAAGGGAGCAGTGAGGACGAGGGAGGAAGGGGAGAAATAAAAAGGCTGAAATGAAAGGAGACAGAAACCAAAGGAGAGGAGAGAAACCAATCAGGAAGTCCTTATAAATTGCAGCAAACACTTAGAGTTTCGGAGCTTCGTGGGAACCCTATGTGCTGAGCCCACTTGAAAACAAGCGCAGGTATATACAGATCCAGGTAGTTGTCAACACTGTCACGTCTAGTGGCCTGAGGGACAAAGGGTCACCAAGTCAAGCCCGCTAGCTTGCTCGCAAAGCAGGTTTGTTTTGAAGTGGGAACATGAAGACTCAATAGTGCAAATAGTTCTAAGCTGTCCCTAAAGGAGTTGAGAATTGGAAAAGTTTTGGAAGAACATTTCCCCTGCCTTCCCCCTGGCCCCTGGCCCTGTCTACTAAGGCTCGAACTAGCGGCCACAACTGCTCTGAGCAGCTAGGGATGCCTTCTACCTGGCCTGTGGCACTCCGCCAGCTGTAGCCTGGGCCAGCCTGCTGGGGCCTCGGCACGTGGCCTTGGTGGCCTCTGTCTAGCGCTACCCGCTGGAGGCCAGCCCTGGGCCAATGTCGCCTCTGGCGCAGGCCAGTCGACACCCAGGGGGGCTCAAAGGATGCCTCCCTCCTAGCTGGGCCAGAACCGGGGCCGACAGGTGCTATGTCCCCATCCTGTGAAATGTCCTGGTCGATTTGGGATTGGGGCTGGTGGGGAGCCGTCTGTGTACCCCCATGGGTGGGATCACACGGGCTGGAGCCACTGGCCGTCTCCACCGTCTCGAAAGGATCCAACTGTCTCTTTTGCCCTGGACCTCCTGGTCCCGACGTGGGTGGGCATAAGGGGGGCTGGAGGGTGGGGTGGTGGAGCTCAAGGCTGGGCAGGGTGTGGGGGGAGAGGAGAGCTGAGACTGGGGTAGCGATGGCCCCCAAACCAGGAGTGTCTTCTCAAGTGCTCTCTGTCCCTAGTGACCACGTAGGGGGACTGGGTGGGAGGGAGGTGCAGGCACACCCTAAGAAGCCTGGGCAACAGCTTGTCTGGTCAGTAGTATCTGCAGCAAGCCTTGTTGAAGGAGCCTAGTTTAGAAAAGTGCAAAGCTACTTCTGGCCCTGGTTAGGTCTTCAACCTGACTGTGCTTGTCGATAAGAAAAAAACACCCCCAATGCTCCAACTACTCCCACCCTGAAGCCACGAAACTCTAAGTTTACTGAAAGAAAAAAAAATATTTTTTATTTCAGTTAATCGGGAAGCTTTGTCAGAGCCCTACCCATAAGGAGAAGAGACAACAGCTGCCTTTATTCTTGTTGGTTTGCTTTGCAATCCGCTCTGCGTAAAGTCAGCTAACTCTCTCGGTCACGGGCGTCCGGCTGTCCACAGGCTCCTCTCTGTTTGGCCTTGGCATGGAGGATGAGACAATGTCTTTGCGCTCTCCCTCCCCTCGGTGTTTGTACTTTTCTGTGGCCGGGGCCGCGGTGGCGAGCGCGGGCTGAGTCTTAGCAGGCTCCTTGGGGCAGCCATCGCTCTCCAGCGAGCCTGCTCTCGGCATCTTCTCCTCTTTGCAGACGCTGCTGCTCAAGTCCTGGGGCTCAGGGGGGCTGGCAGGGTCCTCGGAGCTCTGGGGCTCAGGCGGGGGTGGGGGCGGGGGCAGGAGCAGAGGCGCGGGGGCCTTTGGGGGCTCCACGTGATGGTGGTGGTGGTGGTGCTCCTTTTTGGGTGGCGAGGAGGCGCTGCCGCTGCGCCCCTTGGGGCTGCTCTCCTTGCTTTTCCGCCCTGGGCTCTTGCAGGTCTTCAGTCCCTTCCCGCTCTTCTCGCCAAGCGTGGACACCAGCAGGGGCTTCACCACCTCCTTCACCTCAATGCTCACCGTCTCCCGGGTCTTGCGCTTCTTGATGGGGAGCACGGTCTCCTGCACGGACCGGATAGACGACTCCTTCACGGCTTTCTTTTTGGCCTCGGCGGCAGCTGCAGCAACCACACTGCCTGGCTTTCGGCCTCGTTTCTTGGGAATGGCCTGGGGGTCGGCCTCCGCTTTTCGCTTCCGGCCGGGGCGCTTGATGACCATAACCTGGGCCGAGGTGGTGGCCCCACCCCCTTCTGCCTTGCTGCCCGGCGCAGCTTGGAAAGGCATCTTGACGAGCAGCTTTCCAGGACTTTTCTCCAGAACCCTTTTCACCTGCACACCCTCTGACGCGGCTGCCTTGGGTCTCGTGGTGCCACTCCCTTTAGGGCGTCCCCGACCTCTGCCAGTTCCTGGAGCTTTGGGAGATTTGGGCTTCTTAGGTGGTTTCTGTTCTCGCCGGGAGGGGCTCCCTCTCCCGGTTACCGTGAAGTCAAAATCATTAGGGTCCAGGGAGGTGTCGCCTACCTTTTCGAAGTACGCAATCAACTCCACTTTAGAGCGAAAGGCTTTTCCCTGGGGACTGTGGGAACAAGCGGAGACACACAAAGAAAGGTTAGAAGCTTCCAGAGCAATGCTGGAGGTGGGGCACAGGAGAAGGTGGATGGTGAGCCCTCTGACAGGAGATGTTCTGCAACTGACATGCCCGATGATACAGCTCACCAAGAGGGACATTTAAGAGAAGCTGAGATGAGCTAAAATTAGGGAGCTATGGTCCCATTTATACAGGAAGCAATCGGGTCGCCTGATGGCCATAGGTGCCCACGTGGCCTGCTGCTACATGGATGCCCCCGGGAGTTGCACTCCTCAGCCCCCCAAAGGGGTCTGGCCCGGGGACCCTGTCTACCTGCCAGACTGAACTCTCCAGGAATCAGTTTCCTCATTCGCCAGTAGGATGATGCTTTATCTGAGTTACTGGAATTAAATGAGACTGTACGAGTGAATTCCAAAATGGCTAACCTGTCTGGAGTCATTTAAGGGGGACAAGTGAAATGAACGTAGTCACACTTGTCCTCTAAATATCTGGCTAGGAAGTGACTCTGTTTCAACAGGTAACACCCAACCACCAGCCCACAGCTGGACAAAGGCCAGAGGGACAGTGGGAAAGGTACTCCGAGCCCATCTGGGGCTCTCTCTAGGCTGTATCAGACAGCCCCCCTTTACCAGCACGCCTCACGCAACAGACTGAACCCTGTGAATTTGTATTTCTCAGGGCTCATGAAGTATTGGCACAGAAGGACTCTCCCACAAAGAAGAGGTTCCCAGGTCCTGAGGACAGCCCCTCTGCTGGGAAATCATCAGCAGAGTATGAATGGCAGAACTCTGTGTCCCCAGTGCTATTCTTCCTCCAGACAAGGCCCTGATGGACATCTCCCTCAGGGCAGTGACCTCCCCAGGTGGTCATTCCAAGCATACCTGATCAGACCCACCAGCAGTGGTCACTACTGAAGACCCGACCGGAAGTGGGTTACGCACACACACTTTCTTGATCCATGAGCCGCAAGGAGCTAACACTCCAAGGGGTCCCCAAAAGTTTCTTAGTGGTGATCCCTGACTCTTTCCCAACCACCACCACTAGCCTTCCCTGCTCTGGAGAGACAGGAATCACCCTCACTTACTTGATCAAGTACACATCATACTTCCCAGCGGAGCGGCCAGATTTCCTTTGCTTAAGCTTTCGGGTCCAACCTTCCGGCAGAGTGGGGTCATCGTACATGGGGCCCCGATCACGAATGATGGAGCGCCGCTGCTTGGGGGACGCAGAAGCTTCTGGCACGGCTGGGGCCGAGCCTGACCCTTCTGAGGTCTCTGCTTTGCCGGCCTCTGCTGGCTCGGCAGAGTGGTGGGCTGCTGGCTGCAGGGGCTCATGCTTGCCCTCTTTGTCTTCTTTCTTATCCTTCTTCACCTTTTTGAACTTCAAAGGTTTGTCCTTCAGGCCCTGGAGATCCTGCTCTTCGGACTTTTCTTCCCTGAGTGTTAAACAAGGATGTCAGTATCACAGGGAACAAACTGGTGTGCAGAAAAAAGTGGGCGCCAGCAGGTCTGGGGTGCCCTGACATGGGCAGGGCCCCAGGAGAGGGGCTGTCCTACTAGCGTCCCCCAGATTGAAATGCCCTTCCCCTTCACAGATGACTTGAGAGCCTGGGGCTGCTGACAGTGATGGCCCACAGCACCCTACCGACACTGTGGTCACCCTGAGGCCCATCTCTAGCAGGCTTGCCAAGATGGCTTCTCGGTGTTACGAGCTAGGGCCTCTGGGTTGGACGGATGATGAGAGGCTCTCTCACCCGCTGGAGAGGGACCTACTCACCAAAATTGAGGGGGCTCCTCTTCCCCAGGGAGTGTTACTTTAAGTTTTTGTGTTTTTAAGCATAAGTGTTACTTTAAGCTTTTGTGTTTGGGGTTTTCTCAAATGGGTGTTCAATGAAAACCGTACAATACACCTTGGTGATGGGAAGAGCCCAACACTGCCCCTGGGGAGGTGGTGCCGAGTGCAGTGTTGAGGAAAAACCTGCAGATTTGGAGTAAGCCACACCGAGCCCAAATCGTGATTTTTTTTTTTTTTTTTGCCATTTCCAAACATGGATCTGCACAAGTGACTTCAACATCCTGTGCCTCAGTCTCCTCCTATCTTGACAATGGGTACCAACACCCTAGACAGAGAAGAGTCACAAAGGCATTGTCTAAACAGTGGGATGGGGCAACCAGACACTACTGCCCAGGGTTCTCACGTGAGAAGAGGAGCAATTCCCTGCTGGGTGAGTCTTTCTCACCAGACTCTCCTGACCACGCGGGGCTTTGGCACTGGGACGTGCCTGATTCCAGGGCGGGTGCCTCCCCATTCCTCCATGCTGACAGACCAGTTCCTCCGGTATGCATGGGTCCCACCCGGTAGGACCCCCTCCTATCTCCTTGGACAGTGGTTACTGTGAGGCTCCAGACTCTGGGATTAGAGTCTGGCCATGCTGCTCTCGTGGCTGGGCCAACAGGGTGAGAGCATCACCTGGGCCAGGGAGGCCTGGAAACCAGAACTGTGGGCTCAGAGCCAGTCACCTGCAAAGCCCTCTCTTAGAAACTCACCCTGGAAAAGAGCCAGACTCATCTGTGTTCCAGATCTCAGCCCCAGAGCCTCCTGGGGCCCGTGAGGCTCACAACAACCCACCCCAAGTGACTTCCCTTGCTGGCCATACCCTGGAGACCACCACCAAGGCACCAAGGCCTGCCTTGGCCGCAAGACTCGAATGACATGGCTCAGTCCCCAAAAGTGAGTTTGCACCAGAACTCACAGGTCGGGCCCAGGGAGACGGGGCATGGAAAGGGCACACCTCGCCCTCCTACCTATCCTGGCTGTCTCCGGCAGAGCTCGAGGGTAAGCCCAGGCTTAGCTCTGTGTCAGGAACCCAGACAGTCCCAGGCCACAGGAAAACAGGGCCCTGATGGCCAAGTCTGGCTTCTTCAGAGCCCTCATGTGCATCTGTGGATACTGTAACTACGGTGAGCTTTGGCATGAAGCATGTGCCCCAGGAATGCCCCTTAGGTACCAACAAGGGTGTCAATGCCGTCTAGGGCCAGCCCTTCTAGAAATCTACCAAGAACACATACCCACAGAAACAGAAAACAACATTCTGCATTTGAGCACAATGCTATTGGTGATAGCATTCTTTTTACTGGCCCAAGACTGCAGCCAAGCCAGACAGCCACCGCCCGAGACCTATTGGGCCAACACTGACATGTGCACACCACGGAGAGCCAGGTAACCTGAACCCCAGGGTGGGAAACTCAGGGTGGGACCCCCAGGAAGGGGTCCACGGTAGGCCATTCTCCAGGGGAGAAACAGAGACTTTAGGAAGCAGAGGGCAGAAATGCACAGAACTAGTCCAACATGGGGTAGGCGGGACTGAGGTGAGGAATGGCACAGGGCCAGAACTTGCCAGGTGTGTGGACCAGAATTTCATTTTCCGAATCATGTAAAAGTTGACATAACCAAAAAGAAAATCAAGACAGAAGGGAAGAGACTAGAACACGCCTAGCATCCATGGAGGGGAAACAGGCTGGCTCAGGTCCTAGGGCAGCCTGTGCTGGGGAAAGTGAAGATCCAAAAGCATGAACTGTTTAGATTTCAGAGAAGAAAATAACCCGCTTGGCGATGTTGGGGGGAAAAGGAGGGAAAGACAGAAAGTGAGGGAGGGTCTCAAGGGTCTTATGAGGAAGGTTTTAGGCAGCAGGGAGGCCTCAAGGAGGGGTCATGGAGCTGTGTCGGGTTTGATTCTGGGTGTGATGGGATTCCTTCAGCTGCTGTGTGGAGAGTGGCCTGCAGGAGACCCCAGAGAGCAGCAGGTGGCCTGGGGGACTCTGAGGCCTGCTGGACTCCATGCCACAGCAGCCCTGCAGCAGCATCACCTTGATGATCTGGGGCAGGGGATGGCAATTCCTCATGGGGCGATGCCCAGGGCAGGGCAGACTGCTCCAGGGGCTCTCGAGGCACAGTCCCAGGTGTAGGTAGTGGGGACTCGGGACGTGACCAGGAGGTGAAGCAACACAGCTGGCCGGTGTGGGGAAAAGTGTCACCAACTGAGGATAGGGAAACCTGGGCCAGCAGCAGGGTGGAGCGACAGCCAGCCCTGCGAGGAGGCACTGCAGGAGCAGCAAACACCGCATTATAAGCAGTCTCCACCTCAACACAAAGGAACAACTAAAAAGAAGCTCAAGGAGGGGAGGAGAGAATTCTTTGGCTACCAAGTAGGGAGACCCCTGTGCCCAGACTGCAACTTGGCCTAAATGAATTGCATGGGCTTTGAGAGATTTTTATTACAATCACATAGACATAACGTAAAACCTGCCCTTTCACCTAAATAATCGATAAATGAGTTTTCAATAGCACCAATGATGGGAATAAGACAGCCTTTAACTATCTATGACGTCCTGGCTCTTTCAAATTGAAATTACTTGAAGCTGCTATGAAAATATGGTGATTTTCAATTCTGTGGACTGACGGGCACAGAGGTGGTTTGGTACTTTTTCTGACTGCTACTGAAAACAAATAAAAGCCCACAAAGAAGCCTGGAAGCCATTCTGCTGAGTGTGAACTGGAGGCAAAAAGGGTGCCAAACAGGTAATCCAAGTGAGTCACCCCTGGCTCAGTTGCCTGCTCGGTGGCAGGGTAACCTGAAGGAGGGAGGCCAGGCAAATACTTGAGGCCCCCCAGCAGAAGGGTTATGGGGTTTGTTAAAACACAGTTTCAAAGAAACCAAACAGCCCTCTCTTCATCCCCCCTTTCATCAGACTGTATCTCTGTGTGCATGCGTGTGCACACACACTGCCCCAGAGAGGACCGTGAGAACTGAGTACCTAGTTCTTAAGTTCATCCATTTGAGACTTGTGGGTATCCACCTGATCAACTCTTCAATGTTACAGGTCAAAAGAAGAGCAGAGATAAGCAGACAAGGTTACCTGTCTGAGGTCATATCTGAGATGACATGTGCTCGTCGACGGCCCTTGCCCAAAGCCAGCCTCAGTTCTGGATGGGGACACCAGGGTAGAACCAGACTCACTCTCTAGGCTTCAAGTGCTCCCCGTTTGGGGGAGCGGATGAGGGGAGGCAGCCAAGGGTGACCCTGTCCTCTGTCCCAGGCACAGAGGAAGGCCAGACACAGCGGGTCTTCAGGGCTGATGATGAGTGCTCTGGGCACGGCAGACCAGGTGGGCCTGGGTGACCCCAGCAACAGCTCTATCCTGCCACCACTGGGAAGCCCCTCCCTGGAGGAATCAATGAGTCAGGGTAAGCCCCGTGTGTCACCCTGGCTCTCGACTTCTGAGAGGCCTTTCCTGCTCCCCACAGTGCCCCAGAGAGCACACACGTCCTCTTTCCTGTCGTCCCCTCGCTCAGGAACCGTGTGCCAAGGGAAGATGGCACCCTCTGCCCATCAGCTTCAAGGAGGCAGCCAGGACATGCCGACTATGGGTGCCTGGACCTTGGGGTTGGCAGGAGAGGGTGCTGGAGTGGCCACTGAGGGCCCAGGAAAGTCGAGAGTGACGCCTACAGCGATGGAGAGTGTGTGGCCACAGAGGACGGTCATGCTGGGGGTGCAGGTCCACGGATCGGCTCCCCGCAGTGAGGCAGAGAGACCTGCAGAGACTCCTCTGGCTGAAACTACCAAAATTGCCGGACTGAACGACTTCCAGAAGATGCTATAGAAGACAGTGCTTACAAAGGTTGACCAATACTCACAAACTGGCCAGAGACTAAGGAATATGCAAGCTAAAGAGGCCAGGAAGGGAGGGAGGGAGTCCTGTTTGGCGAGGACTCCAGCAGGCGCTCCATGGCCGACCAGTAGAAGAGCCAGGAACAGGGAAAAGCGGGGACAGGGATAAGCGGTGATAGCAGCACCTCCTGAGGCCATGAGGAAAGGCCTGGAAATAGAGGGGCATCCCACGCAGTGGCAGGCATGGACTCTTCAGAATGGGTTGCAGCTTGCGCAGAAAAAGGGCTGGTGACTGAAGACATGGGCCACTGGACTGGCTCACTGAAGGCAGCCGGGGAGGTGATGCTGAAGTCCTTGAGGGCTCCAACTGCCCCAAATGGATGCTCGGAGCAGAGTCAGCCTTCAGGCCTCAGGAGGGTGATGGCGTGCCTGCTTGGGGCACAGGGGCAGCATGTCTGCAGAGGCAGAGGTGACAGCAACATGACTGGAAACTGTGCTGCCCGACACCAAGATTTCAAAGCTGTTTCACCCAAGCTGTCTCACAATTAAAGAGGATGCCTTCACTTCACGTGGATATATTAAGAGAAAAGGCTGGAAACCTTGCAGAAGTGGCTTCTTTTAGTGGCTCAAAGCACTGCAACGTTTTCAATAGCATTATGCTCTAGATAGTACAGCTATGAGTGTGAAAGAAAGTGTTGACATGTTTCCCTGTGTTTAAAAAAAAAAATCACTGCCAAAGGCAGCCTTGCCCAGGACCCAGCTTTTAATATCAACAGAAAAACTAACCTGTACAATGCAGGGAAGGAAGCACCAATCTGGGGTCATGGCAAAAACCAGTCAGCTGATATTGATGCCACTTGCAAATGCCAATAGAGCCTCCAGTGAGCCCTGGTGCTTCTTTAACCACAATGGTTACTGGTTTTGTGAGCTCTGATTACCAAATCACACACATTTCTCATGGTCTACTCTGATCCAGTTTTTCCCATAACAACTTCTGTTTTCCAATGTGTGATTACCAAAACACACGATTTGGGGAGGAAATGACATATCACATTGAAGCAGAAGAGCTACACAAATCTTAAACATCTATAAAGACTGAGAGAAGGCTCTTATGTAAATAAAATCATTTGCTAATTATGCTCGTGAAACAAAAAACATTACATCAAATCCTTGCTTTGACCTAGCAAAGGAAAAAGAGTTGCAGGAATCTTGACTTCAGTCCAAATCACTGTATCCCAAGGGGTCTGATGGCAAGAACTGACTGTATTTTCCTAATGAAAGGAACCTCCAGTAATCAAGCGGGAGGCAGCCTTGGTAAGCCGTACCAGGCACTCTTTGGATCCAAGGCTCCTGTGAATTCCACGGGTGTGATCGCTGACATTTGGCACTTGCACTGATCAGACCATGGACACTCAGGTGGGATTACTCAACCCCCAAGGATTTCATATTAAAGACAGACAGACCACAAAACCAGGTGAAGGCTGTAGCTGAAAAGGTATTCTTCCCTTGAAGTGGAATCAGGCTGCCCCAGAGTGAGCTCTAGGACATTTCCAGAGCCCCAGCGATATCCTGACGTTTCCTAATTTCAGTCATGCTTGCATCAGGCCCATGTTGGGAGATGCGTGTGTCAGCACCTTTCATTTCCACCTTTCAGCCACCTCGTGGAGTCCGGTCAGGAGCCCAAGCCTCACTACGAAGCCACGAACTGGAAGGATGAGGGGGTGGCTACTTCTCCACGTCAATAGTCTGGGACCCGAGGCGAGAACAGGCCTCCCGGCAGAGGCTGCTTCTGTCCCGAAGAGTCAAGTACGAGCTACAGCATCTCAGAATCCAGGAGGTTTCTCTGCACGAATCATCAAGGCAGCAGCACTGTGAGTCTCCAGCTTTGGTCCCTTTAAAGATCTGAGAGCAATCAAACTGGCACTGCAAGATGGTCTCAGAGGTCTCTGCAGAGGAGGAAGAGGGACGGGGTTCTGCTTGAAGGCTTCAACAGTGGAACCTAAAGTTCAGTGGCCCTGTTCTGAACTCAGTGTATTCTTTAATAGCCCAGTTTTTAGAAGATGCAAGAAACTATGCTTTGAAAAGCTGTACAAAACACAGTTCATGCCGCCCAAAGATAGAACCCTCCCCAAATGAAGGCAGTCAGTGCCATACGGTAAGTCTCCTCGTCACAGCATGAAACCACTACATGTGGGAAAGATAAGCAAGTTTGAAAACACACTGCCACTGTGGAGAACAGTCAGGCAGTTAGTTCCTCAAAAAGGTAAATGTAGAGTTCCCATGTGACCCAGAGATTCCACTCCAAGGTATGAACCCTGGAGAGTTGAGAACAGAGACTCAAACAAGAGCCCATGGATGACGATGTTCCTAACAGCACACATCACAGCAGCCAGAAGGTCCCAAGAAGGACTTGGCGCTCTGACTGCCAAGAGCCAGAGTTCAATCCCTGGTCAGGAAACAAAGATTCCACAAGCCCCATGGTGGCCAAAAGGAAAAAAAAAAAAAAAAAAAAGAAGGAAACTCTGACACCTGGTACAGCATGGATGGACCATGAACTGAAGATGTTAATGCTAAGTGAAGTAAGCCAGACACAAAAGGACAAATATTATGAGATTTCATGTATATGAAATATCCAGAAATAGGAAAATCCAGAGACTACAAGTAGGATATTCACTGCCAGGGGCCAGAGGTAGTAAGTAATATAGAATGACTCCTAATGGACACAGGGATTTTTTTTTTTTGGGGGGGTGATACAAATATTTTGGAACTAGATAGAAGCAATGGTTGTACATTTGTTACTGTTGTTCAGTCCCTAAGTCGTGCCTGACTCTTTGTGACCCCATGGACTACAGCACGCCAGGCTCCTCTGTCCTCCACTATCTCCTGGAGTTTGCTCAAACTCATGTTCATTGAGTAGGTGATGCTGTCTAACCATCTCATCCTCTGCTACCCCCTTTTCCTTCTGCCTTCAATCTTTCCCATTAGAATGCACATTGCAAATGTACTAAATGCCACTGAACCCTTTAAATGGGTGAATGTCATGATATGTGAATTCGACCTTATATTTTGTGAGAACCCACTAAAATGATAGCCAGCTTCACCAATTACCCTAAATCATTATGGCAGGTTTTCCAATGCTCTGCCAAGTAGCTCTGCTGTCCCATTTAAGAGAAAGAGGTGAGCGTGGGGACCTATGGGGACACATGGTGGACTGGACCACGCTGACCCAAATGAAATCTCCAAAGCCCAGAACATGGTAACCATGACAGTCAGAAAGGAATTTAGTCCTAGAAGTTTAATGACTAGGCATGTAGCCAAGTTGAAGGTTGTTGGCTAAATATTCTGAAAGCGTTTGATCAATCTTTTTTTTTAAATTGTGGTAAAACCCATGATACAAAATTTACCATTAGCAGCACTTAGTACATTCACAATGTTGTGCAAGCATCACCACTATTTAGTTTCGGAACATTTTGTCACCCCCCCGGAGGAAACCTCACACCCACTAAGCAGGTACTTCCCCAGAGCCCCTTACTCCCAAGCCCCTGGCAAACACTAATCTCCTTTACGTCTCTATGGATCTGCTTGGACTTTTCATATAAATGGAATCATACAATATATGGCTTTCTGTGACAGGCTTCTTTCACTCAGCATGTGTTCAAGGTTCTTCCATGTTGTAGCATGTATTAGAACTTCTTCCCTTTTTATGCTGAATAACATTCCACTGTATAGACACACCATGCTGTGTTCATCCATTCATCTGTTGATAGACATCTGGGTTGCTTCTACCTTTTAGCTGCTGTGGATATTTGTGTACAAGTTTTTACACAGGTGTATATTTTCGATTCTCTTGGGTCTATACCTAGAGTGGAATTTCTGGGTCACACGGGCATTCCACGTGTAACCTTTTGAGGAAACGTCAGGCTGTCTTCCACATGGCTTCCTTTAGGGGTGATGAAAATGTTCTAGAACTCCATAGGAATAAAGTGGGGTGGCAGAAATGGCTTCTACTCTGGAATGCCCAGCAGGGAGGGGCAAACTTTGAACACAGTTGTCACAACCAAGACGCTGGGAGTGGGGAGAAGTGTTTCACGTCACCCCCTCATTCACTCCATAGTGGATGCTCTGGCAACAAGGTATGCTTTCTACCTGCATCTGTTTCTTCTCTTTCTTCCAGTACAAACAATCTTATAAAGCAAAGAGTCAATAACGAAATCACAGCGCTTTTGCTGAGTGTTGTCAGAGAGGAGATACCAGGAGCCAGGGGAGAGCTCTGGAAGGTGGTGTGACTTGCTTGGGGTGGGAAGGATTGGGTCCCATGTAGGTCATTGAAGGGGGCTGGATAAATGTGCTAAGAATGAGAGGAAACCCAGAACTCAAGTCTTATGACTGACATTTTCGTCACTTCGTCTCTTCCCAGCCTCCATATCTAGCTACTTCTCTCCCACCATGTTTCTGGGCCCCTGTGCACATCTGTGCTACAGACTACTCATGTCAAGCCCTCGCACAAACAGACGGATGCTCATCAGGGGAAAGCTGGCCTCTGGGGGCCCCTCGCCATATATCCAGCTTCAGGTCCCCATGGCCTGTGTGCACAGACACTCTGGTCGCGCCTGCCTCTCTGGTTCCCAGCAATAGGCTCCCACAGCTCTTGCCTGCTGCAGTTTTTCTCTTAATACCGTTTGTTTTCCTCTCACTAGTGGAGGTCACCCCACAGCTGCAGGTCTGACAGCCTTGCTTCCTGATGACAACACAGGAGCCGCTGAAGAAAAGGAGCAACAAAAGACAAAAAGAAGGGGTGACATCCAAAGCTGAGGCACCATGAGTGACCCGCTGGAGGGGCAGTCTGGGACAGGACACCCCCACCCCCACTAGCAGAGCCCAAGGAAATCTTCAAGGTCACAACAGGGGGACCTGGAGCCAGGCTGGCTGAAAAGCACGGTCTGCCCGTGGCAGACAGAAGGGCCGAGAAGCCTGCAGGGCAAGGGCCCCAGTAGGCTGCAGGGTTTCTGTGGGTCACTGGCAGGGACTGAATCTCGCTCCCTGAAACAACTCTGGGGACCGGAGAAAAAGTGAGAAGACATACATCAGTAAGTCAGCGGTGGCCCTGTGTACAAGCACTAATGGGGTAGAAAATACAATGGAAGACTGACTTCCAGCCCGCCAGTGGAAAGTCGCCTGGAATCCGCACCTGGGAAGAGCTGAAGACAACAGAGGGTGGCGGGGCTGGGATGTGCTTCCGGGGACCTGCGTCAGCAGCCACACGACACGATCAAGTCACCGCAGATGAGAGCATCTGGTCCAAACGGCAGCTTCCAACCTCCCACGTACCTGCTCTCTCCTGATCCCAGAGAAGATGGGGAAACACACAGACAGCAAGGAGTGGGAAGGGCAGATTTCATTCCGCGAAGGCAAGGGATGTAACACTGCATGCAGCACATGCCACAACCTGGCAGCTGAGGAAAGGGCTCCAGAGAACAAAGCAGCCGCAGGGCTGCTCCACCCCTGGAAGCCATGTCAGGAAGCTCACGAGAGCCCCGAGATCTCTCCAATAAGCTGCAACGGAGGAACTGGGGAGGCATCTCTCACTCTTGAAAACTCCTTTTGAATTGGAATAGAATTGCTTTATAGGGGCGTGCTGGTCTCTGCAGGGTGACAGTTTGAACCAGGCACAAGCACACGTATGTCCCAGGTCTAGAGGCCAGCACTGCAGGAGGTGCCTGTGCTTGGGGCCACCCAGCTCAGGGAACCAGCAGGAGCCTGGGGTGCCCCTTTCCAGGAATGGCATGTATGTCCTTCAAGGGGCTAGAGCGAGCCGTGACATAAAACACTGAACACTGTTCCTAAGCTAGTGACTCCAGATGTGGCCGAAGAGTCCCCCTGCCTGCAGTTCCCCTGGTTGTGCAACTTGGTTCTGACCACAAGAGCCAAGCTCACGACAGCCTAGAGGGGAAAGCACCGAGACAGGCCAGCGGACCAGGAGGAGACAGCCAAAACTCCCCTCTGCAGCAAAGCCAACAAACAGAACTGGACGGAGCCGTCGAAGCCTGAGCCAAGTTGACAAAAAAACACATGGTACTTCTAGAAACATTTTATGGCCAAAAGCTAAAAAAAAAAAAAAAAAAAAAAAAAAAGGGGAGAAGAGAGACAGGGAGGGAGATATGGCTCAGGAAAGTCAAACTTTCACCAAGGAGCGAATACACAAAAGGAAGAGAAGGAAATTCCTTACAATTTTATAAGAACATGTTCGCAATAAGAGTTCAAAGATGAGAAGATAAAACACAGTAAGATGAAAGGGCAAATTCCCAACCTAGGGAAACAAACTGCAGACCAAGATGTGCCATTAAGGAACTAATAAGTACATTTAAAGACAGCCAGAAACAGAATATGCATAGCTGAAAATCCAATCAGACAAACACTGTATGCAGATGAAAGAGATAAAAGCAAAAGCAATTAGAGTGACACTAACAGCATTGGAAGAGAGACAAAGATAATCCAACATAAGGATAATTCGTGTCCCTGCAGTAGGGAACCCCAAATGGCACATAGACGCCATCAAAGATATATAAGAGAACTAATTTGAGACAAAGGTGAGCTGCATTTGCAGGCTGAAAGAACACACCATGCTTCCGAAAAAAAGTGATTAAAAAAAACACACCTCATCAGTGAGAGGGATGGTGGTCAATGTCCTGAACATAAAGGGTAAAGAATTCTTCAGGTGCCTTAAGGGATCATGTAAAGAGGGGTCCAGGCTTAAGGACTAGGAAGAGCCAAGGCCCCAACTCCAGGAACAATCTGGCAGGTTCCAGGACATGCAAGAATGATGGGCAGTGATGGTAGGGCAGGGGTTTGGTACCCACTCCCTCCTTCACCCACCCACGGCCCTGGGATCAGCCTGACCAGGTGAGGAAGCTCTCACAGCTGAGACCAGGGCCAAGGCCAAGCCCAAAGGGGCCGGCAGCTGGGGGTGGCCTGCAGACTGCACTCCTGCGGATCTGCATGGTCATCCCCTTGACTGCTGTGGGGGTAGTGCAGAGTCTAAGCAGGGGACACTGTGGTTGGCCTAGGTGCCATCAGGGGAGGGCATGTGTGTGCTGGTGGACCGCTGGAGATTCAGGATTCTGGCTTCTGTATTTTTTTCCATGTTGAGGCATTTCGCCTTTGAGGGTTCAAGGCTAGAGACAGAGATCTGGTAGTCTTCTCAGCACGGATGTCTGAAGAGGCCAGCGAGCAAGTGAGGGTCCCTTAGATATGAGTATGGACAATTTCCCTCCCATTATCTGGCCCTATGATGAGGAGAGAGAGTCAGCAGAGGAGACAAAGAGGAGCAAGGCAGGAGAAGAAAGACAATCAGGTGGATCTCTCCAGATTATTAGTAGTAAGCAACACAGACCAAGTCTAGCTGATTCATGCAGAACAGGACTGGATTAAACAGCTCCTGGAAGATGGAAGGTGGTAATGTTTGTACAGTATGAATATACCTAATACCATGGAATTGTACACTTAAATGGGGGCTTCCATGGTGGCTCAGATGGTAAAGCATCTGCCTGCAATGCAGGAGACCCGGGTTTGATCCCTGGGTCAGGAAGATCCCCTGGAGAAGGAAATGGTCAGCCACTTCAGTACTCTTGCCTGAAAAACTCCATGGACAGAGGAGCCTGGTGGGCTATAGACCACGGGGTCGCAAAGAGTTGGGCATGACTGAGCAACTTCTCTTTCTTTCTTTACACTTCAACGGTAATTTTTTTCCAAGTGTATTTTACCCCAGTAACAAAAACTGGGGGGAATGAAAGCCTATTAGGTGGGCCAGAGGGCTGGAGAAACAGGTTTGAATCTAGTTAGCTGGGAACAATATTCCAAATTCTGCTGCCAAGGTGGCTCAGGGCAGCTAGCACTGTGTCTGCCACTGTGGCCAGGGAGCTGGCCCTGCTCCCTTGGGGAGGGGGGGTCTGATGAGCCAGCCAGCAACACATGGCCATACCTCCGTGCAGGGCTTAGGGCATTTTTGTCTGCCAAGAGCCACATAGGAAGCATTTTCTGCTTTACAGGAGGCACTCAACTTGCCAGTGAAGTGGGAGAGTAGCCTCAGACAATGCATACAGGAAGGAGGAGGGCAGGGTTGCAAGAAAATTTTCTTTACAAAAAAAGGCAGTGGGCCAGATTTGACCTTCAGATGTAGTGTACCCACCGCAGTTCAAGCTGAAAAGGCAACTATGAAAAAGAAGCATTAGAGCATTTTCAGTGACTCCAGTCAGAGTCTCTCATCAAGTTCCTAAGATGAGGTGGCTCAGATGTGAAGTAAGAAAACCAAATGAAGCCAATGACTCTGCACCAGGAGAGGGTGCCGGTGGGACCCCTGAAGAGACGCAGGAAGGGGATTCCAGGAGAGAACAAGCCTGTTGGGAGAAATCTCCACTGGCCCAGGTAGGCAAACATCCACTAGGGGCAGAAGAAAACTGGGAGGTGGGAAAGGGGAATATTCAGTAAAGTCGTGAAAAGCTTAGGCAAAGAGGGAACAGAGAACTGGGCAGGAGCTAAGGTGGGAGTGCTCGGTGAAGCTGGGAAACTGGAAAACACGTTCGTACAGTGATGGGCAGGATTCATAAAAGGAGGGAAAACTGACAGATTCCAGGAAGTCTTTGTCACCAGGGGAGCTGTGTGCTAGTGCTCCAAGGGTGGGGCAGTCTCCAGGGACAGGACGAAGTACAGGCTGTGACCTTGGTAGTGGGTAGCTAAGGTCACTGGAGGAGAGATGATCAAAAGTTGAGAGCCAAGCACCAGGAGGGCCCTCTGTTACTGTCAGTCAGTCATGTCCAACTCTTTGTGGCCCTGTGGACTATAGCCTGCCAGGCTCCTCTGTCCATGGAATTCTCCAGGCTAGAATACTGAAGTGGGTTGCCATGCCCTCCTCTAGGGGATCTTCCCGACCCAGGGAATGAACCCAGTTCTCCTGCACTGCAGGCAGCTTCTTTCCTGTCTGAGCCATCAGGGAAGCCCACTATGTGCCTGCCTAAGTTACCTGTGGGATGAGATGGTCGGGAACAGCCAGACAAAGCCTGTGAGCCTGGCACCAAGTTCTCAATAGAGGGAGGTGTCTGGCAGGTGAGCAGACTCGCCATGGGGACTTGAAGAGTTTGAGCATCACAGCCCATGTTCCTCATAGACTGGCTCATGACCGTAGGGGACACACTTCTGCTCCTCCTCCCGCCAAGGGTGTGCGGGGTGGGACAGTCAACACTGTCCTCTGGTGGGGAGGGAGCTGCAGGAAGCTGCAGCTCGAGAGGAGAGATCTGACCCCAAGGGGGCAGGCAAAGGAGGAGGGCAGCACGGGAGCTCTTCACGGCTGGGAGGGGCAGGAGTCAACTGAGGGGCCGTGACACCCGTGGAGGACAGCACCCTGCTCTGGGTGGAGCAGAGCATTTTCAGTGACACATTTTCAGTGTGTAAGGCTCACAGAGTGTGTGTGTAAAGTGTGTGTGTGTGTGTGTGTGTGTAAGGCTCACGGGGTGTGTGTGTGTAAGCCTCACAGGATGCCTGTGTGTGTGTATAAGGCTCACAGGGTGTGTGTGTGTGTGTGTGTTTATAAGGGGTCCCACCGGCACCGTCTCCTGGTGCAGTCACTGGCTTCGTTTGGTTTTCTTACTTCACATCTGAGCCACCTCATCTTTGGAATTTGATGACTCTGACTGGAGTCACTGAAAATGCTCCAGCAGTGGAGTGAGGTCTGACACTGGACCCCATGGGGCCGGGAGAGACGCGAGGGAGAGCTGGAAGGCTTGAACCAGGCCGGGGTGGCTGGGAGGCAAGGGCAGAGAGGCGGGAAAGAGAAAGGGTGGAGCAGAGCTGGCGAGGGAGGCCTGTTCCCAGACGGCAGACTGGGGCTGCCTTTCACCACAACAGAGATCAGATGACCCGGGTCTCACCTGTCCCCCTTCCGTTGATCCACCTTCTTTCTGGGGTGGGGGGTGGGAGGGCGGGCAGTGCGCTGAGGAGAAGGGAAGGGAGAAAAAAAGGGCCAGGGCCCTAAGGGCCTTGCGTGGTCAAATCTGCTGAATGCACACACACCCCCGCTGTGAGCCTTACACACACACACCCCCCCGTGAGCCTTATACACATACACACACCCCCTGTGAGCCTTATACACACACACAGACTCCCTGTGAGCCTTATACACACACACACACCCCCTGTGAGCCTTATACACACACACACACACCCTTTGAGCCTTATACATACACACACCCCTGTGAGCCTTATACACACACAGACTCCCTGTGAGCCTTATACACACACACACACACACCCTGTGAGCCTTATATACACACACACACACAGACTCCCTGTGAGCCTTACACACACACACACCCCCACTGTGAGCCTTACACACACACACACACCCACTGTGAGCCTTATACACACACACACACACCCTGTGAACCTTATACACACCCACAGACTCCCTGTGAGCCTTATACACACACACACCCCCGTGAGCCTTATACACACACATACATACCCTGTGAGGCTTACACACACACACACACACACCCCCTGTGAGCCTTATACACACACACACACAGACTCCCTGTGAGCCTTACACACACACACACACCCCCACTGTGAGCCTTACACACACACACACACCCACTGTGAGCCTTATACACACACACACACCCTGTGAACCTTATACACACCCACAGACTCCCTGTGAGCCTTATACACACACATACATACCCTGTGAGGCTTACACACACACACACACACACCCTGTGAGCCTTATACACACACACACACACACACAGACTCCCTGTGAGCCTTACACACACACACACACACCCACTGTGAGCCTTACACACACACACACACCCACTGTGAGCCTTATACACACACACACACACACCCTGTGAACCTTATACACACCCACAGACTCCCTGTGAGCCTTATACACACACACACCCCCGTGAGCCTTATACACACACATACATACCCTGTGAGGCTTACACACACACACACATACCCTGTGAGGCTTACACACACACACCCTGTGAGCCTTATACACACACAGCCACACACCCACACCGTCAGCCTTGCACACACACACACCATTAGCCTTACACACACGCTCTGTGAGCCTTACACACACACACGCACCGTTAGCCTTACACACACACACACCCCGTGAGCCTTACACACACACATACACACACCGTCAGCCTTACACACACACACACACTCTGTGAGCCTTACACACACACACACACATACTCTGTGAGCCTTACACACACACACACACACACACGCACCCTGTGAGCCTTATACACACACACACCCTGTAAGCCTTTCTCACACACACATATACTGTGAGCCTTTCTCTCTCTCTTACACACATATGGTAAAATTTGATGGACCCCCCCCCCCGTGAGCCTTTCTCTCTCCCTCTCTCACACACACCCTGTGAGCCTTTCTCTCCCTCTCTCACATACACATACACACACCCTGTGAGCCTTTCTCTCTCTCTCACACACACACCCTGTGAGCCTTTCTCTCACACACACCACCCCCACCCTGTGAACCTTTCTCTCACACAAGGAAAAACAAGTTCAATTCCGTTCATTCTCATTTTCAGTGCTCTCTCTCGCCACCTAACGGGATGTTAGCTGAAACCCCAAGGGTCACCTGCGGACTGAGCTGCAGGTGACCTGAGGCTCCTAAGATGACTGCCACTGAGGCAGGAACAGATGGAACAGCACTCAGGTGCCAGAGAACTTGCTCAGCTAACTTCAGATATCTGAAAATGCCTCTAGGGTTCGTGGGACCCCCTTCTGGAAGATGAGAGCTTCCTGGAGCTAAGAGACAGGTGTGTGCTGATAACACCCAATTCCACTTCAGATCCTTTCCCAGAGATGCGCTCAGACTTGGCTACACTCACAGAGACTATTCTGCTCGAATACACAGCTCCCCACGACCAAGTTAGTGCAGCTGAGAGAAACACACCGCTGAAATGGGTCTTTGGTGGAACAAGAACTCCGGGGCACTTGAGCCTACTCAAGCTGTTTCCGGTTCCAGTGTTTCACGTGCACCTGAAGGCTGAGGTAGACTGACTCTGTACATATGGGAATGCAGAAAAATCTTCTATTGAAATGTCTCAGCTCGAGGGGTAAAACAAAGAGCTATATCCCTTGCTGCTAACTGCCTTCTTCTCAGAGCTCTGATGACCTACGAAGGTCACGCACAGACAAGAGGAACGCGTACCACTCACAAGGACACCAGGGGAGGCTGTGCTTGGTGAGCTTGCCCTCAGTGGCTTCACCTGATAGGAGACACGCACAGCAACAGACAACTGAATCATCACCTGGGATACTGGCAGAAAAGGCTGCACAGCCCAGGGAAGCAGGAGGGGATGAAGAGATAAGAGCCAAAGGGCACGACCTGGTTGAACCCCCCTTTCTGCCAGCGAAGAGCTGCCGGAAGGAAATTCAAATTTTCACAGGCCATGGAGAAGCTACTAAGATACATGCTGCGCCTGGTACGTTCTCACCTGCAGAGCACAGGTTAAGGACCAGCCCAGCGTGGGCTGCTGCAGATTCCAGGAGTGGATCCTGGTCAGGCAGGCGGACAGTAGCTGGTCTGGAACCACCCCACCCCCCACCCCCAGTTTCTGTGTGTGTGTGTGTGGGGAGTGAAAGGACTGAGTGCAGATGTGATCCCAGGAGCTGACCAAGGGGGATGAGAAGCTTACAAACAGAAACTACTCTTGTGGAAAGCTTCACACAGAGACGCAGCAAAGCGTCCAGAGGTAAGGGGCAGGGAGCCAAGAAAGAAGATTCGCTACATTTGTGATGGAATCTAAGTGAGCTTGCAAGGGATGTTCCCTGTTTTTTTTTAACAAGAGTGTCTCAGCTCAGGCTGCCATTTGAAATACCATAGACTGAGTGGCTTGAACAACAGAAATTTATTGCTCACAGTTCTGGATGCAGAAGTCCAAGATCGAGGTTCTGGGAGATTCCTTGCTGAGGGCCCTTTTCCTGGCTTGCAGATGGCTGCTTTCTCACTGTGTCCACCTCATGGCAAACGGCAGAGAGTGGGCTCTGTGGTGTCTTGTCTTATAAAGGCACTGATCCCAGTGGGTCCCAGCCTCACAATCTCATCTAATCCTAGTCACCTCCCAAAGGCCCACTCCAAACATCCTCCCATTAAGGGTTAGGGCATCAATATACAAATCTGGGGGGACACATACACTTTAGTTCATAACAATGGCGATGCTTATGTTTTATTGTTAAATGGTAAATGAAAAAGCAGAGTATGGCACTGTGTACACTGCATGACACCAATTAAAACTCATTCCAAGAGATGGTGGTACAGTGGTTTAAAAATGGGTAAGATGGTAAATTTTATGTTATGTGTATTTTAAGATGATTTAAAAAAAAAACAACTTAATCCAGTGGAAGGCAAAAAAGGAGGAAAAAAAAAACCAGGAAATGTGGGAAAAACAGAATGCACAAAATAAAATGGTATAGACAAATCTAAATGCATTAGTAATTAAACAGATGTTAATGGATGTAACAGAATGAATTTTTTAAATCCAGCTATTTGCCATTTTCATGAGCTACATCTAATCCATAAAGACACAGAAAGGAGGAAAATTTAAAGTGGCTGTGCTGACCAAAAACACAGGTGGCACAGCACCATTACTATCAGATGAAGCAACGGTCATGGCAAAAGCACTACTAATTACCAAGAGGTTCACTTTGTAACACCAAAGAGCTCGATTTACCAGGAAGTCAAAACAGTTTCTAAAGCTGAAAATTTGGTCTTAAATAATAAAGGTAAAATAAGCAAACTGGACTGACACACACTCCCCAGTAGTGAATGGAAGCAGAACAACAGTAAGAAGAGAGGACACTTTCATAATGGACGAGATGAAGGAGACGAGCTTCCTCTGGTTTCTGTTCCCCACCAACAGTCCATGCTCATCTGGTCCTGCACTTCTCCACAAGCCATGAGGTGGACACCCCAGAGATCAGAGTCTTGGAGCATAGTGCCATTTAGCTGGAACTGAATTTTTAAAAATAGCAACTAGGAAAAAACCCACAAAACCATGTACTTGTAAATTTAAAAAAAAAAAACACATTTCTAAATAATTTTTGGGTCAAAGAGAAATCCTAAAAGGAAATTTTTGAAAAAACCCTTCAAGCTGACTTTCAGTGGAGATGTGGTACACTGAAACTGGCTCAATGCAGCTGAAATTGTTTGAGGATCAGTTTTAAATGCTTATGTTCGAAAAGTTGAAAACCAATGAGCCAAGTTTAGACTTAAGAAGTGAGAGAAAGAAAACCAGAGACTGTACTGCAAGAAAGTAGAAGTAATAAAGTTTTATACCACTCAACGGACTGGAAAGCAGATATACAAGTCCAACAGGACAACAAAGCCCATGAGTTCACTTCTTCAAAGACCAGTAAAAACCTCAGAAGGTTACTAAGGAAAAAGAGAAGAAACAAAACAACAGTAGAAGGAAAAAGGAGACAAATACGGATGTTGCAGAGGTTGGTGAAAAGCTAAGTACAGCTTCTTGCTAGTGAACTGAGGAATGCAGACAAAATGGGCAAAACTACACCTTAGCTACGATGACCCGAGCAGGTGCACGGAAATCAACGTAGGTTTAAAAGTACGTGTCTGTGTACAGAACACCTCAAAGGACACAAAGAAGCCCCTGGAGACAGCCAATCCCTGCAGAGGGGCCCAGGTGGTGGCACGGACACTGAGAGACCAAGCACCATCAGAGAGCTCCCACTTCCTGAGTTGTGAACCATGTGCATAGGCTGCCTGCTTGAGAGTGCATCCAAATATGTCCAGAGGCAAGGCGTGCAGCAACAGAGCGGGGCCGAGCCTAACATTCGCTGGCACTAGGTCTTTTCTTTCTACCCAGCCTTTGAATCTTTACAAATCTGGTAAGTAAAAATGGCAGCGTGCTTGTTTCCATGCATGTCTCTGATTATTACCAAGGCAGAACTCTTTTCCTATCTTCATTGGCCACCTGTCTCTCTTCTGTAAAAGTTTCCTGTTCATAGTTTTTGCTCATGAGTGGACTGGTACTAAGTTAGCAATAAGAGCCGTCGCACTCAAGTCTAGAACGAGAAGGAAATTTAAGAGTTGGTCCCGGGGCACTCACGATGATCACTGCTCCCACTGCCCAGTGGGAGGCATTAACCCTAGGATGATTCACTGGAGGGTGAGCCGTGGCTTAACTGTTTTCTTCAAAGACTTTCGACTCACCAGGATCCCAAGAAATTGCACTCATCCCTCCGTTCAGAAAACAGCCTCTGGTTGTCAAGTACCACTGTGCTTTGCCAGAGGTCAGGATCTGCCAAGAGCCCTGCTAACAGTGGGCCTCCACAGGGCTTCCAGACCTTTCTTACTCCCTGCCCAGAGGGGCCTGTTCATAGTACAATTCACAGAGCTATTCATAGTACTCCTGGGTTGTTAACCCAGTGCCCAAATGATACGTAGTCCATCAAAAAGCTCAGGCCAGGATACTTTCCCAGTCACTGCTTTACATCCAATATCAGTGAAGGCTCAGCTGTTATCACAAAAGCAGCATTTAAATAAAGGTAATGCTGAGGCTCGAGGAAGAAAATGGGACCTGAAAGCTAGTAGGTGAATGAGCCGGGATCTAAAGTGACATGGCTCCAAAAGCCCCTGTTTATCCAGCCTACTCAAGATAAAACTGTGAAAGCATCAAGGTCCCAGTTGCAAGCAACAGAAACCACCTCTAGCTAGCTCCAGTCTCAAATGAGTTCTGCAGCAGAAGCTGGAAATGCAGAGAAGACTAGAAAACTCAGCCACCCGCAGCAGCTGCCTGACTGAAAACACAGCCCAGGTGTTATTGCGGGGACCACCTGGTCTGGACCTCCACCCTGGGCAGCACCACAACTCCATCATCAGACATCACTCACTGACTTCCTGCTGCACAGGCCATTACCATGACTTCTTTCGCACTATCTTTTGAGAGTCCAAATCTCTTCGAAGACAAGAGGCCACGTTGAGGTCCTTGGTGGTCCACGGCATAGGACTCCAGGCTTTCACTGCTGAATGCCCAGGTTCAATCCCTAGTCAGGGAACTAAGATTCAAAAGTCAGAGTCCTGGAGGGCAGAATGGGTTTGGCCAAGGCTGGGTCTCAGGGCCACCCCCGAGCTTCGGTAGACCAAGGGAAAGGAATTATCTGTCCCCCGCAGCAGGCACTGCCAGCTGGCCCCCAATACCCAGGTCCTCTGTCTGCCCTCCTCACAGGAACCTGCACTCTGCTGCTGCTGCTGCTAAGTCACTTCAGTCGTGTCCGACTCTGTGTGACCCCATAGATGGCAGCCCACCAGGCTCTGCCGTCCCTGGGATTCTCCAGGCAAGAACACTGGAGTGGGTTGCCATTTCCTTCTCCAATGCAGGAAAGTGAAAAGTGAAAGTGAAGTTGCTCAGTCGTGCCCGACTCTTAGCGACCCCATGGACTGCAGCCCACCAGGCTCCTCAGTCCATGGGATTTTCCAGGCAAGAGTACTGGAGTGGGTTGCTACTGCCTTCTCCGTGTGCTCTGCTTAGGAAAGCTATCTCCCCGCTTCTTGTAGAGCTGGGACGGCGTCCTGGTAGAGAAGAGAACATAGCAGTACATGCTGTCTGTTTGAAATCTCCTGCTCTCGCGCAGTGGACTGTGAGCAGAGCATGCCTCCCTGCCAACAGGCTCTGCATGTGCTCACACGCACCTGGCTTCACTGACGGGACTCAGGAGGCAGAGACTTCATTTTTCTTTGTTCAGTTCAGTTCAGTCGCTCAGTCGTGTCAGACTCTTTGCGACCCCATAAATCGTATCACGCCAGGCCTCCCTGTTCATCACCAACTCCCAGAGTTCATTCAAACTCACGTCCATCCAGTCAGTGATGCCATCCAGCCATCTCATCCTCTGTCGTCCCCTTCTCCTCCTGCCCCCAATACCTCCCAGCATCAGAGTCTTTTCCAATGAATCAACTATTCACATGAGGTGGCCAAAGTACTGGAGTTTCAGCTTTAGCATCATTCCTTCCAAAGAAATCCCAGGGCTGATCTCCTTCAGAATGGACTGGTTGGATCTCCTTGCAGTCCAAGGGACTCTCAAGTATTCTCCAACACCACAGTTGAAAAGCATCAATTCTTCAGCACTCAGCTTTCTTCACAGTCCAACTCTCACATCCATACATGACCACTGGAAAAACCATAGCCTTGACTAGATGGACCTTTGTTGGCAAAGTAATGTCTCTGCTTTTTAATATGCTATCTAAGTTGGTCATAACTTTCCTTCCAAGGAGTAAGCGTCTTTTAATTTCAAGGATGCAATCACCATCTGCAGTGATTTTGGAGCCCCAACAAATAAAGTCTGACACTGTTTCCAATGTTTCCCCATCTATTTCCCATGAAGTGATGGGACCAGATGCCATGATCTTCGTTTTCTGAATGTTGAGCTTTAAGCCAACTTTTTCACTCTCCTCTTTCACTTTCATCAAGAGGCTTTTTAGTTCCTCTTCACTTTCTGCCATAAGGATGGTGTCATCTGCATATCTGAGGTTATTGATATTTCTCCTGGCAATCTTGACTCCAGCTTGTGCTTCTTCCAGCCCAGCGTTTCTCATGAGGTACTCTGCATATAAGTTAAATAAGTAAGGTGACAATATACAGCCTTGGCATACTCCTTTTCCTATCTGGAACCAGTCCACTGTTCCATGTCCAGTTCTAACTGTTGCTTCCTGACCTGCATATAGGTTTCTCAAGAGGCAGGTCAGGTGGTCTGTATTCCCATCTCTTTCAGAATTTTCCACAGTTTATTGTGATCCACACAGTCAAAGGCTTTGACATAGTCAATAAAGCAGAAACAGATGTTTGTTACTTGGAGGCAAATCACAAGGTTGTGTTGGTTTCCGCCATATGACAACCAGCTGTGATACTACACATCCCACTCTCCTCTTGAGCCTCCTTCCTCTCCACCTGTCCCACCTATCCCTCAAGGTCATCTCAGAGCGTCAGGTGGGGTGCCCTGTGTCATACAGTAGCTTCTCACCAGCTATCTATTTTACACATGGTAGTGCATATATGGTGATGCTTTTACCATTTGTCCCACTCTCTCCTTCTACTGTGTTCACAAGTCTGTTCTCTACGTCTGCGTCTCCATTCCTCCCCTGCAGTTACTTCATTAGCACCATTTTCCTAGACTCCATATGTATGTGTTAATATACAAACTCTGTCTTTCTCTTTCTGACATACTTCAGGCTCTAGGTTCATCGACTTTATTGGACGGAACTGATGCAAATGCATTTATTTTTCATGGCTGAGTAATATTCCACTGTATATATGTACCACAGCTTCTTTATCCACTCATCTGTTGATGGACATCTAGGTTGCTTCCATGTCCTGGCTATTGTAAATAGTGCTGTGACGAACACTGGGGTACATGTGTCTTTTTCAATTATGGTTTTCTTGGGGTATATGCCCAGTGGTTGGATTGCTGGGTCATATGGTAGATTTATTCCTAGTTTTGTTTTTTTTTTTTTTTTAAGGACTCTCCGTACTGTTCTCCATAGTGGCTCTATCGATTTACATCCCCACCAAAAGAGCAAGAGGGTTCCCATTTCTCCACTTCCTCTCCAGCATTTATTGTTCATACACATTTCTGGATGATGGCCATTCTGACTGGTGTGAGGTGATATCTCATTGTAGTTTCAATCTGCATTTCTCTATTAGTGATGTTGACCATCTTTTCATGTGTTTACTGGCCATCTGTATGTCTTCTTTGGATAAATGTCTGTTTAGGTCTATTAACCATTTAAACAAAATTTATTTATTTGTCTGCACTGGGTCTTAGTTGTGGCATATGGGTTCTATTTCGCTGAATTTGCCTACAATGCAGGAGACCTGGGTTCAATTCCTGGGTTGGGAAGAGCCCCTGGAGAAGGAAATGGCAACCCACTCCATAATTCTTGCCTGGAGAATCCCACAGACAGAGCAGTCTGGTGGGTTCTAGTCCATGGGGTCACAAGGAGTCAAACACAACTGAGTGACTAACACTTTCACACTTTTTCCTAACCAGGTATTGAACCCAGAGCCCCTGCATTGGAGCATGGAGTCTTAGCCACTGGGCCACAAGGGAAGTCCTCCTTCTGCCCATATTTTGATTGGCTTGTTTTTCTGATTTTGAGCTGTATTAACTGATTATATATTTTGGACATTAATCCTTTGTCAGCTGTTTCATTTGCTATTATTTTCTCACATTCTGAGGGTTGTCTTTTTACCCTGCTTACAGTTTTGTTGTGCAAGAGGTTTTAAGTTTACTTAGGTCCCATTTGTTTATTTTTGTTTTTATTTCCATTCTCTAGGAGGTGCGTCAAAGAGGATCTTGTGGTATTTCTGTCAATGAGTGTACTGCCTATGTTTTCCTCTAAGAGCTTTATAGTTTCTGCCCTTACAGTTAAGTTTTTAATCCATCTTGAGTTTATTTTTGTGAAACTTTAAAGCAGAGATATTACTTCGGCAACAAAGGTCCATTTAGTCAAGGCTATGGTTTTTCCAGTGGTCATGTGTGGATGTGACAGTTGGACTGTGAAGAAAGCTGAGCACCGAAGAACTGATGCTTTTCAACTGTGGTGTTGGAGAAGACTCTTGAAAGTCCCTTGGACTGCAAGGAGATCCAACCAGTCCATTCTAAAGGAGATCAGCCCTGGGTTTTCACTGGAAGGACTGATGCTAAAGCTGAAACTCCAGTACTTTGGCCACCTCATGTGAAGAGTTGACTCACTGGAAAAGACTCTGATGCTGGGAGGGATTGGGGGCAGGAGGAGAAGGGGACGACAGAGGATGAGATGGCTGGATGGCATCACTGACTGGATGGACGTGAGTTTGAATGAACTCTGGGAGTTGGTGATGGACAGGGAGGCCTGGCATGATGCAATTCATGGGGTCGCAAAGAATCTGACACGACTGAACAACTGAACTGAACTGAACTGATTAGGAAGTTGGTTCCAGTTTCATTCTTTTACATGTCCAATTTTCCCAGCACCACTTACTGAAGAGGCTGTCTTTTCTCCACTGTATATTCTTACCTCCTTTGTCAAAGATAAGGTGTTCATAGGTGTGTGGGTGTATCTCTGGGCTTTCTATCTTGTTCCACTGGGTCTATATTTCTCTTTTTGTGCCAGTACCATACTGTCTCCATGACTGTAGCCTTGTAGTATAGTATGAAGTTAGGAAGGTTGATTCCTCCAGCTCCATTCTTTCTCAAGATTGCTTTGGCTATCTGGGGTATTTTGTGTTTCATATGAATTGTGATTTTTCTTTTTATTGTAGCTCTGTGAAAAATACCATTGGTAGTTTGCTGGGATTGCATTAAATTTGTAGACTGCTTTGGGTAGTATAGTCATTTTGATTAGGAAGAGACTTTAAAAGGCCTTTGGGTGTCAATTCACTCCTCCTGGGCTCCTGACATTGGCTTAAGAAGAGATCATCCCTGGCAGTTGCTTCTCCCTCTTGGGCTGTGGAACAACAGGCTTGAGAACAGATCTGAATCCCATCCAAACCCATGAGTGAGAAAGAAACGACTGCTACTGATTCTTCCTCAGGAAAAAAAGAGGGACAGAGATGGAAATGGAAACTACTGAATGGGGCTGGAGGGTGTGCCAGCAAGTTCCCTTTCCCTTTCCCCCATGCCTTCCTCCTCCTTCCCTGGAAAGCAAGATGCAGTGGCTAGAGCTGCAACTGCCATCTTGTGACCACAGGCAAACCTGAGGGTGGAAGTCACCTGCACAGGGTGATGGAGGAAAAAGACTGAGGGGCCCTGGATCCCAGATACTTATGGAGCCACAACATTAGCCATGGACAGCCTCCCTCTAGACTTCAGGGCACACAAGAGGACACCACAAGCCTCCAACTCAACCTTTAGGCTTTTTAAAGTAGAAGCTAGGATTCACCTGCTTCAAACCCAAGATTCAAAGAGATTCTTTTACAACAAAAAAGGTATCGAGTACTTAGAAGTAAACAAACAAACAAAAAGTATTCACAATAAATCATATGTGAAGTTTACTTGCTACACAGCTTTTTCACCAAGTTATCACAATCAATATAACTCAAACCACTGAAAAACGCCAATTAATTCTGAGCTTATTTCTTCCTATTTTTGTAGGCTAAAAAGGCAGCCTTTGAATTGTGTGTAAGTGAATTCAAGAGACAAAAAAAAAAATCCAGATAATTCAGAATGTACCAAGGATAACACATATGCCTTCTATGTGATAAGCTCTCGGAATTATTTATTCAAAGAACTCACTGCAAAAAAAAAAAAAAGCTTAAAAATCAAACAATTAATGATACCACATACCACCTCCTACAATACCAGATTCCTTTTTTCTTCATAGTAGTGGGTGTCGTAATCAATCCGAAACAAAAACAAAACAAAAGTTTGAATTGCTGAGACTCAGAAAGATCAATTAGCCAGAGCATCCTGCCCTCCCAAAGCAGAGCCACTGGGCAGGTAAAGGAACAGCCCAAGCCCGCAGAGTGAGCTGGGACACCAGGTCCAGGGAGCGGACACACACACACGTGTGCCCCAAAGCTGCCCGGTGAGCCAGAAAGCCTGTCCCTTACGGCTCTGAGGAGACCCAGGGAGGGTGCCACTGGTCACTCATGCTGGGCGTTGGACTCTGCAGGGGAAAGCCCCGAGGAGTCACGTGGGCTCCCTGCTCCAGAAGTTCATGACCTGCTGGGAAAAGCAGCATGCCAGACACAGTTGTCCCTTCTGGCTACAGGGCCTGCACCAGATGTCTGTAGGGGTCGCTTGGGGCCCAAGTGAGGGGCAGTCAGGCCCCCAGGCCCAGCAGCTGGGAGGAGCAGGATCTGCCTCTTCAAAGGCCATCCTCCTGAGTACTTTAAGCTGCACATCTGTTGGCAAAACACAAATATTGTTACCCAAATATGAAGCCACAGATGGCAAAGGCACCTGACAGCCTTTAAAATTCCTTTCTCCTGTTTTGCAAAGCTGCCCTGGGAAATCGTGCTGTTAAATTATACACTCGTAAAGGATGTACAGACATACCTCAGGGAAACTTCGAGTTTAGTTCCAAACCACCACAAAAAACCAAGTATTACAATCAAGTGAATCACACAAGTTTTTGTCATTTCCCAGTGCATATAAAAGTTATGTTTACACTAGACTGCAGTCTATCAAACTGTACAAGAGCATTATGTCCAAAAAATGTGCAGATTTTACTTAAAAATTTTATTACTAAAAAATGTTAATCGTCATCTGAGCCATGTAATAGTAACATCAAAGATGACTGATCAGAAGTCAGCATAACAGATATAGTAATAATGAAAAAGCCTGAAATGCTGTGAGAATTATCATAATATAACACAGAGACACAAAGTCAGCAAATGCTGCCGGGAAAAGAACGGTTGCGCAAGTTTTCAGTTTGTAAAAAACGTATAAACTGTGAAACACTATTAATAAAGTAAAGCACAATGAAACAAGTCATGCCTTTCTGTTCAAAAAACGGAGGACTTGGGAATTCCCTGGCAATCTGGACTCCATACCTTCACTGCCATAGGCCTGGGTTCACTCTGAGGTCGGTGAACTGAGATCCTGGAAGTCATGTGCCATGGCCCAAATAACAAACAAACAACAAAAAAAAGTGGGGGACTAGTGTGGGTGCCATTTAGATTTTCACCAGTGTATACTGTGTTTTGGGCTAATTGCAAATCCTCCAAAAGTGTCTTAAACTCTAACTCCAAGGACTTCTCTGGTGGGCCAGTGGCTAAGAATCCTCCTTGGAAGGCAGGGAATGATGCAAGTTTGATCCCTGGTCACTGACCTAAGATCCCACAGGCCTTGGAGCAACTAAGCCCACACGCTACAAGTACTGAGCTCGCACGCCCCAACTAGAAAGTCCATGTGCTGCAGAGAGAGATCCTGGATGCTGCAACTAAGACCCAAGGTAGCCAAATCAGTTTAAAAAAAGAACAACCTCCCCCCAAAAAACTTCAACTCCACATATCTGCCCTTTGTGTGCACTTTCTGCTCCAGATTGCAGATTTGATTCAACCATAAAGAATATTGGTGCACTTGGACACAGAGAAAGCTACTGAGTCAGCAGCAGAGCAGGTTGTATTCTAGGCTGCCCCTCTGAGTATAAGACAAAATCTTAGGGCAAGGTCCCACTACAGACTTCATCCACCCATCCACCCAGTATGTGTGCTTGATTCCAGGCCTTGGAGATACCCCAGGGGAGAGGCAGGGAGAAACCGAGTCAAACAGCATATAGGAGATGGTGAGAAGGGAAGGGTGAGGCAGGGGAAAGTGGCTGGGTGGAAGCAGGCATCCAGCTTCAGGGAGGGCAGCACTGGGAAGGAGCCCACTGAGCCCACCTGAAGGAGACCGGAAAGGGAGCCGTGGAATTCCTGGGGGAAGAATGTTCCTGACAGAGGGAGGAGCCAGGCTGAGACCCTCAAGCAGGGTGGGACCTGGAGGGGCCAGGGGGGCTGCAGTGGATGGGAGGCTGGAGGAGGATGGCAGGAGCAGAGCTGGGGAGTGAGCAGCTCAGGGCTCTAGTGCTTGCTTTCTGAGCTGACCACCAAGAAGACGGAGTTGCTATTTACTAGGAAGTGGAGGCCAGGCAAAGGCCAAGCCTGAGCGACCAGGAGCTCAGGAGCTCAGGCTTGAACAGGTTCAGCTGGAGAAGCCTGCTGGAAGCCGACCAGAGATGACAAATCAGTGCTGGATGCACAAGTCTGGGGTTCAGGGGCCACAGTGAGCCTGGAGATGTGGAGGAGACAGCCAGTGACTCGTAGCGGGGGTGAGGGTGGAGAGACGTCTGAGCCCCAGGCCCCCAACAGCACGCAGGGAGACCCGGCGCACACTCAGCCAGGACCTCTCAGGACCCAGGGACACCACATACCATTCCCTGGTAGCTCAGTTGGTCAAGAAACCACCTGCAATGCAGGAGACCCTGGTTCGATTCCAGGGATCGGGAAGATCTGCTGGAGAAGGGATAGGCTATCCACTCCAGTATTCTTGGGCTTCTCTGGTGGCTCAGACGGTAAAGAATCCATCTGCAATGCAGGAGACCCCAGTTCAATTCCTGGGTTGGGAAGATCCCCTATAGAAGGGATAGTCTAACTACTCCAGTATTCTTGGGCTTCTCCGGTGGCTTGGACGGTAAAGAATCCGCCTGCAATGTGGGAGGCTTGAGTTCAATCCCTGGTTCAGGAAGATCTGCTGGAGAAGGGAACAGCTACCCCCTCCAGTATTCTGGCCTGGAGAATTCCATGGACTGGATAGTCCATGGGGTCACAGAGAGTCAGACACAACTGAGCGACTTTGGGCTTCCCAGGTGGCGCTAGTGGTAAAGAACACACCTGGCAACGCAGGAGATGTTGGTTGTATCCCTGGGTTGGGAAGATCCCCTGGAGAAGGAAATGGTGACCCACTCCAGTATTCTTGCCTGGAGGATCTCATGGACAGAGGAGCCTGGCGAGTTGGACACGACTGAAGCAACTTAGCACACACATAAAGAATCATTATGACACTCATAACTCTGTTATTCCACAATCATAACTGAAGAAATTTGCTAAAGGAGCAATTCCCCAATTAAATTAGGTTTGACTATATTCTACAAATAAAGAGAAAAAAGCAAACCACAACACTGAAAACAAATAAAGCTAACTACATCAAATCAGTAACATAACCACGCAGAAAAGAATTATTCCAAGTGACTTTTCCCCAACACATTATGAAGAAAAATTTGAAACATACAGAAAAATTGAACAAACTGTACAAAGAACACTCATATATCTATCACCCAGATTCTACCACTATTGACATGATTCATCCACACATCAATCCATCTTATTTTTGATGCATTTCAAAGTTCATCAGTATGCTTCATCTCCAAACAAGTTAGCATGTATACCATTAACTAGAGATGAAAACTCATTCTTTGGAAAAATTTACATCCAGTGAAATGACAAATTTTAAGTGCACCATCTGATGAGTTCTGTCAAGTGTATGGACCTGTATAAGCCAAACCCTATCAAGATAAAAGATGCTACCATTGTCACAGAAAGTTTCCCTGGCACCAGTTTCCAGTCAGCCCCACCCCCTATCCTCAGCAACATTAGGTGTTGTCAGTTTTCAGTTTTGGCCCTTCCAGTGGATGTGTAGTGGTATTTTATTGTGGCTTTAATTTGCATTTCTCTGATGACTAATGTTAGTACTTTTTCACATGAAAACTGGTCATCACTCAAATGCCTTCCTTTATGAAGTACTTACTAAAATCTTTTCCTGTTTCAAAAATAGACTGTCTTTTTTATTATTGGATTGTAAGAGTTTTATTCTGGATATAAGTCATCTGTCTGATATACGACTTTCCTATTTACAACTTGTGTCAACTATTTCTCAATCACTTCTGTCTTTTCATTTTCTTAATCTTACCTTTGGAAAAGAAAAAGTTTTAAGTTTTAATGAAGTCCAATGTATCCATTTTCCCCTTTAATAATTACTGCTTTCTGTATGCTAAGAATAAAAGCTTTGTATTTAGATCCATAATTAATCTTGAATTAAATTTCATGTATGGCATGTTCAGCTCAGTTGCTAAGTTGTGTCCAACTCCTGCAACCCCATGGACTGTAGCATGCCAGGCTTCCCTGTCCATCACAAACTCCCAAAGCTTGCTAAAACTCATGTCCATTGAGTTGGTGATGCCACCCAACCATCTCATCCTCTGTTGTCCCCTTCTCCTGCCTTCAATCTTTCCCAGCATCAGGGTCTTTTCCAATGACTCAGTTCTTCGCATCAGGTAGCCAAAGTATTGGAACTTCAGCTACAGCGTCAGTGCTTCCAATGAATATTCAGGACTGACTTCCATTAGGATTGACTGGTTTGACCTCCCTGCAGTCCAAGGGACTCAACAGTCTTCTCCAACACCACAGTTCAAAAGCATCAATTCTTCGGTGCTCAGCTTTCTTTATGGTCCAACTCTCACATCTATACATGACTGGGATGTGAGAGTCATGATCATTCCCAGAGTCATACTGGGAAAACCATAGCTTTGACTAGATGGGCCTCTATTGGCAAAGTAATATCTCTGCTTTTTGATATGCTATCTAGGTTGACCATAGCTTTTCCTCCAAGGTGAAAGCATCTTTTAACTTCATGGCTGCAGTCACCATCTGCAGTGATTTTGGAGCCCCCAAAAATAAAGTCCGTCACTGTTTCCATTGTTTCCCCATCTATTTGCCATGAAATGATGGGACCGGATGCCATGATCTTCGTTTGTTTAATGTTCAGTTTTAAGCCAGCTTTTTCACTCTCCTCTTTCACTTTCATCAAGAGGCTCTTTAGTTCCTCTTCACTTTGTCATAAGGGTGGTGTCATTTGCATATCTGAAGTTATTGATATTTCTCCTGGCAATCTTGATTCCAGTTTGTGTTTCATCCAGCCTGGCATTTCTCATGATATACTCTGCATATAAGTTAAATAAGCAGGGTGACAATATACAGCCTCTTTTCCCAATTTGGAACCAGTCCATTGTTCCATGTCCAGTTCTAACTGTTGCTTCTTGACCTGCATACAGATTTCTCAGGAGGCAGGTCAGGCGGTCTGGTATTCCCATCACTTTAAGAATTTTCCACAGTCTGTTGTGATTTATACAGTGAAAAGCTTTAGTGCAATCAATGAAGCAGAAGTAGATGTTCTTCTCGAATTCTGTTGCTTTTTCTATGATCCAATGGATGTTCACAATTTGATCTTTGGTTCCTCTGCCTTTTCTAAATCCAGCTTGAACATCTGGAAGTCCTCAGTTCACATACTGTTGAAGCCTAGCTTGGAGAATTTTCAGCATTACTTTGCTAGCGTGTGAGATGAGTTCAACTGTGCAGTAGTTTGAACATTCTTTGGCACTGCCTTTCTTTGGGATTGGAATGAAAACTGACCTTTCTCAGCCCCGAGGCTACTACTGAGTGTTCCAAATTTGCTGGCATATTGAGTGCAGCACTTTCACAGCATCATCTTTTAGGATTTGAAATACCTCAGCTGGAATTCCATCACCTCCACCAGCTTTGTTCTTATTGATGCTTCCTAAGGCCCACTTGACTTCAGACTCCAGGATGTCTGGCTCTAGGTGAGTGATCACACCATTGTGGTTATCTGGGTCATGAAGATCTTTTTTGTGTAGTTCTTCTGTGTATTCTTGCCACCTCTTCTTAATATCTTCTGCTTCTGCTCAGTCCATACCGTTTCTTTTATTGTGCCCATCTTTGCATGAAATGTTCCCTTGGTAGCTCTAATTTGCTTGAAGAGATCTTCAGTCTTCCTTGTGGTGAGCAGCAGTTGAACTCTCTATTCATTCCTTCTGCCTTAGCTGGAGTTTAGTATAGAGTTTCTATGAAGAATTTGCCTACCTTCCCCACTGCCTGTGGCTAATCTGATTTCCAGAATTTCTGCCTTCATTCCTCTTATTCCTTAACCCTCGAGTCTAGGTCTCTATCAAAGTCTCTGTTTCCCTGCAGCAGCACTGAGGAGGACTGCCCATGGGTAAATAGCTGTTTTTCATCTAATGCAGTTTCCTTCTTCCAAGTATCGACTTCCCTCTAGTTTCTGCCTGTTTTCAGTCTCTCTCTAGTGTCTTAAAACAAGTGGTTTTTTATTTTTGTCTTGAGTTGTTAGCTGTTATCTGCAAGGAGGTGGGAGGTAGTCCAAAATGAGCTACCTCACTACTACTAGAAGCAAATTCTCCAGGTGGTTTTTGAACACAATAATCTTGATTTTACGATCCTGGTGAGATATATCCTAAGGACAAGAAGAAATCTGAAACGTCATTCATAATTATTATTTTCGTAGTACTAATGATATTATAATTTGCTAATTATTTTATGTGTATTACAAGATAAAGTAAGTAACCTTTAATGTTAATTAGGAATGAACTTTTTTTGTGTAAGAAAAAGATATATAAGGGTAAAATAAAGTTGAAGACAAACCCGCTAATGTTAATTTCCATTGTAGACATCGTTTTGTATTTGTGAGGTAAGAAAGCTTTTCAGTATGTTTTCTAGCTTTGTCCACTGAAAGATAATAGATACAATGGCACCCCGGTAAGAGTGTGCACATCTAACACCAAAATCTTGGATTCTAAATGCCATTTCCCACTAAAAGGATCCAGAACTCTTGGAACCAGCTCTGGGTTAGGAAAGCACACATTGGGATGGAATGTCTTATCCCAGAAAGCAAAGAATTACTCAAAGACTAATTAATAAGGGTATGCCAAGACAACACAGGTGCCAGCATAAAGGGAATCTCATTGGCCACATTTGGAATAATTTGATCAAGAAAGAATAGTGACTTTGGCTGCATAGTAAAACATTTAATAAGTAAAATTCCATGAGTCTGTATTGACATCAAGGAGAATAGAAAATACAACAGCAAATATTTTGCCACCATTTCAGATGATCATTACACCATCTCCTTACTCTGGAATTTAGTTATCAAAGGCAAACATTCAGCATTTATACTGATCCAGGGTTATTATATCCCCTTCCATAAAGGGGAAGTGTTTTATGGACTAATGGTGATGGAACAGGAACCACTGTTGTGAATATGAATGCCAACAAGGGAGGTGATATAAGCTGTCTTCTTTCATAACTCCCCAACATTGTCAAATCAAGAAAGATGCATAAATATACAATTTAGTTTTGACAGTAACCAAAGAAACTCAAAGGAGACACCATGTAAAGCTGGCATCGCATTTCTGGGTGATGGAACAGGAGAGGAGAGGGCTAGACTGTTGTTTTCACCATAACCTCGAGGTTATGCTGTTATCTAGTGGCTATACTACTTTGATTATAAAATCAAAATCCAAACAGCCTAACCCTTCAATAGCTTCCTACTATTATGACATTAACATCAAAAATCCTGCACCCACCTTGTCAGCCTCTCAGCCTGCATCTCAGCCCCCAACTCCTGCTCTGCCACAGCCTGCTTAAGTATCTCAGTTGATGAAGCTCTGGCCAGACTCAGGGCTTTCATAGGTACTCTTCTCCACCTGGAAAGCCCTCCTCCACTCTGGGCTTTGCCCCCTTGGTCCCTCACTTCAGCACTGCCTCCTTAGGGTGGGCCTCCGTATCCCTCCCAAGGCTGGGCTATTCCTCCATTACACATGATCACAGTGAACCCTCTTCCAACTCCTCCTTTAGAACACTGAACCCACTGTAATTACATAATCACTTGGAAATTATGTAAAGTCTGTCTCTCCAGTCACACTTGAGCTCCATGCAAACTAGATGCCACTCTGTGTCGGTCACCCTACAGCCTGCCTACCACACTGCCCCAGGTACCATAGATACCTAACTCCATCATGGGATGAATGACTGGATGACAGCCTGATGAACTGCAGATCCTTCAACACAGAGCAGCAAGGAACCCAGTACTTGTATGTGGAAAAATTTAATCAGTTAGAATTAAGTACCACTGTAAAAAAAAAAAAAAAAAAAAGGCCTATGAAGGATGTAGCTGTTTCCAAGTGTAGGTGAGAAAGCTGTTCAATATGTGACCTGAAGTCTTACAGCATCCGTCTGAGAAGTGACTTGTGGTGGGGACTGAGGTCTTAGTGGAGGTGGTGAGAAGTGGTTGGTTGTGAGGTACATTTTGAATGTGGAGGGCCATAGTACTTGCTGGTGGATTAGAGGAAGGTGAAAACTTAGGACATCTCCTAGAATTTTAGACTGGTAACTGGGTGGATGCTGATGATATTTAATGAAACAGAAACTAGGAAGAGAAGCAGATCCATTGTTGTTGGTGTTCAGTCGCTCAGTCATGTCCAAAGCAGAATTGAAGGAGGGAAAAGAGCATGAGTTCTGTTTGGGACTTGTTAAGTTTGAGACGGCTAGGAGCAACTCCAGGGGAAAGACTGAAGAGGCCATCCAATGTGGGGCTCAAGAGGTTAGAGATGCCCAAAACCATCACAATATTGTAAAGTAATTATCTCCCAATTAAAATAAAGCAATTAATTAAGAAAAGAAAAGAAAAAAAACACAAAAAAAGAGAGGTTAGAGATGCAAGCTAAAGACACAGGCACAGAGGAGAATGGTCAGCACACAGCGCACAGAAATAATGGAAACAGCCATAATTAAATCAAGGTAGAGGCATCAATAAAATGCCAGGTGATCATTAAAAATGATGGCATAAAAACATTATCTATGTGTAGATGGCAGTTTTATGGACAATCCTTCCGTTTCCTCTTCCCATATTTTCTAAAAAACATTTTTTCCCCACAAAACAGTTATTACTTTTATAATTAGAAAACACAAGTTATTTTCATTTTAGAGAAAAGTGATGATACGTATTTTTACCGACATGGAAAGATATCTACGACATTATCAGTGTGGAAAGAAGGCAAGTTGCAACAGTACATATTATATGATCCCATTTATCTCAATCAACATGTAGGAATTTCTCTGGTGGTCCAGTGGCTAAGACTCATGCTCCCAATGCAAGGGGCCCGGGTTCGATCCTTGGTCAGGGTACTAGATACTGTATGCTACAACTAAAAGATCCTGCATGCTACTACGAGGACTGAACATCCCATGTGCCGCAACTGAACATCCCATGTGCCCCAACTGAAACCCAGTGCAGCCAACACACAAATAAATATTCAATAAGTAAAACATAGACACATATACACAGGTGTGTAAAGACTCTAGAAGGATATTTAAAATGCCAATAGCAAAGGTAACCTTTAGGTTATTATTTGCCAGTTGTAGTTGCAGTACACTCTGCACAGGATCTGGAAAATATTAATGTGTTCATAAAAAAATATTTGATACAGTAATTTAAACTCACTTTTCATGTCATTCTCTCTCTCTTTAATGCACCTGTGTTTTAGGGCTTTCCTGATCTCTTACCCTGGCACAGCAACCACTCAAATGTTGGCTGTTCTTATATCTGGAGTCGCATGGCATAATGGACTTTGGCCCTCTGAACCACTCCTCAGAAGGATGTTTTCAAATGTATAAAATAAAATACATAGAAACTGATTAACAACTTACTTTGAGAATTGGTATTAAGAGTAACATGTGCCTCTTTAGTAAGCCACTACATAAATAGCCAGATCTGGAAGTGAGTCTGACAACTAAGTTTGAGTTGTGATAAACACGAGCAATATTTCAAAATCTCTGTAACTGCATGGAATACGATATGAAAGCATCTTTGCTCTCTATTGGTGACAAAAGCACAGGTACTCCTAACACTACCATGGTCTGCTGCCTATATCTGTAATTAAATTTTTACTGAGAGGTTAGTAAAACTAAAGGCCAAGTGTACATCCAAGGTTACAGAACCCCTGACTTCTCAAACTTGAGCCAGAACCCTCAGTCTAGAAAGATACACACCAAACCATAACAGCAGTTTTCTCTGCATGCTGGAATTTCCAGAGTAATTTCCACATGCATTTTCTAAATTTCCTAGAATGATGCTTTACTTATGAAATTAAAAATAAAGAGCATAATGAACAGTATTTTTGTTTGGTTGTTCATTTTCTTTTGTCTTAAACAATCTGGAAGAGTGGTTAAGAGATTTTACACAGTTGCTCACAGGCTGTATTAACAGGTTCTTACAGGGTCACACCACTGAAAAAAAAAAAAACTTTCAATTTTGCCTAACTACTTATTACAATGACTCGAATTATTCCTGTGTTCTTACAAGCCTAGAAAAAAATTCACTAGAATTATTTATTCTGGAGTTAAAAGAACAAAAAGACAAACTGTCACAACTGCAGACATTTGTCTCTTTTTTTTGCCAAGTGTAATTCCAAAAACAGCTGAAAATATTAGAGCAAATTAGTACTTAATATGGACTAATACCTTCTGCTGTTTATAAAAACAGAAACCCTAGAAACACAGAAATTTGTATTTTAAAAACGAATTACTAAAATATATATATACAGATTTAAAATACTTTTCAAAGAAATGTCAAAACTTAAGTACCAGTAGAAACCCCAGAAAAACCCAAGTGCTTACATTTTTCACAAATAATCTACATGGAGACAGCCAGCTCATGCTGAAAAGTGCTCAAGTTGGTGTCTTAGCAGCAAAACATGAAAAGGAGATGGAAATGAGGGAAAATGTGCCTATCTCAGAAGCCTGCTTTGATTTCTTTCAAAACTAAAAATAAAACCTTCGGACTGCTCTATTAATAAGTCTAGAAAATGGATGCCTTTTTTTTGTGGAAAGTTTTCACAAACAGCGAAATAAAAATATCTTCTCAGTTAATAGAGCCGAGGAATGTAAACATAAACCAGATGTCAATCCTTGTTTCTCGACAATTCCATTCTCCCTCAGGGCTCTGGTGGGACTTCAGTTGTAAAGATGTTTCCACAGCACAAGGAGACAAGTTAAATGAATGAAGGGCTGCACACAGCAACACGGCCCAGGCTCAAAAGCCAAGGGGCGCGTAAAAAGCACTAGCTGCAGAATGTCACCTGCGGTAGGGCATCGTCCTGGGAATTCGCAAAGTACTTTCGAAGGTTATAAACTGGCCTGTGGAACACGGCACAGAGCCTGGCTGGGGAGTAGCCTCATCACCTTCAGGGGATGGACAACCTCTCGGTCTCCAAGATCAGGGAGGAAAGGAAGGTTTGAGGAGGAGACATGGAACAGGAGCCCCTGGGGTCTGATGGCCTCCAGAACCCCGGGGTTGGGGGGACAGGCCAGGTGGCCGGAGCACCTGCCACCACCTCCTGGGGCTCGGGACCCTCTCAGAGTGAGGCCGCTGGAAGGAAGACCGAACCTATTTGGCACAGCTGGGCCAGCTGGGTCTGCTCTGCCACCAGCATCCCTGCCAGCGCAACTTCTCTGAGACCCCCGCCGCCCCATCCTCCCACCCTGAACTCTCCGAGTTCTCTCCCGTCCGAGCCTCCAGACACGTGACCCTCTCCTCTGCATGTGCCTCCTCCTGGAATCTAACGGTGCCTTATCATTCAGGTCCTGGGTAGTGGGGGTCGCTTTTCAAAGAAGTCTCTCCCCTGACGCTACCCAGGAGTCCAGGTGGGATCTGTCTAATGTTTCCGTGCACTCTAAGTGGCCATTGTCACCTTTAGCCCCTTGTAAAATAAAGGTGTATTGGCCTGTTGTCTTTTAAACCAGAAAATCACTGAGTGTATGAACAGTCCTAGCATCTAGGGCAGGAACTGACAAATAACAGATGCTCAATTAGTCCAGGCTAAGTGAAAAAAGGACTGCAATAGAAAGAGTACCACAGTCACTGAGAAACAAGGCGACAGCAATATGGTCCTGAATACTTTCAGGGTATTCCTTATGACGTCACAACACAAACGAGAGAGAACGTTCAGCAGCTGTGGGCGCTCTTCAACCCTGAGTCCCAAGGAGCCGCTGCAAGTTAGAACGGTACCAAAATAAAAACACTCCATTTTCTTCAAGATCCACAAATGAGAACAGGATGATGTTCTTGCCAAATAAAGGGTCCCGTCTCAGCTCCTCTGTTCACATTAGGTCGTTAAATGGAAGCTTCTGAAGTTTTGCTTTCTCATGCTAACTGCTGAAAATGATTTCTTCCTACCTGAATAAACAGCTCTGTAATCTCTACAAATTTCTGCTTATCTACTCAAATGTAGTTTTTTTCCCCTCTAAAAGCACGCAATTGGAAGGCCATCCTTGATTTAGCAATATCTATCAAAGTTTAAAATGCATATATCCTTTGACCCAGCAAGTTCCAGCTTTACGAATTTCTCCTACAGATAAACTTAGCTGTGAGAAATGGTATAATATAAAAGACTATTCACTACAACAATGAAATAGAAAACACTGGAAACATAAATATCCATCAAGAGAAAATCAGTTAAGAAACTATGGTGTATCCATAATGGACTACTACCTCAACCCTTAAAATGAGTGACATGTCTGTACAGAAATTGATACCACACAAGCATCAAAATATATTAACTAAAAAGAGCAAATGGTGCAAATGCGCACAGTGTTTTACTATTTGGTAAAAAACTACACACATAAGACATATACGTAAACACATATAAAATATATATGTGTTTATATAAACACATAAAAATATATAATAATATGAGGTATCTAGAATAGTCCATTTCATAGGAGAGAAAGTAGATGAGCAATTGCCAGGGGCTGAGGGAGGGGAAAGAGCGGGGAGTTCTCATTTAATGGTTATCATTTTAGTTTTGCAAGATAAAAGGGCTCTGGAGATACATGGTGGTGATGGCTGCACAGCAAAGAGAATGTACTCAGTGTCACTAAACTGCACATTGAATAGTTAAAACAGAAAATTTTCTGTTATGAACATTTCACAATTTCAAAATTACACACACACACTCACAGATTTATAAGAAACTGATAATGACGGTTGCCTTCAGGGAGAAATGGTTGTCTGACGACAGGGTGGCAAGGAGATCTTATACCATGTAACCTTTTATACCACCTTTTTAATGCTGTACTGTTATATACGTATTTACAGTAATCATTAAAAAACCTCAGCCTTACACAAGAAGCCTCTTCCTTAATCACATGTCACTTATGTCATTTCTTTAAGTCAAAAAGAAATTAGGATTCCACTTCAGTTTTGAGGGTACTTATTAGATTTAAATGATGCCAGCCACAAAAAATTACACTTGTTCCCCAAAGATCACATTCACCAAAACCCTGTCTTTATTTTTATCAGCTATTACAGAAAGCTTCAAAATCATCATAGAAGAAAATTACCATTTTTATCAGTGCGCAACTTTTATTCCATCACAACCAAGGCAGTTGAATATAAAACTATTTTAACAGCAAAAAGCCCTCATCATAAATCAAGACACAAATCAGCCCGCAATTATCCAAGTTAGAAAACAAACTATGCTTATGTTGCAGTCTACCCCATGGCTCCGACTTCCGTGTCAGAATTTAAAACACACACATGCACATATACACCCTCTGGAGTCCTCCTAGTTTATCTAAAACCTACTTTTGTGAAGATCCGCTATTTTCTTGAGTCTTCTGGAATGGGCACTGGAGTCATGCAGCTGGTATCATGACCTCTGTCGCCTTCCCCAGTACCCCACGGCCAGTGAAGAAAGCACGTGCAGGGCCCAGCACCACCCCTGGCTCAAAGCAGGAGCAAAAATATTTGTTGGATGAATGCATAAACCATTATCTGCTAATGGGCTTGCCCTCAAGAGCCTCACAAAGACAAAACTTCAGAAAGAAAGAAGTAAAAGATGCTCTGTTCACTTGAAGTCGGCATAAGATAAAGGTGAAGACCAGAAAGCTATGACATACTGACTAGCTGGACTCGAGATCTTATCCCATCCCAAAGTTAAATACAAAAACAAGTATTCCAAATACCGTACAGAAAACATAAGACAACGAAACTATATGAATCTTTTGCATGTATCAAATATGTATGTATGAATATAGCACATCATGAAGTTTTTTAGGAAGAAAGAAAATCTAGATGAGTATCGTCATATCACGTAATAAAGAAAAGTCTCTGCATGATGACAGAGAATTAATATCCTTAATATATTAAGAGTTCTTATAAACTGACTTGAAATACCCTGATGGAAGAATAAACGCAAGACACCAACAGGCAATTCACAAAAACCAAATACAAATGGCCAGTGACCACTGACGTTCAGCCCTAGTAATAACCCAAGAAACACACATTTAAAAAGGACATCCAATTCTGGGAGGATATGGGAAATATGGGAAGTAGCACTTGCTAAGATTGTCATGGGAAATGGGATAGACATTTTGGAAGGCGACGTGGTAAGTACCCACCGGCAACTTCAAGTCTAGGCAGCCATTCTTCAAAAGGACTGGCACCTGAGGACATTCAATTCAATAGCATCTTTAATAGTGAACCATCAAGAAAATCAAAAGGGGAACACTGCATGACAGTACATTAGCACCAACCCACTCTTCTATTTAACAGAAACGAGGCAGAGAAACGTATCACATGGGTAGATGTCAAATACGTACCATGCAATCCTTATTTTGTCAAAAACACAAATGGAACATATTTGCAGAGCCTGAGAAGAAGAATCAGAAGGATCTACAGTATGCTATTAACGGCAGTTACTTTGGGTAGTGGGTGTGGAAAGTACTGGGAGCATTTGCTTTTTTACTGATATACTTTAAAATAGTTTGACTTTTCTTTATTGTTTTTTATAATTTATTAAAAAGGAAAAGAAAAGTAGTAAGAGACCAAGTACTTATCTATTAAAGACATTCTGTCCTTTGAGAATTCCCTTCAAAGCTCCCTGATAGCTCAGTTGGTAAAGAATCTCCCTGCAATGCAGGAGACCTGGTTCGATTCCTGGGTTGGGAAGATCTGCAGAAGGGATAGGCTACCCACTCCAGAATTCTGGCCTGGAGAATTCCATGGACTGTATGCTCCATGGGGTCACAAAGAGTCAGACACAACTGAGCGCCTTTCACACTCATGCTCACTTCAAAGTCCCTTGAAGCTCAAATGGCTGTGTCTCTCCAATTCACAAGTAATAAGAGATATTTTTAAAAACATCTCTTCCTTTCTACATTGTTTAGAAGAAACTGTACAGAGTTGCCACCGTCTGTTTTATGAAATCCATGTGCAATCAGAGAAAAAGACTATTAAAAACATCAATCACCCCTTCAGGCCTAATATCTATCAGAAGAAACCCATTCACTGCCTATATTACATTTCATCCACATGGTTTCTGAGACAATGCACAAAGCAGCAGCCACACGACTCCCACCAGCATAAATACGTGGCGTACAAAGAACGTCCTGTCAGCAGGGCCCAGAGCACACCCCGCAGTGGTAAATGGGAATGACAATTTAAGTCATAGGATCAGAAGCGGAACCAAATTTGTGACTTGGAGGCAGCATGATGCTCTTCACTTCCGTCTACACCTTTTCTGCTCCTCCACCCAAACTCTCTGCCCCTCACTCAGCCCCGAAATGGGCCAAGATGGATGTCCACACAGCTTCAAACTGAAGCATCAGAAGCTGCTAGAGAGATACAACTAAGTGCACAATTTGAGGGGGTCAGCTGGAATCCTGAGGACCGCATATGTGTAAAGTCACGTGTTTTTCTTTGGAAAAGAAATGGAGAAATCAAATTAGAGTGTTCAGTCTTACCACACGGGATGTTTGCAATCCGGATGTCAAAACATCAAATGTGGATGTGGCCTCCAAAAAAGCTTAAGATATTGAGCCTGCCAGTTTAGAAATGAAGGAACCATTCGATCTGACCAAATTCAAAGGCCAGGTGGTGGTGCCCAAGCACCCGATGTGTGGGTGACAGGACCCCTGCATGGCAGACTCAGAGGGCCTAGCTCCCCAGCTTCTCAAAAGGCCTTCCTCCTGCTCTAGAGTCTCAAGAGCCCAAAGGGCCTCAGGGTGCTCTCTGCTGCCCCTGTGGGAGGTGTGTGGCATGCACACGCTCAACTCCCTGGTGGCTCAGACAGTAAAGTGTCTGCCTGCAATGCAGGAGACCTGGGTTCGATCCCTGGGCTGGGAAGATCCCCTGGAGAAGGCAATGGCCACCCACTCCAGTCCTCTTGCCTAGAAAATTCCATGGATGGAGGAGCCTGGTGGGCTACAGTCCATGGGGTCACAAAGAGTCGGACACAACCGATTGACTTCACTTTCTTTTCTTTCTTTCTGCTATCTGGCCACAGCTTGCAGAAGGTCGTCCTTCTAGGGGACCACACGTGGGTTCCCGTATCTGCAAATGCACCACCACCACTCGCTAATGTTGACCAGGAAGTCATTTACCCAAGACCAGAACAAACAGAGCACTACGCTGAAGGCTGCTAGGTGAGAGCCAGAGCAGCCGGTGAAGAGCTCCACTTAGCTGACCTGCTTGAAGGTGAACTGAAGGGGCAGGTCACCAGTTCCAGCTCTAATCTGACACCCGCCCCCGGATCATACCGTGGCTACCAAGGAGCCTTAACCCAACTGACCTTTCAGGGCTCAGGGAAGTGACTTTTTTTTATTATATGGCACAGTTTGGCACCGTATGTCTTTAGTCTTTGGGGTACTTTGATAATGGTTCAAGAGTAGTAGATCTTGTTTGATTCCTTTTTTTTTTTTAAAAACAGATGGCCAAACCAGGACATATACTAAAAAAAAAAAAAGGAAGGTTACTTACCTGAGCCCTAACATTCCAGCTACCATGGAATCTTGTTGGAGCTGGTCTACAGAAGCAAGATGTATTCTGGGGAGTCACATGTCACATCAAAGCAGGAACTGGTGAGTCTGTATTTTTATGGAGCCTAAAACAAAGAAAATCGTAAGTTGAAAGCCCCCATTGTGCTGCACGACCTTTTTCCCAGGGCTATTTGGGACATTTTGAAGATACAGACAAAGTACCATGCTATTTCCCAGCTTACCTAGCTAGAAACAAAGGATACACTGAAATTTACTGCCAGATAACACACAGTGCTAAAGGAAAGATTCATGAGTGTTAGAACTGACACTATCACAGGTCTTGTCACCTCTGAGGGACATTTTGTCACTAAAACATACAGTTAGGAAGCGATCTCCAGTAAGTATTTCAGGCAACATCTCATACAGAAATATCCAGAGACAGAAGATATATTCCAGAGAACACGCAACATCAAAATGTCATCCCAAGAACACATGAAATGCAGAGGCAAAGTATCCTGTCATTTGCAAGCAGCTGAAGTTGCAACAAGCTGATGTGACATCATATAAAAAGGCTTTAGCCAGGAGAGGAAAAAAAACAGACGGAACCAACAGAAACCAAGTACCCCGGGAGATCCTAAGCCATCCTCAGACATACACAAGACTGTTTTTGAGCATTCACTTTTAGGCCTCTGATCAGTAAAATGTTCAATAAACTGAGTTAACAGTGTGATACTTTCTCTTTTGCCTTTGAACACATGTTCAAAGAAGGTCTTCCGCCACTATACTTTTCATCAAGACAACCATCACTTCCTTCTTAAAACCTCAACCGCCTCATATTAGCTAATTGCTGATATCTTGCCGGCCCAAGAGTTGCACTTTTATCTTTAGACTAAAAAAAGCCTAGCATGTACAACTTAAGAGACTATTCACACAAGAGACTATTCACACAATTACTCATGTAATCAAACTCAGAAGTGCAGCACCAACCAAGTCTTTTACTGCTGGTCTGGAACTACCAGGATGGTATCTGGAATTATCTATTGAGGTGCAGTGAGGCCTCAGAATTCCCTTAAACAGTCGAGTCATAGAACGCTCTAAAATCTCAGAAGTCAAAGTCACAGTATTACTCAGGTTTGCTGGGCTTAGTTGCTCTGTCGTGTCCGACTGTTTGCAACCCCATGGACTGTAGCCTCCTGGGCTCTTCTGTCCATGAAGATTCTCCAGTAAAGAACACTGGAGTGGGTTGCCACGCCCTCCTTCAGGGGATCTTCCCAACCCAGAGATCAAACCCAGGTGTCCCACATTGCAGGCTGATTCTTTACCATCTGAGCCACCACGGAAGCCCGTGAATACTGGAGTGGGTAGCCTATCCCTTCTCCAGGGGATCTTCCTGACCGAGGGATCGAACCAGGGTCTCCCGCACTGCAGGTGGATTCTTTACCAGCTGAGCTATTACTCAATTAGCTATATAATAAAAATCAAACCGGCATCCTGGCCGGGAGGCCCTAGAAGAGCCACAACTTTTCACAGTTGCCTTTTTTTTTCCCTTGGTAAATTGCATTTTTATTTGTAAACTGAGGGACCTAAACTAAGGTTCCTTCGAGCTCTGAATTTAAGATCTCTGATAACTCAAGATTTCGTGGAGAAAAAAAAAGAGCCAGCAAATGAGAGCACTTAGGTGAAGACCCAATACAGCAGTGAATTGCAGGTCTATATATATGTATATAGAGTGCCCCCAGCTCTTACGCACCGAAGCCTTTCTAAGGCTTGATCCCGAGAGTCCAGACTTCTGCAGTATAACAAAACAGCTATGCTCAAGACATTCACACACCAGCAGAACCAACGTTAACTGTGCCTTGAAGAAGTGAAAAAGGCCAAGGCTTTACTCTAACAGAATGGTCACAACGCCTCTTAAATATGGGAGTGGCCATGCCCTGCTCTCACTCTGTTCCCCCCCCCCCCGACACCATACCTACCATCAAAGAGGTAGAACCAAATATTTTAAGCAAAGGTGTACAAAGCAAGCTTTCAACAGGAAGGGGCTCCATGCCAAAGAAAGGCAGAAGAGACCAGGTAAATGCAGAAGAGCACAACTTTTGTGTCAGTGAGTCCAAGGAAAAGAGACTTTACATCCATCCTACCCAAACTGAGGTAAAGGCACAGTGGTGACAATGACAGTTTCACTGGAAGGCACTGGTACAGAAGCACTGAGAACAAGGTCCTCCAACTGGAGCAGTAATAATGCTCTACCCAAGAAAAAATGGTTGTCTGCCAGCCACACAAGGCTGGTCTGCGTGCGCATCACCAACAAAGGGTGGGGAAAACAAACAGGTGTCTGCCACGCTCCCTGGAACCACCAGTCTAGGACTATGTTTTACCCCCTCTGTGCTTGAAACACTAGTTACTGCAAAAGTCAAATCCTTTCTATAATATTCTTCTCATAGATAACTCGGGCAAGCTGGCCACAAACTGCTCTTAGCCAGTTAAAAGATTTTCACTGATATTCACCTTTACAAAAGATCACGGGTTCCAGGAGACATCATTTATCATGTAAATAATCCCGGGCAGGTATATTAACAGTGGAAACCGCCCTCCAGGAAGGAACTAACACTTTTCCATCGGCTCTTCTTTATTCTAGGTTCAAGAAGCAAGGTTCTCATTCCGTCTCCACTTGGGGGAAGGGGTATTCAGGAGGAAGATATCATCATATTGGACTCCTCTAGCCAATTCTTCTGTCAAATTTCACAGCGTGCCTCCCCATCCCACTAGATTCAGCCACAAAGAGGCAGGGCCAGCCAGCAAACAAGGGCTGTGGCTGGAAATCGCAAATAAAATGCAAAACAGTACTCGAACCCTCTTGCAACATAAGCAGCACAAAAGTTGGAGTATGGTTGGACTGCATCATGCTCTGTCAGGTGAAACAAAGACCTGGGATTCTAGGTTGCAAGCATTCCAGGCAAATTTGTATTCCAGGCAAATGAGTATGGTGTGTACTGGCAAGAAAGCCATAGAGAGTTTCCTCAAGCTGTTAGGACACCATGACTTCAGATGCCACCAGGTACTTTGCAGACAAACTATATTCTGGAGGCTGTGGGATAGGGGTATGATGGAACAGCTCACTGGAAGGGCACCCGAGGCGGCTAACGCACTGACAATGATGGGAAACGAAACAGAGCCCTTGCCGGTCACATCTGAGGCTCAGATGTACAAACCTTGGAATCTTCGTTAAGTGAGGCTTGTGTATCTGTGTGTGCAGACAGGAATGCACCTCAGTGATCAGCCCCCTCGCTGACATGCCACGAATGGGTGTTCTGTGGCAACTTATTCAATCAACTCTACACCTCTGTGACTGATTGTGCCCTTTAAGGTTCTGATACGTCCGGGTAAAAAATGAAAGCAAATTTTTTCCTAGGTTCCAGGACTAGGATTTAGAAGTCCTTCAAAGCCCATAAATAAATCTATTTCCCTAAATCCCTAGTGGAAATTCCCAAAAGACCTAAAACTAAAAACCAGATTTTAAAAAAACATAAAGATTCAGCATATTTCAAAGGACCCAAGAGGTTAATGGCATTCTTAGTTGAAATCGTTCAGATGCAGATGAAAATTCTGACGGTGGAACCCAAATTTCTCCTGGATAGCAACTGCCTGTTAATAATGATTTTTGCTACCAAGGCCGATATATGCTTCATTTTTGTAATGTAACAAAATGCCTAAAATTTGCCAGAGTCCTCAAGTCTTAAGCCACTCAGCCTCACAGGCCAGTAGGTTCGGTTCTGTGATCACCAACCACCCACAGAATTCTATGCTACCATCTCACAATTTGGGGCACTGATCGGCACAACAGAGACACAACTCTGAATGGCTTTGCAGCCCGTTCCTGTTCCTGAAAAACGAGAAGCACACATCTGCCTGACCATGAGTCAGGAATATCAATTTTGTGGTGGAGCCCATTTCGGCTGTGACCAATCCACACCGAACACACTCACAGTAGAAGCGACGGCCACAGAGGTGTATTCCACAGCCAGCCTTCCCCGCCCTTGGAATCCACACTTAGCAAGGCCATGAACGGTCTCCTCTGTGAAAGCAATCTTTTAAACTCTTCACCATGACCTTAAGTCTTCAGTGCAAAACCACAAAAAACATTGCCACACCACTAATCAGTCACCTGAGTTTCAGTATGGGTGACTCAGAAGCAAACTAGAAAGAAAATAAACTTTCAGGGACCAAGCGATGGGCACCCCGGCGATGCGGTGAACTTGCCCCATCTGGTACTGGTGATCTTGAGCCGGGCGCGCTCCGGGACTATGGAAGCCCGTCACAGACTGAGTCCCACTCCACTTATGTAACTGGAAGATCGCCGGCGAAGCGGGGCGGGCGGGGGGGAAGGATGGGAGGGCGCTCGTATTCTGAGGCCATGCCCCCCCCCCCCGCAAACGCCCTGGGAGCGTGCTCCCATCGAAGCGCTACGGGTGCTGCCGGACACCCCGTCCCCTCCCCACGGCTCCTGATGGCAACTATCACCGCCTCTTTCTGATGAGCTCTGGGGCCAAGAACACAATGTCTAGTGCCTTTTGTGGGTGGACAATAATTCCCACCTACTTGTTCTTGCTAGATGCGAAAGGAACTCGCTCGCGGCGGGGACGGTGGGGGGGCAGAAAGTCATGGAATGGGCGAGAAGGAGGGGGAGGCAAAGCCTGGAGATGGGGGCGACTGCCCAGGAGCCCTTGTGGCGCACTCTCCCGACGGGAGGAGAACTGCGCACGCGCGCCAGTGGGGGGGGCCGAGTAACGGGAGAGGGGCGCGCGAGGGAGGGAGACGGGAAAGCGCGAGCCAGGGAGAGGCCGGGGGCGCGGGCGCGCGACGGCGCCGCGGGCCCGAAGCCCCGCGAAGGGCACGACGCGCGCGCAGCCCCGACAGGCGAAGCCCCGGCGACAGGGGTGCCCGCGGGGCCGGGGGGCCGGGATGCGCGCCGAAGGCGGGAGGGTGGGGGGAAGCAGGCAAAGGCAGCCTGAGGAGGCCGCGCCGAAGACGGTCACCCGCAAGTGCGGGTAACGGGCCGCCGCGGGGGGGGGGGTGCCGTCACCAGCGGGAGGGGGAGGGTAGAGAGGAGGGACGCCATCCGCCAGCCGTGTCGCCCGACCCCGCGGGCCCCTCCCGCGCCACGTCCCGCCCCTACCCCCCGCCCCCCAGCAAGGGTCCCCGCCCGCGGCCGCGGCGGTCCCACTCACAGTCTCTCCTCCTCGCCTCCTCCTCCTCCTCCGCTCGGCGCGGCAGCGGCGGCGGCGGCCATTTTCCGGACGGCTTTTACCACAGCCCTCTCTCTGAGAGGAGGGAGCGCGCGCGCCGCCGACGCCGAGACCCCGCACGGCCGACGTCGCGCCCCGCCCTCCCGACCGGCTTGCGCACAGCTGCACCTGCGCGCCTGCGCCCCGCCCCCGATGCTTCAGCGAGCTGGCGCGCCATTGGATGTGTTGGCCGGGGTGGGGCGGGGCCTCGGTGGCGACGCCCCCAATTGGCGGGACTCGGTGTCCGTTCCGGCGAGGGAAAAGGGGGCGGACGCCCCGTCTAGCTGCCGATTGGCTGCCAACGGCCGTCATTTGGGGAAAAGAGGCGGCTTGGGCGCCGAGGGGATGGTTTAGTGGGCGGAATTTGAATATTAAGGATTAATAGGCCTTTGCGGATGCTGGGGCAAGGGAAGGCCTAGGTTCCGGACGCCTGTTTGCGCGACCATCCCGGGCCCTTGACCTGCTGTCCGCAAACACACAAAGTACATTGCTATAAGCCTCCCGCAACACCCGCATTTTCTCAGTATCACCACATTCAGTAGAAGCAGCAAAGTTGCCTGACATTGTTCCAGACAAGAACCTTGGGTTTACGAGGCCTACCGAAGGCATTCTTTCATTTGAGCCTACCGTATGCCACACTCTCAGAGGGGCAGGGAAATAACTGAACAACGAATTGTAGCCTTCACCTTCTTGCAGCTCTGGTGGGGCAAGAGGGTGCATGCCAAGGCTTGCACGAAACCTGTCATGGTTGGATGAGATGGTTTGGGGTGAGTGGGAAGAGGGGGCAGTGGAAACACAAAGAAATAAGCGCTCGGCCCGGAAGAGGTGATTTGGGACTTAAGATCCAATAATGCTGGTATAGAAAAATATTTAAGAGTATGGAAAAAGTTTTAGCTAGTGAGGGCTTCCCTTGTGGCTCAGCTGGTTAATATCCACCTGCAAGGCGGGAGACCTGGGTTGCATCCTGGGGTTGAAAAGATCCCCTGGAGAAGGGAAAGGCTACCCCACTCCAAGTATTCTGGCCTAGATGGGGTCTCAAAGAGTCAGACACGACTGAGTGACTCATTTCACTTCACTTTAGCTAATGGAGTGTTCAGGATAGTACTGTCTGTCAAGGCGACTTTACTCTGATTCCAGCTATCATCCAATCCATCCAATGCTCTTTTTGCTACTTCTTCAGTTAAGAAGGAACCGTCTGATTCTGATGTGATTCCCTACCCCACCCCCATTCATTTATTAAATCCCTGTTATGTACCAGGCACTGTTCCAGGCTCTGGATGCAGAGTACTGAATAAGTACTTAACATTCTTGTAGGGGAAGATTCAGAGTGAACATACAAAAAGTATAAAATAAAATGTCACATAGTGATAAGAATTTGAGGTAGATAAAGCAACAGTGAAAGGGGTGCTATTTAGATGTCCACCGGCTTTTGCTCTCATTTTGTTCCCCCATAGGGTTATCTATGACCAGTGTCTTCTCCTGGCAAAACTCAGTTAGCCTTTGCCCTGCTTCATTTTGTACTCCAAGGTGAAAATTGCCTGTTACTCCATGTATCTCTTGACCTACTTTTGCATCCCAATCCCCTATGATGAAAAGGACATCTTTCTCTGATATTAGTTTTAGAAGGTCTTGTAGATCATAGAACCAATTGACTTCAGCTTCTTCAGCATTAGTGGTTGGGGAACAGACTTGGATTACTGTGATGTTGAGTGGTTTGCCTTGGAAGCAAACAGAGATCATTATGTTGTTTTTGAGATTGCATTTCTAACTCTTTTGTTGACTGTGAGGGCTGCTCCATTCCTTTTAAGGGATTCTTGCCCACAGTAGTAGATATAATGGTCAACTGAATTAACTTCACCCATTCTGGTCCATTTCAGTTCACTGATTCCTAAAATGTTGATATTCACACTTGCCATCTCCTGTTTGACCACACCCAATTTACTTTGATAAATGGACCTAACACTCCAGGTTCTTATGCAATATTCTTCACAGCATTGGATTTTACTTTCGCTGAAATCAGATTGATTATATTCTTTGCAGCCAAAGATGGAGAAGCTCGATACAGTCAGCAAAAACAAGACCTGGAGCTGACCGTGGCTCAGATCATGAGCTCCTTATTGCAAAATTCAGATTTACCTTGAAAAAAGTAGGGAAAAACAATAGGCCATTCAGGTATGATCTAAATTAAATCCCTTATGATTATACAGTGGAAGTGACAAATAGATTCAAGAGATTAGATCTGATAGACAGAGTGCCTGAAAAACTATGGATGGAGGTTTATAACATTGTATGGAGGCAGTGACCAAAATCATCCCCCCCAAAAAAATACAAGAAGGCAAAATGGTTGTCTGAGGAGGTCTTACAGACAGCTAAGAAAGGAAGAGAAGCAAAAAGCAAAGGAGAAAGGGAAAGATATACCCAACTGAATGCAGAGTTCCAAAGAACAGCAAGGAGAGATAAGAAAGCCTTCTTAAGTGAATACTGCAACAAAATAAAGGAAAACAACAGAACGAAAAAGACTAGAAATTTCTTCAAGAAAATTGGAGATACAAAAGGACTATTTCATGCAAAGATGGGCACAATAAAGAACAGAAATGGTAAGGACTTAACAGAAGCAGAAGAGATTAAGAACAAGTGGCAAGAATACACAGAACTGTACAGAAAAGGTCTGAATGACTCAGATAACCACGATGGTGTGGTCACTCACCTAGAGTCAGACATACTGGAATGTAAAGTCAAGTGGCCCTTAGGAAGCATTACTACAAACAAAGCTAGTGGAGGTGATGGAACTCCAGCTGAGCTATTTCAAATCGTAAAAGATGATGCTGTGAAAGTGCTGTACTCAAATTTGGAACACTCAGCAGTGGCCACAGGACTGGAAAAGGTCAGTTTTCATTCCAATCCCAAAGAAAGGCCATCCCAAAGAATGTTCAAACTACCACAAAATTGCACTCATTTCACATGCTAGCAAGGTAGTGCTCAAAATCCTTCAAGCTGGGCTTGAACAGTACATGAACTGAGAACTTTGAGATGTTCAAGCTAGATTTAGAAAAGGCAGAGGAACCAGAGATCGAATTGCCAACATCCATTGGATCATGGAAAAGCAAGAGAATTCCAGAAAAACATCTGCTTCATTGATTACGACAAAGCCTTTGACTGTGTGGATCACAACAAACTGTGGAAAATTCTTTAAGAGACAGGGATACCAGACTATCTTACCTGCCTCCTGAGAAACCTGTATGCAGGTCAAGGAGCAACAGTTAGAACTGGACATGTAACAATGGACTGGTTCTAAACTGGGAAAGGAGTACATCAAGGCTGTATGTTGTCACCCTGCTTATTTAACTTATATGCAGAGTACATCATGGAAAATGCCATGCTGGATGAGTCACAAGCTGTAATCAAGATTTCGGGGAAAAAGATCAACAACCTCAGATATGCAGATGACACCACCCTAATGGCAGAAAGTGAAGAGGAACTAAAGAACTTCTTGATGAGGGTGAAAAAGGAAAGTGAAAAGGGTTGCTTAAAACTCAACATTCAAAAACTAACATCTTGTCATCCAGTCCCATCACTTCATGGCAAATAGATGGGGAAAAGTGGAAGCAGTAACAGATTTTATTTTCTTGGGCTCCTAAATCACTGTGGATGGTGACTGCAGCCATGAAATAAAAAAAGCTTGCTCTTGGAAAGAAGGCTATGACAACCCTGTGCTTGCTAAGTTGCTTCAGTTGTGTCCAACTTTTTGCAAACCTATGGACTGTAGCCCACCAGGCTCCTTTTTCCATGGGATTCTCCAGGCAAGAATACTGGAGCAGGTTGCCATGCCTCTCTACCCAGGGATCGAACCCATGTCTCTCATGTCTCCTACATTGGCAGGTGGTTTCTTAATTCCCAGCACCACCTGGGAAGCCCTATGACAAATCTAGACGGCGTATTAAAAAGCAGAGACATCACTTTGCCAACAAAGGTGTAGAGTCAAAGTTATAGTTTTTTCAGTAGGCGTGTATGAATGTGAGAGTTGGACCCCAAAAAAGGCTAAGCGCCAAATAATTGATGCTTTGGAACTGTGGTGCTGGAGAATAGTCTTGGGAGTCCCTTGAACTGCAAGGAAATCAAACCAGTCAATCCTAAAGAAATCAACCCTGAATATTCATTGGAAGGACAGCTGCTGAAGCTGAAGCTCCAATACTTTGGCCACCTGATGCAAAGAACTGACTCATTGGAAAAGACCCTGATGCTGGGAAAGAATCAAGGCAAAAGGAGAAGAAGGTGGCAAAGGATGAGATGGTTAGATAGCATCACTGACTCAATGGACAAGTGTTTAGCAAACTCTGGGAAATAGTGAAGGACAGGGGAGCCTGACATGCTGCAGTCCATGGGGTTGCAAAGGGTCAGACACGACTTAGTGACTGAACAACAACAATTCCAATCACAAACAGAAAAGAAAGAGTTCCTTCAAACTTATTTTATGAGACTAATATAATTACTATAACAAACCAATGAAAGGATGACACAAAATATGGAAATGGATGTAAAAATTCTAGACAAACTGAATCCAGCAGTATATATTGGTATATCCTAACCAAGCTGAGTTTTATTCTAAGATTGCAAGGATGGTTTAAAATTAGAAAATCAGGCTTAACAAATTTAAGAGAAGCAAATTATATGACCATGTCAATATATGCAGAAAAAGCCTTTGATAAAATTCAATACCTACTTATGATAAAAAGAAAATTAACAACAACTTAGAGAACTATGAATAGGAGGGAATTTTCTTAATCTGATCAAAATCATCTACTAAAAAACTTAAAGCAAACATCATGTTTAATGGTGTTAATGGGAACAAAGCAAGAAACAGAAGATCTTTGGTGCAATCATTCGTGTAAAATAAAACACACATCCTTCATCGTCCATTCTCTTTTAAACCTTATCCTTGGAGTTTCACTCTGAAGAGAAACACCCATTAACCCCAAATGGATCCCCTTGCTGTTAGGATACAGGCATACAGATCCAGCCAGTAACAAGCTGGAAAAGAAATGGGAAAAAAACATTCAACTTAGGCCACAAAAATTATAAAACAGTTTGGAATAAACAATAAAACATGCCAAAAAACTATATTAAAAAGTATAAAACTTTACTGAAAAAAAAGAAGACCTGAAAAAATAGAAACTACCACAGTTCTGGAAAGGAAGAGCTGATGTAATAAAGATGTCAATTCTTCATAAATTAATCTGGAAATTGTTTCCTTGAGTCAAAATCTAGGCGTTTCTATGGACTTTTAACAAGTTAATTCTAGATCAAGAAGAGGAAGTGTTCAAGACATTTTTGAAACAGAAAACCAATGGTGAGGGTCTTGCCAAATTCCTTAGTTTGAATAAATGGAACTTAAATGATACAATTTCACTCTTGCCATTGAAAAGTAGAAAAATAAACTAGAGTCTAAAGTATTTACTAGTAGAATTTTAAATGGGTCATTTTAAAAAAATGGGACAACTATAAAAATTTTTTTAATGCATCCCCTTGAAAATGGGACTATATAAGATAAAAAACATGAACAATATAGTATAGATAGCAATTGACAGACAAGCCACAACCTGGAGGATTTTACTGATATGGCAAACAGATTCATTTCTAAAAATCCCTGAACTGATAGAAAGCATATATGTTTTTAGAGCAAATCCAAAATGACCACAGAAAATAAGAAAGATAAAACAGTTCAAAATTTTAGAACTAACATCCCAGATGATACCACAAAACATAAAACCACAAATATATCTCAAACACTATGGAACATTTCATAAAGTTGCTTATGAATTAAAGTTTTAAACTCAGTAAATTCCAAAACGTAGAAATCATGCAGTTCAGTCTCTGGCAACAATACAATAAGATTAAAACTTAAGAACAAAAGAATGGGCAAAAGTAAAACTAAACCAAAAATGCACTCTCCACTTGAAAGTTTTAAAATAGGCTTCAAAATAACTCTTTGGTGAAAGAGGAAACATAGAGTAAAATTATAAACTCTTTAGAAATGACCAACAATGAGAGCCTTACATATTAAAACCTATGCTGTGTGGCCAAACTGGTCATCTAGAAAAATTAATTACTATAACTACATTTATTAGAAAGAGGAAAATATAGAGGATGGATGGAGTTGGAGTTTGCAATTTGCAGATGCAAATTATTATATATGGGATGGCTAAACAACCAGGTCCCACTGTATAGCACAGGGAACTATATTCAATATCCTGTGATAAAGCATCATGGAAAAGAATTTAAGAAAAAGAATGTCTATATGTGTATAACTAAGTCATCTTGCTATATAGCAAACATTAACACAACATTGTAAATCAACTATACTTCAATATAAAAAGACAAAGAAACATTTGACTTACTAAAAAGAGGAAAATAGATAAGAAATGAATTGATTCTGGCACACCATGCTCACATTTTTGTGTGCACACCCACATGTACACACACAGGGGATCTCCTTTCTTTATCGTGAGATGCTTACTAAGAGAAGAGTATCCAGGAACAAAAAGGTATAAATTCATCAGAGTGAAGGGAATGTGGTGAGGATGGGAGGTTATCCTCAACTGACAGATTTCAACAATTTTTTGGAGATCAAGATGGGAATTAGTTGATGAGTAAAACAGGCAGGAAACATTCAGCCTAGAATATTAGACAGAGAGACTATGGAGTAGGTGGGAGCCAGTTGGCCAGATATAACACCAGAGAGTAGGCTCACAATCAGCAGGCATGTGGAGGAAGGCAATAGAATTAAATGGGTCTGAACACCTGGGGATTCATTGCAGGCCCCAGTACAGAATGGTTGCATCATTTGAAACCTCCTCTCCTCTACCAGACAGGTGAGTTAGCAGCTGGAACAGGCCTGCAGGGAAAATACCGGACGATTCTCTAAAGCAATTGAATGAAACGTCTGTTGAAAACTGGGGCTTCCAGCAGGCATGTAGGCAACTCTGTTCCTCAACTCCTTGCTTTCCACTGAGGAGTCAAAGCAGGAAAATGGACTATCCCCCTTAAACCTGATTAAATCTCCAAAGCTATCCAGCCCTTCTTTGCTGAATATAAACCAACCAAATAGCATCATCAGAAATTTGAAGAAAGCCTTCAACGTGAAATAGGTGAAAAATGAACTTGGAAGAATCCCAGAAAATGTGGAGGAAAACATGAGAAATTTTAAAATTTTAATTAGCATATCAGAGAACTAAGAAAATATTTTATCCAAAGAACAAGAACAGAATATTATGTAAAAGGAGTTGAGGATAAGAAATAATTATTGGAAATTAAATGTGATTATTAAAGTTCAAATTTCAATTGAAATATTTAAAGATAGAACTGAAGAAGTCTCCTAGAAAATAGAACAAAGCAACACAGACAAAAAATATGAGAGAAAACATAAGGATTTTGGTGAGTGATCTAGGAAGTCCAGCCAGCAGCCAACAATAGTTTTTGTCAAATAAAAGCAAGAAAAAGGAATAGGAATCAGACCTCATAATAATACTGGAGGATAAAAGATAATAGGACAACAATTTTAAAAAGATAATAAGGCAATGCTTTCCATCTTCTAAGGGAAAATGACTTTCAATTTAGAATTCTACACCAGTCAAAATATCCATCAGGCATGACAGTGAAATAAAAATATTTAATAATATGTAATACCTAAGAAAATTTACCTCTCAAATATATTTTCTTAGGAAGCTACTTGAACTTCCATGATAGCTCCATTGGTAAAGAATCCGCCTGCAATGCAGGAGACCCTGGTTCGATTCCTGAGTCAGGAAGATCTGCTGGAGAAGGGATAGGCTACCCACTCCAGTATTCTTGGGCTTCCCTGTGGCTCAGCTGGTAAGAATCTGCCTACATTGAGGGAGACCTAGGTTCTCTCCCTGGGTTGGGAAGATCCTCTAGAGAAGGGAAAGGCTAACCCCTCCAGTATTCTGGCCTGGAGAATTCCATGGACTGTATAGGCCATGGGGTCGCAAAGAGTCAGACACGACTGAGCAACTTTCACTAGGAAGCTACTTAAGGATGTTCTCCAGTAAAACAAGAGCATAAGCCAAGAGAAAGGAAGACGTAGTATCCATAAGACAGTGGATCGAATCCAGGAAAGCTGTGACAGGAAATACCAAGGTTGCCAACTGGGCAGAAGGCCTGATTGGCAATCAGTCCAGATTGGAAGATGAGAATGGCAGGCTCTGGGAGAGAGGAAAAGTTTAAAAAAAAAAAAAAAAAACTTAAAAAAAACTTCTAAAGTGTATGTATGTGAACTCAACATATTAGATAGTGTGATTGGGAGTTTGAAGAAAATTGAATTTGATGATGGTAATTAGTTCAAGAAAATAAGGAAAGCAGTTAGAAACAGCAGGGGGGAAAAGAACTGCACTGGAAGCTATCATCAAAATAAGAAGCAAAGTAAAATATAATTCTACCGGTTGATAATGTTTAATAAAAGAGAATCAGTTAGCCCTTGAAGCTAAGAAACTTCTCTTTTCAAATGGCCCAGGGGTCATCAAATTTGATTTATAAGAAGGAAATGTAATCCTTTTTTTGACTGGGCTTTTTAAAATATTTACAGAAACATCCTAATGTGAATTTTTGTCTTTGATTTTTCAACTTTTAGAGTGAACCTATGCACAAAACATGGAGAGAGAGGTTTTTTTTATAGGGTAGGACACAGCTCTCTTCCCCCCAGGGGTAGTAAAGGGTTAACTCATCAGCCTTGGGTGTTTCTGAGGGTGGTCTTGCTGACCCCTGATGTATGACATTTGATATTCACACTGTTATCTTTAGTTCTTTGTAAGTTTGGATAATACCCTCAGATCTCTTGTTATTAACTTTCTATAGCCATGTATTTTTGACCAGTTGGTATCAGCTATACTTACTTGTATATTGTCAGAGTTAGCATTTATATACCATCCTGATAAAGATGAAAAGATAATCACTAAGGGGGATGTAGGAGACTGGAGGAAATTCAGGGAGCAAAAGCATATTGGGGTTTGAAGGTGCTCAAGAAAGAAGCTGAAACTGATTAGTTCTATGAAGACCCAGAAGACCTTCTAGAACTAACACCAAAAAAAGATGTACTATTCTTCATAGGGGATTGTAATGCAAAGTAGGAAATCAAGAGATACCTGGAGTAACAGGCAACTTTGGCCTTGCAGTACAGAATGAAGCAGGGCAAAGGCTAATAGAATTCTGCCAAGAGAACATACTGGTCATAGCAAACACCTTTTTTCAACAACACAAGAGATGACTTTACACATGGACATCACCAGATGGTCTATACTGAAATCAGATTGATTACATTCTTTGTAGCTGAAGATGGAGATGCTGTTTACGCTCCGCAAAAACAAGACCTGGAGCCGACTATGGCTCAGATCATAGTAAAATTCAGGCTTAAACTAAAGAAAGTGGGGGAAACCATGAGGCCAGTCAGGTATGACTTAAATCAAGTCCCCTATGAATATACGGGAGAAGGCACTGGCACCCCACTCCAGTACTCTTGCCTGGAACATCCCATGGGCGGAAGAGCCTGGTAGGCTGCAGTCCATGGGGTCGCTAAGAGTCAGACACGACTGAGCGACTTCACTTTCACTTTTCACTTTCATGCATTGGAGAAGGAAATGGCAACCCACTCCAGTGTTCTTGCCTGGAGAATCCCAGGGACGGGGGAGCCTGGTGGGCTGCTGTCTATGGGGTCGCACAGAGTTGGACACGACTGAAGTGACTTAGCAGCAGCAGCAGCATGAATATACAGTGGAGGTGACAAATAGATTCAAGGGATTAGATCTAGTAAACAGAATGCCTGAAGAACTCTAGACAGAGGTCCATAATATTGTACAGGAGCCAGCAAACAAAACCATCCCAAAGAAAAAGAAATCCAAGAAAGCAAAGTGGTTGTCTGAGGAGGCTTTACACATAGGTGAGGTAAGAAGAAAAGTGAAAAGCAAGGAAGAAAGGGAAAGGTACACCCAACTAAATGCAGAGTTCCAGAGAATAGCAAGGAGAGACAAGAAGGCCAATGCAAAGAAATAGAGGAAAACAGCAGAAAGGTTAAGACTAGAGACCTCTTCAAGAAAATTGGATATATCAAAGGAACATTTCACCCAAAGGTGGGCACAATAAAAGACAGAAATGGTAAAGAACTAGTAGAAGCAGGAGAGATCAAGAAGAGATGGCAAAAATACACAGAAGAACTGTAAAAAAAAAAGATCTTAATGACCCAGATAACAACAATGATGTAGTCTCTCACTCAGAGCCAGACATTCTGGAGTGTGAAGTCAAGTGGGCCTTAGGAAGCACTGCTGTCAATAAAGCTAGCAGAGGTGATGGAATTCCAGCAGAGCTATTTCAAGTCCTGAAAGATGATGCTGTGAAAGTGCTGCACTTAATATGTCAGTGAGTCTGGAAAACCCAGCAGTGGACACAGGTCTCGAAAAGGTCAATCCTCATCCCACTTCTCAAGACAGGCAGTACTAAAGAATGTTCAAACAACTGGACAGTTGCACTGGTCTCCCATCCTAGTAAGGTTATGCTCAAAATCCTCCAAGCTAGGCTTCAGCATTTCATGAACTGAGAACTTCCAGATGTTCAAGCTGGGTTTAGAAACCACAGAGCAACTAGAGACCAGATTGCCAACATCTGCTGGATCATAGAGAAAGCAAGAGAATTCTAGAACAGCATTTACCTCTGTTTCATTGACTACAACCCCCCTCTGCCTCAGGTCCCCATCTGTCCCCCTTCCTCACTCCTGTCTGCACTTTGACCCCAGTCATCATGCAAGGGATGCATGAGCTCCACCAGCCTGAGCAAGTCTTTCAGAATCCAAGAAAGGACAAGGGCCTTATGGAGGCACAGTTCATTTGGGATGAGGAGGAGAAGGAAGAGGTGGAGGAGAAGAAGGAGGAGGAGGTGGAGGAGGAGGAGGTGGTGGAGGAGGAGGAAGAGGAGGTGGAGGAGGAGGAAATGGAGGAGGAGGTCATAGCTTTTCTTCCAAGGAGCAAGCGTCTTTTAACTTCATGGCTGAAGTCACCATCTGCAGACTACACTAAAGCCTGTGACTGTGTGGATCATAACAAACTGTGGAAAGCTCTTAAAAAGATGGGAATACCAGACCATCTTACCTGTCTCCTGAGAAACCTGTATGTGGATCAAGAAGCAACAGTTAGAACCCTGTATGAAACAACTGACTGGTTCAGGATTGAGAAAGGAATATGACAAGACTGTTTACTGTTAACCTGTTTATTTAACTTATATGCAGAGCACATCATGCGAAATGCCTGTCTGAATGAGTTACCAGCTGGAATCAAGATTTCCGGGAGGAATATCTACAACTTCAGATATGTGGATACCACTATAATGGCAGAAAGCAAAGGGGAACTGAAGAGCCTCTTGATGAGGGTGAAGGAGGAGAATGAAAACCCTGGCTTAAAATTCAATATTAAAAAAAAAAGCTAAGATCACAGCATCCAACCCCATCACTTGATCACATATAGAAGGGGAAAAGGTGGAACCAGTGACAGATTTCCTCCTCTTGGGCTCTAAAATCACTGCAGATGGTGACTACAGCCAAGAAATTAGAAGATGATTGCTTCTTGGCAGGAAAGCTTTGACAAACCTACTTCAATTCAGTTCAGTTCAGTAGCTCAGTCATGTCCGACTCTTTGTAACCCCATGGACTGCAGCGCACCAGGCTTCCCCGTCCATCACCAACTCCCGGAGCTTGCTCAAACTAATGTCCACCAAGTTGGTGATGACATCCAACCATCTCATCCTCTGTCGTCCCCTTCTCCTCCCACCTTCAATCTTTCCCAGCATCAGGGTCTTTTCCAAGGAGTCAGTTCTTTGCATCAAGTGGCCAAAGTACTGGAGTTTCAGCTTTAGCATCATTCCTTCCAAAGAAATCCCAGGGCTGATCTCCTTCAGAATGGACTGGTTGGATCTCCTTGCAGTCCAAGGGACTCTCAAGAGTCTTCTCTAACACCACAGTTCAAAAGCATCAATTCTTTGGCACTCACCTTTCTTTATGGTCCAATTCTTACATCCATACATGACTACTGGAAAAACCATAGCTTTGACTAGATGGACCTTTGCTAGCCAAGTAATGTCTCCGCTTTTTAATGTGCTGTCTAGGTTGGTCATAGCTTTTCTTCCAAGGAGCAAGTGTCTTTTAATTTCATGGCTGAAGTCACCATCCAAAGTGATTTTGGAGCCCAAGAAAAGAAAATCTGTCACTGTTTCCATTTTTTCCCCATCTATTTGCCATGAAGTGACAGGACTGGATGGCATGATCTTTGTTTTTTGAATGCTGAGTTTTAAGCCAGCTTTTTCAGTCTCCTATTTCAAACCTAGATAGGGTGTTAAACCTAGACAGTTGGCAAAGACATCACTTTGCCAACAAACATCCGTACAGTCAAGGCTATGGTCTTTCCAGTAGTCATGTATGGATGTGAGAACTGGACAATAAAGAAGGCAGAGCACCAAAGAATTAATGCTTTCAGAATGTGGTGCTGGAGAAGACTCTTGAGAGTCCCCTGAACTGCAAGGAGATCAAACCAGTCAATCCTACAGGAAATCAACACTGAATATTCATTGGAAGGACTGATGCTGAAGCTAAAGCTCCTATACTTTGGCCACCTGATGTGAACAGCCAACTCATTGGAAAAGACTGTGATGCTAGGAAAGATTGAAGGCAGAAAGAGAAGGGGGCGACAGAGGATGAGATGGTTGAATGGCATCATCAAGTCAATGGACATGAACTTGGGCAAACTTCTGGAGATGGTGAGGGACAGGGAAGCCTGGCGTGCTGCAGTCCATGAGGGTCTCGAAGAGTCACACACAGCTTGGCAACTGAACAACAAAGAAATCCTATCCATTTTTTTCCTACCTGAGAGTCATGGAACCTGACAATAAGATTCATCAGAATAAAGGCACAAGATGAGTAAAGAAAATATTGACTCAAGGGAAGACTTGCCATACTGGCTACCCAAACACACATGGAAATGACAGGAAAATAATGCAGCTTTCGTGCTGAAAGAGACAAAATATCAACAGGACTGAGAAGACCCAGACACAGTCAGGGCAGATCCTCTTTCTGCTTTATCAGCCGAATTCTGCTTAGATTCTGAATTCCACTCTTGTGTGATTCACGAAGAAATCCTGCTGCAAGGAATTGCGGTGACCCGTGACCTAGTTCCACTCAAAGAAAACTTCAGGCCGATCCTTCAGGGGCTTCTGGGAGGGCTCAGCCTCTCTAATCTGCTTGGACCAGCTGAAGGTGACATCTGAAATGGTGGCAGTAGCTCAATCAAGCCCTGGGAGTCTCTTTGGAACTTTCTCTGTGGTTAGGGGTTCCCCTGATATAACTACTTTGTCCATTGCCTCAATCACAAGGTGCTTGTGGCCCTTGGGTGGTTTATAGCCACTTCTGTGAGGCCTTGGAAGATTAGAGAGTTCATCAGTATGAGTTGTTATTTCCTAGTTTAGGTTTTATTTATTTTTTTTTAAGTCTGTGCTGAATTTGTTACAATATTTCTTCTGTCTTATGGTTTTGTTTTTTGTGGCCACAAGGCATGCGGATCTTAGGTCCCCAACCAGGGATCGTACCTGCACCTCCTGCATTGGAAGGTGAAGTCTTAACCACTGGCTAGTTTAAGTTTTTACCTTTGTTTTTTCCCTTTCTTAGGTTGGCTACTGTTCTATCTTTTGGTCTCATTTTTGGGTTCCAGAAAACCAGTTTAGGGATTCGTTTATTAGTTCTCTGATTTCTCTGTGTTCCAACTCAGTACTTTCTGTTCTCATCATCTCTGTTTTCTACAATTTTCTACAATTTCTACTACATACAAATAGTCTACAAGTTTTCCTTTGAATTTTTTTTAACCAAAGATGCTTTTTAAAGCAAGTCCTAAATTTTACAGGTAGGCTTTTTCTTTCTCTTCTTTTCCAGTTTTGTTATTAATGTTCTATGCCAAGCATGTGTTTTGGATTACTTTCTTTTCTGTTTTATTGGAGTTTCTTTCAGCTTCATATTTGGTCACTGTTTCGTCTGTCACTCTGCTTGACCATGACGCCCAGCAGGGCTGTTCCTTACTATGGTTTCCTATCTATTGGCTAGTGGCCAGTCTATCCATTGGGGTCCTCTCAAAAACCACTCTGGTTGAGGGCATTGAATGCCAGGAAAGGGGCACCTAGGACCACTGGGAAGTAGACAGGGAGAAGTGAGGCATGAAGTCACTGGTGGAACACAAGAGAGGATCTGGAATCTGGGAGGGCCTTTGTAGGAGCTGCAGCAGGTGCCCTGGGGGCAGAGAGGAAGACAGGCAGTACCCCTCTACTCAGTCCCTCCCACCCTCTAGGCTCTGCTCAGGCCTCCTGCCGTCCATCCTAGCTGGAAGGCCACTGAACCCACAGCATGGAAGAGGGAGGCAGTGAGGCCTGCCCCAGAAGGGCATGGGAGAGATGAGGCATGATGTATGGCCAAACAGGCCTGGGGCAGTCCCGTAGCTATTTAACATGCTGTCTAGGTTGGTCATAGCTTTTCTTCCAAGGAGCAAGCGTCTTTTAATTTCATGGCTGAAGTCACCATCTGCAATGATTGTGGAGCCTAAGAAAAGAAAGTCTGTCACTGTTTCCATTGTTTCCCCATCTATTTGCCATGAAGTGATGGGACTGGAAGCCATGATCATCGTTTTTTGAATGTTGAGTTTTAAGCAAGCTTTTTCACTCTCCTCTTTCACTTTCATCAAGAGGCTTTTTTGTTCCTCTTCACTTTCTGCCATAAGGGTGGTGTCATCTGTGTATCTGAGGTTATTGATATTTCTGCTGGGAATCTTGATTCCAGCTTGTGCTTCTTCCAGCCCAGCATTTCTCATGATGTACTCTGCATAGAAGTTAAATAAGCAGGGTGACAATATATAGCCTTGACATACTCCTTTCCCAATTTGGAACCAGTCCATTGTTCCACGTCCAGTTCTAACTGTTGCTTCTTGACCTGCATACAGATTTCTCAGGAGGCAGGTCAGGCAGTCTGGTATTCCCATCTCTTTAAGAATTTTCCACAGTTAGATGTGATCCACACAGTCAAAGAAGTCAATGAAGTAGTCAATGAAGCAGAAGTAGATGTTTTTCTGGAATTCTCTTGCTTTTTCGATGATCCAACAGATGTTGGCAGTTCTATCTCTGGTTCCTCTGCCTTTTCTAAATCCAGCTTGAACATCTGGAATTTCACAGTTCACATACTGTTGAAGCCTAGCTTGGAGAATTTAGAACGTTACTTTGCTAATGTGTGAGATGTGTGCAATTGTACAGTAGTTTGAACATTCTTTGGCATCACCTTTCTTTGGGATTGGAGTGAAAACTGACCTTTCTCAGCCCTGAATCCACTGCTGAGTGTTCCAAATTTGCTAGCATATTGAGTGCAGCACTTTCACAGCATCATCTTTTAGGATTTGAAACAGCTCAGCTAGAATTCCATCACCTCCACTAGCTTTGTTCATAATGATGCCTCCCAAGGCCCACTTGGCTCCAGGATGTCTGGCTCTAGATTAGTGGTTACACCATCATGGTTATCTGGGTCATTAAGATCTCTTTGTATAGTTCTGTGTATTCTTGCCAACTCTTCTTAACCTCTTCTGCTTCTGTTAGGTCCATACTATTTCTGTCCTTTGTTGCACCCATATTTGCACGAAATGTTCCCTTGGTATCTCTAATTTTCTTGAAGAGATCTCTAGTCTTTCCCATTCTATTGTTTTCCTCTATTCCTTTGCATTGATCACTTAGGAAGCCTTTCTTATCTCTCCTTGCTGTTCTTTGGAACTCTGTATTCAGATGGATATATCTTTCCTTTTCTCCTTTGCCTTTCACTTCTCTTCTTTTCTTAGCTTTTTGTAAGGCCTCCTCAGACAACCATTGTGTCTTTTTGCATTTCTTTTTCTTGGGGATGATCTTGATGACTGCCTCCTGTACAATGTCATGAACCTCCACCCATAGTTCTTCAGGCACTCTGTCTATCAGATCTAATGCATTGAATCCGTTTGTCACTTACACTGTATAATCATAAGGGATTTGATTTAGGTCATACCTGAATGGTCTAGTGGTTTTCCCTACTTTCTTCAATTTAAGTCTGAATTTTGCAATAAAGAGTTCATGAACTGAGGCATAGTCAGCTCCAGTCTTTTTTTGCTGACTGTATAGAGCTTCTCCATCTTCAGCTGCAAAGAGTATAATTAACCTGACTTTGGTATTGACCATGTGGTGACGTCCATGTGTAGAGTCATCTCTTGTGTTGTTGGAAGAGGGTGTTTGCTATGACCAGTGCGTTCTCTTGGCAAAACTCTGTTAGCCTTTGCCCTGCTTCATTTTGTACTCCAAGGCCAAAGTTGCCTGTTACTCCAGGTATCTCTTGACTTCCTATTTTTGCATTCCAGTCCCCCATGATGAAAAGGACGTCTTTTTAGGGTGTTAGTTCTTGAACATCTTGTAGGTCTTCACAGAACCATTGAACTTCAACTTTTTTTGGCATTAGTGGTTAGGGCATTGACTTGGATTACTGTGATATTGAGTAGTTTGGCTTGGAAATGAACAGAGATCATTCCGTTGCTTTTGAGATTGTACCTAAGTACTGCATTTCAGACTCTTGTTGACTATGAGGGCTACTCCATTTCTTCTAAGGGATTCTTGCCCTTAGATTCACCCATCCTGGTCCATTTTAGTTCATTGATTCCTAAAATGTCAGTGTTTTTTTCACTCTGGCTCTGTCTCTTCATTCTTTCACTTTGGCTCTGTCTCTTCATTCTTTCTGGAGTTATTTCTTCACTGATCTCCAGTAATATATTGGGCACCTACCAACCTGGGAAGTTCATCTTTCAGTGTCTTTTTGCCTTTTCATACTGTTCATGCTCAAGGCAAGAATACTGGAGTGGTTTGCCATTCCCTTCTCCAGTGGACCACGTTTTGTCAGAACTCTCCGCCATGACCCATCTTGAGTGGCCCTACACGGCATGGCTCATAGTTTCATTGAGTTAGACAAGGCTGTGATCCATGTGATCAGCTTGGTTAGTTTTCTGTGATTGTGATTTTCATTCTGTCTGCCATCTGATGGAGAAGGATAAGAGGCTTGTGGAAGCTTCCTGATGGGAGGGACTGACTGTGGGGGAATCTGGGTCTTCAATAATAATCATTACATAATTATCATTAAACAATATAGTCAAATAATAATTAAACAATATAGTCAACCTTTACTACTTGATTGAACAACATTGGGCTATAGCTCTTCTTGAAAGATAAGGAAGTCAGCCCACTGGAAATTTCTCCCTCCTCTTCTCCCTCTAACCCAGATTTCTTTTTCTGAATTAGTATTTCTGTAAAGTCACCCTTCCAGACACCGATGTTGCATTTGGTGCAACAGCTCCTGATCTTCATGGACTTCATACTCATCGTCCTTCTACAGAGTGTTTCCTTTCAGATAATTGCTCATTACCAGAATGGGCTGATTAAACCTGAAGCAGTTCCAAAGATGCCCCTGGTCCCCCTCCACCCTGTGGGCTCACCACTCCCAGCCAGTTTGCCCCTTAGATGGACCAGTTCATTTAAACAGCATGTGCCTTGGCTGTACTCTTCAGAGAAGTGTGCACTCTCAGCTTCCCCCTTTCATAAATTGATAGAAAAAGCAACATTAGTGTCTGACAAAGGAGAATTCAGAGAATATGAAGTGGGACCCGAAAAGTATCATTTTATGTCAATGAGGAGAGTACTTTGCCATCAAGAAGTCACTGTGAAGAATCTTTATGAGCAGCCCTTCACTGAAGCAGTTTCCCTGGTGGCTGGTGATTCCCTGGGATTCCCTGGTGGCTCAGCTGGTAAAGCATCTGCCCACAATGTGGGAGACCTGGGTTCGATCCCTGGGTCAGGAAGATCCCCTGGAGAAGGAAATAGCAACCCTCTCCAGTACTCTTGCCTGGAAAATCCCATGGATGGAGGAGACTGGAAGGCTGCAGTCCATGGGGTCGCTGAGGGTCAGACACGACTGAGTGACTTCACTTTCACTTTTCACTTTCATGCATTGGAGAAGGAAATGGCAACCCACTCCAGTGTTCTTGCCTGGAGAATCCCAGGGACGGGGGAGCCTGGTGGGCTGCCATCTATGGGGTCGCACAGAGTCAGACACAACTGAAGCGACTTAGCAGCAGCAGCAGCCAGTACTCTTGCCTTGAAAATTCCATGGACGGAAGAGCCATGGGCTCCACTTGAGCTACAGTCCATGGGGTCCAAAGTGTTGGACACAACTGAGCGACTTCACTTTCTTTCTTTTCACTGAAGCAGAGAAAGCACAATTTACTGGAAATGCTCGAAGAAGAAATGGGCAGGGATATGACAGCATTTTTCTTGGGGCGAGACAGAGAAAGGGCTTTGAGTTGGTGTTTCAAAAGGTTGATACAGCAGGTCCAGGCAGCAACAGGGGACAGGGCCCCAGGAAAATAAAGTGCCTTCCCTTCTCGGGTTCTAGAGACAGGATACTTGACCTGTGGGGCCACATGAGGAAGCCCCAGGGTGGTCAGAAGTCAGGAGAAGCTGTAGGTTAAGGCTGTTATTGGGGTCTCTGAGGGCAAGGCAGGACAGGATGAATAGCTGTGAACAGGGTGAAGACAAAGGGCTGCTTTGGCTAGTCTCAGCAAGCTTTGGGCTGGGGGTGGGGGTCTCTAGTCACCTGGCAGCTGGCTTTGGGATGATGAGGGTGGAGGAAAATTGCCTCCCAGGCTGTCAAAACAGATGCATGAGGCCTGGCACTAAATTGGTTTGCACATTTAAGACATACACCTGTCTGGGCCCTTTGCTATCTCAGGGAATTGGATGGCCCAGGGAAGGGCCATGTTTCCCCACCCAGAATGTCAAAACCCTGTAATTTATAGAAACGTTATGAATATTTACAATAGCACACAGTCGGCTAAAACTCTCCTCCATGACATAGGTAAGGACCTAACAGGGTATACTACCGGAAGACATGTTTTCCTGGTTCCCAGGAGAAATTGACAAAAAGAGATCCCAATTGCTTCAAAGGAAATTGGAAGCAACCGCTCGAGTGTCCTGGGCTTGGAGAAGCGCCCCCACCCACAGCTCCTACAATTGCCGCTGCTGTGCTGTACCATCCCGCTCCACACCTGGGCTCTGCACTTACTCCAGGTGCCACCTCTCCCCAATGTTACAGGATCGAGAGACGCACTGAGTTTCATCTCCCCACCCAAAGGTAAGTGCCACGGGGGCAAAGCTGCACCTTGTTCTGCACCCACCCTTGGCATTCAAATGTCAGTTGTCCCAACAGAGAAACTCCCAAGACACACCTGCTTGTCTATTGCCTTTGTTATCCAGGGCAGGAAGGGAATAGCATCTTTGTCATATCATCATGGTAGGGTCCAGGCTCCCCAGAGATGGGAAGCTGGACAGAGCTGTGGTCTGGCCTCTGCTTCTCAGGGAGCTCCCTTTCGAAGATGCCAGTAGGCACGGTCACGAGCAACTACTGGGAAACAGGGCTCCCTGGTTGGGCATCTGGCAGGGCTGGGGTGGAGACCCAGGACCGCACGTGTCTGTCTTTTACATTTTTTTTTTCCCATCCAGGCTGGCGGCCTCCAGCCCTGGGACCTGGGGTTAGGCCTGACCCTCCTCTGGGGGCTCCTCCCCCATCGGCGCTTTGATTCCCTGTAGCTCTTGCCTTCCTCTGTTGGGTTGACCTTCAGGTCCCTGAGACGAGTAGGCAGGAGGGACATTTACGAGAACTCACTGTGTCTGATGACGTCTCTATCCTGCCTATTGGGCTACTTACACAGTTTGAGGTTGGAAATGATTCTACTCCAGCATCTAGAGGAATTTGTGCCTTAGCTCTGGTTTCAAGGGTCGCCCTTCTGAATCTTGAGTCTTTCTCGTGACTTCTGGCCCCTCTCTCTGTAAATGTGTTGACTCTTCCCTTTGTCCTCAGTGCTCTGAATAAAGCATCAAGGGTGTTGCTTTGGCTAGTTTTCATGAGGCCTTCTCAATTTGGCAGTTCTTGTCCTGCAATTCTGGGAGAGTAATTGGAAGGTCAGTCCCATCTGGATTCCCCAGAGAAGACATTTGTAAACCCTGGTTAGGGGCCCCAATCTGGGTACAGAAATAAAAGAGCCTTGCCCTGTCCAGGTAGAATTTCACAACCCATTGACCCCTTGCTTGATCCTCTGACTTTGTTATTGGCTAAGTCAGTTTCCACTCACCCACGTTTTTTTTTTTTTTCTTTCTTTCTTTTTCATTGATTTATTTTAATTGGAGGCTAATTACTTTACAATATTGTAGTGCTTTTTGCCATTCATTCACATGAATAAGCCACAGGTGTACATGTGTTCCCCATCCTGACCCTCCCTCCCACCTCCTTCCCCATCCCATCTCTCAGGGTCATCCCAGGGCACCAGCCCTGAGCGCCCTGTCTCATGCATTGAACCTGGACTGGCGATCTATTTCACATATGGTAATATATATGTTTCAATGCTATTCTGTCAAATCATCCCACCCTTGCCTTCTCCCACAGAGTCCAAAAGTCTGTTCTTTACATATGTGTCTCTTTTGCTGTCTTGCATATAGGGTCATCATTACCATCTTTCTAAATTCCATATATATATGTTAATATACTGTACTGTCACTCACATGTTTTCTCAGCTCACAAAATGTTGTTGCTGGGGCCTCAGCCTCTGCCCTCCAGTTTCGTGGAGATTCATGTTGTTTTTTTTTTTTCTCTCAAAAGTCTCTGGACTGTAGTTTACTGAAGGGCAGAATTAGATACAGACGTGCAGTCTGCTCTCTCAACCTGAAATTAAACTCTGTGCATTTTTATGTTCAGTTCAGTCAGCTCAGTCGCTCAGTTGTGTCCGACTCTTTGCGACCCCATGAATCACAGCACGCCAGGCCTCCCTGTTCATCACCATCTCCCAGAGTTCACTCAGACACACATCCATCGAGTCCGTGATGCCATCCAGCCATCTCATCCTCGGTCATCCCCTTTTCCTCCTGCCCCCAATCCCTCCCAGCATCAGAGTCTTTTCCAATGAGTCAACTCTTTGCATGAGGTGGCCAAAGTACTGGAGTTTCAGCTTTAGCATCATTCCTTCCAAAGAAATCCCAGGGTTGATCTCCTTCAGAATGGACTGGTTGGATCTCCTTGCAGTCCAAGGGACTCTCAAGAGTCTTCTCCAACAACACAGTTCAAAAGCATCAATTCTTCGGTGCTCAGCCTTCATCACAGTCCAACTCTCACATCCATACATGACCACAGGAAAAACCATAGCCTTGACTAGACAGACCTTAGTCGGCAAAGTAATGTCTCTGCTTTTGAATATGCTATCTAGGTTGGTCATAACTTTTCTTCCAAGGAGTAAGCGTCTTTTAATTTCATGGCTGCAGTCACCATCTGCAGTGATTCTGGAGCCCCAAAAAATAAAGTCTGACACCATTTCCACTGTTTCCCCATCTATTTCCCATGAAGTGTTCAAAGCAGGTTTATTGTAACAGTTCCAACTGGAAACATCTCAAACGTCCTTCAGAGTATGAATGCGAAGCCAACTGTGGTCTGTCACACAAGGGAATCCTACTCAACAACAAAGAGGAAGGAAATACTGAAAGATGCAGCCACCTGGGTGAACCTCCAAGTAATCGTGCTGAGTGAAAGAAGCCAAGAGAAAAAAAAAAAAGAGTCTATATTGTGAGTCCATTGATATGTTAATAAAACTCTAGAAAATGCAGAGAACAAACATATAGTGATAGAAAGCAGTGGGGGATTGCCCAGGGATTGGAGTGCTGCAAGGAGGGGATTTAGAAGGGGTGCAAGGAACTTTCGTAGTGATGGCTACACTCATCTTGATTGTGGTGCTTTCCCCGGGTGTACATATGTGCCAAAATGTGCCATGTTGTCACTTTAAACAATATGCTTTTCATATGTAAGTTATACTTCAATAAAGCTACTTGAAATAAAGCACGGGAAATATGTTTTACACTGTAAACAGCAATTCTGCAGTGAACACCTGGGTCAGCACTTGGCAGCTCAGTCAGCCCTCTTTCCACATCTTGTCTTCATTTTTGCAATCATCACGTCCTCATTCTTCTTTAGACTGTTGCCTGCTAAAGAAGCTTCCCGAACAAAAGTTTCCCTTGGCCTATTTTGGGACTTTATGTGGATGGAATAACGCAGTATAGGTTAGTTTGTGTGTCTCTTCTTTCACTCGCCGTAATGTTTATGCAATTCACCTGTGTTATTCAACCCAGCTATACTTAAATAATTGTCATTCCAATATGATCTTTCAATGTCTGAATACAGCACAGTTGATTTTTCTGTTCTACTGCTGATGGGCACTTATGTGCTGTCCAGTTTTTGCTCAGGCAAAAGAGGCAAACGTTCTGTGAAAGTTCATCTTGGAGCCTGTGCCCAGTATGTCTCTCTGTTGGGCACAGACAGTCACCCAGGGGAGACACCTGCACCAAGTTACGGTCCCAGCAGCAGAGTGCTCCTGACACTTGGTGTACCTTGCCTGCTTGGCACTACTGTCAGAGCTGGGATTGTTCATTCTCGCCTACCTGGTGCGTAAGTCATGGTATCTTCTTGTGGGTTTTCTGTCTTTCTTCCCCTCTGAAGAAGCAGAGGAATCTCAGGAAAAGACACCAGGGCAGGAGGGTGGGAGAAGCTTTGGGGGCCAGCGTGAGGTTGGAACTTTCACACGGGAGGTCCCCTTTGCCTGTCAACTCATACCGAGGAGTGCCTGAGTTCCTATGCATCCAATCAAGACCCCTATTTGGGACACAGTTGCAGTAGGGGGGACTCCTGTCCTCATCGGGGTCCTCCTGGACAGTCTCCAGCCCACCAGAGAGTTCAAGAAGATACTTCTCCTAGGTTAGGATGAGGCTTTCTCTTCCATATGCAAACCAGTGGGAAGAGTCTCCTGTGAAAGCTACCTGCTTCCAGAGGAAATGAACAAGCAAAGACACCGAGGTTCTCAAAACCCCAGAGAACCCCTGTTCTGGTTGGTCTCAAAGAATCTCAGGACGGAAACCTTTGGAAGTGGAAGCTTCCACACCCACAAGGCTATAAAAGTCCTGCTCCCTCGAGGTGAAGACACAGAAGAAACCGTGGGCTGGCTCGGAGCGCTGGCAGGGTCCGGGCCACCTGCACACTCACAGCTCACCCTCAAGGGCTGGGCCTCTGAGCAAAAACCTCAGAGAAAGCTGCTGAGGTGGCTTTCCCGACAAGGACCAACACAACGGAAAGAGACTGTTCTAAATCATCTACAGTCCAGCATTGCCATCAAGCAGGCTGGCAAGAAGACAGCTTTACTTATCATTCTATTCCCTCAAAAGAAAATCATGTTTTCACAATTACTGTCCTATATAGACGCGATCAGTGTGCAGCCAAAACGAAGTGAGAAAAAGATAACACCGTCCGCTCAAGTTGAAGTGATCATACAACAACAGAATTTTGCAGGCTTTTGTTGTTTTGTGGTAGTAGCCAACTGTTTGAAATGTGTAATTTGTTGGCATTTCTGGTTGGTAAACCTATTCAGATCCTTAAGTGAATTCAAGAAGTTGATTTTGTGGGGACCACACCACATCATGTTTTTTTTTCTGTGGACAAAGACAATTTCTAAATGCTCCAAAAGGAAAAGAGAAACATTAATCAGTAAGATCATAGAATTTGAGGTTATTATATTCTAATACATATTCAAAATCTATACCTAACCATATAAAACCAACTAGGCTCTTATAGTAAAAGTCTAAGCAGTAGGGTTTCCTCAATATGTGCCTTCTCTCTCCGAAAAGTTTTTGGAAGAGACAAAATGGAAAACTGGTTTTTTTTTTTTTTTTTCTGTAACTGTTGAAATATCCTTGTTGCTAAGTTACAGGATAAGGGAAAGGAAACACATATTGCTATCAGGCCAAATGTTAACAGAGACCAAGAAGCTTCAGAAACCCCTTTTGTATTAAACACACTTACCAATATGTCAAGGGCTTTAACAACATAAGAGAGATAAACAGGGCAGTGACCTTTGAGCCAAATTGGAATGGGAAAGCCAAGAGATTTACCTGCTCCACACACCTCCAGGGGCAATGACCAGGCTCCAACACTTGGGAGTCTTCTCAAGTTCCCACCAGTCATGGGATTCTAAGGCCATTTAACTGGGTGGCCTCAGGTTGCAAAGACCCCAGTCACTGCATTCATCTCCAAATGACACAACCCTGTTTTAATCTTGTGATTAAAATGTTTGGACACGCGTATCAAGTCATGGCCTTACTTGTACTCCACTTGATAAAATAAAGCCAAGGGAATAATCTCAAACTCCTAGTTCCTTCAATATTTCTATGCTAAGTAAATCCTTGAATAAATTGTTTTGTTAATTTTCATTTAAAAGATAGCGCTGTCTTCTCCCTAATTTTATCACAATATAAAATACCATGAAAACACTACATTTGGGTTTTTGCAAGATTTGAGATGTATTTATTAGTTTTTTACAAGAAACTATTAAATGTAACTTCCTAAACTCCTGAGAGTTATCCTATAGATCAGATATGTTAGGACTTCTTAGACTAAATAGCCATGGTTCTGTAAATGTAAACACATGATTTGAACTTAATTAAGTTAAAATCATGTGTTTTTTAACAATTGATCCTTTTAAATTTCCAACAATAGCAGTAATTATGTAACCCTACAAAGCTACTCCATTTTGTACAGTGAGTGACTCTTTCATGAACTGTGATCGTAGTTTTCTTCTATCTTGACCCACTATAATTTCTAAGATTCCCTAATCCATTGACTTTGAGACCTTGGGTGAATAATAAATTGAGGTAATCAGCAAGTAATCTTTACCTGGACAATCTCCAAAGGAATTAAAATTCATAGAGACAGAGAATACAGAAGGACATGATCACTTTTTGCTGATACATTCTTGTCTGTGTATAAACAAAACTGCCCTTCATGACACTCAAATTCAGAAAATTACTGTAATATAAACATTGTTTTGTGCTCAGCACAGTGGTTTTCATTATACTCAAAACCTTAAAATCTTAATGGTTTAAAGACATTGCCACTGGAACATCTTTCACTGTCACTGTTTGTGTCAATTTGCATAATACATATAAAGTGTAATAAGTCAGTAAATGTTTTAAAAGCTTATGTATAATACAGTAGAAAGGCCTGAGCACGCAAAAGAGAAAGGGTCTTTAAGTAATCAATATCTTTTCAGCACAGGTATTCTACCGAGAGAGTGGAATTTTTTGCATCACCATACTAGGCACTGAGAGCTCAAAATTCTGCTAGCAGAGGTGCTGTCCTGCTGCCCCTGGGTATGGTTATTTCAGAACTGAGGCCAATTATAAGAAAATAAACAAGCAAACAGAACAAGTAGCAAAGGACCGTCCTTCACAGCGGAGCTAAAATTCTTACTGGTTATCGTGTTACTTTCTCCTGTGTGTTGTTATCAAATATTGTGACTCTGGTTACACTGTCAAGGCCACAGGCATTTCTGGTTCCAGCGCACTTGCTGCGCTCTTATCCAGCAGTTGACCAGTCTCCTCTGACAGGGCTCGGAGAACAGCAAGGTTTGCCCCTTTGCCTGGCTTGAGTGACCCACCATACAGCACATGTGAATAACGTGGGAGGGGGTGAGGGGTCCAGGAGAAATGAAGCCTGATCAGAATGCACCATATGTATATTCCTATGGGCATTTTGTTAATTGCTTTGGATTTGTTTTTGTAGGTCTTTTTTGCCTCTTCTTTTGTTCTCTTGTGATTTGATGTCTATCTTTAGTGATATGTTTGGATTCATCTTTATTGTCTGTATATCTGTTATAGATTTTTGTTTTGCAGTTACCATGAGGTTTTTGTACAACAATCTATATATATCTGTATGTTATTGTTCTATCACATACATATATATCAGGGAAGCCCTAAAAAAGTGAAAGTCGCTCAGTCGTGTCCAACTCTTTGCAACCCCATGGGCTATACAGAATCTTGTGAGATTCTCCAGGCCAAAATACTGGAGTGGGTAGCTCTTCCCTTCTCCAGGGGCTCTTCCCAACCCAGGGATCAAACCCAGGTCTCCTGCAGTGCAGGCAGATTCTTTACTATCTGAGCCATCAGGGAAGCCCCTAAGTTGCTAATCTCTTAATTTCAAATGCATTTTAAAGACCCTGCATTTGTACTCACTTCCCCTCATGAATACTGGTTTTGATGTCATATTTTATGTCTGATTGTTTTGTGTATCCCTTAACGGTCGCTAAGAGTCAGACATGACTGAGGGACTTCACTTTCACTTTTCACTTTCATGCATTGGAGAAGGAAATGGCAACCCACTCCAGTGTTCTTGCCTGGAAAATCCTAGGGATGGGGGAGCCTGGTGGGCTGCCGTCTATGGGGTCACACAGAGTCAGACATCACTGAAGCAACTTAGCAGTAACTGCCTAAGACTTCCCTGGTGGCTCAGATGGTAAAGCATCAGCCTATAATGCAGGAGACCCGGGTTCAATCCCTGGGTTGGGAAGATCTCTTGGAGAAGGAAATGGCAACCCATTCCAGTATTCTTGCCTGAAAAATCCCATGGATGGAGGAGCCTGGTAGGCTACAGTCCATGGTGTCGCAGAGTCAGACACTACTGAGCGACTTCACTTTCTTTAACTGCTTATTATGGATATGGATGATTTTAATACTATTGTCTTCTAACCTCCCTACTAACTTTGTGTGTAGATGATTTCCTACCTTTCTGGTGTGTTTGCTTCTACCAGTGAGATTTTCCATTTTGTCATCTTCTTGTTTCTGGTTGCGGCCTTTTCTTTCTCACCTAAAGAAGTTCCTTTAACATCTGTCATAAAGCTGGTTGGTTGATGCTGAATCCTTTTAGCTTTTGATTTCTCCATCAAACCTGAACAAGAGCCTTGCTGGGTAGAGTATTCCTGGTTATAGGTTTTCCCCTTTGATCACTTTAAATATATCGTGCCACTCCCTTTCTGGCCTTCAGAGTTCCTGCTGAAAAATCAGCTGATAGCCTTTTGGGAGTTCCCTTGTACAGTATTTATTTTCCCTTGCTGCTCTTCATATTCTGGCTTTAATTTTTGTCATTTTGATTATAGTGTCTCTTGGTGTGTTTCTCCTTGGGTTTATCCTGCCTGGGACTCTCTGTGCTTCCTGGACTTGGGTACCTAATTCCTTTCCTAGGTTAGGAAAGTTTTTAGCTATTATCTCTTTAAATTTTTTCTCAGTCCCTTTCTCTCTCTCCTTCTTCTGCAGTCCCCACAATGTGAATAGTAGTGTGCTTGATTTTCTCCCAGAGGTCTCTTAAACTGTCCTTATTTCTTTTCATTCTCTTTTCTGTTTGCTGGCTGTGATTTCCACTACATTACCTTAAATGTAAATGGACTAAATGCTCCAACCAAAACACACAGACTAACTGAATGGATAGAAGAACAGGACCATATATATGCTGCCTACAACAAACTCACTTTAAATCTAAAGATACATACAGAGTGAAAATAAAGGGATGGGAAAAGGTATTCTATGCAAATGGAAATCAAAAGAAAGCCAGAGTAGCAATACTTACATCAAATAAAGTAGGCTTGAAAATAAAGACTGTCATGAGAGATAAAGAAGGACACTACATAGTGATCAAAAGATCAATCCAAGTGGAAAGACATAATGACTGTAAATATATATGCAGCCAACACAGAAGTATCATAATACACAAGGCAAACATTAACAGACATAAAAAGGGAAATTGATATACCATGATACCACAATAATAGTGGAGGATTTGATATTTTTGAAAATATCTAAATTATTGTATACATAAATAAATTATGTCTTTGATAAAAAGGCATGGGTTTGATCCCTGGGTTGGGAAGATCCCCTGGAGAAGGGAAAAGCTACCCACTCCAGTATTCTGGCCTGGAGAATTCCATAACTGTATAGTCCATAGGGTTGCAAAGAGTCGGACATGACTGAGTGATTTTCACTTCACTTCAAAAAGGAATAAAATACTGCTTCATGCTACATTTTGGATGAATCTCAAAAGCATGATGCTCAGCGAAAGAAGCCAGACACAAAAGGCCACATATTGCATGATTCCAGTTAAATGGAATGTCCAGAACAGGCAAATCCATAGAGGTGGAAAGTAAAATGGGAGGTTGCCAAGGGTTGAGGGGAGCAGGAAATGGCGAGTGACTGTTAACAGGCATTAGATTTCTGTTTGGGATGATGAAAGTGTTCTGGAATTAGACAGCAGTGATAGTTGTACAGCACTGTGAAGGTACTAAATGGCACTGAATTATACACTTTCAGATGATTAATTTTATGTTATATACATTGCTCTTCAATAAAAACACTTAAAATATGTTTTGGCAATTGCCTAACTTCTTAGGGTAAATTTTTTTAAAGATACTTTTTTAAATGCTCCTATTTTCATGCAAGAGCTGAGATAAGCAGTCAGCACAATGACTTTTATACCCGCTGAGAAATCATGCTCTGCTAAGTTGCTCAGTCGTGTCCCACTCTTTTGGGACTCCTATGAGCTGTAGCCCACCAGGCTCCTCTGTCCGTGGGATTTTCCAGGCAAGAATACTGGAGTGGGTAGCCATTCCCTTCTCCAGGGTATCTTCCCGACCCAGGGATCAAACCCGTGTCTCTTACGTCTCCTGCACGGGCAGTGGGTTCTTTACCACTAGTGCCACCTGGGAAGCCCATGGAGCATATCCCAAGGTTTTAAATCCCTTTGCTTATTAACAGTATTAGGGGTACACAAAATAGATTGTCAGGCCCAAGGTGGCTGGAAACACATGGCCCCACAAGACAGTATCATGTTGGGTATCCTGGCCAACTTTGAACAGTGTCTTCCTGGGTCTTGGGTTTTCTCTTAGATGTGAGCACAGGCAGCACTTCTCAGTGGATGGGCAGAGATGACCCCTGCAGTGGCTGCCATTCTGCACATCCTCCTGCAATACACCTGAACCACTCCTCCTCCCAACAAGAGGCAGAGTCTCCTTCCCCTTCTCCTGACCAGGTCTGACCCTGCTACTTTCTTTGACTAAAAGACTGTGGCAGAAGTCATACAAGGTGGCTTCCAGGCCTAAGCAGAAGAGACTTTTCAGTTTCTGTACTTACCCTCTTGGAATCTAGTCCCATGGGAAAAAAAGTCTGGGCTATTTTGCTTGAGAGGCCCCACAGAGAGAAAAACTCTGGAGGATGAGACACCACGTGGAAGAGAATAATAAAACCCGGCTCAGCCAGCACCAACTGCCAGACATGGGACTGAGGCCATCTAGAAGGCTTGGGCCTCCTTGGCTATGCACCCAGCTGAATCAAGTCACAAGAAGGATCCCAACCAATACCATGTGGACGAAAGAACACCCCCCCCCAGACCTCAGCCAATACATCAACTCAGAAATAACAAATCACTGTGATTTCAGGGTAGCTCGGTAAGCACTAGAGAGCAGATAACACCTGAGATCCAGCCCAAATCATCCAATGTATGTAAACTCCTGAGAACAACAAGAAACCATGTGAAGAATCCATGTCAAGCAAGAGGGGACAGAAGCTCAAGATTGCTAGGATCAACCCTGACCAGAAGCAAATGACTTCCTGAGGTGGGCTGCTGGTCAAAGACCCATGAGCAAGATGTAATTATCAGAAACGATCAGGGAACAAGTGAAATTGATGAGGAAGAACCAGTTGTCATGATCTGTCCTGGCATTTTGGGGGATTATCCTTGGTGTCCCTATTGCTAATAGTCACACACTGAAACCTTTTCTTCTCGCTCTTTCTCTTGTTCTCAATTTAAGAGGTTATGCCTATGCTGATTGTACTTCACAGCCCATAGACATCAGGATCATGTTAGACTTCCCTGATGTCACCATGTGAACAGGAAGTATTACCATGGAGAAAATGTTCCAGAAAACCCAAAGATGATAACTACAGAGCCAAGTGCAGATTCACTGGAGCCCATGTGGATTCAAAAGCCCACAACTGTCTTTTGATAGAGGAATTGGTCTTTTGATAGTGGAATTGGTCTTTTGATAGTGTATTAACCTTGACTTTTATTCATTTATATCTCTTTTACCTTTCTGACCCTGGACCCCTGCCTAAAGACATATCCTTCTCATATGCAAAATATTATTTATTTCATCCTGACAGCTCCCAAAGTCTTAACTGGTCCCAGCACTGACTCAAAAGTCTAGAGTCCAAAAGTGAAGTGAAGTGAAAGTCTCTCAGTCATGTCCAACTCTTTGCGACCCCATGGACTGTATAGTCCATGGAATTCTCCAGGCCTGAATACTGCCTTTCCCTTCTCCAGGGGATCTTCCCAAACCAGGGATCGAACCCAGGTCTCCCGCATTGCGGGCAGATTCTTTACCAGCTGAGCCACAAGGGAAGCCCAAGAATACTGGAGTGTGTAGCCTTTCCCTTCTCCAGAGGATCTTCCTGACCCAGGAATTGAACCAGGGTTTCCTGCATTGCAGGCGGATTCTGTACCAACTGAGCTACCAAAGCCACATGTAAATAGGATCCAAATGAGTTGTGTGTCAGACACAATATCCAATTCATCCCGAGGGAAACTCCTCTCCAGCTGGAAACCGCTGAAGGAAGCAAGTTCTGTGCTTCCAAAATACAACCACAGGACAGGTAGAGGCTGGACACTGCCATTTCAAAAGGGAGACATCAGAAGGAAAGAGCCGACAGGTCAATAAGGTCTGGCAAAACATCAAACACAAAGGCTCGAGTATCAGCTTCTTGACCCCAGTGCTCTGCCCACCAGATCCAGCCAAGCGGGAGCCCAGCCTTCCAGACTTGCTACAGGGTCCCTGTCCCCAGGGCTTAGCTGGGCACAGTCCACGCTGCAACTCTAATTGACCAGGGTTGGGTGCCCGCAGCTCTTCCAGGTTCCAGTCACGTGCCCGTGGCTTGGCCAGTCTGAGGGCTCTGGGGATGGCCCCAGCCCCACAGCTGCATTGGGTATATTCCCCAGGCCGAGGCCCTCTGCCTTGGTCTCTGGCCTGCCCCACCAGTTGGATGGAGACCATCTGGCCTGACAAAACCCAGACAATTACCACCACCACCACCCCCCCCCCGCCTTGGATTGGAGCAGGTAGTACTGACGATCTCTGAGTAGCCCACCCTGGGTCTTAAAGAATCGTCACACTGTCCCATCTCATAAACTCTGAGAAGTCCCACGGTCTCCCTTCACTCCTTCCTGTCTCCGTCCCCTTCAGTTCCAGCTGGGGTGGCCACAATCAAGCCAGTCTGCTCATCAAATGCTCACTCAGCCACGCCTTTAGTACTCTCTGCAGAACACGTGTTCCCATTTTTTTGGTGCTATGGGAAGGCTGATAATTTTCCAAAATGTTAAGTTCTGCTTCCCTTTGGATGAGTCATTCCATCTTTAAGTCATTTCTCCGTTTTCAGATTGGACAGTGAGCTTTCAAAGGAAGGCAAGCTGCACCTTCACCAAACATCCAGTTTCACACTCACGCATTCGACCTTCTACAAAACACTAGAAGAACATGAACCCGGGATAGCCAAGTTCTTTGCCATTTTCCAACAAAGAGGGCCTGTCTTCCTCACTTCTGTTCTGCAACCTCATCAGAATGACCTTTACCATCCACACCTTTACTAACATTCTGCTCACGACCCCTTAGGCCTTCCCTGGGAAGACCGAGGTTCTCCTCTTTAACTTCTGGGTCCTTGTCAGACTCACCTCCAAACTCTTCCAGCCTCGACTCCCAACAGGGTTCCAAAGCTGCTTCCACATTTTTAAGCATTTGTTACAGCAGCACCCCAACTATTCGTTAGCAATTTCCTGTCTTAGTCTGTTCAAGCCCCTGTGACAAAATACCATAGGCTGGAAGAGCTTATGAACCACAAACAGTGATTTCGCTCACTGATTTCCAGCACTAGGGGCTGGAAGTCAGAGATGAGGATATGAGCATGGTCAAGTGGGGGCCCTCTTTGGAATTTCAGACTTCTGTCTTTCTTCAGAAGGCAAAAGTATCTTCACATGGCAAAAGTCTCTCTCAGACTTTTTTTTATGAGGGCATAGTCTCATTCACAAGGGTTCTGCCCTTATGATTTAATCAGTGTCCAAAGGCCTCACCTCCTAATACCAGCACATGAGCCAAAGTAAGAGAAGAACTTGACCAAAGGCAGTTGCCAAGGGTGTGCTGGGCCTCTTCCCAAGGGCCACCGGGCTTCAGAGGAAAGCAGTCATTTGCATCAGTCCATCCAAGGTGAGCCTCTGGATAAACTGAATTCATAATCACAGTCTCATCAGAAATGTTATTTATAAGGTAAAGAGCAACTGATCAGATTCAGACATCCAGACTTAGAGAAGAAAGCTCAAGTGGACCGGGCAGAAAATGGCCTGGGGCATCCCCTAAGGTGTGGAAGTTCACAGCCTCACAGAGGAGCAAACAGGTCACTTCCCCAGATAAATAGCGGCACCTTCCATTTGGCTCCCTGAATCAAAGACAGTAAAAACCTTTCCAGAACAGTGAAAACAAAGCAGCGTATCTCTCATTGAAGTGTGAATAAAAGGCAGAACAGACAAAAGGAACACACACAGAAACAGATAACATGAATACACACAATAAAACCACAGAGACCTGAGCTACAGCAAATAGTACTGTTAAAACGGCTTCTCCCTAGGCTTCTGTTTGGAATTTCATCCGTAACCAGGGTGGACAGTTAAAGGGAGTCATATTGCATATGCACATCTTGTTGATAATTTAATTGCATAAATAAATATTGGGTAAGCTTTTGTCTGATTTCCACTGTTTGTGATAGCGAAAATGTTTTAAAATTTTAACTGGGCCACAAATGAGATTCATGATCTCAATACCAAAAGAAAAAGGAAGACTGTGCTAAGGTACTAATGCCACTGAAGTGTACACGGAGAAATGGTTATGATGGTAAATTCTGTTATGTGTGTTTTACCACAATTTTAAAACTAATTATTTTAAATGAGAAAAAAAAAAGACAATGAGATTTCTGGGTGCAGGGAGGAGTAGGGAGCAGCAAAACACCCGAACTCCTCCACTTTTAAAAGCACAGAAACCCCCGCCACCCCCCAGTTCCCACTCGTGGAACCAGGAGGCACAGACAACAGGCAAATGGAAGAATCTGTCGGACCAGAAGCCACGAGGGCGTGGCAGGGCAGCAGACCGGCAGGAAGGGTCCCAGGCCTCCCCGGGGCGCACCGACCGGGATCCAGCCCCTCCGGAGCCGGCCCGATGTAGCGCGGGGAGCGCGGTGCGCGGACCCGAGGGGGCGCAGGACCGAACCCGAGGAGGGGTTGGAGGTGCAGAGGGCGGAAGCGACCCAGGCGGCCGCGCGCCAAGGCCTAGCCGGAGGGAGTGGCACACCGGCGCCAGGAGAGGGCGCCCGAGAGCCGGCGCCGGGCCCAGAGCAGATCCCTTCCAGGACCCGCCCCCCCGCCCCCGGGACCGGGACCCCGCCCCCGCCCCGCCCCGGAGACCCCGCCCCTCGCCCCCGTAGGGTCCCCGCACCAAGAGATAGGGGTTAGAAAAGCCAAGTCGATCCCATCCAGTAAAGCATTTTTGCAGGCCAGTGCGGACTCGGAGGCTGGCACACATGCCACGGCTGTCAGCGGTTCTGTTCGATGCTCAAAGGGTCAGCGGCGTGGCCGCGGGCAGCCCCTCCCACGCCTTCCCGCCGGTTCCCCCAAGCTCAGCGCCCCATCGCCGCACCAGCTGGTATGTGGGTTCCCCCTCCCACAGGACGTTCTTGCGAGATCAGACGCTTCCCCTGGGCCTCAGGTGGGCAGGGGCGGCTCCCATAAACCCCAGGCTCTGGCCCAACGCAGCTTCGAGCTCATCCAGATGCCTGGTTGGCCTCTTTGGAGTGGTCTCAACCCGGACACCAACACTTTCAAAGGGACAGTACCGCCCGCTGTCACAGACCGACAGAGACCTCAGTGCCAGCATGTAATGACTTCTTCATGTTCTTTTTAGTCGCAGAGGAGTGGCTGAGCACTTCTCCCTTGATGGGGTATGCGTTGCCAAAAGTCACAACAGGGGTGTGATGTCATTGATGGTGTCATGAAGAATATATATATTTTTTCATTTGTATTTGCATCACACACTTAAGCTCATCATTTCTAAATGTACAGTTCAGTAGTGTTACATTTGGTGCAACCAGGGGCCATGAAACCCTAACTCTATGTCTGCCCTCCCCCAGCCCCTAGCCCCCCACCCTCCTACATTCTATCCCTATAACTTTGACTACTCTAGAAATCTCATTAAAAAATGGAATCATGTCCTTTTGTAACTGGCTTTGGAGAATATGTCTTTTACAGGGCTCTTTATATTCCAAACTAAATAGTTTAATTACAGTGGAAATTGCAGTTTAAGGCTTGCCTGTGAACTGGATTATAACTATAGATCAGATTGGAAATAAAACACTTTTCTCTCCAAGTAAAAAGGAGAAAAATGAAAATTCAAATACAAGGAAGAAGAAACAAACAAAGAAAAAGCAACAAAATCCCAACAGGTTTTTTGGAGTTAAATTCCGTACATTGGAAATGAACAAAGCTGTGTGTTTCTCCTCAATGGCGGTCACAGCGAGCAGAATTGGGGGACAGAGGCATGGCAACTTTTAATCCATTCAAATTTCAGATATTTGCACCCAAACTTTTTAAGTATCCCTTGTTAATTCTGTTGTTGGGGTGGGAATAAAGACCTACGGATGAGCTGCAAAGGTGTGGGAATTACTGATGACGGTGATACCAAAAAAGTCCTCATCCAGCCCAAAATCAACTGAAGCCTTGTAGGGATGAGGAACGGAACAGAGGAAGTCCTAGTGGGGAGCTTTGAAGTTAGGTCTTCAGTGTCTTTATAGATACAGAGCTCTTCAGATTCCCTGTTTCCTCTCAGGCTCATTTGGTTAATTTGTGTTTCTCCAGGAGTCTGTCCATTTCATCTATATTTTCACATCCGTTGGGATCAAATTGTCAGCATGTCCGTCCTCTTTGGGTAACATCTGTGGGTTGAGATGGTGGCTTCTTGTCATTGCTCAGTTGGATTCCTGCCACTCAGACCTTCCCTCCACCAGCCACACCCCCATTGCCCTGACTTCTGGACTGCGGACCACTCCATCTTAGGCTTACTAAGTTCGTAAGCCTTGGAGCTGGCTTTGACTCCTCCCTTCCTTCACTGGCTTCCACTGCAGCTACCCAGAGACTCCGAAAGCCCTACTTGCTGGTTGCCTTGACACTCTATCACCTGGATGCCCGCAGGGCCTGTTACACAATACCCCTGCTACCTCCCTGGCCCGTAACACTCTCAGAACATCGACCAGAGGGAGTGTGCCATCATCTAAATCACTTTAGATGAAAGTGTTCACTTTCACTCCAAAAATCATAACATGCTCTGTATTTCATTCACAGTGAAAGCTAGCATGCTGAAAATGGCCTCCAGGACACACAGACACTGGCCCTCATCCCCTCTGTGATCTTCCGTTTCCTAGGCCCCACTAGTTCACTCTGCTCCAGCTGCCCTGGTCCCCTTACTGTGCCTCTACCATACCAGGCACGCTCCTACCCCAGGGCCTTTGCACTACTTCCGGGCTCTCTCCTGGGATGCCCTCCTCAGATCTCCACATGGCCCCCTCCCTCCTTTGAGACTTTGCTCACATGCCCCTTTCCCAGAGAGTCCCACCATGCTGCCCTATGAAAAAGGACATCCGTTCTCTCCCCACCCTCTACATTCCATTTGTTCTCTTTTTTATTTTAATTTTATTTTTTTTCCATTTGTTCTCTTGTTCCCGTCCTCCATCCTGCTCGACACAGCTTGTTTCTTACGTCTAACGTTCATGTTGTATTGTTCCTGCCCTCAATGAGTAGGGCAGCTGCAAGAGGACTCTGTTTGTTCACCCAGAGCCAAGAACAGGGCCTGGCCACAAGACGCGCTTGCTGGGTAGCTATGGAATGAATGGCTAGAACTTTTCAAGAGGATGACCTCATTCAAGCGTTACAGCAAGTAAATGTTCTCCCTATGTTTCCAATGAGGACACACACTCTAGAGATGGTGGATGACTTGCTCAAGGTCCTGGAGGGTAGCCGCAGAAGACAGATGCATTAGAAGTGTGGGCCTGAGGTAAGCGTTTGTAGACTAGACTGACGAGGAACTTTTAGCAGGTTTGGGGTATCAGCCACCTGGATGGGTGAGGAAAATCTGATAGTTATCAGTTCTGAGATCTGCTGGAGAAGGGATAGGCTACCCACTGCAGTGTTCTTGGGCTTCCCTGGTGGCTCAACTGGTAAAGAATCCACCTGCAATGCGGGAGACCTGGGTTCGATCCCTGGTTTAGGAAGATCCCCTGGAGAAGGGAAAGGCTACCCACTCCAGTATTCTGGCCTGGAGAGTTCCATGGACTGTATAGTCCATGGAGTCGCAAAGAATCAGACACGACTGAGTGACTTTGACTTCACTATCAGGTGTGAGTGGAGCCATCGGGACTTGGTGGAATGGTCACAGAAATGGGGAAACAGCCTGCCCTTGTCTTTAGACTTCATATCCAAGGTCCCTGTTTACAGATATCTAAAGAGCTTAAGTTGGGAGAACTTTTCAACAGAAACAAAAATGGAAATGGAGTTATATTTCATCACAGAAAAATCAAAATTCAATGTATATAAATCTTTGCCAAACACAAAGGCAATAGACGATCCCTGAAAATACCGTGTTAAGTGAGAAAAGGCAGACACAAGGACAGACCCCATATGACTCCACTTGTATGAGGTGCCTAGAGTCGTCAGACCCTAGACAGAGAGAGGAGGACGGGGGAGGGGGTGTTGGTGTCTAATGGGGACAGAGTTTCCACTGGGGAAGATGGACAGTTCTGGGAATGGCCAGTGGGGATGGCCACACACCCACGTGAACGTACTTAATGCTGCCAAACTGGACACTTAGAAATGGTCAAGATGCTAAATTTGATGTCATGTATATTTTATCACAGTTTAAAAAAAAGGCCAAAGGCAAACAGCCAAAGGATTCCTTGCCATGTTGTGGTGGTGACCATGGACTCTTCATGACTAAGTCCCTGGTCTACTGGCCAGAGCCAAGAGCGGAATCAAGGTGACAGCTCTCGGGGCTGCTAATCAGCACCCTGCATTGACTCACTTCTCCATAGTCGGATTAGAGACAAGTCTGGCATCTCCTCTTCTAGCCTGGCCAGGGGGGCCCCAAGTGGGGCAAGGGCGGGAGGCCCAGGGCCCCGTGGAGGGCCTCGCCTTGGCCCAGGAGCCCCAATTTCCCCAAGCACTGAAGCCTCCCGCCTTGGCCCCTTCTCCTTCCTCCCCAACCTCCTTCTCCAGCTGCTGCTCATTCACATTTTGGCCCCACCCTCCTGGTCTCCAACTCCCTCCCAAGAACCCCGCCCCTTCTTTCCACCTTGGGTCTCATGCAGGACCCCAGTGAGCTTTTGCTGGGCCTCGGGGAGCACACGTGTGCACCCAAGTGCTAGGGGACTTTCCAGGGCAGTAATCTGCTTTTGGCTAAAACGGGACTTGATCTTCTGTTAGCCCTAATCATCAATTAGCACCCCCACTCTGCAGACGGTCAGCAGGGGGGGGGTTGTACAGGACTCACTGCTATCACCTCTGCTCCCTCTCCCCCTTCCCCAGGGTCTGGGGGCAGCAGGTGGGATGGATCAGCTCTGAGGCTCTGGCTGGAGGCTCCCCCAGCATGTCTGGATGTCCAGCTGAGATGGCACTGCACATTCACAAAGGGCTTCCCAATGGGACAGCATCCCTGGGAGCACCCTCTCCCTCATCCAACTGGCAACCCCCTGAGCGGGTGGGGTGGTTGGGGGCAGGCAGGATGGGTCTTCTTCCTTTAGACAGAAGGTGAACCTGGCCTGAGATGGCGAGATCATCCCACCCAAGACCACCCAGCCGGTCCATGGCCTTGCTAGCAACAGGCGGTCCTGCAGCCAGCACTCAGAGGGAGCACAACTCTCACATTCTCTGATGTGCTGATTCTTTGACTCGGGTGGGGACAGGCAGATTGAGACCCTGCAATCTAGGCCCAAGAGAAAAGCATGGCCTTGGAAGTTGGAAGAAACTGGGGTGGCGTTCTTGGGATCTGACCTCGTTATATCAAGTGCCGTCGAACACTCTGTTCATGCTGTGAACAAAAGCCCTGTCAGTTCTTTTGGGCATGTACTCAGAAGGACAATTGCTGAGTCACATGGTAATTCTATTTTTCAATCTTTGGAATTGCCCAGCTGTTCTCCACAGTCGCTGTACCATCACCATCTAATTTTACAATTATTTCATCACCACCCAAGGCATCTCTTTCTCTACGGAATCCCTCTCCACACCCCTCCTCCCAGCCCCTGGCACCCACCAATCTGCTGTTTCTGTGGGCTTGTCTATTCTGGGCCTTCCACCATCTGAGATCGTTTGTGTCTGCTCCTTTCAGTTAACGTCATCTTTTTGAGGTTCCTTCATGTTGTAACATGCATCACGATTTCATCCCTTGTTATGACTTTATAATATTCCAGTACATGGATATACCACATTTGGTTGGGTGTCCATTCACCTGTTGATTTGACTTTGGGTCAGTTTGACCTCTTGTGAATGATGCTGCCCTGAGCATGTGTATATGCCTTCTTGTGTGGAGACAGGCAAGGCTGGAGAATCGAGCAATTTCTAGGTAACTGGTGCCCCTGCCAAGTGCTCAGCCAGCGGCAGCCAGACAGCAGTGGGTGCAATGGGACAGCGGAGGCAGCCTGTCTGGAACATTCTGCAGAGAGGTTCATTTTTGAAGGCACGTCTAGAGGAAGTCCTAGTCAAGGGCAGTTCAAGGAAAGTTGTGAATTCAGGGAAGGGAGAGTTGGACAGGTGGGGCCTGTGGGCACCCTCGGGGGCTTCAGGATGGCTGCTAGGGGGCCTGGATGAGCCCTCTGGTGACCAGGGGAGCTGTAGCTCATGGGGAGCAAGGTAGGAGGGGAAGGGAGAGCCAGATGGATGGTGGGATGCCCACCCCTTCCTGGGGAAGGAGCCCCAGTGGTCCAACTTGTATCCATCTGGGCCCTCAACGCAGCCTGACCCTCCAGGAGGCTCCACGTCCCGGCCCAAGGCCCCCAAAGTTGCTTGGGGAGGAGCCGCTGTGAAAGGCAGGGCTGGGCTCTGGACTGAAAAGCCCGCTGCTTGGGCCTGCCTGGCCTAGAGCAGGTGCTGGATGGTAGAAAGGAAGAGAGGACAGGGAAACAGGAGCAAGGGCCCACGGCGGCCCCCCGCAGCACCCTGGCTCGGAGTTTGGCTCCCAGCAAATCCCTCTGAGCCACCCCCGTGGGCTCACCCAGGAGCCAGCAAGCCCAGCGCTGGGGGAGGAGGAGGTCTAAGTCCCAGGCCCAATTAAGAGATCAGATGGTGAAGGGTTTGGGGGCTTTTAAGGTGAGGAGGCCTGGGCTGATCCCACAGGCTGGTATAAAGCGCTGTGGCCCCCCAGGCAGTGCCAAGGCTGGCGGGCATCAGGGACAGGGCTTTGCAGAGCCATGGCCCACACATGGGGCCCCCAAAGGCTTGCAGGTGGGCAGCCGCAGGCCAACTTTGAGGAGAGCACCCAGGGGAGCATCTTTACCTACACCAACAGCAACTCCACCAGAGGTGAGCAAGCAGGCTGGGTCGGACAGGCTGGAATAGCCCTCCGGGGACACAGGCCCAAGTGGCTGCAAATGGGGTGCTGGCTGGCCACCCCTCCACCCCAGAGAGCCTCTGTACCCCATTGCTCCCCTTAGTTTTTATGATGCCATGAATGGTGTGTGTGTGGGGGGTACTTTCTGAATACAAAAAGAAAGAAAGTGAAGTCGTTCAGTCGTGTCCAACTCTGTGACCCCATGGACTATAGCCCACACCAGGCTCCTCTGTCCATGGGATTCTCCAGGCAAGACTACTGGAGAGGGTTGCCATTTCCTCCTTCAGGGGATCTTCCTGACCCAGGGATCAAACCCAGGTCCCCTGCATTGCAGGCAGATACTTTACTATCTGAGCCACCAGGGAAGCCCCTGAGGACACCATCATATCGAATGTGCATTTTTAAACCACATTGGCTTCACAGAGCCTCTGAGAATCCCTGTCCTAGACTGCTAGTGAGCACTCATTGCCCTCAACCCCATTGCGTCTATGCGGGGGCTCTCTTCCTGGGGAGAGAACCTGGGCCTAAATCATCTTTGCATCTCCCAAAGCCAAATGGAGATGGCCAGCAGGAGCGGGAGGCTCAGGTGGCCCAGAGTGGGGTGAGTGCCTTCGAGAGCCTAAGGATAGAAGAGAGCATGGCGGCTGTCTTGTCCAAGCTCACCCTGGAGCCCTTGGCCCCTGGCGGCATGTACTAGGGAAGAAGTTAGCTCGGCTCCTGAAGAGAGGTGCTTCAGCCGCACCAGACAGTAGAAAACTGTGTTGAGGCAGCTGGCATTCAGCCCTGGGCATGGCCCAGTCACAAGGCTTTGTCTGTCAGCCCGTCAGAGAGCTGAAGATACCAATGACCCCCAGCCCCTAACCCCACAGGTCCCTCTTTCCAACTGAAGACCTTCAGTTCCTTCAAATATGTCTCAGTTCAGTTCAGTTCAGTTGCTCAGTCCTGTCCGACTCTTTGCGACCCCGTGGACTGCAGCACACCAGGCCTCCCTGTCCATCACCAACTCCTAGAGTTCACTCAAACTCATGTCCATTGAGTCGGTGATGCCATCCAACCATCTCACTCTCTGTCATCCCCTTCTCCTCCCACCTTCAATCTTTCCCAGAATCAGGGTCTTTTCCAATGAGTCCATTCTTCACATCAGGTGGCCAAAGGATTGGAGCTTCAGGTTCAGCATCCGTCCTTCCAATGAATATTCAGGACTGATTTCCTTTAGGATGGACTGGTTAGATCTCCTTGCTGTCCAAGGGAAAAATGTCTCACTTGCCACAATTTCCAGAAGACACATCGGCTCCTTGACACCCAGAGCAGGACCAGCAATAAGGTTCCCAAGCCAAACTGGTGGAGAACTGTGAAGTTCACATTGACCTGATGGTTTTCACCCCAGAATGTCCCTGATGGAGACCCAACAGTGTTCTTCCTGGAGGCCCCTGGGGCTTTGTCAATGCCCCAGATTTCCTTATTGTAAATTTTTTTTTTTTTACAAAAATTCATGTGAACGAAATGAAAATGAGGAGTAACTCCCCTTTATTATGACAGTTGGTCTACACCTTTCTCTGTTGGAAGGAACTTTCTGCCACCACCATTTTAGCAGATTACTCAACCGCTGAGCAGATTACTCAAATTTTCTAGCAAAATAGAAGGAGAGGATAATGGCACTGGGTACCCATCACTTGTTCCTTCCACTAGTATGTCCACCACTTCTCTTATTTCCTCTCTATCCTGTCCATTAACCACTCCTGCCAATTTCTGGAAGCAGATCCAAAACATCACATCGTTTCCTCTGTAAGTCTTCAGAAGGCAGCTCTAAAGAAAGGACTCTTTAAAAACATAAATGCAAAATCATACTTTTAGAAGTTTTCCCTCAATGTCCTTGCAATTTATTTGTTGAAGAAAATGAGTTGATTGTTCCTGGACTGACCCATGCCCTTCTGCCCAACCCCCCTCCCCATCATCCTGTTTCCATCACTTGCTGCTGCTAAGTCGCTTCAGTCGTGTCTGACTCTGTGCAACCCCATAGATGGCAGCCCACCAGGCTCCCCTGTCCCTGGGATTCTCCAGGCAAGAACACTGGAGTGGGTTGCCATTTACTTCTCCAATGCATGAAAGTGAAAAGTGAAAGTGAAGTCACTCAGTTGTGTCTGACTCTTAGCGACCCCTTGGACTGCCTACCAGGCTCCATTCTCCATGGGATGTTCCAGGCAAGAGTACTGGAGTGGGGTGCTATTGCCTTCTCCATCACTTAGCGGTTGAGTAATCTGCTAAAATGGTGGTGGCAGAAAGGTCCTTCCAACAGAGAAAGGTGTAGACCCACTGTCATAATAAAGGGGAGTTACTCCTCATTTTCATTATGTGTGTGTTTGCTCCAGCTGCCATGACAAAGCACCACAGACTGGGTGGCTAAAGCAACAGAAATTGATCATCTCCCAGTTCAGGAGGCCAGTGATCACGGGCTCGACAGGGTTGGCTCCTTCCAGTGGCTCTGAGGGACACTCTGTTCCAGGTCCCTCCCCTGGGTTATGGTGAGTGAGTGAAGTTGCTCAGTCATGTTTGACTCTTTGCAACCCCATGGATGGTGGCTACCAGGCTCCTCCATCCATGGGATTTTCCAGGCAAGTGTACCGCAGTGGACTGCCATTTACTTCTCCAGGAGACCTTCCCAACCCAGGGATCGAACCCAGGTCTCCTGCATTGCAGGCAGATTCTTTACCAGCTGAGCCACCAAGGAAGCCCAAGAACACTGAGTGGGTAGCTTATCCCTTTACAGCAGAGCTCAGAGCTGATAACCATCAGATTTTCCTCATCCATCCAGGTGGCTAATCCCCCAAACCAGCCACCAGGGAACACCACCAGGGTTATGGTAGTTTCTGGTAATCTGTAGTATCCCTCCCCCAGTTTATGGTAGTCTCCAGCAATCCATGGTATCCCTCCCCTGGGTTATAGTAGTCTCTGGTAATCCACGGTATCCCTCCCCCAAGTTTTAATAATCTCTGGTAATCCGTGGTATCCCTTGGTTATTGAAACACCACCCTGATCCTTGCTTTCATTTTCACACAGCCATCTTCTCCCGAATGCGTCTGTGTCCAAATTTTGCCTTTTTGTAAGGACACAAGTCCTATTGGACTAGGGCCAGCCTAGTGATGTCATCAAAACTTGATCATCTCTGCACAAACCCTTTCTCTAAATAAGGTCACATTCTGAGGGAGTGGGGGTTATGATTCCCACATGCCTTTTTTTGGAAGGGACACAATCCAATCCATAGCAAAGGCCCTCAATCATTCATTCTCAGGGCACTGACTGTACATGCACGAGACACAGGCCAGTGAGGAAGACAGGACACACACGTACAGAGCTCCAATATGGAGTTAAATCTCAGCTGGGGAATCTGGAAAGGGTCCTGGAAGGCAAGGGCACAGAGCCAGACTGGATGGTATGAACCAGCCGAGGACCTGGGTATGAGGGAGACCACAAGCAAAGATCTGACGACAGAATGATGTGTAGCGCACACAGGCAACAGCACCAGGGCACTGGTGGGCTTTCAGGGGAGCAGGAGCCAGCCAACCACACTCCAGGAGTGGGTGGGCAACTCAGACCAGGGAGCAATACCTGGCATGGATGATGCTTTGTTAAGTTCAAGGATGCCCATGCAGGTGTTTCCAGCAGGTCACGGCCTTGGGTCTGAGAGACAGAATCGAGGGAAGGTTGCCTGCAGATGAACAAAGCTAGGGGGAAAGGCCAGTTGCAAAGGCAAGGGCAGGTGTGGCCATACAGGTGATGAAGCAGCTGCCCGAGTCCTCTGCTCACTCTGTACCTCCTGCCTCCAGATCCCTTTGAAGGCCCCAATTACCACATTGCTCCCAGATGGGTATATCACCTCACCAGCGCCTGGATGGTCTTCGTGGTCATCGCGTCTGTCTTCACTAATGGGCTCGTGCTGGCAGCCACCATGAGGTTCAAGAAGCTCCGCCACCCTCTCAACTGGATCCTGGTTAACTTGGCCATTGCTGACCTGGCAGAGACCATCATCGCCAGCACCATCAGTGTTGTGAACCAGATGTATGGCTACTTTGTGCTGGGCCACCCGCTGTGTGTCGTGGAGGGCTACACTGTCTCCTTGTGTGGTAAGTCACCTGGGGGCCTGGGTTTGGGGGAGACCCAGCCTGCTGCACATAAAGGAGACCATCATGTGGCGAAATCACCAGAGGCAGCCGTGGGACGCAGGCTCAGCACATCTTTGAAGGGGGACAGACCTGCTGGGGAAGCTGGGCTGGGACCATTAGAGGTGTCTGCTCTGAAATAGACCTGACCTGGTGACATTCAGTTTGAGACCATGTAGCTGGCATGGGCAGAGACAGACAGATCCACATAATCCGAGAACAGGGTGGCATAGGAGGCCTCTGGGCACCCCAAATGAGACTCCCACTCAAATCTGGGACACGTGCCCTTTCAGCTCACCTGTGTCAGTTTTTCCCTGGCAAGGAAGCAATTCCCAGGAGAGCTCCCGAGATATTGAAACTAGATCCTGCGTCCCTTTCCCCAGCCTGATTGCTCATTTCTCCATGGGTCATGGCTCTACTGAGATCTCCATTGGCTGTCAAGCCCCTGTGTTCATCGCTCTGTGCTGTCAGGCATCTGGATAGTGAGAATATGGTGCCATCAGTCCTTAGAGGACCGGGACCTGGAGGAGGCCATGAGGGAGCTGGATGTTGGGTCCGAAGGATGCGAGGGCACTCACGCCAAGTGGCCGAGGAGGGTGGGGCACCAACAGCTAGGCTGGTTGGGTGGCCAAAGGCTGGGTGGGCAGACAAGGGATGGAGAAGGCCCAGGATGGCAGGCTGAGATGGGGATGAGGGGCTCAGAGGGGGAGACCGAGAGGAGGCTCACCAACGGCTGGGAGGATGTGAGGAAACCAGGGCTGGCTGGCGTCTATCACATGCTGAGCACTAGGCAAGGCTGGGGCATTCTGGGAGGCCAGGTCTGCTTGCCAGAGGCCTCTGAAGAAGAGGACATGGAGCCCTCAGGGGCACACATCCCCAGGAGAAAACCAAGGGCTGTGGGGTTGCAGTTTGGCATCCACCAAAGATGACAAGGAGTCCAAGGGCCCCAGTGCTCAGCACGTGTGCCCTGTCTCCAGGCCCCCAGCCATCAAAGCAGCAAAGGCTTGCAGCTGCCTCCTCCCGGTTTTAAGTTCCCATGGCCACCTGCTCACATGCCTGGGTCCTTGGCACCCACATATATGTTGGGTTTGTCTCATTGCCCTACAGTGATCTCCAATTTGGATTCTCAAGAGATGAGCCATAGAAAGACAGGATTAGCGGGGCAGGTGAGAGGGGACCTGGTCAGTGACCTGAGCCATTGGCAGTGTCACCTCTGCTCACTGACCTGACCAAGTTCAAACCTTTCGGGCACCGTGGGTAGCTGGTGCCATGACCCTCGAGTGGCTCCTCCATCCCATCCATCCCGTCTCTGCTCAAGGTCTGCTCTCAGGTCACCAGTTTGGGGGGCCATAGATTCCCAAGGAAGCCGATGATACTGAAATACGGTTATTAAAGTATGAAACATGACTTAATGACACAGTCCCTCATTTTTAAAGTGTTCATATTAAAAGTAGTTTGTAGAAGTATTCAGGACACCACTCCATGAAAGTATCAACTCTCTCTGGCTGGAGAGCCCCTGAAAGGTCAGCATGGTAATGAATATAGTCATCTTGGCAAATGCCTGGCACCTCTGTAAAGTGACAAGCCACAGGTGCTGCTAACACTACTGCACTCATGTTGGGAGTAAGGGAGGCCAAGTGTCCAGCAGACATTGGTGGAAACGAACACATTGTTGCCCCATCCCAGCTCATGGAACCCTGAATTCCACGCAGATTGCTGCCAGGTAGGCAGTGCTGAAAGGCTTGGGCTGAGGGCAGGCATGCCCACAGCTACAGTGTGCCAGTCACTGGACACATCCTGTTTCCTGGCCTTGGCTGGGATGGTGGCACCTTAGTGTGGCCTCAGGGGTGTACGTGGCCATCAGGACTTGCACTGACAGTATCATGAGAAAGGCTGGTGGCCAGATAAAAGAGAGACGAGAAGTGAGGTGGGCCATGAGGCTGAACCAGAGAAGGCAAAGGGAGGCGGCTGCATGCACATCAGGGAAGGAACAGGGGACACAGGTGTTAGAGAAAGAAATTGACCAAGAGACCTGCTGCTCCATGGACTCAAAAACACTTTTTGGAGAATCAGGTTTTGCAGGTAGGTGGCGGGAGGGTGTGTGTGTGGGGCGTTCTCCCTCTTGATCTTGCAAAGTGTTGACTCAAAGCCCTCCTATGTCTGCTCTGCCCCAAAGGGATCACCGGTCTCTGGTCCTTGGCCATCATCTCCTGGGAGAGGTGGATGGTGGTCTGCAAGCCCTTTGGCAACGTCAGATTTGATGCCAAGTTGGCCATTGCGGGCATCGCCTTCTCCTGGATCTGGGCTGCTGTGTGGACGGCTCCACCCATCTTTGGTTGGAGTAGGTGAGGAGGCGGGGTGCCAGGAAGACAATGTGTGTAGAACAGGGCAAGGAGGGTCAAATTCATCGTTCATTTTGAGACCTTGGGGCAAATCACTCTCTGTCTCTGGGCCTCTGTGGCCCCAGGAGTGAAGTGGAAATAGACCTGACTCCTCCTGAGGGCCCTTCAAGCAGGCCGGGTCTGTGGCTATATGACTCTGCCTGGCTGCCACATGGGCGCAGGCCCTGTGGTCTCCAAGCCTCAGCAAAGGTCTGTTTCTCCCAGACAGGAGCAGCTCATGAGAGCTCAGAGAGGAACACTGCAGGCTCAGGCCATGGGCACACTGGATCACTGGGCACACAGAGTCTTACCCACTCTGTCCCAGGCCTCTTTCTTGCACCTGCTAAGGGGCCCCCTTTGCAGAGGCTCCTTGGGTCACAGCTCACCAGTGTCCTCATCAGGTGGATTCTTTGGGAGAAGACCCGAATTTCCAAGGAAGCAGCTCTGATATTTGGGTGGGCGGGATGGGACAAGGCCGCTGTATTTCTGTCTTCTGCTGCAAGCTGGTGAACAAGTTTTCTTCGGGAAGCTTCCATCGTCATGGAGGCGAGGCTCTGTCTGTCACCCTCCTCCTGCCCCCATGCCCACAATATCTGGGATTGTTGAACACATGCTCATGTAATCCTCAGGGGCTCACAGCTGTTCTTAAGGCAAGAGGGTGCCTCGCCTCCCCTTTGTAAAAAGGGGATGTGATGGGAATGACAAAAATGTTCTAGAACCAGATTGGTGATGGATGCACAACATCGCAAATGCACCAAACCTCCTAATTATGTGTAAAGAAAAAAAGAAAGTAAAGTCACTTAGTCGTGTCTGACTCTTTGTGACCCCATGGACTGTAGCACACCAGGCGCCTCCATCCATGGAATTTTCTAGGCAAGAGTACTGGAGTGGGTTGCCATTTCCTTCTACAGGGGAGTCTCCTGACCCAGGGATCGAACCCGGGTCTCCCACATTGCGGGCAGATGCTTTACCTTCTGCGCCACCTATGTGTGTTTTACCACCCCCCCCCCAAAAAAAAGAGGGGAAAATTAGATCAGAGATGAAGAAGGATTTACAGAAATTCTACCAAAGGCCTTCCTTTGGGGGGTGGTGATGAAAATGTCATGGAAGCAGACAGAGGCAGCAGTTGCCCCATACCATGTATGTCCTAGATGGCTCTGAACTGTTCACTGCAAAAAAAAAAAAAGTCAATTCGGGTAATGTGAATTTCACCACAATAATAATAAAAAAAAAAGCCCAACAACCCTCAATCAAGTCATTGGGGTCCCGGGGTGGAGATCCTGGTCCCTGCCCATTTCAGCATGGGCTTCCGGCTCTTCTCTGCAGGTACTGGCCCCACGGCCTGAAGACTTCATGTGGCCCTGATGTGTTCAGTGGCAGCTCCTACCCAGGGGTGCAGTCGTACATGATCGTTCTCATGATCACGTGTTGCTTCATCCCGCTCAGCGTCATCATCCTTTGCTACCTGCAAGTGTGGCTGGCCATCCGAGCGGTGAGCGCCTCACCCTTGTGGCTTCCCTCCTGCCAGCAGGATCATGCAGGCCGGGGGAAGCCACAGAGGACTGCACAGTCTGCTCTCCTGCCTCCAAACCAGACGTGAGGCTCCCTTGGCCCTGCCTGTACAGGGTGGGCAGGGACGGCCCCCCTCTCTTCGTGGAGGGACCCAAAGCTGACCCCGGGAAGGTGGGTGGGGAGGAAAGCTAGCCACAGACGGCCAGATCCCAAAGCAAAACCTGCAAAGCAAGGGGTGTTTTCAAAAGGCTGCCACCTGAGGGCTCCCATCACAGGGCTGTCCAAGGGGTGCATTCACACCCTCCTCCCTGAGAAGCTGGTCCCCTCCCCCCCACCCCACTACCGGGGTGCAGGAAATCAGAGCAAGGCAGGAGAAGGGCTTCTGAGAACTCTGCACTCCCCTGAGTTGCCTGAAACACCACACAGAAGTCGTGCCTTTGTCAATCAGCTTGGCCTGAAGGTGCCTCCCGGGCCTGGCACGCAGAGTCGGAGGCCTCTGGGGTGGTGCCTTTCCTCTCCAAAGCGGCTTGTGCCCACAATCGGCTCAGCATGAGCTGTCGCAGCTCTTTGTGGAGGGGAGGTCATCTCGGCTGAGATAAGCTCCCCTCCCCCTGCCTTCAGCCTGTGATTTGCTCCCCCTTCTCGCTGCCCACCCCCACACCCGGTTGGCATTCAGGGATCAGAAGCAACTTAGCTGACTTCCATGGACAGCCACACACAACTTGGGCTGGGCGAGTCATGAGCTGTGGAATCCGGGCTACAGGACACACCCCAGCCATCAGTCACCCTTGAGACCTGACCATGGGGTGGGGCGGTGGGGCGGGGGACACACTCTGATAAGGGACCAGAGGAGGCTGGAAACAGCCTCATTAGCTCCTTCCCCGCCTCCTGATGGGAACCAAGCGAAGCCAAGGGTATGGCAGGTGTTAGCCAAGCTCTGCTCAAAGCCTCTAAGAGCTCCCACAAGACCAGCCCTGGCCAGGCCAGGCACTCCCTTAGGTGGGAGTACTGGAGTGGGTGGCCATTTCCTTCTCCGGGGGATCTTCCCAACTCAGGGATCAAACCCGGGTCTCCCGCATTGTAGGCAGACGCTTTACCATCTGAGCCACCAGGGAAGTCAGCAGCAGTGAATCTCCTGAGATACCCCTCATGGTCCCCAGGATGATTCTCCATCTCCCCCAGGTGGCAAAGCAGCAGAAAGAATCTGAGTCCACCCAGAAGGCGGAGAAGGAGGTAACCCGAATGGTGATGGTGATGATCTTTGCCTACTGTCTCTGCTGGGGGCCCTACACCTTCTTTGCCTGCTTCGCCGCTGCACACCCCGGCTATGCCTTCCACCCTCTGGTGGCTGCCCTGCCAGCCTACTTTGCCAAAAGTGCCACTATCTACAACCCCATTATCTATGTCTTCATGAACCGCCAGGTAAGGCACACAGTTGGCAGAGCAAACTGCAGATAGACCCTGGAAGAGCCCAGTGATGGCTCCCACCAGGAAGTGTCTGTGGGAAGCCTGAAAATGACCTCTGGGAAAATAACCTTGGGAGGCTCGGCACCAGTGACCCAGCCCCAGACAGCTGTCCCTCTGGATCCTTTTATGGTCTGGGCCTGACAGTGGGCACTTCCTGCAGGGCACTATGTGTTCGTGCCCATCCCATTGGCTGGCCTTAGCTGAGCCCAGAGCTCAGACACCCTAGGATTGCCAGAATGCATCTAGCATACAAAGTACCCTGGGCATGTGCGTCTTGATTTCACAGACACAACTCTTCTTGTGAACTTAATCTTTCCATATTCAAACCCTAATTCTGACAAGGACACAGAGGCCCTTCTTGCCTGTGCTGACTTTTGGCCTTCTTAACTTTGTGGATCAGTCCAGGCAGGACATGCTGTGGTCTTGCCAGATGGCAGCCATAAGAAGCTGGCATATTGAGCCTCAGCAGTAAACTGCCCATGACTCCTAGACTTCTTGCAAAGTTACAGGTGACCATCATCACCTAACTGTAAGGCCCATCATCTTTGATAGGCCATTTGCCTTATTCTTCCACAAATCCATCATGTCCACTCCACTAAGGTGTCGAGTAGATGTGATGTGACTTGATAATCAGAAAGGTCTGCGGGTCAGAATACCACTCTCCCAGGAGCCTCACATCTCACCATGGTAATGTTTAGGTTATCGAGTATGACCAACACCACTATGGAGTCCCCAGGATTTCACACCAAGAGCAGAGCTCACCCCTCGGCCCCCATTTCCTGTCTTTCCCATGGGTCTCTTCTGAGGTTTGGCTTTCGCTTGCGGAATCCTAGGCCATCTTTGTCTTTTATTGAGCTTTTCATTCTCCCCTCTGGAACTCGCCCTCCTCTACCACTGTCTGCATTCCCAGATTCTCCAGGCTTTCGAACTTTGCTTTCACCCTTTCCACACTGTTATCCCTTCCTGTTGCATTCAGAGAGAATTTTCTGGAATGGAGCTCCACAAGGACATGAAATGTTGCTCTTTTGATTCAATGCAGATGCCCCAAGGACACATGGGTTCAGCGTGGGTGCTCAGTATATAGATGCTGAATGTGTGGCCAATGGATCCCTCAGCCTCATCTGCTGGGTCTTCAGCTGAGTCTGTTCTGCTGCTCAGCCCAATTCTGGTGTTACTGACTTCAACAATTATGTTTTTGTTAGAGTTTTGATGTTGGAGGTAGTCAAGAACAGGCCCCAAATATATAGGAAACGCCTCTGCTTTGTATTCTCAAAGCATTGTTTTTAACTCAGTCATGAGATATAATCTGGGAAATGCATACATCCCATTAGGGGTTCAGTAGCAAAGAGCAGAGGGCTTCCCTGGTAGCTCAGCTGGTAAAGAATCTGCCTGCAATGTCGGAGACCCCAGTTCGATTCCTGGGTCAGGAAGATCCCCTGGAGAAGGGATAGGCTACCCACTCCAGTATTCTTGGGCTTCCCTGATAGCTCAGACAGTAAAGAATCCGCCTGCAGTGCAGGAGAGCTGGGTTCAATTTCTGGATTGGGAAGATCCCCTGAAGGAGCACATGGCAATCCATTCCAGTATTCTGGCCTGGAGAATCCCCATGGACAGAGGAGCCTGGTGGGCTACAGTCAGCGGGGTGGCTAAGAGTCAGACACAAATGAGCGACTAAGCACAGCACAGCACGGATCAGAGTCCTCCTGATGCCAGAAGACTCTTGGTTGAAAAGATGAGGTGGGCTCTTGCCTACCTAATCCTCACTTGGCCCCTTGTTGACAGAACAGAAACAAGACAACAGTCACTTTCCTTTTCACTAGAATGCCTCTGAGATTCTCCCAGACATTGGCCCCTTAGCTGGGATCATTTTTCGTCACTGTATATGTTTTGTGGGGCTGTCATAACAAAGTACCACAAGCTAGGGGTGTTCAAACAATAGAAATCTATTCTCTCTTGGTTTGAGATCAGGGTGTGGGCAGGGTTGGTTCTTTCTCCTAGGTCCTGACCGGTATCCATAACCTCTGGTGTTCCTCGCATTGGAGATGAGTCCCTGTGATCTCTGCCCTTTACCTTCGCATGGTGTTCTTCTGTGTCTGAATCCAAATTGCCTTCTTTTCCTGAGGACATCTGTCATTGGATGAGGGCCCACCCTACTCCAATATGACCTCATGATAATATGCACCTTAATCATATCTCTGAAGACTTATTTCCAAATAAGATCACAGTTACAGGCTCCAAGGATTAGGACTTGAACATATCTTTGGAGGAGCACAATTTGGCCCACAGTGCTGCTGCTGCTGCTAAGTCGCTTCAGTTGTGTCCGACTCTGTGCGACCCCGTAGACGGCAGCCCACCAGTCTCCCCTGTCCCTGGGATTCTCCAGGCAAGAATACTGGAGTGGGTTTCCATTTTCCTTCTCCAGTGCATGAAAGTGAAAAGTGAAAGTGAAGTCGCTCAGTCGTGTCCGACTCTTCACGACCCCATGGACTGCAGCCTACCAGGCTCATCCGTCCATGGGATTTTCCAGGCAAGGTACTGGAGTGGGGTGCCATTGCCTTCTCCGTTGGCCCACAGTAGTCACCATCAACGGGTCAATTAGATAACTCAGATAATCGAATATTCAGGGATAGACTATCCACCTGTGCAAGGAGTAACTGGAGCCTTCCTCCATTCTCCTTGTAGATTCTGAATGTGTAAGCTGTCAGTTCAGTTCAGTTGCTCAGTTCTGTCCGACTCTTTGCGAGCCCATGGACTACAACATGCCAGGCCTCCCTGTCCATCACCAACTGCCAGAGTTCACTCAAACTCATGTCCATTGAGTTGGTGATACCATCTAGCCATCTCATCCCCGGTCGTCCCCTTCTCCTGCCTTCGATCTTTCCCAGCATCAGAGTCTTTTCCAATGAGTCAGTTCTTCTCATCAGGTGGCCAAAATATTGGAGTTTCAGCTTCAGGCCTCCTAAGCCATCAAGGTGACACATAAGGACTGCTATCCTCACAGGACCCCTCCATTGCATTTAGCCTAGCACACTGGCCCTACCTGCTCTGCTATTCAATAACCCTTTCTGTCCTGCCAGTTTCGAAACTGTATCTTGCAACTTTTTGGGAAGAAGGTGGATGACAGCTCTGAACTCTCCAGTGTTTCCAAAACAGAGGCATCATCTGTCTCTTCGGTGTCACCTGCATGAGTCTCTGCCAGCCCTAAAAACGAAAACGCCTGCCTCCCGAAAACGGAAAACAGAACCTGTCCCCACCTCCAGGGCTTTGGCCCCCATCCACCCTGCCTCCCGACCCTTCCTTCTCCATCCCTGTGAAATAATCGTAGTTTCTCTTTGCCAAAAACAACCATGTCACAGGGGCTGCCACTACCATTTGGGGGCAACTGAGCCTCTGAGCATTGGGTCACTGGGTCACGGGAAGGCACGCAGGGTAGAGAGGGGTGCAGTACTCCAGAGATGTTCATCTTTTATAAGCCTCCTGTCTGCAGGTGAGAAAGAGAAGCGTGAAGCAGGTGGGCATCACTGGGCTACCAGGGATGAACCAGGAAAGGCAGAGCTGAGCAGTGGCCATCTGGAGAGGTGGGAGGAGCTAGCAAAGCCAGGCCCTTTAAGGCCCCTTGGGCGGAGGCCGAGAGGTCCTGGCAAACCGTCTCCACCTGGAGGGGACCCAGGCCTGCCAGTCTGGGGCAGAGATGGCGTGCCACTTCTGCCAGGCCAGGGTGCTGAGCCCAAGGAGCAAGAGCATGGTGCAGGTGTGCAGGCGCAAGTGCAGCAGCAGCAGCAGGGGGCAGGCACAAACGCCAGACAGCAGGACCAGAAGCACCGTGGTCAGCATCAGCAGCAGGCTCATCAAGTGGCACAGCATGTCCTAGGGCCAGCTCTGTGGGCGCTCTGTCAGCCCCAGCTGGGTCACCTGCTGCAGAGCCTTGAACTTGCCCATGCGGTTCTTGAAGGTCTCCATGACCTCTTGCAGGAGAAAGACCGTGAAGCTGGGACCCCACATCCCCACTGCCCAGGAGCCGGAGAGTCACAGATTGTGCCCGAGTTCCCAGATTGCCTAAGCCGGCCCCGGCTCCAGGGGAGGGTAGCATGATCATAAAGACCAGGCGCTGCAGGGGCACAGTGCCAGGCAGGATCCCTTCCCTGGGCTCCAGGGATGTCAGAGCAGACTCCCTCATCTTCTGCTGGCCTGGTCCCTATTACCACCTCCTTATCAGCCATTTCTCACAAAGGTCCCCCAGGGCTGCTCACCCAGATCTCCTTGGCTCTCTCATAGGACAGGTAGACCATTCTCTCCTTGGTGCAGGCCAGGTTCTGTTTGAGGTGGTAAATCTCGTCCAGGTGCCCCTGCAGGTGCCCATTCACCTGTCCTTCCAGCAACACTTGTCTTGGGAGCAAAAGACAGTGACAGGCCCTGAGTGACCCTGCTCAAAGCCACACTAGATGTAGCTTCAGAACACGCCTTCTTCCTCTCTTCTCAAGCTGCGGTCGAACCCTGGCTCCTCCTCCAGGTCGGTCTCAGAACACCCCAGATGCACATCAGCCACACACACACACACACACACACACACACACACACACACACACACACACACTGATATTCATGAATCTTTCATATATATAGTCACTCTTTTGTAATGGCTTTACAAAAATAGCAATATATGAGAAGTAGAAATCGAGATCTAAACTGCCTGTGTATGCCATTAAATTCCATATGTATATATATATACACACATACATATATACCTACCCCAGTGTTTCGTGTGCAGTAGCTCTTCCCTAAAAATCATCTGTTGATTATCAGGATTGAACAGTCTCAAAAATCCACATAACTGTATGATTCCATGGATAGGAAATGTCCAGCATAAGCCAATCCATAAAGACAGAAGCAAATTTGTGGTTTCTGGAGGCTAGGGGAGAGAGGAGGTGGGGAGTGACTGCTAGTGGGGATGGAGTTTCTGCTGGGAGGGATGATAGGGTCCCAGACTGAGACAGTGGTGACTACAGCATAGCTCTGTGAATACAATAAAAACACTGAATACGACAAAAACACTTTAAATGGGTGAATTGTATGGGATGTCAATTATATCTCAATAAAGCTGTTATTAAAACAGAAACCAAAATTGAATTGTGGTAGTGGTTACACAACTAAGTAAATTTAATAAAGCTCATTGAAACATACAGTTAAAATGGTACATTTTATGGCATGTAAGTAATATCTCAGTAGACCTATTAAAAAAACACACAAAACATCACTACCTGTTGTTTACAGCCACATATTTAAGTAGCAAAAGTCTAAAAATATGTCTGGAAAAACTAAGCACCCAACAAGGATAGCAAGGTGGGCAGAGGGGGGAAGGTGAAGGGGAGAGTTTCAAACAACTCATCTTTTAAGCTTTTATTTCTTAAATAAAATGTGAATATGTTAAGATTTGAGAAAGCTGGGGGTGGGCAGATAACCTTGACCAAGTTATTCTCTGCTTTCCCTGGGTTTGGAATATTTCATGATGTCAAAAAACACTTTGAGGTACCTCATTTGGGCACCAGCAAAGATGGGCTGGAAAGACACAGGCCAGACAGCTTCCGGCTCTTTAAGGAAAGCTGAGGAAAGCCTGACTGGAGCCAGGGTGACAACGCTGGATACCAGTGGGGGCCTGGAGCCCTGCAGAGAAGCAGAGGCAGGGATAGGAACTGGGAAGTGAGAAATTCAGTTAGGTCCTGTTCAGGGACTTGACTGGTGTGCCGTGGAGATGGTCACCAGGCAGCTGAGAAGCTGAAACACTCATTTGTGGAAGCCAGTTCATCAAGAGCCAGTTCATGATGGTATTTCAAGGAATAGTCCATCAATCTCTGCCCTTTTCCCTGTTGAGAAGAGACTGGTCTGACAACCTGACTGAGACTACTGCTACAGAGAAGGGGAGAGAGTGGGGTGTCCACCCTGAAAGCAGATTCCCCCATGGCTGTCCTTCCATTCACATATGGGATGGAGATGCAAGGACATTCAAGATATCTACCACGTTCAAGTGTATATTCATGAATATGTTCTTCATGAAGACGAAATTAGCAAGTGGATTCTTCATTAATATATTTCTAAGAACAAATGACTATACTCTTACACACATTCTTGCAGAGACTGTTGAATAAGACAATATTAACATGTAAGGCTGTTCCCTCTATCTCCCCTTATCAGTGGGGCCACAGTAGGGTACCTGGCTTGTGACACGTCCCTCCCTTGGTCAAGGACTCCTCTCTGTCTGGCTCCTACAGCCACGGAGGTAGAAGCACCACCATGGAAAATGCTCTTATGAGGGCTAAATGATGGTTGGTCAACCAAAATGCCCCTCAAATTCTTCCAAAGCTATTAAGGACTGTGTCTGATACAAATGGCCTCAAACATCATTGCTGCTGCAGAAAAGTATATTCTTGTTCATAGCTGAGGATGGGCTTTGACAAACTGAGCTAGAACCTAACAGCCTGAAACATAGAGAAGTCTGAGATGGAGAGACTGAGGTGGGAAGGATGAAGCGGGCCAGATGGGGTAACCTGGTAGAGACAGAGCAACTCCTCCAAGCTCATGTGGTATATCACGCGCATCCTTAGAAGTGGAGGCAGCACCAACGGTCACACCCAGAGGAAAAGGGCATGTGAAGATGGAGCACAGGGAAGGGGAAGGTGCTGGCCTAGAAGACTGTAGTGACAAGGCCACAAGCTAAGGAAGCCAGCAGCCCCAAAAGCTGGGAGAGGCTGGGAACAGATTCGTCCTTCCAGAAGGGACGCAGCCCCACCCACACGCTGACTTTGACTTCACTGTGCTGACCTCCAGAACTGAGAGAATCCATCTCTGTTGTTTGAAGCTGCTAAGTTTGGGATACTTTGTTAGGATGGCCAGACGAAAGCCCTCCAACTGCATCTAGTGGGGAGAGAACAGGGATGTGGCTAAACAGCCCACAACACGTGGCACGGCCTCAGTACTGGCATTTTTGAATCACCTGGTCAAAAATGCCAGTAGTGTTGAGGTTGAGAAAAAAACTGCGCTTTGGTGACATCATCTAGAGTTCTTGTCCACTAGGTGACACCTGAGTTTAGGAGCCTGAAACTTCAAAGACTGACCCTACCACCAAATATTGGCAAGAGTGTGCAGCAACTCAAACTCTCACAGACTCCTAATGGGAATGTAAAGTGGTAGGATCATGTGGGAGACCTGGGTTGGGAAGGTTGATTCCTGGATGGGAAGATCTTCTGGAGGAGGGCATGGCAACCCACTCCAGTATCCTTGCCTGGAGAATCCCATGGACAGAGGAGCCTGGAGGGCTACAGTCCATGGGGTTGCCAAGAGTTGGACATGACTGAGCAACTAAGCACAGCACATGCTGGAAAAGTTGCTTTAGATGTTGATCTGGCAATTCCACATATAAAAGCATATGTTCACAAAAAGACATGCATAGTGTTCACAGTAGCTCTACTCCTCACAGCCCTAACTGGTAGCAAATGAATGGGTCAATGCACTGCATTCACATCACAGAGCACTGCTGGACAAGAAGGAATGAGCCACTCCTGTGTGCAATGCAGATAAATCTCAAAATCATTACACTACGTGAAGAAGACACAAAGTCTGATATAATATATGCTTCCATTTACATGAAATGTACCAGAATAGACAAATCCAGAGACGGAAAACAGATTGGTAGTTACCAGGGGCTGAGGGAAGGCAAATGGGGCATGGCAGTGTCTCTTTCCAGAGTGATGAAAACATTGGGGAACTATTATTGATAGATGTACTTTTCATTGCACAATACTGTGAATGCACTGAATGCCATTGTACACTTTAAAATCAGCAATTTTAGCCTCTCCAGCAGTAACAACCTCCCTGTGAGAACATGCCTCTCAAAAGGATCTCTCTCATCTCTCTCCAGAAGACAATAGGAAACACAAGAAGAAGCATCTGGTGCAGAGCTCCAATTCCTATTTCATGGATGTGAAATGTCTAGGATGTTATACAATCATCACTGTCTTTAGCCATGCACAAACGGTAGTTTTGTGTGTTGGCTGCTCTACTGTCTTCCGCCAGCCTACAGGAGGAAAAGCAAGGCTTACAGAAGGCTGCTCCTGCAGACGGAAGTAGCACTAAAAGTAACCTGTATCAAGAGGAATGGGAAACTGTCCCAATAAACATGTTTTGGATAAAAAATAAAACAAAATTAATAACTTTATGTTTTGTCAATTTTCTCTCAATTGAAAAATAAAATAGCCCTCTTGAAAGCAAATACATACAACCGGTGAGAAGTGTCACAGAACTCTCTAGTTTGAAACCTTAGTTTGTGACACACCAGAGAAGACATGACAATTGCAGGGGCCTGGGTAGTGCCCAGCTCTAGACACCGGGTGACACTTCATTGAGCTGAACATATGCCCTTGTGCCTGAGACTCTGTTTCCCCATCCGTAAAATGGGTGCTGAATGGTACAGGTGATCAATGCTACATGCTCCCTGTTGTCACTGTGACTATGTTGTCTTCTTTAGCCCATTCACCATTTCTCTCAAGAAATCTGTCTTATGGACCTGCTTTTTTGTTTTTAATGTATATTAATCAAGGTAGGCTAACTGCTATGGCCAATGACCAGAACATCTTGGTGGCTGAAGATGATGCCAGTTTATTTCACAGTTCACTGGTGGTGGTGTTGGTGTGAGGAAGGTGCTGGCTTAGAAGCGCAACCTTGCACAATTCCCACAGAGTTTTCGAGGAAGTAGTTTGTTCTGCTCCCCTGCACAGCTGGCAGACACTAATATGCTATGGGTTAAGAACTTTCTAGAGCACCACAGTCCCATTGGCCTAGGCAGTGTGGAAACATACAAGGAAATGCACAACTGTCCTGAGTTCTGGTCTTGCTTTATATAAATCCAACCTTGAAAAGAGGACCATAAAGAAGGCTGAGCACTGAAGAATTGATGCTTTTGAACTGTGGTGTTGGAGAAGACTTTTGAGAGTCCCTTGGACTGCAAGGAGATCCAACCAGTCCATCCTAAAGGAAATCAGTCCTGAATATTCACTGGAAGGACTGATGATGAAGCTGAAGCTCCAATACTTTGGCCACCTGATGCCAAGAACTGACTCATTGGAAAAGACCCTGATGCTGGGAAAGATTGAAGGCAGGAGGAGAAGGGGACGACAGAGGATGAGATGGTTGGATGATGTCACCAACTTAATGGACATGAGTTTGAGCAAGCTCCAGGAGATGCTGAAGGACAGGGAAGCCTGATGTGCTGCAGTCCATGGGGTTACAAAGAGTTGGATGCAACAACTACAACAACCTTGAAAAAGTCACCCTCAAAAGAAACCTGAATTGTGACTGGCTGCCCTACTTGACAGTGGGTTGCCCCTTCATACTCCTTTAACAGCCCTTCAGGGATTGGTCCAGCGGTGTTAGTGCAGGTAGGATTTCCCTATGCAAACAGAGGGTGACTGCAGGGCTCAGAGGAGGGAGCTTGGCACCTATGAGGGCGGCTGGCACCCCAAGAAGGGCTTAATAGAAATGGGGATGTCCTTGAGAGACTGAGTTTGCCCTTTTTTTCCTATTAGTGGACCCTAGTCTGGTCTTGAAAGTAAAAGTGAAAGTGTCAAGTTGCTCAGTCGTATTGGACTCTGTGACCCCATGGACTATAGCCCACCAGGTTGTCTGTCCATGGGATTTCCCAGGCAAGAATACTGGAGTGGTTTGCCATGCCCTTCTCCAGGGGATCTTCCCAAACCCAGGGATCAAACCCAGGTCACCCACATTGCAGGCCATTTCTTTACTGTCTGAGCCACCAGGGAAGCATCTTGGATGAATAAAATCAACCCACCGCACCAGGGGCTTGGGAGGAGAGAAAGCATTCCCTGGAAGGTGGTCATCTTTGGAACATATCACCCACATGGGAGCTTCTGCCTCAACTTAGCCATGAGCCCAGGTGATGGGGTCAGGGCAGACAAGGCAATTCCACTCATGTATCATCTGCTGCTCCGAGAGGAACACCAATACAACCCCTGCCCTCCCCAGAGCCCAGGTGGCCAGGAGCTCCGCCTCACCTGGACTTTTCCTCCTGAAGGAACTCCAGTGATGCCTGCAGGTCAGTCAGATACTGCTCCCTGAGGCTCTGGTAGGACCCCCGCAGGCTCAAGTGGACCATCTTCACCTCTCTCAGCTCTTCCTTCATCTTCTGCCCCAGCAGTGCTCATGGCTGGGCCCCACACTTGCTCTCCAAGGACCTCTGCTGCTGGCAGGCTGGGAAGTGAGTCTGGAGAGGGACGTGTCTGATGACGGTGGACAGGTTGCTGGATGAGCAGTCTTCTCCACCTGGCCGGGGGTGCTCTGCACATAGAACCTTCTCATGGGGCTGCTTGCAGTTGTTGTCCAGGCTGCTTTTGGTCCCCAGCACTGAGCCCTTGGGCCTGCAGCCCTCCTCTAGCTCCTGCAGCTGCTGGTGACACTGGCGGAGACTTTGCTCAATCTGGGCGATGGTGGCAGAGGTTCGCTGGTTCACCTTCTCGAAGGCTTGCCGGATGTGGGGGGCCTGGTGCCGGTCGGCCTTGGATACCAGCTTGAGGTAGCCCACTGTGTTCTCATCGCAGCTGGCCTTCTCCACCCTCAGCTGCTCTGAGAGGTAGAGGATACGGTGCTTGATGCTGTCCTGTATGTTCCAGGTCAGTTCCCCATCTGAAAGGCTGGAGTGGCCACTGGGGCCATCCTCGCTGGATAACAGGGATCTGCAGGAGGGGACACCGGAGGAGAGGATGGCAGTTGGGCCCTTGGTGTATCCTGTCTGCATTGGGAGATAAGAATCACAAAATGGGTACTTCCGTAAGAGGGAAACAATGGGAGAATCAGACACATTGCTCCACCCTAAACAATACTTCCAGGTGTGAGCAGGTATTTACATGCCCTACATGCACTTCCATGTACATGCCTTCCATGTACTTACGTGTGCAAGAACATGTGTGAGTACATGGGACACAGACTGGACATGCTTTATGGGCATGGCATACCTCACTACGACCTCCAGGTGGCTAGCACACCCTCCACACCTGCCCTGTCTGTTCCTGAACTTCTCTTCAAAGAATTACCAGCTGTGCATCTCATTTTATAGAGAACTGTTATTGTGAAGCATGGAATAAACTCATTTCCATCAACCCATACAGCTTGCTATATTGCTACTACCAGGTGGACAGAAGGGAGAGGCAGGGAGATTTGCAGCCTAACAGGTTCATTCCTTCACCTAATCATTCTTTGAACACATATTCCTGAGCCTGCCATGTGGAACAGAAGGCAGACACATTCTGTACTCTCATAGAGCTGAGCATACAGGGTGGACGGTTCTACTGTAACACAAAGGAGTCTCTTACATGGAAAGGGATAATAGTAAGCACACTGCCTTGGAGACAGAGCCCAGTTCAAATCCTGACACTACCACTCTGAGACTTTGAGCACTCAGAGGGTCAGATGTCTCACTTCTAAAATAAAGATGACCATACAGCATAACTGGAACACAAGAAACCAGGGCAGAGTGGACAGTGATGAGCTAGGAGAGGTAGGTGTGATCAGGACAGGTAGAACCTCTGTTCTATTCCTACTTTTTAACTAGAAACACCTTCATGAATGTGTTTGATCTGAAAATGCTCTCCCAGTGGAGAGCCAGGAGTGATTATATTGTAATAGATATTTTGGTTCCGTGTATTTTATTTTATGCAAATTATACCTTAATCTTAAAAAAGAAATGTGATACCACTATACACTGAGCAGAGTGGCAAAATTTAGACTAACGATAATAAATCTCAGACAGTATATGAAACAACAGGAACCCTCCATCACTCCTGGTGGGATAGTAAACAGTATAAAACTTTGGGGAAAGCATTTGGTAATATCATGAAGTTGAAGACATGCATGCTGAATGGCCCAGGTACCCTGGTGGCTTAGATGGTAAAGAATCTGCCTGCAATGCAGGAGACCCAGATTTGATCCTTGGGTGGGGAAGATACCCTGGAGAAAGGAATGGCAACCCACTCCAACATTCCTGCCTGGACAATTCCATGGATAGAGGAGCCTGGCAAGCTATAGTCCACAGGACCACCTCAAAGAGTCAGACACGACTGAGTGACTAACACACTAATGCTGAATAGCCTGGCAATTACATACCTAGATATACCCTTGAGAGACAAGTACAATAATACTCCCAATAATCAACTGCTAGAAACAACCCACCTGGTCTATAGATCAAAGAATATGTAAGTGAACTGTAATATATTCAGTAATATACTCCAGCAATGGTGCTTCCCAGCTGGCACTAGTGGTAAAGAACCCACCTACTAATGTAGGAGACATAAGAAACATGGGTTCGATCCCTGGGTCGGGAAGATTCTCTGGAGGAGGGCATGGCAACCCACTACGGTATTCTTGCCTGGAGAATCCTATAGACAGAGGAACCTGGCAGGCCGCAGTCCATTGGGGTTACAAAGAGTTGGACACGACTGAAGCAACTTGGCATGCATCCACGCATACAGCAATAAAAATAAACTACAGTCTTAAAAACATGAATGAACAAGTATAATGTTAAACAAATGGAGTCAAACACAGAAGAATCCATACAATATATGGCTCTATTCATATAAAGTTCAGTTCAGTTCAGTCACTCAGTCGTGTCTGATTCTTTGCAACCCCGTGTACTGTAGCATGCCAGGCTTCCCTGTCCATCACCAGCTCCTGGATTTACTCAAACTCATGTCCATTGAGTCAGTGATGCCATCCAACCATCTCATCCTCTGTTGTCCCCATCTCCTCCCACTTCATATCAAGTTCAAAAGCAGACAAAATGAAATGATGTTTTTCAGGGATGCATACAGAGGAAATAAAGTTATAAAGAAACATATGAGCTTTAGTAGCATAATCATCAGGATAGTGCTTCCTGAAATTTCCACTAGAGCGAGAGAAGGGGATTGTGATTGGGAGAAACATGTGGAAGCTAGGGTGCTTGATCTGAGTGGTAGCTAAATGTGTGTTTACCTTATCATTACTTCCTAAACTAAATGTTGAGGTTTTTGCACCTTTATATGCATATGCCAAATTTTACAATTTTAGAAAGTTTTAAAATGTTCAATAGATGGCTTTAATAGTGGATTAGAAATGGCTGGAGAAACAATTAATAAATTGTAAGACAGAGCTAAAGAAAGCATCCAGAATGTAGCACAGAGGCACAAAGAAATAGAAAACCTGAAAATACCGAAAAATAAGACACACTGAAGATAGAATGAGAAAGTCTAACAAAAAAGTAACTGCCATGCCACAGGGAGGGGACAGACTCAGGTAACAGCAAGACTTTAAGAGACAGTCACTAAGAACTTTCCAAAATTGATGAAAAATATAAATACACAAATTTAAGAAGCCCAAGATAAACCAAACAGGATAAAACACAAATATATACATATCTAGACACAGATCTTAGAAGCAGCCAGATTTAAAAAGCTGATTACCTTTAAAACCATGACTTTTAGACTGAAAGCTGCCTTCTCAGTGGCATTAATGAAATCCAGAAGAGAGTTGAATAATATCTTCAATATGCTGACAGAATAACTGTCAAAGAGAAAAAAAAAATAGGTCACATTCAAAGAATCAGAAGCGTGGGAGGTGGGAGGAGGGTTCAGGATTGGGAACTCATGTACACCCGTGGCTGATTCATGTCAATGTATGGCAAAACCAATACAGTATTGTAAAGCAAAGTGAAAGTGAAGTCGCTCAGTCCTCTTTGCGACCCCATGGACTGTAACCTATTAGGCTCCTCTGTCCATGGGGTTTTCCAGGCAATAACACTGGAGTGGATTGCCATTTCCTTCTCCAGCGGATCTTCCTGACCCAGGGATGGAACCCAGGTCTCCTGCATTGTAGACAGACGCTTTACCATCTGAGCCACCAGGGAAGTCCATTGTAAAGCAAAATAAAGTAAAAATAAAAATTAAAAAAAAATAATCAGAAGCGAGAATGTTTTCTGGCTTTTCAGTGAAGCACTAAGAATTAGAAAACATTGAAGCAATGCCTTCGAAATGTTGGAGGGGGGGCGGGCAACAATTTTCTCACCTAGAAGTCTACAACCAAACTGTCAATTTTCAGGGTAGACTAAAGGTTTTTCCAGCATGAAAGAACTCAAATAGTTTACTTCCTCTGCATTCTTTTTTTTTTTTTCTGGAAGCTACTAGAGAAGATGTGCCACTAAAATCAGAGAAAAACCTAAGAAAGAAGTAGAGATGGGATCTATGAAACCGGGGTCTCAAGCGAAAAAAACATCAAGTGCAATCTCCAGGATGATGGAAGGGGAGCCCAAGCTGGATGTGGGCCTGGAGGGCAAGTCAAAAGGCTCCAGGAAAGAGTGCTCCAAATGAATGAAATCAATGGCATACTGTAGGACATCTTTCAGCAGCTGGAGAGGAGAGATAGCCAGTTTGGGAAAGTACTGACCTATGTTAAGTAGCAGAGAACAAGCAACACGGGGGTGGGGAGAAACAGTGTTAACTCTAAGGAAAACAAAATATCAAGACAGGGGACTTCCCTAGCAGTCCAGTGGCCAAGACTCCACACTCCCAATGCAGGGGGCTTCGGTTTGAGCCCTGGTCAGGGAACTAGACCCCCCCATGCTGCAACTATGACCCTGCGGAGTCAAATAAATAAATATTTTAAAAAATATATCAAGAGAGAAAGGAAAAATAATCAGGGTTGTCATAGACTTGATAATGTGAACACCAAGGAATGACCTAATGCAGATCATTGTATACTGTCCTGGGAGGATGGGGTGGTGAAAGAGCTACATCATCATCTTTTATTCTAAGAATAGTCAATAATTCCTAAAATCTAAAAACTAAAGAAATAGCACTATAAATAATTTATTTAGAGAATTGGAAGTAAATGCCAAAAGAAACAGCTAAAAGGGATGAATATAGTTGATTCTGGGGAATGGATGGATGAATGTGGGTGCAAGCAACAGATTGCTATTTTTGTAATAAACCTTGTAGGGGAACCCTTTTCCTCTTTGAACCAGGGGTTGGCAAACTCTGGGCTGGTTTTGTACACGGATGAGCTAGGTATGGTTTTTACATTTAAATGGTTGAAAAAATCAGAAGAAGGACATTTTCTGGCATGTGAAAATGATGTGAGGTTCAAATTCAGTGTCCGAAGTGTTATTAGTACACAGCCACACTGGTTCATTTATATATAGTCTCTGACCAACTTTGTGTCATAACAAAGGTCCAGTTGAACAGCTAAAACAAAGAACATGTGGCCTCAAATATTTACTATCTGGCCCTTTATAGAAACAGTTTGCTGATCTCTGCTTTAAACTATGTTCATACATACCACTAATAAATGAAATAACTAAGTATTTTTTAAAGAAGTAGGAAATACAGAAAATTAAAATTTGCTAATGACTTGTTCTATTGGGGAATTTTATAGATATATAAAACTCAAAATTGCGGTGACCTAAATTGGAAGGAAATCCAAAAAAAGAGAGGATATAGGTATACATGTAGCTGGTTCACTTCACTGTATAGCAGAACCTACCACCACATTGTAAAGCAACTATACCCCAATAAAAATTATTTAACTAACTCATTGACTACACTAAAGCCTTTGACTGTGTGGATCATAACAAACTGTGGAAAATTCTTAAAGAGATGGGAATACCAGACCACCTTACCTACCTCCTGAGAAACCTATATGCAGGTCAAAAAGTAACAGAACAGGACATGGATCAACAGACTGGTTCAAAATTGGGAAAGGATTATTTCAAGGCTGTATATTGTCACCCTGCTTATTTAACTTATATGCAGAGTACATCATGTAAAATGCCACACTGGATGAATCACAAGCTAGAATCAAGATTGCCAGGAGAAATACCAATAACCTGAGATATGCAGACAACACCACCTTAATGGCAGAAAATTAAGAGGAACTAAAGAGCCTCTTGATGAAACTGAAAGAGGAGAGTGAAAAAGCTGGCTTAAAACTCAACATTCCAAAAACTAAGATCATGGCATCCGGTTCCATCACTACATGGCAAATAGATGGGGAAACAGTGGAAACAGTGAAAGACTTTATTTTGGGGGGGCTCCAAAATCACTGCAAATGGTGACTGTAGCCATGAAATTAAAAGATGCTTGCTCCTTGTAAGAAAAGGTATGACCAACCTAGACAGCATATTAAAAAGCAGAGACATCACTTTTCTGACAAAGGTCCATACAATCAAAGTTACGGTTTTTCCAGTGGTCATGTATGGATGTGAGAGTTGGACCATAAAGAAAGCTGAGCACCGAGGAATTGATGCTTTTGAACTGTGGTGTTGGAGAAGACTCTTGAGAGTCCCTTGGACAGTGAGATCAGAGATCAAACAAGCCACTTCTAAAGGAAATATTCATTGGAAGGACTGAAGCTGAAGCTCCAATACTTCGGCCACCTGATGTGAACAACTGACTCACTGGAAAAAGACCCTGATGCTGGGAAAGATTGAAGGCAGGAGGAGAAGGGGACGACAGAGAATGAGATGGTTGGATGGCATCACCGATTCAATGGGCATGAGTTTGAGCAAGCTCTGGGAGCCGGTGATGGACAGGGAGGCCTAGCATGCTGCAGTCTCTGGGATCGCAGAGTCAGATATGACTGAGCAACTGAACTGAACTGAACTGAGGGAGACCTGGCATGCTGCAGTCCATAGGGTAGCAAAGAGTTGGACACAACTGAGTGACTGAACAACAAAATGTAACTAAGAAAACTAAAAATTGAGAGAAGAATAGGTTGGTGAAAAAAAATGCAGGGCCACTAGTGGAAAAAAGAGACAGGTACATAACATCCAAATAACCAAGGGAAGAAAGAAAGGAACTTGATTAATTCAAAAAGCAGAAGGAAAGGAGGAACAAAAATAAATGGGATACCAAATATAAAATAGGATGGCAATAAGATGTGATTATCAGTGACTGTATATCATGTTCTCGAGAATAACACTCCATACTGTAAATATGTCCGTCCTCTACTTATTAATATATGAAAAATAAGTGAAAGTGAAAGTCAGTCAGCCATGTCTGACTCTTTGTAACTCCATGGTCCAGGCCAGAATACTGGAGTGGGTAGTCTTTCCCTTCTCCATGTATAAATTTAATAAAATCCCAATTTAAAACCCAATGGGACTATCTCATGAATCTTAGATTAGCTAATACCAAAATTTACTTGGAAGAGAAAATGAAAAACAGTACCTAAGAAATTTTAAGAAAAATAAAGTCTTGGGATATGTGGCTATATATAAAATAAATTAAGTTACAGTGCTACTTTACATCACAGAGACATCAGTGTTCTAACAAAGATCCATAAAGTCAAAGCTATGATTTTTCTAGTAGTCATATACAGGTATGAGAGTTGGACCATAAAGAAGGCTGAGCACCAAAGAATTCATGCTTTCAAACGGTGGTGCTGGAGCAGACTCTTAAGAGTCCCTTGGACAGCAAGGAGATCAAACCACCCAATCATAAAGGAAAGCAACACTGAATATTCGTTGGAAGGACTGATGCTGAAGCTGAAGCCCCAATACTTTGCCCACCTGATGTGAAGAGCCACCTCATTAGAAAAAGACCCTGATGCTGGGAAAGACTGAGGGCAGAGGGAAAAGGGGGCGACAGAGGATGAGATAGTTGGATGGCATCACCAAGTCAATGGACACGAGTTTGAGCAAACTCCAGGAGATAGTGAAGAACAGGGAAGCCGGGCATGTTGCGGTTCATGGGGTCAAAAACAGCTGGACACGACTTAGTGACTAAACAACAATAATAAGAAAGCCGAGACAGCATAGAGTACTAAACATAAAAATGAAACTAAAAAGGTATCAGAAGGACACAATAGGAAATGTTTTTGTAATCTTTGTGTGGAGAACATCTTTCTGAACAAGTCTCAAGCCAAAATGCCATAAAGGAAAAGATTTACATACTGTACACGTACTACATTAAAAAAATTTTTTTTAATCTATAAACCTTCTTATAGTGAAAGAAGTATAAAATTAAAACGAAGCAACATTTCAGCTTGGTTCAAAACTTGCTCCTTAAAAATAAAGTGTCTCCTGATAAACTCATTCAGTTCAGTTCAATCACTCAGTCATGTCCGACTCTTTGCAACCCCGTGGACTGCAGCAGCATGCCAGGGTTCCCTGTCCATCACCAACTCCCTGAGCCTGCTCACATAAACTCATTAGGTGTTGCCAAAAAAACAGTATCTCCATTAATATTTTTAAAAAGCAACAGATGAAAAGACCTGCAATACCTGTAAGAGACAAAGGACTAATCAACATAATATTTTTAAAATTCCTACAAATTCGGAAGCTAAAAAGAATTTACCAAACATAAGAACAGTAAAGGGTTGTTAACAGCCAATTCAGAAAGGATGAACTACGAATGCCAGTAAACGTACAAAAAAATGTACAACTGCAAGTAAATCAGGCAGACATGAAACGAATGATTAAAAATGGTTTTCTTATCCATCAGAAGGCCGGACATTAAAAATATAAACAATATTCATTGTTGACGGGGACCCTGGGAAAGGCGCACTCACATAACTGCGAATAAAATGACACAGAGGTTCTGGGTTTCATTGCGCCATTATCACTGCACGAAGCCTTTAACCCAGCAAGGACGTGGGTCCCTGGGAGCCTTCAGGGCCATTGTGGGAGCACTCGGGAGAGCGGCAGGTTTGAACTAAGTGGCTGAAATAAGCGTGTGTTGGTGCAGAGAAGGTGCCAGGGGGACCACGGAAGAGCACCTCAGAGTCACAGGGACGAGCTCCGCGGCCTTGCTGATGGGGGCTTTTAGAAAGATGGAAAGTTAACGGGAGTCCTAAGTTAGGCTCCCGGGACTGTAGCCTAGCATTGGGCGCACAGCAGCTCAACGGTTCGACGGGGTTTTAAGTACAGAAGTTTCTAGAAAAATAAACAAGGTCCGCGCAGAAACGCCTTGCTGCCTTAAGAAGCTCAGACCGCTTCACCTTTTGTGAACCGCGTTCCCCACCCCCTCCCCCCTCCCACCTCGCCACCGCCCGACATTGGGCTTCTGTGGGGCTGGAAAGGGGGCAGCTGCCAACTGGAAAATTCCAGCGTGGCTTTTATCATAGTGTGAGAAAATGCACAAAACAAACTTAACCACTGTAACTCTTTCAAAGCTTGTGAAAGCACAGGCACTCCGTTATTCCAGTCAGCACGTCTCGCAACCATCGCATCATCTAGTTCCAAAAATTTATTATAACACCCCCCCCCCCCAAAGTAGACTCTGGTGCTGGTGCGGAGGCAGCTCTCTTTGAGTTGACAGGACAAGGGCAGATACAAAGGACTAATCTCAAGTTATCTCGAATAATGTGCAATATATGAATGACATATATTCAAAATCCATGGATTGGAGGGCGCGCGGAGGGAGCGGCGCGCGGAGGGAGCGGGCGCGGAGGGAGCGGGCGCGGAGGGAGCGGGCGCGGAGGGAGCGGGCGCGGAGGGAGCGGCGCGTTTGTACCCGCGCAGCACACTCCACTGCATTTGCTCCTCAGACGCGGGCTTGTTCGCAGCTATGGCCGACGCTGAGACGAGCGCCGCGATGGCGGACGAAGCCAAACCTGACGCGAAGACTTTGCAGATTCTGCGGGACATGGCCAATCGCCTGCGCATCCATTCCATCAGGGCCACCTGTGCCTCGAGCTCTGGGTAAGGCGTCCTCGTCGAAGCTCTGGTCGTTGAGCGGCTCGCCCTGCGAGGACGCCTGTGGAGAGAGTTGAGGGAGCTGTCGGGGGGCGGGGAGGGCTCGGTTGTGGAGGCCCCGTTTCACGCTCTCCGGGATTGGCTGTCGTATGCTCCGGCAGCCACCCCTCTCGGGTCCGTGGCCGGTCGACAGTGGCGGCCCGGGCCCTCCGGTCTCTCAGGCTAACGAAGAAGAGCCTGGACGTGGCGGGTGGAGCGCGTGGCCCGGGTGGCTAGCGTGGGAGCGGGAGCGGCCTGGCGCTGTTCGTGTGAGGAGTTGTGCTCGTCGCCAAGGCCTCGAACCCAGTAGGTGGAGTTCGGAGAAATAAAGCTTAAAAGAAAGTGATGGGGGAGTAAGAATCTGAGCAAAGGGGGTATTCTGGTGGTATTTTGTTTGTTTCCGTCAGTATTCATAAGAGATACTGGCAGTTGGTTTTCTTGGAAGGTATTTGTCTGCCTTTAGCATCTGTATAAGGGCTATTCTGGCCCAGAGTGATTTTCAACGTGTTCTCTTCAGGGTTTTTTTGTTTTTGTTTTCCTGGAAGAGTTGGAAGAGGATTGAGGATTCAGCAGTGAGGCCATCAGGTTCAAAGTTTTTCTTTGTCATGGCGCTTTTCCACTACTGATACAACTTCCGTATTGTAGATTTATTCAGATTTTCTCTTTGTGATTCAGTCTTCTTCGATTTTGTTTCTAGAAATTTCTTCTAGGTTAAACGATTTATTGCCATACAGTTGTTCGCAGTACTTTATAGTCCTTTTTATGTCTGTTGAATTGGTGGTTATAGCCTTACTTTCATTCCTGACATGAAATTAGTAATTTCGAATCTGATTTAGTACATTTAGTAATTTTCATTTACTCTAGTTATAGGTTTGTTAATTTTGTTAATCTGTTCTGTTTTGGTTCATTTTCTACATTGTTTTCCTAGTCTATTTGTTTCTGCTCTAATATTTTATTACTTTTTCCATTTTAGTTCTGCGTTTTTTAGTAAGTTGTGAACTCAAGGTCTTCCCCTGGTGACTCCGACTGTAAAGAGCCTACCTGCAGTGCCCCGAGACCCACCTGGGTCCGGAGGATCCTCTGGAGAAGGCAATGGCCTCCCACTCCAATATTCTTGACTGGAAAATCCCATGGATGGAGGAGCCTGGCGGGCTACAGTCCATGGGGTCACAGAAAGTTGGATAGGACTGAGCGAGCTCACTTTCTTTCACTGTGCATTTAGGTTTGTTTGTTTAGTTGGTTTTTTTTTCTTTTTCCCTTTGAGAGACTTTTTATTTATCTATTTATTGGCCTCACCATGCAGCTTGCAGGATCTTAGTTGCCGGACCCGGGATCGAACCAGGGCCCAGGGTGGTGAAAGCGCCGAGTTCCAACGACTGCACTGCCAGGGGATTCCCAGAGATAGTTCTTTTCTAATGCAAGAATTTATAGCTAAAAACTTCTCTCATCACTGCCTTTGCCATATCCCACAAATTTTGGTATAATGTGTATTTCATTTGTCTCTAAAAGTTAATCAGCTTTTCTTGCAATTTCTTCTTTGACCTATTCATTTAAGTACACTGTGGAGGATTTTTGTTGTTTTCTTTTAAAATTCAATTATAGTTGACTTGCAATATTAATGTCAGGTGTACAATACAGTGATTCAATATTTTTACAGATTATACTGCATGTAAGGTTATTTTAAGAGTGTGTTGCCTAATTCCCACAAATGTGTAAGCTTTACCATTTTGTGCGTGGTTCTGTGTTGTTTTTTTTTTTTTTTACACTTACATTTTGTTCCCTTCACCTTCTAAATTAATAATGGTTTACATTTTCTCAAGAGATCTCTTAACAGGAGCATCCACTTAGGGGATACTTGCAGAACCAAGAGGTTTAACTCTCCATTTTCTGTTATTGTGAAATTTGAAAGGGGAGATTAGTAATACACATGAGCTGCACTTAAAATCTTACTCTTCTGACTTTGGGGGCATGGCAGGGCTCTAGAGTGCCTGCCTGGACGCCCATGAAAGCTGCTTTTTAAGAGCAAGAGTTGCTTCATTCTGTAAGGGCCTCAAGTTACTCCACCATGAGAAACTTCTCAGTCTGGCCATTTACTTCCTAAAAGAAATTCACTTTAGGTAGTAGAATGCATTTTATTCATTGGGGTTTTTAAAAATTTTCTTCCTCAGTGTTATTGGGATGTAATTGAGCACATGGGGCTACCCTGGTGGTTCAGCAGTAAAGAATATGCCTGCCAATGCAGGAGATGAGGGTTTGATCCCTGGAGAAGGAAATAGCAACCCACTGAGTATTTATTCTTGCCTAGGAAATCCCATGGACAGAGGAGCCTGGCAGACTATAGTCCATGGGGTCACTCAGAGTGGGACACGACCTAGCAACTAAACAATTGAGCACACAGCATTAATATATCAGCATAATAATTTGACTTAAATATATTGTAAAATGATGACCACAACAAGTTTATTTACCATCCACCATCTCATAGATATAAAATAACGGAAAAGAAAATGTTTTTTCCCTGTAATGAAAACTCTTACGATCTACTCTTTTAACAACTTTCAAGTGTATATCATACAGCAGTGTTAACTACAGTCATTTAGTTGTGTTTTACTTCCCATATCTGGAAGTTCATAGCTTTTGACAACTTTATCCAATTCTAGCTCCCCCCAACCCCCACCTCTGGTAACCACAAATCCTATGATCTTCTATGAGTTTGGATGTTTGGTGTGTTTTTTTGTTTTGTTTTGTTTTTAGAGTCTACATATAAGTGGGATAATACAGTATTTGTTTTTCTTTATTTCAGTTATAATAATGTTCTCAGGGTCCATCTATCTTGTCACAAATGACAGAATTTCCTTTTTACGAGTGAATTATATTACATCATATATATGTACCACATCTCCTTTATCCATTATCTTTTTTAAAGAAATACTGTATTTTATTTATTTATTTAGTTTTGGTGGCTCAGCATGTGGGATCGTAGTTTCCTAACCAGGGAAATCCCCCATTCATCTATCAGTGGACACTTAGGTTGTTTCCATGGCTTGGCTACTAGAAATAATGCTGCTGTGAACGTAGGGGTGTAGATATCTCTTCCACATAGTGTTTTCATTTCCTTCAGATACATTCCCAGTAGTTGAATTGCTGGGTCATAAGGTAGGTTGTTTTATTGTTTGTTTTTTAAGATCTTCTTATTGTTTTCTATAGTGGCTGCTCTGGTTTACATTCCTACTGACAGTGCACAGGATTCCCTTTATCCACATCCTTGCTAGCATTTGTTAATTCAGCTTTTTGATGATAGCCATTCTTATGGGTGTGAGGGGATATCTCATTGTGATTTTGACTTGCAGTTTCCCTGATGATCAGTGATATTGAGTACCTTTTCATGTGTCTATTGGCTGTCTATCTTCTCTGGGAAAATGCCTATTCAGATCCATTGCCCATTTTTAATAGACTTTTTGTTGTTTTGTTATGAAATTGTGTGAGTTTTTAATATATTTTGTATGTAAACACCTTATCAGATATGTGATTTGCAAATACTTTTCTCCCATTCAGTAGGTTGCCTTTGCATTTTGTTGATGGTTTCCTTTGCCATCAAGAATTTGATTCAGTCCCACGTGGTTTATGTTTGTTGTCATTTTATTGTTTTTGTTGCTTTTTTTTTTGCTTTTGCTTTTAGTGTCTGATTCAAAACATCCTCACCAAGACTCAGGTCAAGGTGCTTAGTGCAGTGTGTTTTCTTCTAGGATTTTTATGGTTTCCAGTGTTAAACATTTAAGTCTTAATCCATTTCAAGTTAATTTTTGTGAGTGGTATTAGAGGTCCAGTTTCATGTTTTTACACGTGAATATCCAGTTTTTCCCTTACTGTTTGTTGAAGAGAGTTGTTCTTCCTGCATTGAATATTCTTGGCTCCCTTGTCAAAAGTTAGTTGACCACATAGGCGTGGGTTTATTTCTGCTTCATGGTATTTCTGATTAATGATACCACAAATGAATTCAAGTGAAATAACACTCAGATATTTACAGAGTCATCAGGTGAACCTCTCCAAGTCTGTCGGTACTCCACTGATAGAAGGAGGCTAGTCTATGAGGCCTTGCTCTCTTCAGGGAGAGGAGTTGTGAGATTACTAGGCCCTAAAGCATCCTTAAAAGCTGTGAGCTTGAGGGGGTTACTGAGTGCCTTAGCATCCCTTTCCCTTGACTGGATTCTTCTGGGGCTGGAAGAAATGACTGCTGCTTTTGGTTTGAGGAGACCGTGTGTTGAAAGGCCTCCTTGTGCACTGTGTGTGTCCCTGGTGAGTCACTTGCCTGTGAGAAATGACCTGTGCCATGTCTTCCAGCCACCCTACATCATGCAGCAGTGCTGCTGAGATCATGTCTGTGCTGTTCTTCCACGTCATGAGGTATAAACAAACGGACCCGAAGAACCCAGACAATGACCGTTTCGTCCTCTCCAAGGTAAGCTGGCACAGGAACCTAGGGCCAGTTCAGATACTCATTTTCAAAGCCACCATATGTCAACAAGGCCTGAGATGGCTTCTGTTTATCGTTTTGGTTCTTCCCTCTTTGCTTCATGTCTTCATTTGTTAAGGTTGGTGTAACAAAACATCAGAGACTAGGTGGCTTGTAAACAATAGAAATTTATTTCTCACAGTTCTGGAGGCCAGAAGTCTAAGAACAAGGCACTAACATGGTTGTGTTCTTGTGAGGGCCATCTTTCTAGTTATAGACTTCTCATTGTATTGTACGGTGGAAGGAAAAACGGTTTCCCTTTTTATAAGGGCACTGACCCCACTCCTGAGTATTCTGCCCTCATGACCTAATCACTCCCCAAAGACCCCCACCTCCTTATACCATCACCTTCAGCTTCAGATTTTCAACATAAGAGATTTGGAAGGAGGGGCACAAACATTCAGACCATGGCAACTCATAAAGATCTAAAAGGTGTCCTAGCAAAAACTGCATAGTGGGAAGGATGACTTGCAGCAACTGGCAGCCCCTGTTTTCCTTTGGTACTTCATCTTAACCCATCTGGCACTAAGACCCCCCCTACCCAGAGTCATGCTGCTCCCATCCTATGCCACCTGGGTAGAGGAGGGCAACATTGAGCTTGATTTGGAGGTACATCCCACTCCGATCAGTCAGCTTTCTCTTCCATTTTTCTGCAGATCACTAGTAGGGAGTTTCTCATGAGTCTAGATATGGTAACCAGGTACCTCATGACATTGGAGGACAGGAAAGAAAAGGAATGTTAAAAACAAGATCAACCTAGGAGAATAAGCAGCTCTTTTGATGCTGTCTGAAGGTTTGCTGTGTTCTGAGCAAAGCATTCAGAACTTAACTGGTAGAACATCATGTGCAAATAGAAACCCCAGATCTAGGCAGTGGAAAGTAAAGAGAAGGCAGAGTACGGGCAGAGAACCTGGAGCTGTAGTTAATGACCCTTGTCTTGGTGTCTAAAATGTAATCTCAAGTGAGGTTTGCCCAAGGATGAATAAAAGGTGTGTGTAGAGGAAGAGAGATAAAGCAGACAAGTGCAATTAGTAATAGCTAATAAAATCTAGGTAAAGAATATGGGGAACTTCATTGTGTTCTTTTTACAACATTTCTGTAAGTTTAGATTTCCTTCATTATAAAAAGTGAATAGCTATAGATATATAAAGTATGACTGTTTAGAGCTCTAGTTTGGTTTTGGGGTTTTTTGTTTATTGGTTATGAGTGGAGTGGGGGAGTGGCTGCAGCATTCAGAATCTTACTTTCCTGACCAGGGATTGAACCCATGCCCCCAGCAGTGGAAGCGTAGAGTCTCAACTACTCGACCACCAGGGAAGTCTCTAAGTTAGTTGCTTCAGTCGTGTCTGACTCTGTGCGACCCCATAGATGGCAGCCCACCAGGCTCACCCATCCCTGGGATTCTCCAGGCAAGAATACTGGAGTGGGTTGCCATTTCCTTCTCCAATGCATGAAAATGAAAAGTGAAAGTGAAGTCACTCAGTCGTGTCCGACTGTTAGCGACCCCATGGACTGCAGCCCACCAGGCTCCTCCGTCCATGGGATTTTCCAGGCGAGAGTACTGGAGTGGGGTGCCATCGTCTTCTCCTAGGGAAGTCCCTAGAGCTCTAGTTTTAAAAAAAAGGAAAGAGGGACTTCCCTGGTGGTCCAGTGGGTGATACTCTGTGCTTCCACTGCAGGGGACTCAAGTTTGATCCCTGGTTGGGGAAGTAGGATACCCCATGCCATGGGATGCAGCCAAACAGAGAGAGAGATGTGGGAATTCCCTGCAGTCCAGTGGTTAAGATTCAGTGTTTCCACTGCCAGGGGTGAAGGTTCGATCCCTAGTCCAGGAGTTAGCTGCGAGCAGGACAACATGGCCCCTCAAAAAAATGCCTATATTATCTCATAACCGCTGCTGTCATATAATCAGAGTCATTAGCTTTAGAAGTATAGAGTGATTTTCTGGCATGCAATCGCAGGCTGGACACTGCTTAGCTACCAGAATTAGTGTGTTTGTCAGATTTATGCAGCAGATAAAGTTAGGAGAAAAGAGAAAACACTTGGGCATAGTCCATCTCAGCTCTGGTCGGGAATAGAGTAAATGGACTTGCTAGAGGCCAAGATTCTTTACCATCTGAGCTAAACCAGGATCTTCATAATCCATGCTCCCAGGGCACAAGTGTCTATGCAGACAACTACAGATGGAGGCCACCTGCTAAGGCCTGGCCATGGTGCTGACTGAAGTGCTCGGATTCCCTTGGAGCCCTCATGGTGCTCATGATCCCTCCATCCACCACCACGGCCTTAGTTTTTGTTTCACAAACTCTTGTTTTCTTCAGTGAAGCAGGCCTGGGAAGTAACCAAAAAGCCTGTTTGTAAACTTGTTCTTGAAGTGTGCTTTGTGTCAGAACAAAGATGAGAAATGCTACCTGGGAGAGAAGACTTTCTTTTCTGGTTGCCCTTGGCACACTGAGTGCATCTTTATTCTTGGCCTTGGGCTGCCTCAGTTGTGTGTCCCCACACAGTTTAGGAATTCTTGGAAAAGAAAAGGGGACCCATGGGAAGGGTGCTTCCACCACAGCAGACATGCTGATGCCCCGCCAGTCTCCTCAATCAGTCCTACAGTCTCTTGCTGCCTGAGGGGGATTTTATCACCATCATTCCCAGAAAGCAAAGCCTTGTGGGGGTGGTCTTACTTAATTGCCACATTAAACCTGGGGGAAGTGGAATTGGTCTGAGCATAGAGCCCAGGCTTGGTCCAAGGGCACGCAAGGCACCTGGGAGCCAGAGCTTGTTATAGGAGTAAACTAGAAGCTGTGGGGGAGAAGACAGAGTTAGAAAGGTTGTCAGGAGGGATTTCATGGGACAGTTGTCAGAGCTAGAGGTGCAAAACAGAAAAAGAGTGAGGGCACGAAGCACATGGAGGAAGGTCAGGAGCCCCAGGAGGAGGAGAACCATAGGGTGGATCAAGACAGGAGAGGGATTCGAGAACTCACAAGTACCATTCAGCCATCCTGTAGTGACAACACTAACCAGTCTCTGCTTGAATGAAGCTGACATCTGAATGGAGGGAGGGGACAGAGAAGAAACTAACCCAGAAATAGCTAGCATGCCAGAGGGGCCAAGAATCCTAAATCCAAAGGAAGTGTAGGGGCAGGAAGTACTAGGTGAAAGAGATGGTCCAGGAAGGTCTTGGTTTCGACATTTGAGCCGAGAGTTGAAAGGAGTGAGCTCTGCCCCTACTTAGGCTTAAGCACTGGGCACTCTGGGGGTAGAGGAAGGCACAAGTGCTGAAACCCTGAGTCAGGTGTGTGCCTGGTGCACTCAGAAGACAGCCAGGACACCAGGCACCTGGGGCAGTGGGGGAGAGAGTGGGAGGTGATGGGGGTCACTGCAAGAGCCTGAGCTTTGCTTGACATTAGATGGCAAGACCTTGGACAGTTCTCCACAGCGATTGAGGAGCGGGCTTAGGTTTTAACATGCTCCGCCTGGTGGCTGTGTTGAGAATTGACTGTGGAGGGAAGTGGGGAGGCCACTTCAGTGACAGAGGGAGAGAGGTCTGTGGACAGGCTGAGATGGTAGCAGTGGAAGCACTGACTTAAGTTTGGTGTCTCTTTAGAAGCTTGGGAGTGGGGCCTCAGTGCAGCAGACCTTTGACAGCACCTTCTCTCCATGGGACAGTGACAGCCTATGCGTACAAGCAGGGTGGGGGGAAACAGTGGAGTGGTGGTAGAAAGGGATTTATTTCTGGCATGACCTTTTACATAACCCCTTCCCAAATCTCAGTTGACTTGAGTTTTACAAACCAGGGAAATAGAAGTCTTCAGTGTTTCTGATTCCTGTTTAAGAGCCCGTGTTCTTCAAAAACATTGAACATCTGGTTTGTACATGGCTAGATGAAAGGCCTTGCGAAAATGGCAAGGCTCATGTTTAGATGTTTTTTTTTCTGGTTTGCTCTTGGGCTCTGCTTAGGCTGCCATGTGGAGAAGATGCCCTCTTCTATGTTGTCAGAGCTGCAGTCGCCCTCACCAGCTGCATAGATTCCCTGTGATTTCCTTGTCTTTGTAATGTTGATCTGAGACTTGGGGTGCGTGTGAGTGTGGGGAAGAGTAATTCCCTTGCAGGGTGGGAGGGGCTGCTGTGAAGAGTAACCTTTGTTTGTTGCCTGATCCTAGGAAGTTGGTCTGATACTCGTGCCCTGCAGGTGCACCTAATCTAGGTTCATTTGGTCCCTTCTACAGAGACTCTCATTTGTTGATGTGGCAACTGGATGGCTGGGACAAGGACTGGGGGCTGCATGTGGGATGGCGTATACTGGCAAGTACTTTGACAAGGCCAGGTAAGACACTTACTCAGAAACCATTTAACTCTCCAACTACCCCGCCCCTGGCACTTTGGCTTTGTTTATCATTTATTAGTTTGGGAATACAGTGATTTAAAAGTTCAGGTCACCAAGTATTCAAGCAGTAAAAAGAAATCATATTTCAGGAAACTGTTCTGGCATCGCTGGTTGGATTCTAAGTGCTGCCTGCAGTATAGAAACTAGTTTGTTAGGATTCAAGTCTTTACCAAGATAGATATCTTCCTGTTTCCCATCTCTAAGTGAGCTTCACTATAGAGTGAACAGATGGTGTGTTCGCCTTTCCATTTGGGACCCCTATATGTTAATAATTAAAGGTCTCTTTTTGGAATGGTTCCACCTTCCAAAAGACAGATTCATGCCTTTATTATAAGGGTGTGTGTCTGGGTGCTGCTGATAGAGAGCAGCAAAGTGGCATGTCCCTGTTGTATGGTAAGTCGCTCTTTAAAAATTTCACTAACAGCATTTTTCTGCACCAGCAGTGGAGAAAGCACAATAAAGTGCTTCCAGAGGGGCCACCTGGGCTGGAACCTGGGACTGAGGGGCCACAGACTCAGGTGCCCTGGGGGAACCGTGGGACTAGAACATACACTCCATGATGTGCTTTCTCCACTGCTGGAACAGTTGTCCTGCTCCATTTCCCATAAGACTGTTGACCTTTTTCATCTCTCCTTTTTGCCTCTGTTAGTCCCTGTTGTGTGGTTAATAACTTTTTTAAAAGTTCACTTACAGCCTGGGGTCTGCATTATATTTTATTGGTATAAACATTTCCTGTTTCTGCTGTGGAGGAGTTTAATATTTACAACAACATATGCTCCTGAAGTAGAATGTTTTGATTGTTATGGTTATTGTAAATAAATTTGTAAGATCAGAAATAGAAGGTAGATGTGCTTTAAAAAGAAGCTTACCAAGAAACTGTATATGTGAATGTTTGGGTGTTTAAGGGCCTTCTCTGCATCCTCTCTGGTTTATTGGACCCAGAGAAGTGGAAGAAGAACCTAGAAATAGTGTTTGCAGCTAGAATGAGGGAACTAGCCAAAGGTTCAGCCCATCTCATGAAGCCCAAGCTTTTAAAGCTGCGATTCCTCAGCTGTTGAGTTTGGGCAGCTTTGACAAGGGAAATTGTCGCATAGGAACCTGCTGATCTGAAGCACCTGCTTCATTCTCTTCCTCTGTTTCTCTTTGTGAAATGTACTTGTTCGAATGGCTCAGAGGATCCCCAGGAAGGGTCCTAACCTCTCTTGACTTGCCCCAGCTACCGAGTGTTCTGCCTCGTGGGAGATGGCGAGTCCTCGGAAGGCTCTGTCTGGGAGGCCCTGGCCTTTGCATCCCACTACAGTCTGGACAATCTTGTGGCCATCTTTGATGTGAATCGCCTGACCCACAGCACCACTTTGCCTCTCGAGCACTCCATAGATGTCTATCAGAAGCGCTGCGAAGCCTTTGGGTAATTGTCCTATTTGGTGTCACCTTCTTCCTGCTCCTTCCCCCTTCGCCCTGTAACCTGGCTGCTACTTCTGTTGACAGTTGGAATACTTTGGTGGTGGATGGCCGTGATGTGGAGGCACTGTGCCAGGTGTTCTGGCAGGCAGCTCAAATGAAGAACAAGCCCACAGCTGTGGTTGCCAAGACCTTTAAGGGCCGGGGCATTCCAAGTAAGGAAGTGTTGCTTTTATGCTTAGGGTTGTCAGCCCCTGCACAGCACATGAGGGGGAAGGAGGCTGAGGCTCACTGAGCAGACAGACAGCTGACTTCATGTGCAGTGATTATGCTTCTAACATGTGCCAGATGCTCTCACTCTCATTGATGCTTGTAAATAGCAGATCTGGTCAGGGCTGGGGACGGGAAACCTAGACGCCCAGCGAGTGAGCACCAGGGAGCAGCTGGGAGGATAGTCCATCAGTTATCAGACCAGCAGGGAACCATCTCCACGGGGCATGCAGAGTGAGAGAGGGTGTGTGAGCAGATAGGTAAACAGGAATGTGTGCACATGCATGCGATGGCCTGTGCCCACGCCACCTGGGAGGACACACAGGCCACTAGTAAAGTGGTCCCTCTGGGAAAGGCAGCTGTGGAACTGACGGTCAGGGGAGGAGGGGTCTTGAAAGTCATAACTTGTTGCAGATTTCAAAGCGGACAACTAAAGTTGTTCATCTCCAGTGTAAATAGTTGCAGTGGAAGTGATTTCTGGTGTGTTCTTAATATTAACATTTTAGAAGAAAACTATTCTCTGACTTCTCAAAATAGTCTTCTGATACACTCAGTTCAATAAATGACAACTTGCCCAATTTGCTCCTGTAAGAAACCTGGGTATTTCTTTGCCTCCACCTCTCCTTTATGTACCCCCACACACACACACACACACCCACTTTGTCATCCATTCTAATTGATTCTGCTCCTAACGTATGTCTCAAGTCTGTTCACATCTCTCCACCTTTCTTGCCCAGGCCTAGTCTTCTCTCCCTCACTTCAGACTCTTCAAGCCAATCCCCATATGCCTGCCTTGGTGATCTTTCTACAACAAGGATCTGATCAGTTACCTCACCCACTTCCAAACCCTTTCCCATCTTGCTTTGGGCAAAACTCAAATTCTTTGTACCCACAGGATCCTCCCTGCCTGTCTCCAGGCTCGTCTCCCTCACTGTTCCCTCCATTCACCAGCACATTGGCCAGTGGCCCCCTTACGAGCCTCTCAGCCTTTGTCCAGGCTGTCTCCTGCCACCGCAGTACCATGTCAGGCCCCCTGTGCCAGGTTTTTACTCTGTGGCTGACATCTTTCCTTTCCAAATGTCTTTCGGATGACTGAACAGGGGCTCGTGAGTTACAGAATAAATGTCTTTTATCCATTGGGTTACAGGTGTTGAAGATGCAGAAAATTGGCACGGAAAGCCAATGCCAAAAGAAAGAGCAGATGCAATTATCAAACTAATTGAGAGCCAGATAGAGACCAACAAGAGTCTCGAACCAAAAGCCCCTGTTGAAGACTCTCCTCAAATCAACATCTCAGATATAGAAATGACCTCTCCACCTGATTATGAAGTCAGTGATATGGTAGGCAAACTGTTTTTTCTCTGCTCTTGCTAAATACAGAGGACTCTTGTTTACTCTGATTTCCCCAAATGAACCAATTCTTAGGTGGTGTGACATTTAGCTAAAGGTTATAAGCAACAAAGATGGATTTACCTTGTCTTTTAACTATTTTGATATTTATTCTTTGATTTCAAAGTTAACTCGGGTCTGAACTTTTTTACCAGTCAGTCACTACTTATTTGCATCCAGTGCTATGCAGCTTTTGCTTGCTTCCTAAATTCAGTCTGTAATCTGGCAGACCATTGTGCATGAATCTCCATGATTCTCTGTAAACTTGAAGGACAGGGGCCTAGCTGGATTGATGTTTTGGGCTTAATCCATGGTTTACACAAGAAAGAGCACCAGTTCACCAAAGGCCAGTTCTTCAAAAAGGAAACAAATTAGGCATGAAACCCTGAGTAACCCTTTCTGTTTTTATCATGATTTTTGTCTCCTGCCTTCTGGTATATTACAGCAGATCCAAAATAGGCAGGCTCTTCACAACCTAAGGAAACAAGGTGGTGAGCCTGGGAGGAAGGAAATTTTTCTGACCCTTGTTTGTTTTCCTTATTTATTTGGGGACATTTTGAGTGTTACTTATGTTTTCTTAGCCTGGTAGTATGGATTACTAATAAATGAATTGACTTTGAGAAATTAGAAAGCAAATTTAAAAGCAGAAGAAAGGTATTAATAAAAAGCACATATTAACAGAAGGTACTTTGGTAATATGTGTTAACACCAACTGTTCACACCCTTCAAAGTAGAAGTGCAACTCACAGGTATTTATCCTACAGAAATATCCGTGCAAGTGTGCAGAATAGAATGAATGTTGATTCTAGCATTGATTATGGTGAAGTGTTTATGTCTAGAAAGTATGTGAGATTATTGTAACTTTTTGTTTGAAGTGTGTATATTTTATTAATAGAAATTAAGGACACAGGCCAATTGATTAAAAAGTTAGTAAATTAAAGAACAAGAAGTCACATTAATACACAAATCTAGGAGTTGGCTCTCTGAATTACTATTAAACAGTAGATAAGCTGTTATCCAGTCTACTTAAAGAGATGAAAACTATAAATGAATAAAATTAGTCATTAGAGGAGATAAACACAAATCGAGAGAACATTCAGAGAATTTTGAGAAAACTATGCTAATTGGTTTGAAAACCTGTTTAAAAAATGGACCTTCTTAAGGAGTACATAAAATACCAAAGTTAAGTAAAAATAGACAAAATGCTTAAGTAGGTCAGGGACTTCCCTGGCGATCCAGTGGTTAAGACCACGCTCCCAATGCAGGGAGCATGGATTTGATTCCTAGTCAGGGAACTAAGATGCTGCATGCTGCACAGTGTGGCCAAAAATAAAAATTTTAAAAAACACTTGAGATCAACAGCCATTAGGAAAATTTGAGAAAACTGTCTAGGAATTATACCTCCAAAGTGCCAGGTTCAGTTACTTACAAGAGTGACTTAATTTTAACCTTCAAGGGATAGATTAATTCCTCTGCTATTTCAAACCTTTTTGAATATGGAGAAGGTCATTTATGAAGCCAAAATGTTATAAAGCTAGCCAAAAGGAAGAAACTACAGGCCAGCCTAACTTAGAAATATTGATTTAAAAATTCTAAATAAGACATTGCAAAGAGTTGGACACAGCTGAGTGACTGAACTGAACTAATGGAACTGAAATAAGACATTCACCAGCCTCAACGTCTTTAGTGCCTTAAAAGAAGTATCAGAATCAGTGAAATTCAAATTAGTAATGCAAATCATTCACCAATATTAAGAGAGGAGAAATTGTGGTCATTCACAATAAAAGACTCCATCCTAACAATGAGAACGCAAGCCTATTTGCAGGTGGTAGAGTTGTATGTCTGGAAAACTCAAAAGAGAATTGAAATCAGAATGAGTAAGAAAAGAAATAAGAAAATATGTTAGAAATAAGAGTCTAGAAAGAGAGCTTGTAGCTAAACTAATATATAAGGATTGATTGTTTTCTCATATTAATACAATTGAGAGATTATTCCTTTTTACAATAGCAATAAATGTAAAATAACTAAAAATAAATGCATATGGTCTATATTGAGGTACTTATGAAACTATAGCTTTAAAAGCTCACATGCCTTGTATGTATGAGATGCTCTGTGAGTAGACCATTCTCAAAAGGATACTTCACAACCCTATCATTTCCCTTACCTCTGGAGAGAGGAACTGGGAGAGCAGGAGGAAGATGGCCTCTTCATTCAATATCCTTTCATAACTTGACTTTTGTACTCATCTATGTGAATTGCCTGTTTAAAAAAATATTTTTAAGAGTGTTTAGATGAATGAACAAAGATAAATGAAGAGGCAAACCTGATTTTTTTGATAACAGCTTTATTGAGATAAAATTTTCTCTACAATATACCCATTTGAAGTGTACAGTCCGATAGTTTTTAGCATATGACAGAGTTGTGCAACTATTACCACACTGAATCTTAAAGCATTTCAGTCATCCCATAGAGAAACACTGTATTCACAAACATTCCTCTCCATTCCCACCCAGCCCCTAGTAACTTCTAATTTACTTTCTGTGTCTGTGGAGTTGCCTATTCCAGACATTTCATATAAATGAGATCATCTAATATGTAAACTTTATGAGTCTGCTATTTATCCATTCATCTGTTGCTGCATATTTGGGTTATTTCTACCTTTTGGCTATTGTGAATAATGCTGCAATGAACATTAGTGTACAGCTTTTTGTGTATTTGTATTTTTCTCTTGGGTAATTACCTAGGAGTAGAGTTGCTGGGTCATAATTGTAATTCTATGTTTAACTCTTAGGGAATATCAAATCTGGGGGTTTTTTAATAGAAAAAATATAGTAAAGACGTCAGTTTTCCCCCAGATTAATCCATGGGTTCAGTCCAGTCTCATACAGTATGCTAATGGAATTATTTATTATTTGTATAATGATTCCAAAGTTCTCCCTTTTAATATTTACAGTGAGTATTATCATTTTTAAAAACTACTTATTTCTGTCTGTGCTCTATCTTCGTTACACATGGCCTTTCTCTAGTTGTGGAGAGCAGGGACTACCCTCTAGCTGTGTTGTGTGGCTTCTCACACTGTGACTTCTCTAGTTGCAGAGCATGGGCTCTTGGGCACGTGGGCTTCAGTAGTAGTGCATGGGCTCAGTTGTTGCACAGCTGTGGAATCTCCTAGGAGCAGGGATTGAGCCAGTGTCCCCTGCATTGCAGGGCAGATTCTCAACCACTGGACCACCAGGGAAGCCCCTGTTACCAGCTTTATAATTAAAATAAGTCACAGAGGCATTTGCATGTTTGGAAATTTAAGTTTTATCAACTATAAGAATGAGACAAGAATAAATTTATTTTTGGGAAATTGATACCCAAGTGAGCAAAGTATGGATGTAAGATTGGCTAGCAATCATGTTGTTTTGGATTTTTTTCCCTTTTGGTCGCATGTGTGGCATGTGGGATCTTAGTTCCCATCAGGGCTTGAACCTGTGCCCCTGCATTGGGAGCACAGAGTTTTAACCATTTGACCACCAGGGAAGTCCCAGCAGTCCTTTTTTATTACCCCAAAGGAGATTTTCGGTGAATTACAAATTTGCTTGCTTCATTAAGGAGGATGACAATTCATAATTCTACCAAATTTCACCTTTCTTCTAAATACATTCTAAGAAACTCTCCTGTTGACTTTCAGATAGCTACTCGGAAAGCATGTGGTTTGGCTCTGGCCAAGCTGGGCCATGCAAACGACAGAGTTATTGTGCTGGATGGTGATACCAAGAACTCCACCTTCTCTGACATATTCAAGAGAGAACACCCTGAGCGCTTCATCGAGTGTTTTATTGCTGAGCAAAACATGGTACGTGTGTGGAACATCACTTTGAGTCATCTCATTGACAAATGGTTATCCACTCGAGGAGGCCTGCCCCCCTTACAGTTTTTCTTTCCACTTACAAAGGCAAAGGGAGTGGAGGGAAAAAGTCTCAGGGGAAACAAGTAGAGAGCAGTCAGGAAGAGTATGAGGGGTGGCTTCCAGGATTGCTGGGATAGGCATGGTTAGATGGCCCCACACTTTCTCCAGAGAGTCTGCGGGCTGCAGCCATCTGACCTCAGGGCTCCTAGTCTGAAGAATGTCTAGCTCCCTAGTAGCTCTAGGTGGCCCCTGGGATGTTGTAGGATTGCCTGGCTGTGGCCAGTAGGTGCAGAACCTCAAGGGATTGTGGTTTGTCTCTCCACCTTGTAGTATGGGGCCTAATATATCCTAGATATTTCAGTGTTCATGCAAGTAAATGCCTTGACTTCTAAAGTTCTGCACCAGTGCAGAGGATAGCACACATTTACCCTCATATCGCAGAGGCCAGAAACAGCACTGACCAGAAAGCTATGGGCCAGCAGGCCTCACGTGACCAGAGATATTTTGTTTGGAACAAACAGTATTTACAAATATTTTAAATTAGTTGCCAGCTTTTTAAAGTCAGGAAATTTTTATATGGAATCCAGATTTCTGGATTTTTCTTAAAGAATGGGAAGATCTGGCAACACTGGAACAACATTCCCTCCTTCCTGCCACCAGTTGGCTGGAGTCAAGCAGGGGCCCTGTTTAGATGGGCATCCACAGCCATCTCACCATGTCCCTGCCTCTTGCTGGCCTACTCCTTTGTTCATGGTGCTTCCCTGGCCCTATCAGTGTTGGAATCTAAGCCCCTCTGTTCAGTAAAGCAGGTCACTGCAATTGTAAGGATATGAGCATTTTTCAGTGGGTCTCATTAACCTATTTCCATTTTTAATGGAAAAAAAAATACAACTCATTTTTCTGAATTGAGCCTCAAAAAGTTTGCTTCCCTATGCATTGATTCTTTCAACCAGCAACTGAAAAAAAAAAACCTAGTAAAGAAGCAGCCACCAAGTGAATAGTGTCCTGTGCTGCCAGATAAAACTGGTGGCTTCAGGGAGAGCATGACTAGGGCCAATCAGGAGCAAGCTCTCAGAAGAGGTGACATTTAAACTGAGACTTAAGTGACAAGGAGTCCGTCACACGCAGATCCAGGGATAGCATTCCCAGCAGAGCGCCCAGCTAGCTCTGCTGCATGCCCAGATTGGAGCTGTTCAGGGAGCAGAAGGAAGGGCCTGAGACTCTGGTATGGAGAAGAGCTTGTTGAGGGAAGTGGGGTAGTGGCAGGAGATGACAGCTTGGACCAGGTCAGTAGCTGTGGGGTTGGGGAGATGCATACTCATGTAGGGTAGATGACCGGGTGTAACCAAGGCTGGCAATGGGCATAGGCCAGAGCACCTGGGAAACAGACAAGACTAGAGCAGGAATGGGTTTTGGGGACATAGGAGCCCTCGCTGAGCCCTGAGGGGTTAGACTACCTCTTAGACTGGGGGTAGGGGTTCCAGGTAGGTCAGAGGATAGATCATTTATCTCCAGATGTGTTTGCTTTCCAAACTGCTGAATGTCTTTTTCTAAGTAGATCTAAAAGCTTTAAGTTAACATCTAAATTTTTCATTAAATTTTTTAAGTTCACATCTAAATATATCCTTGGTATCTAGATTTAACTGATGCCGAGGATGTAACTTCCCATATGTTGTAGTTTGTGATACTCGAATACTTAAATCATCCAGTTACACGAAGGCTCTCTTTGTCAGAAATTAAATGTTTTTCTACTTGAATTCTTACTTCCATTTTACTTCTTATTCATGAAAGCCTTTTACTGTTAATTCTGCAATAAACTATGCATATACATTGATGGTTTTTAAAATTTGTTTCCTACATCCACAGGCCTTAGAGCATTACCATTTTTTTCTTCTGGATTGAGATATGGCTATAATTTTTAGCTTGTGTAGCAGTAGTTAAGTACACTTATTAGAGCTAGAATGAGATAAGATTCAGAACAAAATCTATTTGTATTTAAATGATGTAAGTGCCGGAAAACCTTATTCAAGTAAATATGGTGCTGGAAAGAGTAAAAATTTTGTTGCAGCAACGTCATTCAGTTCATTTGAATCCCGTTCCAACTATAAGCCAAAAATCACACAGTGATCTTTCATGTCCAGTTGTTTGTGGAAAATTACTTGTAAAGGATTGACACTTCAGTTAGGTTCTCTTTCAGTTTTGTTAGAAGAATTGGAAAACCCCTGACTTACAGAAGGATTTGTTATCCAGTCTTTTGAGCTTTGTAGTTTTTCAAGGCTGCTGTGATTATTTCAAATTATTCTTTCTGTTTCTGGGGCTCTTATATTCCAGGATGTTGCCCCACTGAAGGAGCAACCCGAGGTGGGTGAGACTATACATTTTGGCAGTTAGTTGCTGGGAGGTGATTATCAGGGAGACGGTGGGAAGGAGGCCCTGGGCCCTTTCCCTAGCAGGCAGATATGGGAGTCAAGGATCTTGATGTTGAGACCAGCCACAGCCATGCACCCTTTGAAAGGTCTTTGTTTACCTCTGAGATACTCATCTTCTAGTTTGAAGGCCACCAGGGTGTGTGAGCCTGGCTTTGCAGGAGAGGTGAGCAATAGAGAGACAGAGGAGACCTTAGCATCATGCAGATCAGAGTGACACCATGGGACCCCATGCTGGTTCCCTGTGAAGGGGGCAGATGAGGAGGAGTGTGGCACTCAGCCCCAGGACTTAGTCCAGGTGCACCTCCTGGCAGCTCCAGCCAGGGAGGGAGCAGCAACATCCAGTGAGGCAGGCAGTCCCTAGTGCTGGATGCTCCTCAGAGGTCAGATGTGATGCAGAGGAACTCAGGCGACCTCTTGCATTTGGCAGCTTCCAGGTCCCTCATGGGGATGGCGGCCTAGATGAAGGAGAACGTGCAGAAAGTGGGAAATGAGAGAGTGTGCAAGGTTTTCCTGGGAAGGAGAACATGGACGAAGGGCAGAATCTGGAGCAGGAGTGCAAGGGGAAATTGAGGGAGAAACTGAGGTAACGTGGGAAGGGAGGGGACAACTGCATGGTCAGAGAGCCCCTTGAGAAAGCAGGAGAAGGATGAGATTCAGCAGGGTGGGAAGAGGGGACAGAGGCAGGAGACGAGGAGAGTGGGAAGGAGACCCACAAGGACTGCAGGGCAGCCTTGAGTGTCCCGAGGTTCCCCAGCTTGGATTTGAAGAAATGGGGCCACGACTTCAGTTCCTCTCGTTTCTGGCAGTGTTCAGGGGACACGGTGAATTTGCCAGGTTTGGGATTTTCCCAGGTAGGTGGCTGGAGGAGGGGTGTGGCGAGGTGAGGAGGTGCAAAGGATAGGTGATCCTGAGAAGCATACACTCTACACTGGGAAACAGGTTCTGATTCACCTTTTTTGTGATGCAGGTGAGTGTGGCGCTGGGATGTGTCACCCGTGGTCGCACCGTGGCTTTTGCTTGCACCTTCGCTGCCTTTTTGACCCGAGCCTTTGATCAGATCCGGATGGGAGCCATCTCGCAAACCAACATCAATCTTATTGGGTCCCACTGTGGGGTGTCCGTAGGTATGAGTTCTCAATGCCATCATCTTAATTGCCCTCCTCCTTTAGAGAAAGATCAGCATGTGAGCAGTTGAACTGCCCAACATAGAGTTCTGTGATATTAGTTTGATTATTTGTAACCTGTTTTTTTTTAAGGGCCATATTGTGTTTCAGAAGTTCCAGAAACTGGGTAACTTTTTAGCTGATCGCCTGGTATTACTGTAAAGTGCCCATTGTTTCAGTCACTGAGAAATACTTATCCTGAGTGCCTCTTCTGTGACAAGCCACATACTAGGTAGTGATTGGGCCACTCTGGCATCACAGAATTCTTTCCTGCTGTTTGGTCGCCTTAGTCTGAGTTGGGACAGACAGCTTGCCAGGGGTCTCCTGGGATAAGCAGCCTGGTCAGGTAGAATGAATGGGAAGCCTCAAGGCGGCCAACATCGGGGCATTAACTGTGGATGAGAAACAGGGAAGCCAGGAGGAGGATGGAGGTGTGCGTTAGCACTGGATAGAAAATGGAACGAACCTGTAAGAGCCTGAGCAAAGACGGCAACATCGCTGACAGGAGGAGTCCCAAACTGCATGAGAAGCAAAACGCCAGTGCCCAGTGGTTTCTTGCCTAGGAAACATCTGGGAGTTGTGTTTGTGGAGGATAGCAATGGGGACTCTAGAAAGATGGGGCACCTGACATGCCTGTGGCAGGGCAGGTCATCAAGGTAGATGTGACTGACAGCTGACCCTTGCTGCCAGAAGGCTGGAGGGGAGGGCTGGAACTGTACGTCTGGGTGTTGTCCCAGGGACTTCCAGGGAGAGCTCGACTGGCAAAGGAGACTATGGGTGGGCCAGATTCAAGGGAAGAGAGGAGGGCCTGCACAGGGGCCTCTCCTGGGGCTGGGTATAAAGTCAGTTTTAAAGTCAGCCAAGTGGAAAAGTGGTTCTAAGTCCAACCCAGAAGAACTGGAGTTCTTTGAAGAGACAATGGTCCCAGTCCAGGCAGTGTCCACGGTGACAGTCTCCTTCCTAGCTGGAAGAGCTCAGACACCCTGGCGTACGTTGGGTTACATGAAGTCCCTGAGTTCCAACAGTACCCCCAGGGCACCCCGAAGGTATGTTCTATAATGCTCAGCTACTTTGAAAGCCATGAGAAATGAGAGACCACTGGAGTCTGAAGACTTTCATCTCTTGATGGAAAAGGTAAAAGAGCAGAGAAGAAACAACAGAGTCTGGAGGGACCCTCCTCGGAGAAGAGGACAGGGGCAGAGACCTGGTACTTGGAAGAGAGCATGGGTCACCTAGGGTAGCAGTACCAGTCACACTGAGTGCCAGATGCTGGCGAGGCTCGAGGCCAAGAAGTGGCTTCTGCTGTGTTGCTTACAGTGTCTGTAGCGACTGCTGGGATGGTGGCCCCCATGGCAGACAGCACAGTCACTCATCCAGTGGAGGGCAGGCTCCTACTGGGGTCTCTTTGTTGAGCTATGGTTTTGCTTTCTCAGGTGAAGACGGCCCCTCCCAGATGGCCCTGGAGGACCTAGCCATGTTCCGAGCCATTCCAAATTGCACGATTTTCTATCCAAGTGATGCCATCTCGACAGAGCATGCTATTTTCCTGGCGGCCAATACCAAGGTATTTCTTAGAAAACACTGGTACAGACAAAAAATGTGTCTGGGCTTTCCTGCTAGTTTGGTACTGATGGTTTGATATTACTTTTCTCATCACAAAGGTAATAGATGTTTGTTACAGGTAATTTGGTGGCTTAGAGGTTAAAGTGTCTGCCTGCAATGCAGGAGACCTGGGTTCGATCCCTAGGTCGGGAAGATCCCTTGGAGAAGGAAATGGAAACCCACCCCAGTATTCTTGCCTGGAGAATCCCATGGACGGAGGAACCTGGTGGGCTACAGTCCATGGGGTTGCAAAGAGTCAGACCTGACTGAGCGACACACACACACGTAATTTAATTGTAGGCTTTTTTTGGCTGCACTGGGTCTTTGTTGCTGCACAGGCTTACTCTAGTTGTGGCAAGTGGGGCCTACTTTCTAGTTGTGGTGCGCAGGCTTTTCATTGTGATGGCTTCTCTTGATGCAGAGCATGGGCTCTAGGGCGCACACGGGCTTCAGTAGTTGCGGCACATGGGCTTAGTCTCTCTGCAGCATGTGGGATCCTCCTGGTCCATGGATCTAACCTGTGTCCCCTGCACTGGAAGGTGAATTCTTAACCACTGGACCACCAGGGAAGTCCTGTAGGATTCCCTTTAAAGATAGCGCCATTACCCCAAAAAGGGTAATGGAAGCATGTAGAACATGAACACATTTGCATTGTAAAAAAAAAAAAAAAAAACAGTGCAGAACAAGGTCAAACTCCCAGCGAACTGTATGGGGTGAAACTTAGGTCAAGAAGAGGGGGAAACTGGGGGGCTCTGGGACCAGGAATCCTTGGCAGAGCCATGGCAGTGGGCTCCAGTGACAAGCCACCAGGTGATACAGCCTGTGTGACTGCCACCTTGTGATAGCCAGAAAGCTGGAGAGTTGTCAGCTGCAACTGGAGATGAACCCTAGAATCCCCAGCCCTGGCCCACCCTCCTCAAAAACTGCTTATAAAGGTAAAAGTCTGACTTCTGCCCTGCCTACCCCTCCTGAAGTCTCACCCAGGGGCATCAGTTGGACACAACCTGGCTCCTGTCCAGAACCCAGCTGCAGGGGCTTCCCTGATGGCTCAGTGGGTAAAGAATCTGCCTGCAGTGTAGGAGACACAGAACCCTGCAGCTGTAAGAAAGTTTAGGGAACAGAATCTTTACGTTTCCAAACTCTCCAGCTAGCAGTCACTGGACTCACCTCACCACTACCACCCCCCAGCCCTGCACACAACCCTGTGCACGGTTGAGATGGGTCATGCAACATGCAGGTTCCATTCCTAGTGCCACCTGGGAAGCCCCTTAGACAGAGGAGCCTGGCGGGCTACACAGTCCATGGGGTCACAGAGTTCAACATGACTTAGCATGCATGCACACAAATTAACAAATACTCTATAGATATTTGAGTATTTGTTTATAGTTCTATTTATATGTTCAAGGTGATGACGATGAAAAGAATTGACATCTTCTCATTGGAAGACGAGTAATTTTATGTTCTGGTATCTAAGGTATTTCTAAGAATGAAGTATTACATGCTGTTGTGACAAAAATTGCTTACCATTATGTTTTAGGGTTTCTATTCAAGGTAAGTAAGTGCTCATGCCCCGAGTTTATGTTTGGTTGAGACAAATTGGTGTGTATCTGAGGAAGCTTTCCCAAAGGGGTGAGCATGATAGCATGGCGAGCTTGTCACTGGGCATCCAGCAGCTTCCCTCACAGGCTTTTGCCTCCTGATCAGTAACACCTGACCTGTTGCCAGTGGTTAGAGACGGTTATCCCTCGCTCCAAAATGCACATTGTGTTTTTCATGCTAAGAATTGTTCAGTCCTTCCCAGCTTCCTTTTAAGGTTTATTAGTTGGAAATTTAGTTTTATTTTCTAAACTGTGGCTCTGGTATTCATTTGCACCCTAGGGAATGTGCTACATTCGAACCAGTCGGCCAGAAACTGCAATTATTTACACCCCACAAGAAAGCTTTGCGATTGGACAGGCCAAGGTAAGGCCTTAATTAAGTTCTCCTGTATCTTCCAGTATTAGTTTGTGTTGGGAGCACTGTTCTTTACAGCCAGAGTTAGGGGCCCCAACAGTTGAGGCTTCATTCTTCCTTTGTTCTAGTCTTTAAAAAAAAACATATTTCCCTGCTTTTCTTCAGAAAGTAATATTCTGCCAATGTCAGCCTGAACTTAACTTTTCTCCTTTCTGAAAGGAGTCTCTGTTGAACCTTTAAAGATAAATAACTTGAAGACTCTTGAGTTGCTTGGCTGTACGTTACCACAGACAGCATCAAGCTAAAAAAATAATAGAACCCATTTCAAATGAGTAGTAGATCTGTTAGGTTATTGTTTTGCCCATCGGAGGCCAGGAATATAACAAACGTGAACCATCTTGCCTCTGGCCATTGTGTGGCCCTGAGGTTGGTTTTGTGGGATGTGGCCACACCTTCAGCCCTGCTGGGTGCTTCCTATCTCCTGTCTCCTTGAGAAAGCCTTGGAAGCACAGATAGTTAGCAGCTATATTTTGAAGATGAGGGACAAAGAAGGGTGAGTAGCAAGCCCAGTCAGCAACCTGCTGTCTATGGGCCTGCCTTTCGGAGTTGTGCATGAAGAAAGCCAATAGCATCTGTGGAGAAAATACATGATTGTCCACCACCTAGAGGGTAGGCCTTACAGATGTTTGGGCATGTTTTCTTCCTGACTTTTTCTAGGTGTATATCTTAGTTGAGATCATGTTGCATAGGACTGTTTTATGTCCTGCCTTTTATCTTCTAAGCCTTTTAGAATACTCTTCTTAAGTATGTAAAAGAATGATAGTCACTATTAAAGGAGCAATACATGACTTCCAACTTGATAAAGGACTAGGTTGCACCAGAATTCACAGTGGTAGTGCTCAGAATGAATAAATGAGCCCTGAATAGCTTTAGTGCCACAGGAGAGCAGGTATATTCAGAACAGTTCCTAGCCCCCCATAGTTTCATTCCACTGAATGGAAAAGCTGAACTATTCACTTCAGTGTGAAGTACAGGTGCTATTGTTCCATGGACTCCCACTCAAGGCCATCTGTTTGCCTCTAGGGGTGGCAGGGAGGGTGTCTCGGTGACAGTCATGTGGTTTTCAGAGTTTTCACATCTCTCTTGTCTTTTTTTCCCCGTGATGTTTGTCCTATCCTGACAAAATGAAGTAAATTTCCTGATGTGAGTTAAATTATGTGTGATGATATGCATGGCATGAATAATTCAAGGCTGGGTTTGCAAAGGGGCATACAGGGGTATGTGTGTATATTTATATATACATATACATATATTTACATATACAAAGGCTAGGACATTCTTAAAGGATGGGGCAAGTGGTTTGAAGCCCTAGATATCTAGTCATAGTGGTGCTTATGCTACAGGGAAACCTATAGAGAGGAACGCAATGCAGACTAATTTCAGATGCCTTTGGTTGGGTGACTTTGAAAGAAACAAACCAATGAAAAACAGAGCAGAGAACCCTATCTGCTTACAGACTAGCAAATGGTTGGGAGCATGGGCTTTGAATTCATATGGGTCTGGCTGTTGGTCTCAACCCTGCCCTGGGCGAGTTCCTCCTGTTCTCAGGTTTGCTTTCCTCAGTCACAGAATGGGCCCACTAATGCATGGGTGTCACAGGGCACTTGGGCATACAGGGTTCTTGGCACAGATCACCCAAAGATGCTCTCAAATAGCCCTCATTAGCACGTTCATCATCAGAGTCCAATCTGCATGGATACCTCCAGAAAGAGGTCTAAGCAGTCCAGAGGTGGTGCCTTTTCAGATCCCTTGGTGGCGGTGAGTCCACACTAGAGCAGATGGGCTGTTGAATTTGCTTCTGGTCTTCTGTCTTTCACATTCCAGTTGGAAATCCACCTGCTTTAGTAAAGGGTCATTTTGCATACTGTAAAAGAACTTAGTGATTTGGCATTGTAAATCATGAGGAAAGGTAGACAAATTTGTTAAATAAACATGAAGTGGGGCTTATTAAAGAGAGCAGTCCTTATTGGTCAGTGTACTGACTCAGCCTTTCGTATAGTGAACTATTAAGCACTGAAATTGGTAGGTTCGAGAGAGCAGACTGTCCTCCACTTTGAGACTCAGTCTGTGTAGTAAGCGCAGCATTTTTGTTTTGTGGGTGCAACACCAGGTCATCCGTCAAAGTGTGAACGACAAGATTATGGTTGTCGGAGCTGGAATTACTTTGCACGAAGCCTTAGCTGCTGCTGATGATCTTTCCAAGCAAGGTCAGTTGGGGGTTGCTGAACACTGAAGTTCGGGCTGGAAGAGGTTGGGCTGCCTGTCTGCCCCAATGCATCTTTTTAGTCTAAGTCTGCTTGATACACTAAGCTGGTTATTGCTGTTTTCTAGATATTTCTATCCGTATCATTGACCTGTTTACTGTTAAACCTCTGGATGCTGCCACCATCATCTTCAATGCAAAAGCCACAGGTGGCCAAATTATCACAGTGGAGGATCACTACCCAGAAGGTGTGTGCAAGCCTTAGGGGGGACCATTTTGAAAGTCTGCTTTGGTGGAACATGTTTTGTTTTCCTTGACCAGAAGTATGCCATGACCATGGGCAGTCCCTCCAGCAGACTACTCACCCTGTATTACTTGCTCTTCGCAAGGCTGTGGGTCTAGGGTCTCTTGCCCATCTATACTGGCTAAGGGAGGTCCCATGTCCATCCTCGTTGGTGTGTACTCAGCACAGTGTGCCCTGCCTGGTCCTTGGGTGGCTCAGTGGCAGTACAGAGGAATGTCTAACTTGGCATTGTGGCGGGAGGGATCGTAAGAGGCTTCACAGTTGCTCTTGTGTATTGACTGATTCATAGTTTGCCCCCTGCAAAAATGCAGACAGTACCTTGCAAGCAGAGAACACAGCAAATGCAGGAAGTGTGACCAGGGAGAGGGGGCTGGGCAGTGTTCGGCCTGGGAAGGTCAGGTAGGGCAGAGGAGTGAGTGGGGAGCTTCATGTGTTCGTGTGTCAGGGGCTCCAGAGCAAGCCTGTGGTCTGCAGGGAAGCACTCTCCAAGGAAAGGGCATACACCGGGACCCCCAAGGGCAGAAGACACGGGTCAGGGGTGAAGACCCCCACTCCTTTGGTTCCCTCCCTGCCTCCCTCCCACCCCCCTCCCTCCTTTGGGGGTCCCCCAGCATGCTCCCTTAACCAGCAGCAATAGATGTCCCCCTGGAGACCTAGGGAACCCACTCCAGACTCATTGCCGCGAGTATTATTGAGGGCTGATGGCTGCCAGGCACGTGCCAAACTTCCCAGCTCCCAGAGGAAAGCAGGTGAGCCCCACAAACCACACTGTGGTGCCAACAGCTGAGGAACAGAGACCACTCTTGGCAATAGGTAAAGTGTCTCATTGATGTCAAGGACTCGTACCAGCCTACTGCCTGGGCACCACCCCCAGGCCAGCCTTGCACGCCGGCCTTTCTGAAGTCAGCAGCTAATTCTTGGGCTCCTGACAGGTTTGAGAATCTGAGCTCCAGAGATCCTTGCATCCATGGAGCCCCAGTGGAGATAACCCCTGCCATAAGTGGGGCTGGGAGCAATTTTAAGACTTGCACTTTTGAATGAGAACTCTTCTGGCCAGTTAGGGAACGGTTGTTTATAAATTAGTGCCTAGTGAGAAACATTTCTCCCTGGGAACCACATATTCAAAGGTCTCTACATGATGGGGTTTTGAGGCTGGCTGACTACTTCCAGAATAGATGCTAATATCCTTTGCTTCTCCAGGTGGTATCGGGGAGGCCGTCTGTGCAGCCGTCTCCTTGGAGCCTGACATCATGGTCCATCAGCTGGCAGTGTCAGGGATCCCTCGGAGCGGGAAGCCCAGTGACCTGCTGGATATGTTTGGAATCAGTTCCAAACACATCATATTGGCTGTGGAACGAATTTTAATGAAATAGCTTAGCTGTTGGCTTTGACTAACAGATTGGCCTATTTACCTTACCTTACGTTTATGCTTGTTGCCAAATGATCACTTAAATCTATGTTATTGTGCTTTATTCTTTTTAAAAACAGTGCAAGTTAACTGCTTTCTTGTTAAGCCATAACTATGTGTGCGTGTATAACTCTTACCTTTGAATCATTAAAGTGGATTATAAGATAAAGTTTGAAGTGACAGAATAGCTAACAAAACAACCACCTGATAGCAAGTTTTCTGATGAGACTAGAGATAATTGGGGTAGAGACCAACATAAGGTAACAGTTTCTTAAATGTGTGCATTTTCCTCATAAGTAAAAAAAAAAATGTGAATTGAATTGTAGACTGCAGTCGCCCAAGTTGGGCAGCATTATACCACCATGCTGCCCACTGATGGCCCGTGCATGAGGTCAGGTGCTGCTGTCCTACCTGCAGCCTTCCAGGTACTGTGTGACTGCAGTTGATGGGGAATTTCCTCTGGTGTTTGCCTTCATCCCTCCGCTCCCGTGCAGAGGCTGTGGAGCAGCAGTGAAAGCTCTTAGGATGTCCTGTGCTGTTTGAAGTGACTGTTCTGTGAAGAGAGGACACGACTAGGTCTGACCTCCACACTGTGCTCTCTGGTCAGATCTCAGGAATGTCTTATTTACCCAATGACAAAGCCAAACTGTTAGCTCAGTTGTACTCATCTACTGACAATATTAAAGTTGACGTTAATAAAGCAATGAAGAACTGGCTAGCTGTTTGCTTTGCTCTGTTTGTGCCTTGTATGTGTGATTTTGTTTGTATGTGTGATTTTGTTTCTCCTTGATAAAATCCTAAATAAGGAAGAAGCTGTTCTTTAAACCAGGAGAGAGATCCATGTCCCCAACAAGCCCTGGAAAGGGTAGTAGGCAGGAGGTAGACCACTAAAGGACAGTATGCAGCCTGAAAAGCCAGCCCTGAGCCAACTCCTTATTTTAGGTCAGAGCATTTAAACCATGTGGTTGGAATACAAGAGAATACCTGCTAGATAAATGAAAGATAGACCAGAGCTTCAAAACTAAAGTTGGCTGGATATATCTGGTATGTCGTGATCCTTATTTCTATCATTCTCACTAACTGGTCATCAAGGGGTTTTTGTTCTAGAATGTGTGGTAGAGATGGAAGAACCAGTCTGCCACTGAGTCGTCTGCAGGGCCTAGTCTTTCTGTTCCTGGCTTTTTTAACTCACTAAGCTGGTTCCCTGGCCTGTAAAATTAGCATGATAGTTAGTATGCTTATTTCATAAAACTTCAAAAACTTTAAAAATAGTTGATATAATTGATAGAAAATATATCGAATGTATCAAAATACAAAATTATTTAAAAATACCAGGGACTTCCCTGATGGTCCAGTGGCTAAGACTCTGCACTCCCAATGTAGAGGGCCTGGGTTAAATCACTGGTTGGGGAACTAGAGCCCACATGCTGCAATGCTGCAAGTGAGTCCTGGTGCAGCCAAGTAAATATTAAATAGTTGACATTTTTCTATAAAAATAACAGTTGATTACAGGGTCATACAGAAAATTGATAGAATGCAAATCAAAATTTTAACCTCACTTAACTGGACATCTCACATTCCATGCAGTTCACCCATTGAAAGAATACATTTTAGTGGTACTTAGCATACTCAAAGAGTTCTATAACCATCACTGTGGTTCATTTTAGGACATTCATATCACTCCAGAGAGAACTGTACCCCTGAGTAGTCTGTCCCCATTCACTGTCCCAGCCCCTGGGAACCACTCGTGTTTACTGTTTCTAGGGATTTAACATATTCTGGACAGTTTGTATGAATGGCATCATACAGTAATGTGACCTTTTTGTCTCCTAGCTTCTTAGCATAATGTATTTCAGGTTCATCTACACTAGAGCATGTTACAAAATTTCATTCTTTTTTATGGCCACATAATAGTCCATCCTCTGTATAGACTGTTTTGTCCATTGGTTTGTAGAAATCTGGATTTTTACTTTTTGTCTATTGTGAATAATGCTATGAACATTCCTTTTCAAGTTTGTGGATTATAGTTTTACTTACATAGGGTGTATATAAAGCTAGGAGTTGCTGGGTCATGTGATAATTCCGTTTACTCTTTTGAATGTGTATGTGTGTGGGTATAGTTAAAGCAGATTCACGAGGGGTGAATGAAACAATGACCATAATGACACCATGACATCTTTAAAGCACTCTAAGGTAAAGCTGTTGTGAACACAGATAAGCTGGGATGTGTGACCATGCACTGTGCACCACACCAGCTTGTATTTAGATGTATAATGCCTGATTTGGTGATGTCCACAACAAATACTGTGCAGCAGTGCACTGTTGAAGCCTAAATGGAGTTCCAAACACAATCCATGATAAAAACTCCATTCCAAAAGCCTGAGTTCAGGCCCCACCGGTGTTGGGCAAGAACAGAAGAGCTGACCTTAGGAATAGGGACTGGGAGGAGAGAATTATGTAGGGATGGGAGTGGCCCAGTTACACCTCCAGGGTGCAGAGTAGCCGAGGTTATAGGGGACAGGAACGCTGTCTACTGGTCTAGGTGCTTAAGTATGTGTCCCTTGATCTGGAGCCACAGACTCGGGTGACCCTGCCGCATGATTCTAATCCGCAGGTTGCATACTCGTGTATGTAAAGCTGAATTAAAGTCACCCGCTTTGACCTCAGTTTCATTTGTCAAAGGGGATGACAGTGCTGAGGGTGGGGACAGCTTCTCCCATAGGGCTGTGGCCAGGATTTTAGAAATGCCATATAAATGTCCCCACTGAGGACTACCCTAGCTTGTGGCGCGTTTGTACTCCCCAGCAGTGCCCTCCAGACTCCGTACGCACGCATGCACGCCCCAGCCACTTTCCAGCCTCAGTGGGATCGCCCAGGGCTCGGCAGGGAATCGGCCCCACCTTCTCCCTCTTTGGTCAACCCTCTCCTCGGCAGCCTTGGCTGCTCGAACCTCCCCCCACCTCCGACCCGCCTGTACCTACCCACCATTTGGCCACTGCCTGGCGAAGGCCTGCACGCCACCCGCCCCGCCGGCTCTCCGCATACCTTCTGCCCCACTGCCCGGGGCCGGCCAATCCACGCGGCCCGGGTCACGTCATTGGGTTTTGTCTGGTCACTCACTGAGCCTTAGCCAATCAGCATCGCATGCACCACCCTAGGGGGTGGGGCCTCCCTGAAAGGGGTGACTCTGATGGCGTGAGGCTGCAGCCTAGGCCCCCGAAGCAGAGATAGGCTTGCAGTGGCCTGGGTCCCCAGAAGCAAGCCGAATAAGGACAGTGCTCCCAACCGAGAGCTGACAGCTGGCAGAGAGCAAGAGGTATGGCCCTAGAGAAGAGGAAGCTGAGGTTGGTTGAGGTAGGGGTGGACGGGTGGGGTGGGGGCGTGGTGGCAGATATGCATGAAGGTGCACAAAAGGCTGGTGGCAAAGGTGTGCAGCACAAGCCCTCCCGGACATAAAAGGACAGAGAAAGTGATACCACTTGGAGAGTTGGGGTCTGGGAGTGGAGTCCTCCAGTTGGGGCACGCCCACCTACAGACATGCCTCCCCGAGGACAGCTTTACCAGCCACCAGAGAGGAAGACAGTTACATTCTATCTCCCTACTGTGGCACAATACCTTGCTGGGCCATATGCAGGATGAAAAACGAGGTGCCTGACACCCAGTAATCCTGAAATGATCCCTACAGGGTTCCCTGCTTACTGAGAAGAACAAACAGAAAACTTGCAGGCCGGCCACTCAAGCAATAAGGGAGGAGTGTAGTGGAGAGCCCCCCACCCTTACTGTATCCCTGTCCCCTGGGTCATGCAGTAATCGGACCCCACTTAGTGGTCTAAAGGGCTTCCCTTGTGGCTCAGCTGGTAATACACCTGCAATGCAGGAGACCTGGGTTTGATCCCTGGGCTGGGAAGATCCCCGGGAAAAGGGAAAGGCTACCCACTCCAGTATTCTGGCCTGGATAATTCCATGGACAATATAGTCCATGGGGTCGCAAAGAGTCAGACATGACTGAGCGACTTTGACTTCACTCACTTCACTATGGGTCTCGTGGCAACAGGACATGGTGGCAGAGGGTCTGGAGGACAATTGGTGTCCCCTTGCAAGGCATTGGCACCAGGTGAGGTAATGACACAGTCCTCAAAGGACAGAACACCAGCATCCCAGACACAGCTGGGCAAGCTACTTCCGTCAGCAAGGGAGGCTCTGCGGGACTGTCAGCTTCCACTGAGGGCAAACAAATATCCCAAGTCTCGGTTTTAAGGCCCCACTCATCCACGCAGTGGAAGGCTGCACAGGCGCCGGCCTGAAGCCTGATTCTGGGGGAGGTCGCTGAGGTGACTGCACCCGGACTGCCCACTCGAGGAGCCCCTTGGACGGCTAGGGAGCCCGCACCCACATGAAGACAATTACCTGAGGTGAGCTGAGTGCCAGGCTGTGACGGTGCAGGAGCGGCCAAGAGGAGCTACCCCACGCCCAAGGCCAGGGGTGGCGGCTGAGAGGAGCAACCCCATGTCCAAGGAGCGGTGGCTGCGTGGGTGCAGGAGGGCCAAGAGGAGCTATTCCACGTTCAAGGTCAGGAGGGGCGGTGGTGAAGAGATACCCCTCGTCCAAGATAAGGAGCAGCAGCTGTGCTTTGCTGGAGCAGCCATGAAGAGATACCCCACGCCCAAGGTAAGAGAAACCCAAGTAAGATGGTAGGTGTTGCAAGAGGGCATCAGAGGGCAGACATACTGAAACCATACTCACAGAAAACTAGTCAATCTAATCACACTAGGACCACAGCCTTGTATAACTCAATGAAACTAAGCCATGGCATGTGGGGCCACCCAAGATGGGTGGGTCATGGTGGAGAGGTCTGACAGAATGTGGTCCACTGGAAAAGGGAATGGCAAACCACTTAAGTATTCTTGCCTTGAGAACCCCATGAACAGTAGGAAAAGGCAAAATGATAGGATACTGAAAGAGGAACTCCCCAGGTCAGTAGGTGCCCAACATGCTACTGGAGATCAGTGGAGAAATAACTCCAAAAAGAATGAAGGGATGGACCCAAAGCAAAAACTACCCAGCTGTGGATGTGACTGGTGATAGAAGCAAGGTCCAATGCTGTAAAGAGCAATATTGCATAGGAACCTGGAATGTTAGGTCCATGAATCAAGGCAAAGTGGAAGTGGTCAAACAGATGGCAAGAGTGAACGTCGACATTCTAGGAATCAGTGAACTAAAATGGACTGGAATGGGTGAATTTAACTCAGATGACCATTATATCTACTACTGCGGGCAGGAATCCCTCAGAAGAAATGGAGTAGCCATCATGGTCAACAAAAGAGTCCGAAATGGAGTACTTGGATGCAATCTCAAAAACGACAGAATGATCTCTGTTCATTTCCAAGGCAAACCATTCAATATCACGGTAATCCAAGTCTATATCCCAACCCATAACGCTGAAGAAGCTGAAGTTGAACGGTTCTATGAAGACGTACAAGACCTTTTAGAACTAACACCCAAAAAAGATGTCCTTTTCATTATAGGGGACTGGAATGCAAAAGTAGGAAGTCAAGAAACACCTGGAGTAACAGGCAAATTTGGCCTTGGAATGGGGAATGAAGCAGGGCAAAGACTAATAGAGTTTTGCCAAGAGAATGCACTGGTCATAGCAAACACCCTCTTCCAACAACACAAGAGAAGACTCTACACATGGACACCACCAGCTGGTCAACACCAAAATCAGATTGATTATATTCTTTGCAACCAAGATGGGGAAGCTCTATACAGTCAGCAAAAACAAGACCAGGAGCTGACTGTGGCTCAGATCATGAACTCCTTATTGCCAAATTCAGACTTAAATTGAAGAAAGTAGGGAAAACCACTAGACCATTCAGGTATGACCTAAATCAAATCCCTTACAGTGGAAGTGAGAAACAGATTTAAGGGACTAGATCTGATAGACAGAGTTCCTGATGAACTATGGACTGAGGTTCATGACATTGTACAGGAGACAGGGATCAAGACCATCCCCACGGAAAAGAAATGCAAAAAAGCAAAATGGCTGTCTGGGGAGGCCTTACAAATAGCTGTGAAAATAAGAGAAGCGAAAAGCAAAGGAGAAAAGGAAAGATATAGCGTTTGAATGCAGAGTTCCAAAGAATAGCAAGGAGAGATAAGAAAGCCTTCCTCAGTGATCAATGCAAAGAAATAAAGGAAAACCCAGAATGGGAAAGACTAGAGATCTCCAAGAAAATTAGAGATACCAAGGGAACATTTCATGCAAAGATAGACTCAGTAAAGGACAGAAATGGTATGGACCTAACAGAAGCAAAAGATATTAAGAAGAGGTGGCAAGAATACACAGAAGAACTGTACAAAAAAGATCCTCACGACCAAGATAATCACAATGGTGTGATAACTCATCTACAGCCAGACATCCTGGAACGTGAGATCAAGTGGGCCTTGAAAGCATCACTACAAACAAAGCTAGTGGAGGTGATGGAATTCCAGTTGAGCTGTTTCAAATCCTGAAAGATGATGCTGTGAAACTGCTGCACTCAATATGCCAGCAAATTTGGAAAACTCAGCAGTGGCCACAGAACTGGAAGAGGTCAGTTTTCATTCCAATCCCAAGAAAGGCAATGCCAAAGAATGCTCAAACTACTGCACAATTGCACTCATCTCACACGCTAGTAAAGTAATGCTCAAATTCTCCAAGCCAGGCTTCAGCAATACGTGAACCGTGAACTCCCTGATGTTCAAGCTGGTTTTAGAAAAGGCAGAGGAACCAGAGATCAAATTGCCAACATCCGCTGGATCATCGAAAAAGCAAGAGAGTTCCAGAAAAACATCTATTTCTGCTTTATTGACTATGCCAAAGCCTTTGACTGTGTGGATCACAATCAACTGTGGAAAATTCTTCAAGAGATGGGAATACCAGACCACCTGACCTGCCTCTTAAGAAACCTATATGCAGGTCAGGAACCAATAGTTAGAACTGGACATGGAACAACAGACTGGTTCCAAATAGGAAAAGGAGTACGTCAAGGCTGTATATTGTCACCCTGCTTATTTAACTTATATGTAGAGTACATCATGAGAAACGCTGGGCTGGAAGAAGCGCAAGCTGGAATCAAGATTCCCAGCAGAAATATCGATAACCTCAGATATGCAGATGACACCACCCTTATGGCAGAAAGTGAAGAGGAGCTAAAAAGCCTCTTGATGAAAGTGAAAGAGGAGAGTGAAAAAGTTGGCTTAAAGCTCAACATTCAGAAAACGGAGATCATGGCATCTGGTCCCATCACTTCATGGGAAGTAGATGGCGAAACAGTGGAAACAGTGTCAGACTTTATTTTGGGGGGCTCCAAAATCACTGCAGATGGTGATTGCAGCCATGAAATTAAAAGACGCTTAACTCCTTGGAAGGAAAGTTATGACCAACCTAGATAGCATATTCAAAAGCAGAGACATTACTTTGCCAACTAATGTCCATCTAGTCAAGGCTATGGTTTTTCCAGTGGTCATGTATGGATGTGAGAGTTGAACTGTGAAGAAAGCTGAGTGCCGAAGAATTGATGCTTTTGAACTGTGGTGTTGGAGAAGACTCTTGAGAGTCCCATGGACTGCAAGGAGATCCAACCAGTCCATTCTAAAGGCGATCAGTCCTGGGTGTTCTTTGGAAGGAATGATGCTAAAGCTGAAACTCCAGTACTTTGGCCACCTCATGCGAAGAGTTGACTCATTGGAAAAGACTCTGATGCTGGGAGAGATTGGGGGCGGGAGGGGAAGGGGACGACCGAGGATGAGATGGCTGGATGGCATCACTGACGCGATGGACATGAGTTTGAGTGAACTCCGGGATTGGTGGTGGACAGGGAGGCCTCGCGTGCTGCGATTCATGGGGTCGCAGAGTTGGACGCGACTGAGCGACTGAACTGAACTGAACTGACATCTACGCAGTGCCCTGCCTTTCACCTAGGAAATGCAGACAGGCTGGGAATTCAAGCGACCTGGGCATTCTGCAACTGACATGGAGGAATGCTGTGTTTGATTTCCAACCCTGTCAGCCCTGCAGGCACGGGAATTAACAGGCTGCCATGGAAGAGCTGTGGCTGTCATCCTGTGACTTGAGCCGAGAGGTTAAGGCAGGTATCCTTGTCAGTTTCCTCCCAGGGACACTGTAGTCACCGCACAGCCCAGCCTTGGTTCCCGGCATTCCCTCCATGACAGTTCAGGGTAGCAGCCACTCTGGCTCCTTGGGCACTTGCTGCCCTTGGCCCTTCACCCCAGTTGAGCGCGGGGGCAGCATGGTGACTACTGAGACCCCACAGGTCATGAGAACCTCAAGCATAGGTGGTCACTCAGGGATGGCTCGGAGGGCTGAAGGCATGCAGCGAGTACAGGAATCAGCTGCTGCCCCAGACCCGGGGCAAGAAGGGAAGGGGTTGACGTCATCGGAAGCCCGGAAGCCAGGATGAGGGGCCACGAAGCCTGGGCCATCTCTCCTCAAGGTCACTGCCTTGTCATCTTCCGAGTCATCTACCTGTGGTTTGATTCATCAGCTGAGATTTTTATTTCAAAGACTGTGGTTTTGTTTCTAATGTCTAAAGTTATTTTTTAGTTTTAAATTCTGCCTAGACTTTAAGAATTTGTCTTATCTTTTTAATTCCTTCTTGTGTATCTACTTTTTTTAAGTTTATTTTTAATTGGAGGATAATTGCTTTACAATACTGCGATGGTTTCTGTTGTACATCAACATGGATCAGCCATAGGTATACATATGTCCCCCTCCCTCTTGAACTTCCCTCCCACCTCCCACCGTGTGTGTCTCTTTTGGTGTGTCTCGGAGGCTAGTGAAGATTTGGGGAGTTGCAGTAGCCTTCTATCACAGGAATGCAAATAACTGGTAAATATCCATGAGAACTGCTCTCTGATCTCATGAGAATTCAAAGGTACTGTCAGTCTGTTTCAAAGTCCCCCCGATTAGGCACAAGAGTACAGGTGTTTCTCTTTCTCACCTCCTTCCTTTATAGACTGATCCAAGGACCGGGGATATTCAGTGGGACTCACCTCCGATGCTTTCAAGACAAGCTGATGTGCGATACAATGCCCCAGGAACCTCCTTGGGAGCCATATGGAGAGCATAGCCTGCAAAAGGGCTTCCCTGAGAGCTCAGTTGGTAAAGAATCCATCTGGAATGCAGAAGACCTCGGTTTGATTCCCGGGTTGGGAAGATCCACTGGAGAAGGGATAGGCTACCGACTCCAGTATTCTTGGGCTTCCCTAGTGGCTCAGGTGGTAAAGAATCCACCTGCAGTGCGGGTGACCTGGGTTCAATCCCTGGGTTGGGAAGATCCCCGGGAAATGGAAGAGCTACTGACTCCAGTATTCTGGCCCAGAGAATTCCATGGAGTGAGTCGCACAGAGTTGGACATGACTAAGAGACTTTCACTTCACTTCACATCCTGCAAAAGGAGGTCAGGCTTAGAGGCCAGTGTCCCTATCCACCCTTCCCTCCTGCTAGCTAGAGATTCAAAACAAGCTGCTCAAGCCTTCCTGTCCTCATTTGCTCATCTGGAGAAGGGGGTGACATGCTACCAACTTCCTAGAGCTGCCACGAGGCTCGGATGGATGAGTCCAGGCACGTAGCAGACACTCCCAGTCCTTACCGAAAATTATATCATCTGGCCTCTGACAGTGATGCCCTGGGGATGTAACAGGGCCACTCCTCTCTCTGAGGGACCTGCCAGCATTCCATGAGGATGGGTGGTGTTTTCAACATGAGATAGCAGACCTGTCTTCAGCCGGCCCTCTGGGAGTCCTGAGTGGGAAGCCAGGGGTGAGGTGTCCCTTTTAGGAACATTCGCTCTGCCTTGAGCCCGGCAGTATGACCACAGTGCCGCGGGTCGGGGGGAGCCTCCCTCAGCCAGTGGTTTGTTGAACCCCAATGTGTGTGGCAGAGGGATGGAAGCCCCTGCTTGTAGATGATGGGGACCGGTTCTCCTGCTCACTCAGATGCATACTGGGATGGACCTAGTTCCTTTTACAGCCTTGTCCCTCCTTATTATGCAGGTGACCTTTCAAGAGCAATGGTTTTAGGTGGATTCTCAGTTCTTATTTGTGCTTTCCCCATGGATCTGGATTGCTCACCTGCGGGCCACCTATGCATTTAAATAATATAATACACTCTTCTCAGTATGTGATTCCTCGTCTTTTCCCCAACTGACCTGGCATTCCAGGAGGGGCTGGGTGTCTAAGAGGCACTGGCCCCAGTCCCAGCCTACCTAGCCTGAGATCATAAGACCACCCCCCGACACACACACACACACAGTAGTGGGGCCAGCAGCACAGCAAGAATCAGACAGCCTGGGTCCACGAAGCATTGGGTGTGGGAACTTAGAACTTCTGCCCTGAGTCACCTGACTCTCCTCACTTGAGGCAGGAAAACTTTGTGCCCAAGATACACAACCCAGAAATCATCAATCCAGAGTTTAATAATTTGGTCACATAAAACTGTATAACTACTTGACAGCCGAAACCAGCTGGCCTAGTCTTTTGAGACAAGAGACGGGAATCCCACAGTGGTCCAGTGGTTAAGATTCCATGCTTCCACTGCAGGGGACAGGCTCAGTTCAATTCTTGGTCTGGGAATTAAGATCTGGCATGCCACGCTGTGCAGCCAAAAAAGAGAGATCCCTTTCCTCCGCAGCCCCAAAGGTACTTGGTTCTTCTGAGAAGCCAAGGCCATTTTGGGGTGAGGCCCTCACTTCATCTCGCGACTAGCACTGAGCCAGCAGCCCCACGGAGCACTCACCCACACTGTGGCTTCTGTCTCGGAGCTTCCTTGCACCTACTCAGCCCTCATTCTGCCCAGTGAGGTGATGGTCACAGAGGATAAGATCAGTGCCCTCGTTAAAACAGCCAGTGTAAATGTTGACCCTTTCTGGCCAGGCTTGTTTGTAAAGGCTTTGGCCAGTGTCAGCATCGGCAGCTTCATCTGCCATGTGGGGGCTGGTGGACCTGTCCCAACAACTGGTGCTGCACCACCATAAGGTCCTGCCCCCTCCACCACTGCTGCCCCAGCTGAGAAGAAGAAAGAAAGAAAAAAGAATCTGAAGACTCTGATGATGACATGAGCTTTGCTCTTTTTGACTAAACCTCTGTAGTAACTTCCCTGGTGGCTCAGATGGTAAAGTGTCTGCCTACAACGTGGGAGACCCAGGTTCGATCCCTGGGTCGGGAAGATCCCCTGGAGAAGGAAATGGCAACCTTCTCCAGTACTCTTGCCTGGGAAATCCCATGGATGGAGGATCCTGGTAGGCTACAGCTCATGGAGTCACAAAAACTCAGACACAACTGAGCAACTTCACTCACTTTAGTAACACATTCAAGAAGAAACTGAGCTCTTTAGAGAGAGACTGAGAGAAAATCTCTGCAACATATGGAGCACAGGGCTAACAGCCCTGCTATATGCCAATCAGGGTCTTTTGGGGAGGCAACTGCTTAGTATCAATAAACATGGTAAATGCCCATAGGTTTTGACCTGGTAGTTCCACTTAAAGGTAATATCTATCCTGAGGGAGATTTTCAAATCTTCAGAGGTGCTAACAAACAAACAAGAAGAACAGAAAAAGTTATACTACATCAGTTGGGGATTTGTTATGTAAACTATTGTACATGTGTTCTGTTCAATATCTTGTGGCCAGAGATGACATGAGCTAGACTTTTGTGTAGTGGCAAGGAAGACTTTTGCAGATATATTATTGCAGTTAAAATCACACTGAATATACAGGGTGTGTGTTTTTTTAACCTGAGTGAGGAACTATGTAGGTGATCCCATAGAAGAATATAGTTAGAGGTGAGAAACAGAATTGTTAACAGTCTTGCCTAAAACAATGTTTTGTAAAAATCTTCAATTATGTGCTTTAAAAATATCCACGGTGGTAAGGTAAAATGGTCCAGCCACAGTGGAATGCAAATTGGCAGTTTCTTTTAAGGCTAATCGACCACTTCCTTAGGACACAGCACTTGCACTGCTGGGCATTCATGCCAATGAAATGGAAAATTCTGACCACAGGAAAGCCTGGATACAAATGTTCAAAGCAGATTTTTTCTAGAAACCTAAAAGTGGAAACAGGCAACAGTGGGTGAAGGCTTGAACAACTGTGGCTGACCCACACCAAGGAAGAAGGCTAGCAATACACAGGGAGAACTGACTGCTGAAACCAATTGAGATGGATGGATCTCAAGGGCAGTGTGTGATTAAAAAAAAGCACACCCCGTTATCAAATTGCATGGTTTCATTAATGTACTGACGTGTGTGTGTGTGTGTGTGTGTGTGTGTGTGTGTGTGTGGCAAGGTATGCAGCATCCTAGCTACCCATCCAGGAATCGAACCCAAGCCATTGGCAGCGGGAGTGTGGTGTCTTAAACACTGGCGCGCGCGCACACACACACACACACACACACGCACACACACGCACACACACACGGTGTCTTAAACACTGGCGCGCGCGCGCGCACACACACACACACACACACACACACACACACACACACACACGCCCGAGCAGCTTTCCGATGGTACCAATGCCACTTCCTGGTGAGGGCCCACTGGCTACGCAACACGCTGATGCTGGCGCAACAACGGGAGGGGCATTTCCCTGTAACTTCCCGTGAACTTAACTCCTTCAGAATACAAGCTCACACCAAAGGCACACAGCAGGGCTTGGCGTGTACACTCGCGTGACTCTGCACGGAAAGTCTGAATCTCTCAGCAGGGAGGTCGACCAGCCCACAGGACGCCCGCCTAGGGACTGAGGAAAGAGAGCCCGAAGGCCGAGCGGAGGGCGGAGCTCACGCGATCGGCCTGCTCTGACTGGGCCATAGAGGTGCCCGTCACAAAGCGGGACGGGCTTGCTCGGAGCTACGGGGCGGGTCTTCCCAGGAGCCTAGCATGGTCATTGGCGAATCAAGCCAGAAGAGGAGGGCAGGAAGGCGGGGCTCCATGTCTTCCGGTGGGCGGGCTGAGGCGGGGAGCCAGAGATGACCGCCGCGGGGGCGGTCAGCGCGGGGCTCGAAGCGCGGAGATGGCCCTTCTGCTCCGTGTCCCCACCCTCCATCTCGGTACTCGGCCGCCCGCCCTCTGGGTCCTGGGCGGGGCCAGAGCCCCGCAGTTCCCTGGGTTGTGCGCCCTCTCTTGCGGGGAAGGCGAAGAGACTCTTCCCCCGAGCCTAGGGACCTGGAGACCCTGGGGATTCCGTCGGGGCCCGCTCTCGGCAGGACTCCCCCTGATGTACTGAGGGCGTCTGGCCCTCGAGATGGCCCAGGACAGTGTATTGGGGGCGCCCAGTGACCGGGGGAGCAGGGAGGGTGGGCGGCAACCCCGCCAAGATGCCAAAGGGCAGGGTCAGAGGGTCTCCGCTCGGCCCCGCCCTCCAGTCCTGGCCTCTGAGGGCGGCCTTGCCCAGCGCTCCTGATGCCTTCCACCCTCGCAGGGTCTAGAATCTGGCCGCCTCCAGCCGCCCCCACCCCTTGCCCGGCGCACCGTGTTCCACCGCCCGTGAGTGTGACTGGGATGATTCTCTGTGAAGCCCGGATCCGGTCCCCTTCCCCCCGCCCCACACGGAGTAACAAGGGAGAGGTGGGCAGAGCTGAGCCCAGTGCCCAGAAACGTGGAGTCGGCCAGGGGTGCCATGCTTCTGGAGGTGGGGAGGGCCCGAAATAACAGTCTTCCCCCTGTCACTCGACAAGTGTGGCCCGCTGGGAGGGAATCTTGCCCAAGCACTCCTGTTCTCCAGGACCACCTATGGTTGCAGCCCTCAGTGCCTGCTGCCTGCCTCTTCCCTGGAGGCCAAGGTGAGTGAGCCCAGCAGGGAGAGAAACCTCCTGGCTTCACTAGGAGTGGATGCGATCAGAAACCATCCATCCCGACGCTGGTTCTCATGCTGGAAGGGTTGTGAGAACACCTGGAGGGCTCACTCAAAGCCGGCTGTAGGGCCCCGCCCTGAATCTCTGATCTTGCACATCTGGGGTGGGGCTTGAGCATTTGCAACTCCAACAAGCTCCTGGTGCTCCTGCCGCTGCTGGTACAGAAACCCCACAGTAAGAGCGCTGCTCTAGAGGCCTAAGACTCCTAGGTGTGTGCCCCCTGCCTTTCTCCTGGACTGGCTCTCTGCAGGGTCCCGGCAGGGTTGGGAGAAGCATGGAGGCTGGTGGCTCTCGCGAGATCTGTGGCTTCCCGTTGAGCAGTCGTCACCCTTCCCTGCCTGAAGCTGAAGGAGGGGGCTGTCCACAGCCCAGGCTGGATCAGGTGTCAGGTTTGTCGAGTTGCTCAACAGCTCCTCACTTGGACCGATAACATCTGGGCAGGTAGGAGGGTGGGGCGAGAACAGATCCAGTGCCTGGGTGTGGGGATGGAGGAACTATCTGATGAGGCAGAGGAAAAAGGCGTGCATGCCGAGGTCAGGGATGGGAAAGGAACATCGGCCCTGAGACCAAGTGTGGGTCTGGGGGAGCGTGGAGACCCGAAGAGTTTCCCAGGTGGTGCTAGTGGCAAAGAACCCACCTTCTGATGCAGGAGACGTAAGGAGATGCGGGTTCAATCCTTGAGTCGGGAAGACCCGTGGAGGAGGGCATGGCAACCCACTGCAAGATTCTTGCCTGGAGAATCCCACGGACAGAGGAGCCTGGTGGACTACAATCCATGGGATTGCGAAGAGTCGGACACGACTGAAGTACCTTAGCACACACGCAAGGGGGTTGTCTGCCCAGGAACTGCCCTGACAGTTGTCTGGTCTGCAGGTGTGGTCAGCCTTCTCTCGCTGGTGGGAAGCCACTGCCTTTCCTGCCACACGTTCCTCACCAAGAGGATCTCCCAGCTCCTGGGTGATGCTGTCCAGACCTCCTCAACACCCAGCGCCACCACCCACTTCTTTGGCCAGTCTTTGCCGAGGCTGGTGTGTCTTTGGCTCCAGGATGGCCCGCCATCCAGTTGGAGCCACAGATGAAAAGCAATGCCAGTGTCCAGCTGCCCCATGTGCCCAGAACCAGCAGCTCTGGAACCCCAGCCCCTGAGTACATTCTTGCAGTGGGATCATTTTGGGGGTGGGGCGGGGGGGTGACGCTTTGATTGGCATTTACCAAGGCCCTCTCTTGCACCCTTTTCCTTTGAGTTGTTAGTCTTTTCTTATTGACTGGTTCAAGTTCTCTATACATTAATGATATGAGCCCTGAGTCACATCTTGGTAATATTTTTTGCCCCACTTTGTCACTTGTCTCTTGACTTGGTGGTTTGGGGTTTGTGTTTGACTAGGCAGACGATCTTAGCGTTTGTGTCATCAGACTTTCCAGGCTCTTCCTAATGGTTTCTGGGGTTTCTTGTCGGTTTATTTTCTTCCAGTTGACTTAGGGTGATCTTGTCCATTTAAAGTCATCGTGTATAAATTACCCATTGCTGAATAACAAGGGGCTACCCAGGTGATGCTAGCAGTAAAAACCTGCCTGTCAACATAGGAGACATAAGAGACATGGGTTGGGAAGATGCCCTGGAGAAGCCAATGGCAACACACACTAGTACTCTTGCCTGGAGAATCCCATGGACAGAGGAGCCTGGAGGGCTACAGTCCATGGGGTTGCAAAAGAGTTGGACAGGACTGAAGTGATTTAGCACGCAAGCATGCATAGCAAATTAGCCCAAATGGCGTGTAGTCCCTTAAAACAACCAGCACTTGTGATCTCCCAGGTGTCTGAAGGACAGGATTCTAGAAGGCCTGGCTGGGGCTTCTGGCCTGGGGTCCATCACAGGCTGCGGTCAAGGCTTCTCCGGGGCCAGAGCCCTCTGGTCTGCCTGGGGTGTCGGAGCGGGAGGGGGGTAGGCTCTGCTTCTGGAGGGTTCACGGGGCTGCGGCAGGGGACGGTCCCTCCCCACCGGGCTGCTCGGGTCAGGCCTTCCCCAGATCCAGCGATCTCAGAGAGACAGAGCAGCCCCGAGATGGAAGCCAAAGTGTTTGTCTCATAACTCACTCCCTCGCCTCTGCTGTGGTTTTATGGTTCACACTGGTCACCCCGTGGAGAAGAGAGCAGTACCTGCGTGGGCCTGGGTTCTTCACGTTCGTGCCGCATGAGAAGCCTCCAAGGAGTGTCCCTGCCCCTGAGCCCGGGTGTGGGACTCCCAGGCTGCCCAGACCCCTCAGGAATGTGTCGTTTGTGGAAGCAGGGGTGGCAGGTTGCAGCCCGGAACCAAGCCATGCCAGGTGTGTGTTGTACAGGCAGAGTGGCTTTTCACCTTGAAATGGTTGCAGACCAAACACACGGAAAGCCAGAGAAAGAGAGACCATGTGATGATCCCAGCATGGCCCGCAGAGCCCGTGGCGTGTGCCCTCTGCCCTCCTCCCAGGAGTCCGCAGCCCGAAGGGCCATCCCAGCTGGTGGTGCAGCCCTGGGCACGGGTGCAAAAGCTTTCTCACCCTGGCAGCCCGTGCACGCCACGGCTGTGCAAGTGCTCAGGCCTGAGCCCCGTGCTCTCTGACCTCCGAGGCGTCCCCACCCTGTGGTCAGCCCTGCCCGCAGCCCCTCCTTCTCAGGGGCCCCCCGTTGAGGGGGTGAAGGCTGATGAGCCCCTTTTCTTCAATGACTGTGCCCGGTAGCCCTGGGCTGGGCTGGTGCCAGCCTGGGGTGGCAGCTGAGTGTCCCGTTGGTCCCAGGAAGGCGCTCCCGCTGTGCCCATGGGGGACGTGCCCACCGCCCCACCTCCTGGCTGGGACTGAGACGGGACTCCTGGTGACACGCTTGGTGGCTCTGAATGTGTCATGCAGCTTCTGTGGGCGGTGAGGGCTCCTCCTGTTGCCTCTTGCTTCTGGGCAGTGCTGGGGCCCTTGGCGCAAGCTCCTGGCCCCGTCCATGGCCACTACGCTCTTCTTGAGCCTGAAAACCCTGGCCTCGGGAGAGCCGGGCTCTCTGTCTCCGTCCCGGGGCAGAAGCAGAGGCTGAGGCTGAGCTTGCGGGGCCTGTCCTCGGGGATCGTGGACGTGGCTCGTGGGGCAGGATGTGGGGCCACTGCAGGGTCCTGGGGTCTCCTGGAGAGGCTCAAGCCCCCTGTGGTCCCAGATTCCTGGGCCCACTGACTGTTCCCCTATGTAGAGCCGCCTTGCAGCCCCTGAGCCCCAGGCACAAGGACCGACAAGGGGCCGGCTGCCCTGCCATCTTTGCCCTCCTCAGGCCTGCCTTCCTCAAGCCTGCCCTCAGGCCCAGGGCTGCATGGGCAGTGTCTTCCCTCTCCTGCCTCCCAGGCGCTGTGGCTTGTGGAGCTCCTGCAGGTACCCGCCTGGTGGACGGGCACAGTCTGGGCAGCGGCCCAGCCCTGACCCCGCCCCACTGTCTGCCTGCCCCGGGCTTCACCCTCGTCCTCGTCCTCCGCCCGCCGGGCATGATGGTGCCTGCCCTCAGGAGCTCAGGCATCTGGAGCAGCCCAGCCTCTGCCAGTGCTGGGTCCCGGAGTAGTCCCCCTCATTCAGCCCTGCTCCCTGGGCTGAGGCCTCCCTGGGCTCATGGGGACCTTGCAGACATCCGTGGCGAGTGGTGGAGCTGGCTGAGGCCAGCCTGATCTCTGAGCAGCACAGCGTGCCCTTGCCGAGTGCATAAGTCCTCCTGGGGGTGCCCCTGGCCTGTGGAGGAGGCTGCTGTAGGTGGCGGGCCTTGTCCTCTGGGGACCTGTCCACAGCTGGGACGTGGAGCTGGATGATACACACACACAGCTTGGACGTGGACCTGGATGATCCACACAGACGCACAGATGCACACACACTCGAGTTCCTGGCGGCCAGTATCCATTATGTATGTTTGCTGACTGTTACTTGTCCACAGCTGGGACCTGGAGCTGGATCACACACACACACACACACACACACACACACACACACACACACGCTGGAGCTGAAACACACACACACATACACTGGAGGTGGAACACACACACACACACACACACACACACACACTGGAGCTGGAATACACACACACACACACTGGAGCTGGAATACACACACACACACACACACACACACACACGAGTTCCTGGTGGCCAGCGTCCATCACTCTTCACGTTCACTGACCCTGACTTATCAGCTGCTCCCCCCTTGGCTCACTGCCTCCGTCGGGGTTCCAGTGGGGTGCCCGTCAGTGCCCTGGCCCTGCGCCCTCGAGTGGGGTGTGGCTGCCCAGACTGGGGGCCGTGCAGGACTTCCAAGGGTCTCTAGACCTCTGTCGCCATCATTGAAACACCAAGGCTCTCTCTCTGTGGGTGGGTGGCCGTCCCATCCTGAGGGGCACTGTGCCCCTCGCTTCACCTAGGTCCGCCCCACCCTCCTGGGGGAGTGGGCACCAGGTATAGTGGGTTGCAGGGGTGCCCCGGGGTGGCGGTGGGGGGGGCCGGGTGTGGTGTGAGGGTGGTCAGTTCCCCCGTCCCCCTGACTCAGAGCAGACAGGACCTGCAGGATGCAGGGGCCACTCCCCACAGGGTGACCAGACACCCCTTCGCCAGGCTTAGTAGGAAATAAGGGCCCTGGCGGGCGCCTGTGGCTGGACCCCTCTGCTCCGGGGGGGCCAGGTCTCATGCCGCTTGCCCCCAGCATATGGGCTCCTGGTGCCATCTGCGTGTCCCCCTCTCCAGAAGCCCTCCAGAGGTGGCGCCCTGTCTCGCTCCCTCCTGCCTGACTGGTCGAGGCTCTGGCCTGGTCTGGCCCATGGCCTCTCTTCAGGGCTGTCCTCAGGGTCGTTCCCCCTGTAGGTTCCAGCTTCTCCCCTTGCTGCCCCTCGGGCCTCATGACAGCCTGGGTGCGATGTATTATCCAGGGAGGGACAGGAGTCCTGTCTCCTGGTTACACTCTCCTCTGGGGCCATTTTCTCTCTGGGGGCCCCCACCAGCCAGGCTTTGGAACAGGGGATGGCACGGAGGGCTGATGGCAGGGAGGACTGTCTGCTCTTGGCAGGCTGGTCCAGGCAGCAGGCAGGAGAATCTCGGCGAGTCCAGGTAGGGGAGACTGTTTCTGGTGGGCCAGCAGAGGTGAGAAGGGGCTGATTGGCGGGGGGGGGGGGGCCCGTTCCCTGCCCCCACCCCAGGGTGGGACTTCTCCAGGCTTGCCATCTGCCTCTTTTTGCCCCCTTGTCCAGCTGAGCAGCTTCTAGAAGTGTTTTCTGTAGACCAGTGGCTGTAGGCACTCTGCCTGCTCCCTCCATGGCAGAAGGGGCTGGGGGCTGGGTGAGCCCTTGATGGGCCTGCAGGAGCTGGCCCCTGGCCCGTCTGATCCTGTTTCTCTCCTTTCCTAAGCTCACGCTCATCACTGAGGTGGCCGACAAAGCAACTGTGCCATGAACCCTGGGCTCATGCTGGCCCAGAAGTTGCTTCCAGAAAGGGGTATGGCTACCAGGTGCCCCATTGAGAGAGGAAGCTTGAAAGCTGGAGCCCTGACTGGCTTTAACAGCCTTCCTGACCTGCAGACCCGGGGTGGGCTGTGTGGAGAAGGTGGGAATTCTGAACAGCTATTCAGAACAGCATGCTAAGGGGCTGAGATTGCTCTACCGTGCCGAGGGCACAGCCCACCCAGGCACAGGTCAGACAGGCGCGGGTTCAGAAGGACCTAGTGAGGATGGGCAGATGCTGGCCAGGGGGCAGGGCTTTGAAGGTGTCCACCTGCTGCCACCTGTGTGGCTTGGGGACAGCCCCTTACCAGGGGCTGGTGGTACATTTAAGATGCCTGGGTCATGGCCAGGAATCTGCTGGGATTTGGCCTTCTGTTTACCTGGCCCTCCCACCCGGCACACAACCTCCTGTAGCCTGGTCAAGGCCTGGCCTTCCCCTGGGACAGCATCTGTTCCTGGTATGATCTGGGACAAGGACAATCATGTCAGGCTTGGTTCTTGGGGCACTAGACACCCCCTGGCCTGCATGGATCGGAAGCAAGGGAGGCAGAGAGGAGGCGGAGTCCCCAGGTACCCCCTAGGTGCTCAGGCAGCAGAGGGGGCTGGAGCAGAAGATCCCACAGCCTGTGGTCTGGGCCCGCAGCTCCAGCCACCCTGTCAGCCCTCTTTGCCACAAAGCTTGAGTCATGCTCAGGAGAACGGAAGCAGAACTTTTATTCCTCTTGGCTAGGGGAGAGAACTAGCGGGCAGGTGTGCATGGCCCCCCCCCCTTCACCCCTTCCAGAACCAAAGAAGACAGGCAGGCTGCCTCTGCTCGCCTCTCTCCTTTGCCCATGTGGAGGCAGGTGAGCGCAGCACAGGGCAGGGTCAGGCTGCAGTGACGGGGTGGCCAGGGCTGGCCGGGGCTGGGGCGGGTGCTGCTTGGGTGGCAAGGGGCGGGCGCAGGGGCACTTCTCGTCCTGGGAGCTGGTGGCTGGCAGGCGCACAGCACTCAGGGCACCAGGACTCGGTAGGGGCTGCCTGGGATGTGCTCGTCACCCCACTTGACCACCAGAGTGTACTCCCCCTTGTCCTTGAGCAGGTAGGACACGCTGTAGAGCCTGCTGCCCACGTGTTTCACCAGGATCTCCTCACAGGGCGTCCGGGGCCCATGCACGCCAACCAGCAGCATGTTGTTGCCTGGGAGTGGGGGCCAGAGCCTCACTGCCAGGCCCCAAGCTCCCTCCCATCAGTGGTGACTGCAGCGACCCGCTTTGTTCCTGCCCTGGGTCCTCCCCTTCCCACCTTGCCTGTCTTGGGGTGACAGCCCTTCTTAAAAACAGCCAGCACCCTGTCCTCCCAGAACAACCAAAGAACCTGCAGTTCCTCCAGGGCCCTGGAGGGCAGAGGAACTAGCAGGGGGGCCCAGAAGGCCCCCAAAGAGGCCTTCCCACCCGCTCTTTCCCAGGCACAGCCTCTCTGCTTTTCTCTCCAGCCTCCCATTTTTGGAAGGGCTGGGGCCCGCACACCCACCTGCTTTGCTGCAGTCCACCGTGAAGCTGCTCTTCTGGCCCATGTAGGCCTTGCTCAGCCCCACGCCTTTGGCCAGCACCTTGCTGGCATCAGTGGGACCCGGGCCTGGGGCACTGTGCTGGGGGACGGTGGCAGTCTTGGTCAGGGAGTCCACAAACACGGATGACGTCTCATGGAGGCTGTGGTTGCTGACGAGGCGGTGACCTGCAGGGCAGAGCAGTGGACAGCCAAGAGGTGGCAGGAGTGCCCAGCAATGGGTTGTGTAGCAGCCGTCTGGCACCAGGCTCACCTGTGACTCTGGCCTTGAAGGGGCTGCCCGCAATGTGGTAGGGGCCGCCGTACTTGATGGAGATGAGGTAGCTGCCAGGTGCCATGGGGGTGTAGGTGACGCGGTAGCCCTCAGGGCACTCATGGCAATCCATCTTCACCTTGGAAGGCCCGTCGATGGTGACTGAGAGGGCACCAGCGCCCGCATTGCTGGTGTTCACGATAAACTCAGCTGGGCTCCCTGGGGGCACGGGAAGGTAGGTACAGCTGGCCTGGCCCGTTGCCCCACCCCCCACCCCAACAGAGTCTTGTCACCTCCGCACGCCACCTGTTGTCACCAAGAGCTTGGAGGAGGGAACCCTAGTCATTGTGTTCACACACCAGAAGCCACTCATGCTGACCTACCTGTGATGCCGCCTTCCAAGCCAGCTCCATAAGCAGACACCAGGCCTGGGTCCCCTCCATGCCCAGGCTCCCCAACTCGGATCTTGAAGGGGCTCCCCGGGATGTGGGTGCCGTTGAATTTGACATCAATCAGGTAGATGCCATTCTCCCGTGGGATAAAGCGCACAGCATACTTATCTGAGGAACAGAGAAGTAGGTGGTGGGCCTGGGGTCCCTCCTCTAAAACTGAGCAAGTGGCATGTGCCCACCAATATGAGTCTAGCAGGTCTTGGGGCCCAGTTAGCTTCTTCTGGGAACTGTGCTGGGCACCTTCACCCTACTGTACAGAAATCCTGAAGCCCGAGGGATGAAGCTTTAGATGCCCAAGCTACTGACAGATGCCCAAGCTCACTTTAGATGCTGCAGCATTTGGACTGAAGTCTTTTGTAAGCAAGACACCTGCTTCAATGCCTCCTTAGAAAGGCTACCCTGAATGTCATATCCACCACATGCTAACTGGGGCCCAGAGATAGGCAGGAACTTGCTCGAGGTCATACAGCCAGCAAGGGGCAGGACTTAGCCATGGACGAGTCAAATTGAGCAGCTCCTCCCACCCCCAAGCCTGTCTGTGAGTTCCAGGCCCTGGCAGGACCAACTGCTAGACTTGGGGTCTCTCTTGTAAGAGATGGCAGGATCATGCCTCCAGAGGGCTTTGTCCTTTCTAACAGCATGGCTGCTGAGCCCAGTCCCCAAGGGCTTGGGTCCCAAGTAGGGGGCGGGGGGCCCAGGCCCTGTCTCGGCTGCTTGCAGATTATGTGTCTTGCTTTACACTCTCAGCCTGCTTCCAGCCAGCAGGGCCGGCCTGGGGAGGCCCACTGCTCCCAGCAGTGCCCGGGTGGATGGCTGGGTGGCCAGGCAGGGCCTCACCTTGGTCGATCTCGGTGACATAGCACTCCTCCAGGGCTCCTGAGGGGCTGTGCACCTTGGCATCGATTGCCCCCTTGGCCCCATTCAGGCTGACTGCAAAAGAGGCTGGCTGGTTGACCTTTAGCCCTGACTCCTGGAAGCACAGCAGACATGGTTAGGATAGCGGAGGCTGGCGGGGGTGGGGGGGGGGCGTGAGGGGAGGCTGGGCCCCAGAAGCAGGAGGCCCAGGGGGAGGCACTTACCCATCTGGCGTCCAAGTGGGTTTAAAGAGGGAGAGCCAGCGCTTCTCGAGGGGCAGCAAGCTCCAGGCACACACCCCAAACCCCTAGCCCCACGCACTCCAGGCACACAGCGGGTAGGCGGGAAGCAGGGCGCCCCCCGGCCCACAAGCAGCACTCAGCAGCCCTGGCAGGTGGCTGTCCCTCTTTAAACCTCAGCCCTGGTGCTCAAGGGGCACAGGCTTCTGTTCAAAGCCTTTAGACCTGAGACACGAGAAAAACTCCACGCGGCCGTCAGGGGTGCGTCCTGCCGACCCAGGCATGGGCTGTTCCCGGCCAGAGCAGAAGCAGCCCGGCGCCCTGAGCTGGGCTGGCTGGGTCCCTGGACACAGGAACTCTGGTCTGGCCGGGCACAGGAGCCCCAGGCGGGCGGTTTCTCTCAGTGCCTCACCTGAAGACTAGAAACAGTAAGGCGGCGGGCGTCACCAGACGGAGAAGCCACAGGTACCACGAAAGGGCTATCGGGGATGTGCTCCTCGTTGAACTTGACTGACACCTCATAGTCACCTGGATGGGGAGCGAGAACAAGATGGCCATGCATGCCTCCCCCCCGACAGCCCAAGAGGCCCTGGGGCCTCAGGGTGTTGAGAGGGGGAGAAGGTGGAGATCTCTGTATAGACCTGGACGGGCACCCAGCCCCAAGGGGCAGCCTGCCGGCCCCAGCCAGACCGCAGTACCTGGCTCCTGGACCACATAAGCCACGCCACAGGAGCCATCCTTGCGGTCCTCGAAGGAGATCTCGGCCTTGCTGGGGCCCTCGACAGCAATGGCCAGGCCCCCCGCACCAGCTTCCCGGGTCCAAATGCTAAACTCGGCTGCAGGAAGGCAGAATGTGTCCTCATGGAGGGCTGTGCTCCCCACCCCCAGCATGGGCTGCTGGAGACTTCCTCCCTCCCACTGCACCCCCAGCCGGGAGCAGACAGAGCCCCAAAGGAAGCAGGCCTACCTGGCACTCCAGCTTCAGCCCTTTCCAGGCCAGGGCCCCCGGCACGGACCTTGTGGGCTCCCCCTTCCCCCAGGGGCCCCACAGTGAACTGGAAAGGGCTCCCGGGCACGTGCTGGCCCTTGTACTTGACGCTGACTGTGTGCATGCCCATCTCAGCAGGCACAAAGCGGATGCAGTAAGTATGGTTCTCCCCTTCCACGATCTCGGCCTCATGGCTCTTGCCTGACGGGCTAGTCACCTGCGCTGTCATGTCCTGGATGCTAATTTCTGCAGGTGGGGGAATAGCCAGTTGAGCAAGAGACCCAGGCCACGCCTCTCTGTCCGGGGGCACCCCAGAGCTAGTGCTTAGGCCTCCCCGGGACCCGCCCAGGCGGCCACAGCTCCCACCTGGGATCTTGAGGCTGAGGTCACAGTGACTACCAACATTAGCCACCGATGGGGCCCGTCGCCTGCGCGTGATGCTCTCTTTTACGCGCCCCTCGCCTGTCACCTTCACGGAGAAGGGGCTGCCTGCAGGAAGAAGGCACAACCCACACCCCAGACAGGTTACCCTCTGCTGGGGGCCCCTGGAGTGTGGCATGGAGAGTCACCCAGCAGTGGGGGAGGTACATGGGTGCTGTACCCACCAGGCACGTGCTGGTCAGCAAACTTGATGTTGATGATATAGTTGCCAGGCTCCGTGGGGCAGTAGGTGACCCTGCATGTGCCATCCTCCAGGTCCTCTGTGTTGATGTCTACTTTGCTGGGACCCTCGATGGACAGGCTGAGCCCCCCATAGCCTGTGGGCGAGACATCCCTGAGCCAGGGGGCCAAGTATGGCAGTCTGACCCCCGCTCCCAGGTCCCTACCGCCTACCTGCATCGCGTGTATCAATGATAAACTCTGCTGGCTCAAAGGTGTGGCCTTCATGGAGGCCCTGGCCCGAGACCCGCACACGGCTGGCATCCCCGATCTCTGATTGGCTGATCACCACTGGAATGGGGCTGCTTGCCACATGCTGCCCATTCTTCTTCACGTGCACCAGGTGTTCTCCTGTCTCCTTGGGCACGAACGAGATCCCTAGGCACAGAGCGGGGCTGTCAGCCAGGGAAAGATATGCAACTACCCCCCACCCAGCTTCCCTCCCTCTCGGAAGGCCCTGCAGCCCAGCCTCTTACCCACGTGGCCGTTACGCAGCCGCTTCAGCAGACAGGGTTCTTCCCGGCCTGAGGGGGGCACCACTGTGGCAGTCAGCAGGCTGAGGTCCGTCTCGGAGATGTTGATGGGGATGTCAGCTGCAGAGCCCACCTTCAGGTGGGACATGCGCATGGAGTCGTCACCTGGCAGGGGTCAGTCACTGTGTGTCCAGGCACCGAGAGGGAGACCGCCCCCCCCCCCACCGCCAGCTGCCTCCTTTGTCACCGCTGCAGGCCGTCCCCTACCTGTGACCCTGGCAGTGAAGGGGCTGCCTGGGATGTGCTGTTCGTTGTACTTGACCAGGATGCTGTAGTCACCAGGTAACACGGGCAGGTAGGAGACACTGCACGTCCCATCCTGGTTGTCGGTGCAGCTGATCTCTGCTTTGGAGGGGCCCTCAATGGCCAGGGACAAGCCCCCTGGAGAGAGTTGTGAGTGAGGGTACAAACTGTGCCCGGGGACACTGCACCAACCATGCAAGCAGAGGCTGGGGGTGGGGTAGGGAGCCCTGTTTGGGGAGCATCTCCTGTGTCCAGCCCCCCAACAGATGACGGCATCCTGCCTCAATCAGGCAGGTCACGATGAGAGGGGCTGCTCACCCTCGCCCGCATCCTTGGTGTTGACGGTGAAGATAGCAGGCTTATTCACCACCCCATGTGTGAGGCCCGGCCCATAGGCTGTGACGTGGCCACAGTTGACATAATCCACGTAGAACTGTAGGGGGCTTCCTGTAGCAGGAATAGGGACCACATGGACCAGGGCCTCCCGTCATCCCCAAGTCTGTCCCACAGCCTGCCCCCCCAGGAGGTGGTCTGGCATGCTGAGTGGACGTACCTGGGATGTGCATGTTGTCATAGCGGATGTCCATCTCGTGCAGGCCAGCTTCACTGGGGGCGTAGCGCACAGTCACGGTGCCATCCTTGTTGTCAGTGATGGCGGGCTGTGCCACCTTGCCTGAGGGCATCCGCACCTCCCCTGCAGGGGAAAGGGGGGCCTGAGTCAGGGCAGCCCATGGGCACCCTCCGGCCTCTGTGGCTCCCTAGCCCCTTCCCAGCTGCACTCACCAGTGACCTCGCCCTTCTTGATGGTAAAGGGGATGACAAGGTCAAAGGGCCTCAGGCTGCTCACATCCAGCCCATTGACCCCCACCAGGGGCCTTTCTGGGGCCTGCGGGGGGCGGAGACACAGAAGGCCTGAGTGAGGAGCTGGAGGGAAAGGGAGTCCCGAGTGATAGGCTCCAGGGTCCCTCCCTCGAAGATAGTGGAACAGGGCCTCACGGGACACCCAGCTGGTCCATCCCCAAGTGTCCCCGAGGGCGGGGGGGGCTTGGAGGCGGCAGGGCAAGCCATACCCAGGTCTGCTGGCCCCCCTGGGCGTAGGTATATGGTGGTGCCAGCTGCTGAGGCCGTAATGGTGGCTGTGCCGTGGGCTGGTCTCCAGCCAGAGCCTGCAGAGCAAGGCACAGAGCTCGAGGCTGTCCAAACCCGCGAGCCCCGTGGGGGCGGCGAGCCAGGTCCCTGCCCAGACCCCCACCCAGCCCCAGTCCCTCCTGACCGTCACTTGGAAGGGACTGTTGGGCACATGTTCACCACCGAAGCGCACGCAGATGACGTATTTGCCGGGCTGGGGAGCCGTGTAGAAAATGTCAAAGGTGCCATCCTCATTCTCAACCACGTCCACGTCCACCTCAGAGCCGTCGGGCGTGCACACAGTGCAGGTGACCTTGCCTTTGCCCGCCGCCTTGGTGTCCACGGTGATCACGGTCTCCTCCCCTATCTGGATGGTGGGGCCGATGCCAGCACCTGGTGGGGCAGGGTGGGTCCCCGAAGGGGGGGCCGGGGCATGAGCTTGGTGCTCAGGCCGTGGCCATTCACGTGTCAGCCGCCCAGGCCTCTTACTGCCAACCACCAAGCACAGCCAGGCCTCCCGCCCCCCAAGCTGGGATGGTGAGTGATTTCTCAGAAGGCAGGAAAGGTTCCCCTGAACCACCTCAAGCCCGGGAGTCCTGTCTCGGGGGGTATCCCTGTCATGTGGGAAAAGCCCAATGGTTGGCATCCAAGAGTCTGAGAAGAAGAAGGGCCTGGAAAGCCCCGAGGCCACTGCCAGGGCCTAAGCATTTGCTGCCATCTCCCCTGCCAACTTGGCCTCAGCCAGTGGTGCCCTGGACCATTCTGACTGACAGCTGAGCCTCGGGCTGCCTTCACCCCTGTGGCCATGCCCTGGCCCCCAGTGCCGTGTGCGGACGCAGTGAGGCAGAGTCCTGCTGCAGCGTGGGGCATGTGACACTTGTTCCCCACCCCTGGGGCCTGAAGTTGCAATCGGAGTTTCCTGACAACTGAGAAGGCTCGCTCGACCGGAGACTTGCAGAGAAGGGGCAGCCGGGCATGGCTTGGTGCAGGCAGGGAACCGGGAGCAGGGAAGCAGGAAGGCAGCGGGGTTAGCACCCAGGCAGTGCAGCGCAGCAGGGGGGCCAGTACCCATAGGGCAGGGAGGCAGGGGGCCCAAGCCAGAGCCACGGCTGCGAGGCGGTGAGAGCAGAGGGGAGGGACAGTGACGTTATGATCTGGGCTCAGCCATGGAGGCTCGGGGGGCTGGGGACCGTGAGGCCTGGCAGCGAGTGCTTTCTGGAGCCTGGCCCCTGCCAGGGAAGCAGCTGGCAACACCGAACCCACCCCAGGGCCAAATTCAAGGGGGTCCCCAGCCGGCCACTTGGCCAGCCCCTGAACTGTACTGTCCACTGAGGGTGCCCACTTTGCGGGGCTCCAGAACACTACGCCTGGACCCCCACCGCCCACCCCCAACTGGGAGGCCTCACCTCATACACAGCCACACCTGCTCTCCCTGGCTCGGAACCTGGACCCACCATCTAGTAAGTGGCCTGGGCCCAAACCTCAGTTGACCCCAACTGCCCGTGCTCCCTGCCCAGCACCCAGCTCTTCATCAGGTCTGGGCTGCTCCATCCTTGAAGCCCCCCACCCCTTGAGGTTCTCCCCTCAAGCCCCACCCACCCACCAGCAGCCTAGCCCAAGCCAGCCCTGCAACTGATACCGAAGTGACTTCGGTTCCCCAACTGGGCTCTTTGCCTCCGCTGGCACATGGCGGCCAAGGTAAACCAAGACCGCTCTCTCGGCCCCAGTCTTGACCCTGCCCCTGGTCCCCAAGGTCCTATCCCCTGGCCCAGGGACACGGGCCTGTCATCTCAGACCCCAAGGCCCCCTGGACGGAGTCATCAAACCCCTGCCATCCTCTAGCTTTCTCCAGGGCCACCTTGGCCAAGGTCCAGGCCTCCAGCCTCCAGAGGCTCCCATGTGCTTGTGGCCTCTTGCTGGCATCCCTGGCTGGGGCGGGCCTCCCCTCCCAGGTCTGGTTGGGGACCATCTGAATAACGTCACTGCTGGGAGGGGCAGGAAGGGAGGGAGGCAGGAAGAGGGTGGGCCACCGAGTGCACTTTGGCACTCTGAGGCTGGGCTGGGCCCCGCCATGCTGGCCGCCCAAGCAGTCAATGCTGGTGCTACGGCACTACCAGCCAGCCCCACCCACTCATGCACCGGCACCTCCCCTGACCCGGGACGCAGAGGCCCCTGGGAGGTGGGGACGGGGGTCTGTGGATCCGGCCGGGGCTGGGGACTCCCGCTGCTTGGGGGAGACCCTGGATTCAGAAGGAGGAAGTGAAAAGAGACCGGGCCTACTGCCCGCCCCCGAGACTGCCCCGGGGCGCCAAGATCCCCAGACCCCAGAGCCCCCAGGGGGGTGCCTCTCAGGATGCACCTCGCCCCAAAGCTCACAGCTGCAACCCGACTTCTCAGGTGGAAAAACAGAGGCCCAGAGAGGGGAAGGGCTGGAGCACTCATGCCCAGCTCCAGAGGCCTCCCTGGGCCCTAACCCTCCAGTACCCCCCCTCTGTCCCTGCCAAGAGCTGCAGCTGGAACTATCCTGGGAATCAGCCGGAAGAGGAAAGGAAGCTGCCCTCTGGGCAGAAGGGGCATTGGGAGTGGCCCCAGCAAGCAGCTTACCTAGCCCGTGACCTCCGATTGACACTGAGGTGAGAGGGCAGAGAGCAAGGAGAAAGGTCAGGTGAGTCACTCAAGGGGGCGGCCCCCACTCCCACACGCCGCCCCAAGCAGCGAGCCCTTGCACACAGGCACACCCAAGCCCCGTGCTGAGCACCATGGCTGCTGGCACGCTGGGCTCACCTGTGACAGTGCACTTGCTGGCATCCCCTGTGGGCACGGCGCGGACACGGTATGGGGAGAAGGGGATCTCGTCACCACCATACTTGATGAGGATAGTGTAGCGGCCTGTCACGTCTGGCACGTAGGCTACTGTGTACGTGCCGTCATGGTTGTCTTGGATGTGTGTCTTCTTGGGCTTGCCCTCCGGGTCCTGTATAGCAGAGCACAGGGAAGAACAGTTGGTCCAAGCTCTCCCTGGCCCAGGATTTCCTCAGGTCCTCTCAGAGGACCAAGTGTCAAGCACTGCTGCTGCAGGGTCAGCCACCATGGCCCAAAATGGCTGCCTGCATCCAGCACTGTCCTTTACTTATTTCCCCACAGGCAAGGTCCAAAAGGGAAGCCCCCGATGACAGGCATGGCCAGGAAACTTGGCACCTATCCTGCTTTATCCCCACAAACAATTCTCAGCCCTAGTCCTCTACCCCAGGGCCAGCCCCAGCAATAGGACGAGCTCCTCTGAAAGATCCCAGAGTCCCAGCCTTATACCTGGCCCCGGAGAATGTTACAGGCAGAAAAGTTAAGGTACTAAGGGCTTTAGTGACATCAGAAGTAAGCAAGTATGTGTGTAGGGGAAGCCTGGGTCTGTGACCACCATCCTAGAGGCAGGGGCCTGGCTCCCAGGGAAGACCAGAGACCCCAGACTGGCTCATCTGCCCCAGGCTGTGGACCTCAGGCCTGGGTCCCTCCCCTCCCCACCTGCCATGGACCCAGAGCTGCGAAACAAAGGCCAGGTGGCCCCCACACTCACCGTGATCTGGACAGCCAGCAGGCCCTCCCCAGCGTCCTTGGCATCAATGGTGAACTCCACAGGCAGGCTTGCAGGCACACCCGTGGTGTTAAGCCCTGGACCGCTGGCCTTGACCTTGCTGGCGTCATGTGTAGGCAGCACCTTAACCTTGAAGGGGCTGTCGGGCCAGGATGTTGTGGGTGGTTAGAATGGCTCTTGGTGCCCAGGCCAGGGACCCTCCCCTAAGACAGAGGGCCCTGCTCCTTACCTGCGGGGTACCTCTTCGTCTCCATACAGCACCGAGATGCTGTAGGGCCCCTCACGGCTGGGCACATAGTTCACAGTCTGGGTGCCATCGGCATTGTCCACCACATCCACCGGCTCCACCAGGCCTGACCCCAGTCCCAGAGATAGAGTCTCAGCTGGTGCTCTGGGTTCCTAGGCCCACTACACTAAAAAGCCAGATCTGAGCCATGTATACTCAGCCCCCACCCCAGGCCTAGCCCTGCCGTCCCCAGGAACAGCCCTGAGCCTCTGTGACATGAGACACTAATCTGGGTACCATCTGGGCCCTTGCCCTCTCTCCTTCCCACCTCTGCTCAGTGGTCTATGTCCTTTTGGTCCCCTTCACCAGGTCACTGGCTCTGGTGTCACCTGAGGCTCCTCTGTCAACTGCCTGCCCACCTGCGTCCCACCCCAAGGTGTGCGAGACGCCCTCCCTCGGGACCAGGCCCTCCTGAACTGACCCCCACACCCCACACACACTCACCTTTGGGCCCCTGCACTTTGACTTGCAGTGGGGCCATGCCAGCCTTGCTCGTGTCCACCTGGAAGGACTGAGGGAGGTTGGCACGGACCATGCCCGGGCTCAGGCCAGGCCCAGAGCATTTGACCTTGGATGCGTCTGTCACATCGTGCACAGGGACCTTGAAAGGACTGCCTGTGGGGGCCAAAAGGTGGCATTTCTGAGACAGGCTGGAGGGCAGGCAGGTGGCCCCAGACAGACCCCAGCTGACCCGATTGCTCACCTGGCACTTGGTGGCCACCATAAGTGACGTTAAGGCTGTAGGTGCCAGCCTCGTAGGGGACATACTCAACCGAGCAGCTGCCATCCTTGTTGTCCATGCAAGACATCTTGGCCTCGGAGGGGCCCTCGACAGCCAAGCCCAGGCCCCCCGTGCCAGCTCCCCTAGTCCAAACAGACAGTTCGTTATCCCCCAACTTCTAAGGCCCACTGCAGCCCCTGCTTCTGGGGCTCTCACCCACCTGGTCTCCACAGTGAACTTGTTGGGCTTGTTGGTGGTGCCGCTTTGGATGCCTGGCCCATGGACACGCACTCGGGAGGGGTCGCAGCCTTCAGTCACTGGCACCTGGAAGGGGCTGCTGGGCACAGGACTGCCGTCGTAGGTCACATCCACAGAGTGGAGTCCTGCAGGAGGGCGGGCTGACTTAGAAGGGTCCCAGACTGCCCTGCCCCCTCACCTCCCGCAGTCCCTCTGGCACCCCGACACGCACCCTCCTCATATGGCGTGTACTCCACTTTGTACGTGCCATCGCCACAGTCCTGCACGTATGTCTCAGTCAGGTTGCCCGAGGGGTTGGCCACACGAGCCTTGACATGGGGCCCTCCAGTCTGTGTCAGAGCCCGGGCATCCACACTGAACTCGGTGGTGGCTTCTCGGAAGACACCTGTGGGTGGGGACATGAAGAGGAAGACGGGGACTCCAGGGGGCCCAGTTCCCCTGCCCCCATGTCCCACGGCAGAGCCTCGCACCTTGACCCTCAATCCCGGGCCCGTAGCACTGGATGCCCGAGGTGTCCACTGCGGGCTCCACCTGCAGCTTGCTGGGGAAGTTGGGCACGGGCTGGCCGCCGTATTTGATGGTGACGGTGTAGGCCCCAGGGCACAGGGGGATGTAGGTGATGGTGTGCGTGCCGTCACCGTGGTCCTGGATGTGCACCTCGGCCGGCAGCCCCGCCTCGGAGCGGATCTCGATGGTCAGCTCCGCGCTGCCTGCGCTCGAGCAGTCCACATGGAACTGCCCAGCCTCCCCAGCCGTGGCCCGCTCCAGCCCGGGGCCTGAGCACTTGACCTTGGACGGGTCGAAGCAGGGAACCACGTGGGCCTTGAATGGGGAGCCAGGGATGTGGGTGTCGGCGAAGAGGATATTGATGTTGTAGTCCCCGGGCTCAGTGGGCACATAGGACACAGAGCACGTGCCATCCCCGTTGTCCAGGCACTCGAGCTGAGCTTCACAGGGGCCTTCGACTGTCAGGCCCAGGCCGCCTGTGCCGGCACCCTTTGTGTCGATGGTGAAGCGGGCAGGAGACCCTGCACTGCCCCCCTGCAGCCCCGGCCCGAAGGCTTTTACCTGGAGGAAGAGGGGCGGGTCAGGAGCCCAAGCTGCACCAGCTCTCTGATCCTTGACCCTCAGACCCCAGCCTGACTCCATCTGTCTCTCTTCTCGTTCTGGCTTCCCTCCCCTACCAGGCGGGCACAGGCCCGAGCAGGGCCCTCGCTCAGAAGGACCAAAAGGAGAAGGAGTAAGGTCCAAAGCAGACATGGGCTGTGGCCCCGGCAACCCCCTTACCTTGCTAGGCTTGGTGGGGGGCACGGCTTCCAGGGAAAAGGGGCTGCCGGGCACAGGTATGCCATCATAGGTCACCTCAACCTCGTAGGGCCCCTCCTCACGGGGCACAAAGCGCACCACGCTGTTGTCAGCCCCGAGGCCTGGCTCCACCTTGCAGGGAACTGCTGCCCCTGAAGGGCCCACGATCTTCGACAGCACTTTGCCCTGGCCACCGGCGCCCTTGGACTTGACCGTGAACTCCTGGTCTTTGCCAACATCCACCTCTGTTGAAGCAATGAGGGGAAGACAGGACTATGAGGCCACTTAGGCAGCTTGGGCATCGCCAGCAGCTATGCCAGGGCCCCAGCAACTTACTTTCTCCCAGGCCGGACACCTTGATCTTGCTGAGGTCCAGGCTTGGAGACACTCCCACTGAGAAGGGGCTTTTGGGAATAGCATCACCTCCATAAGTGACATTGATGCCCACTGGGCCCTGAGAAGGGTACAGAAGACAGGGTCAGAAGTCATGGCTGAGCTCCCCTGTCCTGTGCCTTTCCAACTCGGGCATGGGGGTTGGGTGGTCAGAGACATTGGACCCTCCAACTGCTGTGCCCACTCTGTCCCAAGTGAGAAACCAGAGTGGGCACAAAGTCTCTTGGAGCCAGCCACCCAGCCCACCACATGAAGGGGCCCGCAGACTCAGCAGGTGTACAGACGGGTGTGGCCACAGGGGGTTATCAAGGGAGCTGGCTACCTGCTGCACAGGCGTGTACTTGACGGTATAGGTGTTGTCATGATGGTCAATGATGTCCACATCACGCACTGCGTCCCCTTTGGCCAGCCCCGAGAATTGGACATCCAGCTTGCCTTTGCCGGCAGCCTTGGTGTTGACCGTGAAGTGGGTGGGTTTGCCAAGCTCGACCCCTGAGGAGACACAGCAACCCTCTAGGGGCTCCTGCATGTGCACATACATACCCCGTTCGGGGCCCCAACATCCCCACAGGGTCCCCGTCCTCACCGGTGCGACTGAGGCCGGGACCCTCTGCTTTAACCTTGCTGGCATCATGGGAAGGCTCCACCTTGACCCGGATGGGGCTGGTGGGCGTAGCCTGCAAGGGGTGGGAGGAGAAGGGCTGAGAGGTGAGCAGCACCCCAACACCCAGCCATCTTTGGGGGCCAGGAGCAGCAGCACCCACCTGGTCAGCAAAGAGCACCATGATGGTGTAGCTGCCAGCCCCTCGGGGGGTGTACTTGACCGTGAAGGTGTCGTTGTCATTACGGATGATGTCGAAGTCGATGTCGGCCTCGGCAGGGCCCACCACGCCTGGGGCACACTTGATGCCGATGCTGACGTCACCTGCAGTGGAGGAGAGCATGGGGCTAGGGACCTCACAGGGATGCCATGCCCACCGGCCACCCACTCCTGAGGCAGGGAGTTACCCTGGCCAGCCTCCGTGCAGTCCACAGTGAAGTAGGTGGGCTCATGAGCCTTGAGTCCTGTCTTGGCCACTCCTGGACCATACACCTTGACCTTGTTCGGGTGGCTGCCAGCGCCCACATTCACCTGCAGGGCACAGGGGCAAGTGCAGGGTCACAACCAGCCCGGAGGACAGGCAGGGGCTTTCTAACCCACCGCCGGTGGGCACGCAGAGTGGCACCACCACCCTCGGAAATCTTTTGATGGCCCCTCAAACACAAGCAGACTTCCCTGGTGGCTCAGAGAGTAAAGTGTCTGCCTACAATGCTGGAGACCTGGGATTGACCCCTGGGTCGGGAAGATCTCTGGAGAAGGAAATGGGAACCCACTCTAATATTATTGCCTGGAAGATCCCATGGATGGAGCAGCCTGGTGGGCTACAGTCTGTGGGGTTGCAAAGAGTCAGATACAACTGAGCGACTTCCCTTTCCTTTTCCAAACACAAGCAACCATATGATGCTGCAATTCCATGTTTTGGTATCTATCCACCCAGAGACATGAGATCACTCGTCCCCTCTAACACCCATTCTGGACCGTTCATAGCACAGCGCCAACCAAAAGGTGAAAAAACTCCCAAATGTCCATCAACAAATGACTGGAAACAGAAAACGTGGTCTATCCACACAATGGTGTATCATCCAGCCGTTGAGAGGCAAGAAGCAATGACTCATGATATACAGGCCACAGGGGATATGAGTCCATCCCCACCCAGCCAGAAAGCAGAGAGAGGAGAGGCTGCTTAGGCCAGGGCAGGGGGCCTTTGGAGGGTTACCGACTTTCTTTAGGGGGTGGTGAAAATGGCCTCATCTTCCATTGTGGTGCTGGCTGCACAACTCGGAACTCACCCAAAACCACCAAGTTGGATATTGGAAAGGGGTCAACTGTATGGCATGCAAGTTTCATCAGAGTTGTATCAAACGAAGCAGGGGCCCCAGGGAAGCAGACTAGAGGCTCACCCGGAAGGGGCTGTTGGGGATGCTGACGCCTCCCCAGGACACCATGGCCGTGTGCTTCACTGGCTTCCGGGGCACATAGGAGCAGCTGTAAGTGCCGTTGCCATTGTCCTTGACCGTTGCCTCCACTGGGCAGCCCTCATTGTCCTGCAAAGTGGGCGGGAGCAAAAGGCCTCCTGGTCAGTGACCAGGTCTGGGCGCCTGCCCAGCCTGCTTCTGGCACGGGGGAGCACCTCACCTGGACTTGGACCTTGAGAGGAGCCTTCCCGCCGTGCTTGGCATCCACTGTGAACTCTGCTGGCTTGTTCACAGCCACGCCAGTCTTCTCCAATCCAGGCCCACGTGCCTTCACCTGATGGGAGGCCACCCAGTTCTCAGGGCACAGAGTGTCGGCACCCTCAGGCCCCCCCCCCACCCAGCGGCACATGCTCTTTACCCTGTCTGGATGGAAATCCTGGGGCGCGTCACGGATGTCAGCCATGAAGGGGCTGAGACGGATGTCCTCACTGTTGCATAGCACATGCACCGCGTACTCACCGGCCTCCTGTGGCCAGTAGCGCACATCGCAGGAGCCATCGCCCTTGTCGTCACACTCAATCTTAGCTTGCGATGGGCCCTCCACTGAGAAGCCTGACAACAGCCACCAGCTCGTGAGGGCCCTGGAGCCCTGGGAGGGTGGCCCTCGCCAGCCTCTGCCCCCGGGGTACTCCCATTGCAGCCACCTACTCACCCAGGGTGCCCACGTCGTCACCAATGGCCTCCACAACAAAGTCTGCAGACTTGCCGACGACACCGCCCTCCAGCCCAGGGCCCCATGCCCGCACCTTCTGATTGCCGCACTCAGTGCCCACTTTCACCTCGAAGGGACTGCAAGGAGAGAGCCACGCAGGGGAGTGCCGAAGGCCCCATCATGGAGGCAGGCTGGCCTGAGCCCTGCAGGGGAGGAGGTGTGCCACCTCTAAAGCGCTCATCCAGGGCCTCACCTGCGCCCGATATTTTGGCCACCCCACGTGATCGTGACGGTGTATGTGCCGGGGATCATGGGGTAATACTCGAAGCCATAGACACCATCACCCAGGTCCTTCTGCTTCACACGCTCTTCGCCCTCTGTCAGAGACAAGGGGAGGCCTCAGGCCTGCTGAGCAGTGGCCAGGGGCTGGTATCGCCCTACCCCAGCCACAGGCCAACTTACTGGGGCCCTTCACGGTGACCTTCAGCTCTCCGCTGCCCGCCCCCTTTGTGTACACTTTGAAGTCGGCTGTCTCCTTCACTCGCACACCCTTGGGCTGGAGACCCCGGCCGACAGCATGGCAGGCACCTGGGTTACAAGCTGTGAGCAGAGGACTGGTTGAGCTGCTGGGAACTAGTGCAGGGTGATCCCCTCCCTTGTCTCCCACCAGACTGGGCTGGTGGGCTGCCCAGGATGGTGAAGGCCATGTAAGAAAGAACCGGAAGGGACCATGACCCAAGGACCTGGGGCCCAGGCCCGGATGTGGCAGGCCTCCTTCCCTGCGCTCCATCCACACCAGCTCCCCCCGCAGCCCCCACACCCAGCCCACCCACCCCCGACCCCCGAGGAAGACAGATCCAAGTACCGTTGACCCTGTGGGCAGAGCAGAGAGCAGCAGGTTTCTAGACAGCTGGAGCGAGCTCTTCCGAAGGTGAAAGCGTGGAGAGAGAGAGAGAGGGAGAAGGCGAGAGGAGGAGGAGGAGGAGGCCCCAACAGTGGAAGCACAGACGTCCCAGGAGCCAGGGCAGGGCTGCAGCAGCACGTGCCCGGCTGCCCCCATCCAAGACCACCCGGCTGGAGATGTGCCCTGTGGAAGGCAGCTGGGGCTGGCCTACCTTGGCCCACAGTGACTGTGTAGGGGCTTCGAGGGATGGGCACCCCAGCGAAAGTGACGTGCACCATGTGGACGCCCTCCACGCTGGGCTGGTAGCTGCAGCGATACGTGCTGTCGCCCCGGGCCTCCAGCTGAGGCTCCACGGTACCCTTGTGGCCTGCTGGGTCCTGGATCACCACCTCCACCTCACCCATGCCCGCACCTGCTGGGAAGCAGCGGCTCAGTTTCCAGCCTCTCATCCTCCCATGGGCCTGCTGGCCTTAGCACCCTCCGCTCACCAGCAGTGAAGATCTCAAAGTAGGTGGTCTTGTTGGCGATGTTGCCGCTGGGCTCCAGGCCAGGGCCCTGGGCAGTCACTTTGCTGGCGTCTCCCTGGGACTTGTCCACATACACCTCAAAGGGGCTCTTGGCGATGTGCTGGCCGGCAAAGAGCACGGTGACCTGTTCCCAGGAGGGGCAGGCCATGAGGCCAGGGTTGGGGTCCCCCCTGGCCACAGCTTTTGCTCCCAGCCTCCCCTCAGGCTGAGGGCTCACCTTGTGAGTCCCCGTCACCTCGGGGACATACCAGACAGAGAAGGTACGGTTCTTATCGTTATTGGCGGTCACTTTGGCCTAGGGTGGGAAGGAGCCTGTGAGTCTTCGTTCGGAGCAGCCCCTGGCACACGGAGGCCTGGCAATGCGAGGCCCTACCTGCGGGCTGCCTTACCTCCTCCTGGTGCCCGGCCGGGTCCTCCACGTATACCAGCACCTCTCCCTGCCCGGCGCTTCTGGTCTCCACAGTGAACTCTGCCCTCTTCTTTACCATGTTGCCCGTAGGCTCAATTCCTGCCCAGGAAGGGTGAGGAAGCCATGGGTTGGCAGTCAGGGCCACCCCCTCACCTACACGGGCTCAGCACCCCTCCCTATTCCCTTCTGAAATGGTACTCTTGTGAGACAGGCCTGGGCCTGTTTCTAGAATGCTCGCTTGAGCGTGCTGGGACTCGGGCTCCTGTCAGATAACCTGGCTGGGTCTCAAGTTCACTTACAGCAAAGTGGATGGGTCCTTACTCCCTAAACACACTCTGCCTTGGGTGGGTGTGACGTGGGGAACATCCAGCCAGGGGCTGCTTTTGATCAGCCCTGACCCACTCCTGTCTGACTTGCGGAGGGCAGTTGATAACCCGGCGGCCACATGATGGAAGATTCCCAAGGAGCTGACATTTCCCAGAGGATGCGGCCCCACGGGGAGAAGGTGACCTCACAGGAACACTCCTGCCTGGCTCCCTCACCTGGCCCGTAGGCTCGGGCTTTCTTCGGGTTGAGTTTGGGCCGCAGGGGAGCCCCCGGTTTCAGCTTGGCCTTGGGGAACTGGGACAGGTAGGTCATGACGGAGTGCTCATCCACGTTGGGGTCCACAATCTCCTCGGGGGTGATTACCTTCACAGACAGAATGAGGAGCCAGTGGGCCTCCAAGCCTTGGGCTCCTGGGACACTCCACCTCTCCCCATGGGGACCTCGGCCCCCATGCAGACCCTGCTGGTCAGAGTAGGGGGGCATACCTGAGGGATGCCCAGCCAGTCATCAGCTTGTTGCATGGCTTCCCGTGCATTGTTCACGGGCTTGCTGGCATCCCAGGAATCCCAGTCAGGGCACAGGCCTGCAGATGGAGGAAAGTCGTCAGTCTAGGGACCACGGGACCTCGCCACAGGCCGTCCCCTTCACCCCCAACACCTGACACCCCTCACCTGGGGCACAGCTGTCGACCAGGGCGCCCAGGGCTCTGCCACTCTGCCAGTCGCGGCTGAAGTTGGTAATGGGCAGCTGTGGCAGCTTGTTCTGGATCCAGCCCAGCAGCCTCTGCTTGGGGGTCTGCTTCTTGGCCTCCTCGTCCTCCTCCTCATCCCACATGGGCATGGAGATGGAGTAGTGCAGGATCAGGGTCCAGATGAGGCCCAGGATCAACTTGAGGTTCCCGTCCACAATGGCCTTGCTGTCTGCAAGGGCAATGAGTGGCAGCGCTGGGTGGGCACGGCTGACCCGGGGCAGGGGGGCTGGGCACAGGCACAGACGCATGTGCACACACAGCTTCGGGGGTGGGGGTGCAGAAGTGCACACACAGGACAGCAGGCCACTCCCAGGCACTGGCGAGTGTGGGAGACAGCGGGCCCCAGGGAGGAGGAGGAGGCCTCCGTGAGGCAGGGTGGGGTGCGGGTGCCTGTGAGAGCATCAAGGAGGTTCAGGGGTAAAACCTCCCCAGACATGCAGTGCCAATACAGCACAATCAGGGGAGCTGCCAGAAGCCCCGGGGCCATGTGGGCCCAGAAGACGGACAGGTGACAGATCCAGGCTGCAGACGGGGCCCCGATCCCCAAAGATGGTTCCAGAGAAAGAGAGTGGATGAGTGCTTTGCAGCCGCCCAGGCCCCTCTCCAAAGGTCTCCAAGGAAGGGGCAGGGGGAACAGCTGGACCCCGAGGCCTTGATGCCAGGGCCCCTGGGCGGGCACTGGGGAAGAGGAAGGCAAGTGGGGGTTGGGTTGGGAAATACAACTGCTGGCCCAGGGTTGGGACGTGAATGGCTGAGGCTGGGGAAGTTGGGCAAGGACCCTTTGGGTGGAGGGTGTGAACCCCCACCTGCCCCCACTTCCTTCATGCTCGCCCCTCCCCTGACAGAGCCAGGCTGGGGGTTGGGCCATTGGCCTGGTGCAGGGGAGGGGCTGGTCGCCCCAAGGAACCAGCGGTCTGGCCCTGACTCACTGGGGCCCAGCAGGGATGGCCTGCCAGCCGGGATGCCGAGCAGGACACATTCCAGGGGCCCCCTCACCCAGCCCGGTGGGGGCGGGGGTGGGGCCTGCCAGCCTGGGTTGGGTGCCCAGGGCCCCTCGCTTAGTAGGGGGTTGTGGGTGGGGTCCCAGAGTCCTGCTGTCTCAGCAGTAGGCTCAGCCACTGCCCGCCCTCCTCACCACTTATCAGGCTGCTGGGCTGCAGGCGGGTGGCCACCAAGCTCACCACAGGGGAAGTGGTTAGGGCAGGCACCCAGCACCCCATCACCATAGCAACCCCTCAGGGCCCCACCCAAGGCCCTTCTGGGTGTCAGTCTCAAGCGCTTGGGGACTGGGGCTTAGGGCTGGGTCTGAGAACACAGGAGGGCCGCTTATCTTTGGAATCCCTGCTGATGGGTTCCACTCACCAATAATCAGGAGAAAATGCTTGTCCAGCAAGTCAACTGGGGGGTGGGGACCAGGCAGCCTCTGAACCCAGCAGGCCCCACCTCAAAGACCAGCTCAACACCACTCAGAGCAGAGTGGCCTCCCAGTTCTCAATGGGGGGCTCGTCCCAGTCCTATACCACTGCCTCGCACCATTGCCAAGGGGCAGGAGAGGGGGTCTCAGGCTAGGGATGACTGGAAGGCTCGGAGAAGACCAAGTACATGGGAGCACTTGTGCTTTCCCACCAGGTTCCTATCCCCAGAACCCTGAGCCTGGCACCAGAGCCCTCGGGAGGCCTGAGGTCCACCCAGACCCACGAGGGGACACACAAGGCCAAGCTCATCGGTTCTCCTGGGGCTGGGCCCTCCCCCTGGTCCATAGGAGGCTGGCTCAGGCCGTCCCATCCAACTCACAAAAGAGGGCTGGAAGGACTGGGCTAAGTGTTGAGAGACTGACTGGTTGGATGGCCCCGCCCCATCCCACCCCCTTTCCCCAGCCCCCGGGCCAGCCTGCCCCCTCCTTCCCCTAATCACTGCTGCTTTCCAACATTTTTTTGCCTTATATGGCAAAGCTCTGGGAACTAGGCCTGCTCCAGCCAGCTCACAAGAGGAGAAGAAGGGCGGGGGGGGGGGGGACCCCCCCAGACAACTGGGGTGTGGCTCGCCTCCCCACATCCGGTTGCCCCCCCACCCAAGGCTCAAAGATGACTCAGCTTGGCTAGACTGAGTATGGGACTGGGGGGTGGGCCTCGGCCTGGACTTGCATTCCAGAAAAAGAGGTGGGGCCCTTGAGACCTGCTCAGAGTGATTGGGGGCACCTGAGTCTTGGTCCCTCACTTTCTCAGGCTCAGCATGGACCAGGCCAGGACTGCAGGGGCCGCTGGAAGTTCTCTTTGACTGCTGAAGAAAATAAAGCTGGTGCCCCTTTGCTCCCTGTCTCACGTCGCCGCCCCCCCCTCCAAAGTCACCAGTTCTGGTGCCGGTCCCTGTGTGGCTCCCATCTCGAGAGGTGCCTGGGAATGATGTGGTAGGCCTAGTCAGTGCCAGCCTCACCAGCCCAGTGACACGGACACTGGGCTGGCAGTGAGCCCAGCACATGTTGGAGTACCTCCCAGCAAACCCCTGTATTCTAGATGCAGAAAAGCAAGTCCTACATGGAAGCAAGAGTTTGGCCCGCAATCAACAGTAACTGGGTGTCTAAGCAACTACAAGCCAGCACCCAAACCTATCTCAGGTGCTGTTTGGCTAGCTATGGTCCTCTCTGGGCCCCCAGTGCCCAAAAGGAGATCTAAACTTGGAGCAATCTTCAGTTGAGGGGTCCTAGACAATGGGACCCACAAGCTCCAAGCCTCTGTTTAGGAACCACAACGGTGTCCAGAGGCCCAAGAGCCATCTCCCAACTGCTATAGAAGGTGGAGAGTCCTGGCCTCCTCCTCGTTAGAGATGGGGCGCTGGGCGTACGGCCAGAGCTTGGCTAGTGCCCACCGCACCGCCTTCCCACTCCCCCCCTACCCCGCCCCGGCCCTCTCCCACCGCAGGCGCAGGGGCAGGGGCGCGGCCTGTGGAGGATGTGAGCTCAGCCTGGGCGTGGGCCAGCCGGGGACCGGCGGGCGGGGGCGCGTAGCGGTCCGCACGCACCGCTGGGTTGCGAGCCTTTGTTCTCGAGGCCCGCACGCAGCTGGGCGGCCCCGAGGGCCCCCGGGGCAGCGCCGCAACTTAAGGGGATGTCTGCTAGGGGTCGGCTCGGGGAAGAGGGGAGGACGCGCGGAAACCCCCGCCCTCGCCCCGCCAGCGCCACCGGGCGGCCCGCGCCCTCACCGATGGACACGAGCTTGATGCTCTCGCGGTCCAGGAACTCGAGCGCCACCGACACGTTCTCGAGCTGCATCTGGCGGAAGGTGGGCCTCTGGTTGTGCTTGCGGTGCATCTTCTTCTGGCTGAGCACCTCGAGCAGTGCGATAAGCCGCAGCCCGTCGCTCAGGTCCGTCTGCAGGTTGGCGATGCGCTTGCTCACGCACTTGAGGTGCTCGTTGCACCAGCGCGTGAACGTGTTCTGCTGGATTTTCTTCCACGGCGCATCCTCCGCCAGGTCCTTCTCAGTGGCCGGCATCTCGGCGTCTCGTGTGTCGGCGCCGATGCCCAGAACCGCGCCCGCAGCGCTCTGGCCCGCCCGAGAGTGGGAGCTACTCATTTTGAGGCGCGAGGAGCCGATGGGCGGTGCTGCAGCCTAGACAAGGGGACGGCCCTTTAATTAAAGTCGCAGGCACCTCAGCGAGCGCAGGGCGAGGCAGACAGCTGAGGTTGCGCTGCGGTGAGAGCGAGCCCTTTAAATGCTGATGGAGGCGGGGCCAGGAGGCGGGGCCGCGGTGGGGTGGGGCTTCGGGGCCGCACCCGCCCCGCCCCTCCCCACCCGTTGGAATGCCCCCCTGAGTCCCCCCCCCCGCCCCGCCTCTTTGACCCGACCCCCAGGCACCGGGAAGGGTCGTTGGCCCCGGAGCGGGCGAAGCTGCGAGGAAATGCTGAGGTCTCCCTCCCGCGCTGTAGGAGACGCTGCAGCGATGAAAGGCTGAGCAACGTCTAGAGCGGGGGACCGCTTGGCCTGCAGCGGGCACACCATACAAGGGACTTTCCTTCCCCAAGGCCCCTGCGGGGGGTGGCTCGCCCTCCGTGAGTCACGTGGACTCCGCTCGGTCCCCGCCGCCCCCTCCCCCCCAACCTCCGGCGCTCGGGGGTCCCTGGCCGCGCCACAGCCAGCCGCCTCGCCGGCAGCCGAGAGAAAGGGCCCGATCCGAAGGGGCGAGCCCTTGGAGAGCGCGGGTCTGGAGAAGGCTCTGCTGCCCGCGCCGGGCGTGCGTGCGCCACGCCAGGGAAGGCCGTAGCCGCACGACCCTAAGCCGCCCCCCAGACCCCCAGAACCCCAGAACCCCAGAACCCCTGCCCCAGCAAGCCTTCCCGCTCTGCAGGATCCTGGCCTGCGCCCGCCGGTCCCAACCGCCTCCCTCCCTCCCCCCTGCACCCCAGAGGAAATGGGGCACTGGGCCAGGAGGCCACCGGCGCTCCAGGAGCCAGCAGCCTTGGAAGGGGCCTGGGCATGCCAATGGGCACTGGCACGGGGTGCCCTGTGATGCGATGCATGCAGAGATGGCGGGTAAGCCTGCCTCACCCACCGGCAGTCTACCAGAGGCGCGAGGGGCTTCCCCTCCGTGGCTGGGATGGCCCCTGAGCCCAGCGTGACCCAGGAGGCTGCCAGAGGGACCTGCCCCGGGCTTCCGATAATGCACTCTGAGCACCTGGGTCTCAGTGGGCTTCGGGGTCGTGGGAGAACAGAGGAGGCCTCCCGGACAGGGGGGCCAGGGGACTGAGGGGGGGCAAACCATGAAAGGCAGCTGGGGCCTGCCGTGGAGCCAGGACTGGGTACTGGGGACCTATTCGCTCAAAATACATTTTCTTGTAGATAACTGGAGACTATGGGGGGGATACTAAGACCAACAAAGGCACAGAAGCAAGAGGCCTGTCAGGGACAGTCACTGCCACCTTCTTCAGTCTGGAGAAGCCAGCCTACTGGTGGCTTCGTCCCCAGAGTGGACTCACTTCCCTCGGTCCTGTGTCCTTCCCCTCTGCAGGATGTTCCCTTCTTCACATCTTTTTTTTTTTTTCCCCCAGAAAGGCATGTCTCTGTCCCTCCTGCTTCGTACTTAGATCGAGCTTCCTACTAGCAGTACCTCAGTTCTCTGCTAAAGACCAGTGGGAAAGAAGCCCCTAGGTCAGCATGCCCAAATAAGGCCAACTCTCACAGCCCTGGGGACTGTGTCACCCACAGTGGGGCTGCAGTCAGCACCTGGCCTCCAGCATGCTCTCTTTGGGGCTGCCTGGTACCCCACACTGGTTTTTGCTCACCAGTGACATTTTTCAGTCTAAAGGCCTGACCACTTTAGACACACCTGCGCAAAATTCCACACCATGGTGTCTGGGGACTGGGATGGAGGTGGGAGTGACAGCAGTAGAGGGGGACCCGTGCAGACTCCTCCCTAGCAGGCCCCACCCAAGCAGAGATGAGAGCCATCCTTCTGATCCCCTGCCCCCCTGAAGAGCCAGTCCCCCAAGGAGAGAATCATACTGAGAGTTCATTGTCACTTGACAAGTGCCATCCAGTTGCATTATCTGTGTTCTTTTCTTAATCTGCAGAGAGCAGGGAAACTGAGTCAGCGTCAGTAACCAGCAGCCAACTCCAGCAGAAAGGGGGACAGAAGCCCTGGCTGCCAGCCTTAGGCTTCTTCCCTATTTGGGGGGTGATAAGAGATGGGGCTCTAACGAGTTCTTGTCCCCAGGGGACATAGTATCACCACCAGGTGGCGCCCCATCCCAAAGCCCCCAGATAGGGCAGTCCCTGGAAGCTGAAATACAGCTCTTTCATATTTTCCCTTATTTGGAGTCGATTTCTTGGATGTTGTTAGACACACCCCGCCTCCCACCCCAACTCCTTCCCTCAGACCCCAAGCCAGGCCCTCCCACGGCTGGTGAAAGAGAGGCACAGGGTGGCAGGAGAGGCTGCCCAAGCCCAGGTGTGGCAGGCAGGCTGACAACGCTCCAGGGCTGAATTCCCACCTTGACTGCGCTGCTAGGAGCCCGTGCAGGTGGGTCTCCCAGCGGCCGTCACCTACTCCTCCTGGCCCAGGAATTGGGGTGGGTGGGGGTGGGGGGCTGGCCTTCACATCCTGCCTGGCAGTGAACATCCAGCTCAGAGCCAACCTGGGACAGGGCCCAGCCTCGAATCTAGCATGGCCAACCCCATGTGCCCTCGCCCCAGTGGAGCGCAGCAGCCCAGAAGCCAGCCCCACACCTCTACCCAACGCAGCCAATGCCCAGAGCACTGATGTCAGGGAGGAACCGACCGTCGACATCCCTCCTGGGGGCATATTGGCTGCAAAGTGTCTTTCCAGGTGGCCTCTCGCCCTGACCCCACACAACGTCCTGCTTCAGAGCCCTGCCTTCCTGGACAGTCATGCAATGACCTGCCCCCCAGTTCACCCTCCCAGGGCACCCCCATGGCTGTTGGGCTCTCACACTGCGGGGCCAGACCCAGATTCCCCAGGAAACCAGGGAAGGCGGCTGCACCACCACACCCCGGCTTGCAGCTGGCCCCGGGCACCCCACCACCAACTCCGTGAGCTGCCCGCCGACCACTCTGCTCGGTGCCCGCCAACCGCTCCGCCCGGTGCCCGCCGCGGACGCCTCACCTTCTCTCCCTGCGGGCGGCCGGCGGCCGCGGGGTGGCGCCTGGCAGATCTTCGAGCCCGCGCCTGGCGCCTCGGGGCTCTGCTGGCGTCTGCTGCGCGCCGGGCGCCTCCACGCGAATGGGCCGCTGCCGCCCGCCTTCTTGTTGGCCGCACCCCCGCCCCGCACCCGGCCCGACTCGGCCCGACGAGAAAGCCTTAATTGGTAAAAATCACCCAGGAGCGGGGCGGGGGGGGGGTTTCGAGGGGGGGCCCCGCGGGGGCGCGCCGTGAGCTCAGGCGCCTGGGCAGCCGGCGACGCCCCCCTACCCCCGTTGAGATGAGCTCACCCTCTGCTGACGGGGAGGGGCGGCCCGGAGGGTCTGCAGAGCCTGCGTCTCGGCCCAGCAACGAAGGCCACCTCCTCCAGGGAGCTGCCCAGTCTTGCGCCGCCCCCCTACCTTTACCCCAAGCCTGGGGCTGGTCGGACTAGTTGGATTCTACCTTGGAGGGGGAAGTGCAACAGGCTCTAGCAGGTATGCACTGAGAGCCTCCCACCTGAAAGTCTGCACGGGGGCAGGGACCTGAGCCCCAAGACAAGCCAAACAACATCCCGGGCTGGCATGGGTTTGGCCCCTGCCCAGTGCCAGGCCTGGCCTGGAAGCAAGCAACAGAAGTGGACTGAATTCTCAGCAGCACAGTTAGCTGCAGTCCTGAGGCCTGGGCATGGACAGTGGGGTGCAGCCGAGGAGCCAAGCGTCTGGGGAACTAGGTGGGCACAGCCACACCCTGGCACTGCCAGGCTCCCTCTTCGTCTTCTGTGTGCCCATTTCCTGGTATTAACAGCGTCGTATTCAGCTCAAATGTCACTTCCTCGGGGAAAGCCACACAAAGCAGTGTCTTCTCACTGTGCCCACAACCCCCACAAAGAACTGCATCTTACATCCTGAGCCAATATTTGCAGGCACACACGCAGATCGACACAAATGGCTGAAATAAACGTTCCACGAAGTGAGACTGTCCCTTACCACCTGAAAAGCACTCTGATCTTTCTTCTTTTATTCTACTTCATTAAAGGAGAAAAAGCAAAGAAGGGAGCTGCTGCTGCTGCTAAGTCGCTTCAGTCGTGTCTGATTCTGTGTGACCCCATAGACAGCAGCCCACCAGGCTCCGCCGTCCCTGGGATTCTCCAGGCAAGAACACTGGAGTGGGTTGCCATTTCCTTCTCCAAAAAGAAGGGAGGGAGGGAGGCAAAAGGGGAGAAGCAGGAAGGAACAGGGGGGAAGAAAGGAGAAGTCTGCTGTCACCTGCTAACGTAGTTTGATATCTACAGCTGCACACTAACAGGAAGGCACTGATTGCCCTCCAGGCCTCTCCGCAGCCACTGCTGCCTTTGTTGGCAATGACCTCTCCACCTTGACCCCAGGTGAGATCGCCTAGCAGTGGCCTCGGTCTCTGTTTCTCCCCGCCCCATCTAGTGGGATCCACCCCTCCGCCCCTCACGGCAGTGGGTTATCCTCCCTTGATAGATGAGCAGTCTCAGTTTAGGTCCACAAGGTAGCTCATGGCCAAGGCTATCCTTCAAGGAGGGACACCCACCTGCCAGAGGCATTGCAATGGGAATCAGTGTACAATAGCTGGGGTAGCAGAAAGGAAGTGATGGCTTCATGGCTGGATCTCAGGACCCCCCACCTCCGTTTTAATCCTCTCTTTACTCTCTCTCTCCCCTCCCTCCACACCCCTGAGACACATGCAACTCAGGGTCTCTACTTTTCCAGGTCTGGGGGGAATGAAGGTTTATATAGCACCAGCTCTTCCCTGGTAAAAGATTTTAACAAAGGCTTTTGCTCCTTGTGTTGATGGAGAAGGAAATGACAATCCACTCCAGTACTCTTGCCTGGAAAATCCCATGGACAGAGGAGCCTGGTGGGCTACAGTCCATGGGGTTCAAGAGTCGGACAGGACTTAGCGACTAAACCATCACCTTGTGTTGAAGGTTCCACAAAAGCACTAGAAGCAGCTCCATTCCTGCTGCCATGCCGACTGTCCCAAGGCAGACTGACGTGTCCTAGGACTGGAACACAAGGTGTCACCTGAGAGGTTTTTGGTCAGCTAACCATTCCCTGCTATATATTGATTGTGACAACCTTCCAAACGGTCATTTTCACACTAGTCACCATCTTACAACTTTTGTTACCATCTGAGCCATGTTTTAAAGCATTCGACTGCTAGGCCAAACCCAGAGGATCTTTAACATCCTTAAAGGGAAAAAGTAAGCTTTGTATTGTACCAAAGGATTCAGGTTCTGATCTTAAAACATTAATCACTCAGTGAATGTCTCCTTGGACCTGTTGAAAAATGTATTCATGTTGATATTACTTTTCCTTACATTTTTTGATGTTGCTAGGATCACAAGTTACATAATCTATTGCTTAGAATCCTAGTCCTTAAAGGTGAAACTGTCTTGTTACTGACTTGGAATCAGTGGCTTCCAAGCCCTTTTCGCCTCAGCCAAAGTTCCAAAGAAATGCTTGCTTTTAACTCTGCCCACTCTTCCCAGGAAGACTCCCCTCAAGGCCCCAGATTTCCACTAACAGCTCCTCTGCTGACTCGGAATCCCCAGTGGGCCACGCTGTCCAGGTTATGACCCCGAGGGCTAGGTACTGGCTAGGGGAACATCCATGAATGAATTGTTGCCCTGGGTGCCCCTGTATAAGTCCCCTCCTTCTCTGGGCCCTTAATTCCTCCTCGATGTCATTGTGGCAGTGCCAAGGGCCTCTCAGCTCTGATGGTCAAGGGCTTGCCTGGTTTCTAGTGGTTTGAGACAGGTCTGCCTGCAGTGGGGCTGGCTTGGGGCTCCAGGTGGGCTCATGTGCAGGAGACCATCACAGGTCAGCCATGTGGTGCCATCTGTGGTGGGACCTCATAGTGGGGCAACTGGGGGAGAGGGAAATAAAAGGCAAAGGGCCAAGGCAGGTGCCGGGGAGGGGGTGCTCCCAGAGGAGAAGGCAAACTTAGAATTCCTTGACCTCATAAGGAAACGGCTTGGGTCTGTATGGGGCGGGGGTTGGCAAGGGGAGGCTGGCCTCCGGGACAGGGGCCAGCACTGCAAAAGAAGGCTTAGAGAGGTGCTGGGGAATCTGATCTGGCCCAAACTCCAAATTCCGTGAAGCCGGCTCTGAGGAGCCCAGAGCCCAAATGCCATCTCCCTCCCTGCTCAGAGATAAGCAGCAAGACCCTTGCCCTGCCTGGGGGCGCTGCCCCTCATCCGACCATGCATGCGTGGGGCCCTCATATTTTGGGAGATGGAGAAAGCCTCATTTCTAAAACCTGGCCAACAGCAACCTTGAGGAGGGGCTTCGTATGTGGTTAAACCAGGGCCCTATCTTCTCTCCACCCCATGAAGGAACTTTTGCTGAGACCGAGGCTGTGACCCTCACCAACTGGGCCAGTCTGCCAGCCTTCATCTCAGTTCCGGGAGAGGCACTTAAGTTTCCCCTCATTCCATTGGCTGGCTTTGTTAGAATGTCACTGTCATCTTCTTCCTAATTTTCATGGGACAGCTCTTCCTGACCAAGGCTCTCACCAACTCCCTGTGACAGGCCCTGGCTGCCTTCCATGGTTTGCCCCCCTCAGTCCCCTGGCCCCCCTGTCTGGGAGGCTCCCTCTGCACTCCCACGACCCTGAAGCCCACTGAGACCCAGGTGCTCAGAGTGCATTATCGGAAGCCTGGGGCAGGTCCCTCTGGCAGCCTCCTGGGTCACGCTGGGCTCAGGGGCCATCCCAGCCACGGTGGGGAAGCCCCTCGCGCCTCTGGTGCACTGCCGGTGGGTGAGGCAGACACCCGCCATCTCGGCATCACAGGGCGCCCCATGCCAGTGCCCATTGGCATGCCCGGGCCCCTTCCAAGGCTGCTGGCTCCTGGAGGGCCGGTGGCCTCCTGGCCCAGTGCCCCATTTCCTCTGGGGTGCAAGGGGAGGGAGGGAGGCGGTGGGAACCGGCGGGCGCAGGCCAGGATCCTGCAGAGCGGGAAGGCGTGCTGGGGCAGGGGGTCTGGGGCTCTGGGGGGCGGTTTATGGTCAGGTGGCTACAGGCTTCCTTGGTGTGGCGCGCGCGCGCACTGCGCGTGCAGCAGCGCCTAGTCTGGACCCGTGCTCTCCAAGGGCTTGCCCCTTCGGATCAGGCCCCTTCTCGCAGCCGCCGGCGACGCGCCCGCCTGGGGCGCGGCCAGGGACCCGCAATTGCTGGAGCAGAGGGGCAGTTGAGACCGAGCGGACTCCACGTGACTCAGGGAGGGCGAGCCCCGCCCAGCGCGCAGCCCCGCCCAGCTCCCGCATCCTGCCCAGTTTCTGCCGGTTGCATGGCCACAGGCCCCGCCCCTCCACCCTTCTGACCCAAATAGCCGAGCGGGTGACGTCGCGGCTCGCGGGCCCCGCCCCGCTCCCAAGCCGGGGCGGGTCTAAGCTAGTTCCCGTCGCGCCCAGGCCCCGCCCCCTCGCTGGGGTCCAGCCCTAAATGCGCCAGCGTGTGACGTCTCTGGGCTCGGGAGCCCCGCCCCTCCCCGCCCATTCGCGAGGCTCCACCAATCTGCGCTGGCAGCTCTCTGCGAGGCCCGGCCCCGCTCCGCACAGCGCGCGCTGCCCGCGGAGACCGAGACTGTGACGCGGGCGTGACGCGCGCGTAGCCGCTCCCGAGGCACTCCTGTTTCCCCTGCCGCGCTCCGAGGCCATCGTCTCTCGGCCGGTGTTGCAAGGCCCAGGCCTCCCCCAGGCCTCCGCCGCCCGCTGCCCGCCATGGACGACTACGCAGTCCTCTCGGACTCCGAGCTGGCCGCCGTGCTGCGCCAGTACAACATCCCACACGGGCCCGTCGTCGGTACGCGGTGGACGGAGGGCGGGCCCGCTCCCCGCGCTTAGCCCCGCGGCCCCCTCTCGGCCCGCTCCCTGACCGCCCTGTGCCCCGCGTCTGATCAGGTTCCACTCGCAAGCTCTACGAAAAGAAAATCTTCGAGTATGAGACCCAGAGGCGGAGGCTCTCGCCCCCGAGCTCGTCCGCATCCTCTTTCTCCTATCGGTTCTCGGGTGAGGCTCCCGTCCCAGGGCCCCGCCTGGCCGCCCTTGGGGACACGGTTTGGGGGACGCTGAGGAAGGGGTCGCGGGGGTGTGGCCAGGGCACTGGCTGGAAGGGGCGCGGGGGAAACGGGAGGGGACCCCTGTGGGCCAATGGTCCTAGCCCCTCCCCCATTCAGACTTAGATTCGGCGTCCGTGGACTCGGATATGTATGATCTGCCCAAGAAAGAGGACGCCTTACTTTACCAGAGCAAGGGTAAGGCAGGGGTGGGGTGGGCACTCTGACACCTTCCTTCCAGTGTCAGCCAGAACCTGAGACCTCAACCCCATGCGTCCTGCAGTAGCCCTGCAGCACCCCCCCCCCCAATGGGATTCAGATTAGGGCCATCGGGCCAGGTGGGGACACCGTTGCCCCTTCTGCTACCGCTGCCCCCCCCTTCCTAAGGCTATAATGATGACTACTATGAGGAGAGTTACTTGACCACCAGGACTTACGGGGAGCCTGAGTCTATGGGCACATCCAAGGGCTTCCGCCAGCCCTCAGCTTCACTCTCAGATGCTGACCCCTTTCACCGCCAGGTGAGCTGAGTTGTCGGGCACCCTGTACTTGGGTACAACCTGAGGGGGTCCTCATGGGGTTTGGATGAGTCAAGGGAACCACTGGGCACAAATGGTGGCTCAGAAACCTCCAGGGAGAGGTGGGGCCTGCAGACACCTGCCTGGTCAAGACCTTTGGGGTGGGGGAAGGGGCTGTCAGAACTGTTTTGACTAGTGTGCCCAGGACGTGCCCTGGCTCTGGTCTGGGATCTAGGTTTGAGCTCTTTTTGAGAATTCTGGGGCAGAAAGTAGGATGCAGGCAGCCGGGACAAGTGGCACGGCCCTGCAGACATAAGGCTGAGGACCAAGAAGGGGGTCTGGAGGGTGGCAGGGCCCAGGCCTTTAATCAGTGTTCAGAACAGGCTGGGAAGGGCAGTTTGGACTGAGGGTATGACCTGTCATACCTACACCGACCCTGTCAATAGGTATTCTCATTCTGATTCACTTCTGTAGGTCCGTGATGACAATCTTTTCTCTTTGGAAGAGGAAGGCAAGGATCGGTGAGTATTAAGGCGAGCCAGGGGCTGGGGCTGATTCAGGACTCAAGCCCTCCTGGTCTACCTACTGCACTCTTTGCCTCAGGGAACGCCTCCTGTATGGCCGGGACAGTGCCTACCAGAACATTGCACACTACCGCCCTATTTCCAACATCTCCAGAAGCTCCCTGGGCCTGTCCTATTATCCCACATCCTCCTCCACCTCGAGTGTGTCCTCATCTTCATCTTCGGCCCCTTCGTGGCTCACCCGCAGAGCCATCCGGCCTGAAAAGCAGGCCCCTGGGGCTGCCGGCCTGAGCCAGGATCGCCAGGTCCCGCTCTGGGGCCAGGTGCTGCTGTTCCTGGTCTTTGCTGCCTTCCTGCTCTTTGTTTACTACTCCATGCAGGCCGAGGATGGCAACCCTTTCTGGGCAGAGCCCTAAGGGTCTGACCTCGTACCTTGGAGGCCGGCTCCTCTTGGAAGCCCTGGCTGACTGCCTTATCAGTGTTTGTTGGGGGAGGGGGGTTGGGGCTTTTCTGTGTGTTCTAGCTTGGGGTTACCAGGACATGGGCAATGTTTGCTGACCCCTGCCCTGTCCTGCCAGGGAGGCAGCAGGCCTGGGCCCTCTGCGGCATGGTGGACCTGGGTGGGCCTGCCTCTGGATCCTCCTGGCCCTGCTTGCCTGTCACCCTTCGGGCCTAGGAGGGCAAGACCCTTCTCCTGGAGAGGAGAACATGGTTTTGGTCATCGCATGCCTCCTATTTGTCGTCACCTCATGGGGGGATTAACCAAAGGCCACCCTGAGTTTGTTTTCGTGGACACAATAAAAGACCATTTATTTTTAATGTGTGGGTTCTTTTCTTTAACATGGGGAGGGGTTGGGCTGCCCCCCTGCTAAAGGCTTCCAGGCCTTGGGTCTCCAGAATTGCCATCCAACTTTGTCAGTTCATCCTTTCGTCCTTTGAGCCTGAGATAGGGATCATAGGCAACCCATAAACTCATTTATGTTTTGCTTTTGGTGCCCGCTCCCTGACATGTTACCAGAAGCTCTTGTAAGTGCTTATAAAAAATAGTCACACAGAGAGCCCACTGGGAAACGCAGGTGAGGCTGCTTGCACCGTGTCAGTTCTGGGTGTTTCAACTGGGACCAGCAGACACCAACTGTGGTGTCCAAGGGCAGAGTGATGGGAAGGAAATGAGGCATCTGCTTGATGGGCTGCTGGAAGGCTGGTTGTCTAATGACAGGGGAAGGCTCTCAGTCCTCTGGAATGTTTCATCTCCTTTTAGTAAACCAGTTCCTCACCTGGGTATTACCACAAGGTTTTCTGCTGTGGGCATTTAACAATTTTCACAGTTTACATGTGATTTTAACATCGAGTTGGAGAAAGAAATGGCAACCTACTCCAGTATTCTTGCCTGGAGAATCCCAAGGACAGAGGAGCCTGGCGGGCTACAGTCCATGGGGTCGCTAAGAGTCTGACACGACTGAACGACTTTCACTCACTTAACATCAAGTGCTAAGGAAACATGGGGTAGAATGCCACACTGTTCGTCTGGGCTCCGCACTGCCTGTAGAGGGCAGTAAAGTCTGGAGAAACAGGCACACAAAAGGGAAGCAAAGGCACCCCCTGGGCCACCATTGGGTGGGACCCTGGCATCTCAGCTCTGACGGGCTCCTTCGTACAGGTGGCAGGACTTGGCAGGGCCTGCCCTCTCACCTGCACGTGCACCATGGGCTCCTGAGCCTTGGGGCTCTCCGCTGTCTATGGCCGCTGGGTAAGCTCTGCTCAGGGCCAGACTGGAACCTTTCTACCAAAGCTTCTGGACACTTCTTTTTGCTGCATCCTAGTCTCCGCACTTTTATGGGGTGGGATGGGGTGGGCGTTTTCCTAAAACCAACAGGCTTTCTTTGTGCATTTCAAATACACCAAAAAGAAATGGCTTCTCATATTCTCACCCCTCCCAGAGCCCCAGCCTCCCTCGTTTGCTGCTAGGCACTCCCACCTGACTCCTGTGGCACCCAGTCCACTGTGGCCGGGACACCCCTGAGCCCCCAGCATCTGTCTCATGCCATCCTAGACCAAGAGCTGAGACACGGATGCTCCGTGGTGGGCGGTGGGCATGGGCAAGAGGTGTGGCCTGCTCATCTGTGACCACAGGGGCAGGTGGTCAAATTAGTGAACTGGAGGGTGGGAGAACAAGGAGTCCCATCGTCAGGGCATCAGAACTCCACAGGGGCATGGCGCAACATCTCATTTCGGCAAGTGATCTCAAGTGCTCCTCCTGGGGGTGGCTGTGCAGCGGGAGACCCACGGGGTCCTGGTGGAGAGGAGGGATTGCAGGGAGGAAGGGGAGAGAGATGGCATGGCCTCTGCACGGAATGGTCCCCTCCGGGCTTCAGATCGTCCATCTGCAGGGCCGAGGGGGAGGCTAGATGTGCTTGGCAACCACTGCTGTGTCTGAAGGGAGACAGAGTTGCCTCCCAGGTGACACAGTCTCCCCCTTTTATTTCTCATGGGTGACGACATCCATTGATCACCATGCACCAGACGGAGGGTTTCTGAGGGCCTTGCTTCAAAATCACTGCTCCAGGGCACTGAGATACCCTCCTCCCAGAGAGCTCTCCTGAGGACTCTGGACCTCCCTCCAGACTCCCGCCAGGCTTAGCCTTGCTTCCAAGGCCCTGGACCCCCATAAGGGCGCCTGAATGCCTCCAAGTGCTCTGGGCACCCCAGCCAAAAGCTTTTGAGGGCTCCGTGAGCCCCCAAGAAACATCAGGCTTCCAAGTCCCCACCTAGGGCTTTCCAGGGCTCTGAGACCAACCTCCAGGCTCCTGCCTGGACCATGGGCTGCAGTGGTACTGGGAGCACAGCAGGGGGCAGCAGCTTCCTAGCGTGCAGGACATCTCCTGCCATCTTAGGTACCACCAGAGCGGAGTCGGGGGATGGTAGTGGTGGTTGGCAGACATGGAGGAGCCTAGGAGGCCCTGGATGAGGCAACTGAGCTGGTAGCTTGGGACCCTGCCAGACAGCCTGAGCAGCATCCCTGGTGGAGCACAGAGAGAAGTGCCCGGGAGGTATGGCAAGCAGGGGGAGCTCCTGATGCCACCCTTGACATCAGCCGCACCCTCCCCCCGCCCCCAGGTCTAGGGGAAGTAGCAGACAGCATTTCACAATCTAGGACCACTCCGACCTTGACCACTCTACTGGGCTAGTCCCAGCACTGAAGAAGCAGCCATCCAAGAGTGGGTACAAGCCTGTGGGTACAAGCCCGTGGGTCCACGAGGATGAACCTCCCCAAGGAACTAAAGAAAAGGAGGGTGTCACTGTTACTGCCCCTGGGGCTGGCCTTTGGCCTTAGGCTCAGCATACCCATGCCCTGGAAACTAGCCCCAGCCCCTCCCCAGGGCAGGCAGGAGCTCAGTAAAGTCCCCTACCACTGGGGGGAGCCAGGTAGGGAGGTCCTCCCAGAAAGCCCCCTCTCACCTCTGCCGGCCCATCAGGCACCAATCCCCTACCTGGACTCACCCAGATTCTCCTGCCTGCTGCCTGGACCAGCCTGCCAAGAGCAGACGGTCCTCCCTGCCATCAGTCTACCCTGCCATCCCGGGTTTCAAAGCCTGCCTGGTGGGGGCCCCTGGAGGGAGAATGGCCCCAGAGGAGAGTGTAACCAGGAGTCCTGTCCCCTCCCTGGATAACACATCGCACCCAGATGGTCATGAGGCCTGCAGGGCGGCAAGAGGAGAAGCTGGAATGTGTAGGGGGAACGATCCTGAGGACAGCCCTGAGGAGAGGCCACGGGCCAGACCAGGCCAGAGCCTCGACCAGGCAGGGGAAGGAGGGAGCGAGACAGGGCGCCACCTCTGGAGGGCTTCTGGAGAGGAGGACACGCAGATGGCACCAGGAGCCCATCTGCTGGGGACAAGCGGCATGAGACCTGGCCCCCCCGGAGCAGAGGAGGGGTCCAGCCACAGGTGCCCGCCGGGGCCCTTCTTCCCTACTAAGCCTGGGGAGGGGGTGTCTGGTCACCCTGTGGGGAGTGGCCCCTGCATCCTGCAGGTCCTGTCTGCTCTGAGTCAGGGGGATGGGGGAGCTGATCACTCCCACACCACAGCCGGCCCGCCCCGCCCCGGGGCACCCCTGCACCTCACTCTCCCTTGTGCCCGCTCCCCCAGGAGGGTGGGCCGGACCTAGGTGAAGCGAGGGGCACAGTGCCCCTCAGGATGGGACGGCACCCACCCACAGAGAGAGAGCCTCGGTGTTTCAATGATGGCGATGGAGGTCTAGAGACCCTTGGAAGTCCTGCACGGCCCCCAGTATGGGCAGCCACACCCCACTCGAGGGCGCAGGACTAGGGCACTGATGGGCACCCCACTGGAACCCCGACGGAGGCAGTGAGCCAAGGGGGGAGCAGCTGATATGTTAGGGTCAGTAAACGTGAAGAGTGATGGACGCTGGCCGCCAGGAACTCGAGTGTGTGTGTGTGTGTGTGTGTGTGTGTGTGCATGCATGTGTGCCTGTGTGTGTGTGTGTGTGTGTGTGTGTGTGTGTGTGATCCAGCTCCAGGTCCCAGCTGTGGACAAGTAACAGTCAGCAAACATGCATAATGGATACTGGCCGCCAGGAACTCGAGTGTGTGTGCATCTGTGCGTCTGTGTGGATCATCCAGGTCCACGTCCAAGCTGTGTGTGTGTATCATCCAGCTCCACGTCCCAGCTGTGGACAGGTCCCCAGAGGACAAGGCCCGCCACCTACAGCAGCCTCCTCCACAGGCCAGGGGCACCCCCAGGAGGACTTATGCACTCGGCAAGGGCACGCTGTGCTGCTCAGAGATCAGGCTGGCCTCAGCCAGCTCCACCACTCGCCACGGATGTCTGCAAGGTCCCCATGAGCCCAGGGAGGCCTCAGCCCAGGGAGCAGGGCTGAATGAGGGGGACTACTCCGGGACCCAGCACTGGCAGAGGCTGGGCTGCTCCAGATGCCTGAGCTCCTGAGGGCAGGCACCATCATGCCCGGCGGGCGGAGGACGAGGACGAGGGTGAAGCCCGGGGCAGGCAGACAGTGGGGCGGGGTCAGGGCTGGGCCGCTGCCCAGACTGTGCCCGTCCACCAGGCGGGTACCTGCAGGAGCTCCGCAAGCCACAGCGCCTGGGAGGCAGGAGAGGGAAGACACTGCCCATGCAGCCCTGGGCCTGAGGGCAGGCTTGAGGAAGGCAGGCCTGAGGAGGGCAAAGATGGCAGGGCAGCCGGCCCCTTGTCGGTCCTTGTGCCTGGGGCTCAGGGGCTGCAAGGCGGCTCTACATAGGGGAACAGTCAGCGGGCCCAGGAGTCTGGGACCACAGGGGGCTTGAGCCTCTCCAGGAGACCCCAGGACCCTGCAGTGGCCCCACATCCTGCCCCACGAGCCACGTCCACGATCCCCGAGGACAGGCCCCGCAAGCTCAGCCTCAGCCTCTGCTTCTGCCCCGGGACGGAGACAGAGAGCCCGGCTCTCCCGAGGCCAGGGTTTTCAGGCTCAAGAAGAGCGTAGTGGCCATGGACGGGGCCAGGAGCTTGCGCCAAGGGCCCCAGCACTGCCCAGAAGCAAGAGGCAACAGGAGGAGCCCTCACCGCCCACAGAAGCTGCATGACACATTCAGAGCCACCAAGCGTGTCACCAGGAGTCCCGTCTCAGTCCCAGCCAGGAGGTGGGGCGGTGGGCACGTCCCCCATGGGCACAGCGGGAGCGCCTTCCTGGGACCAACGGGACACTCAGCTGCCACCCCAGGCTGGCACCAGCCCAGCCCAGGGCTACCGGGCACAGTCATTGAAGAAAAGGGGCTCATCAGCCTTCACCCCCTCAACGGGGGGCCCCTGAGAAGGAGGGGCTGCGGGCAGGGCTGACCACAGGGTGGGGACGCCTCGGAGGTCAGAGAGCACGGGGCTCAGGCCTGAGCACTTGCACAGCCGTGGCGTGCACGGGCTGCCAGGGTGAGAAAGCTTTTGCACCCGTGCCCAGGGCTGCACCACCAGCTGGGATGGCCCTTCGGGCTGCGGACTCCTGGGAGGAGGGCAGAGGGCACACGCCACGGGCTCTGCGGGCCATGCTGGGATCATCACATGGTCTCTCTTTCTCTGGCTTTCCGTGTGTTTGGTCTGCAACCATTTCAAGGTGAAAAGCCACTCTGCCTGTACAACACACACCTGGCATGGCTTGGTTCCGGGCTGCAACCCGCCACCCCTGCTTCCACAAACGACACATTCCTGAGGGGTCTGGGCAGCCTGGGAGTCCCACACCCGGGCTCAGGGGCAGGGACACTCCTTGGAGGCTTCTCATGCGGCACGAACATGAAGAACCCAGGCCCACGCAGGTACTGCTCTCTTCTCCACGGGGTGACCAGTGTGAACCATAAAACCACAGCAGAGGCGAGGGAGTGAGTTATGAGACAAACACTTTGGCTTCCATCTCGGGGCTGCTCTGTCTCTCTGAGATCGCTGGATCTGGGGAAGGCCTGACCCGAGCAGCCCGGTGGGGAGGGACCGTCCCCTGCCGCAGCCCCGTGAACCCTCCAGAAGCAGAGCCTACCCCCCTCCCGCTCCGACACCCCAGGCAGACCAGAGGGCTCTGGCCCCGGAGAAGCCTTGACTGCAGCCTGTGATGGACCCCAGGCCAGAAGCCCCAGCCAGGCCTTCTAGAATCCTGTCCTTCAGACACCTGGGAGATCACAAGTGCTGGTTGTTTTAAGGGACTACACGCCATTTGGGCTAATTTGCTATGCATGCTTGCGTGCTAAATCACTTCAGTCCTGTCCAACTCTTTGCAACCCCATGGACTGTAGCCCTCCAGGCTCCTCTGTCCATGGGATTCTCCAGGCAAGAGTACTAGTGTGTGTTGCCATTGGCTTCTCCAGGGCATCTTCCCAACCCATGTCTCTTATGTCTCCTATGTTGACAGGCAGGTTTTTACTGCTAGCGTCACCTGGGTAGCCCCTTGTTATTCAGCAATGGGTAATTTATACACGATGACTTTAAATGGACAAGATCACCCTAAGTCAACTGGAAGAAAATAAACCGACAAGAAACCCCAGAAACCATTAGGAAGAGCCTGGAAAGTCTGATGACACAAACGCTAAGATCGTCTGCCTAGTCAAACACAAACCCCAAACCACCAAGTCAAGAGACAAGTGACAAAGTGGGGCAAAAAATATTACCAAGATGTGACTCAGGGCTCATATCATTAATGTATAGAGAACTTGAACCAGTCAATAAGAAAAGACTAACAACTCAAAGGAAAAGGGTGCAAGAGAGGGCCTTGGTAAATGCCAATCAAAGCGCCACCCCCCCACCCCACCCCCGAAATGATCCCACTGCAAGAATGTACTCGGGGGCTGGGGTTCCAGAGCTGCTGGTTCTGGGCACATGGGGCAGCTGGACACTGGCATTGCTTTTCATCTGTGGCTCCAACTGGATGGCGGGCCATCCTGGAGCCAAAGACAGACCAGCCTCGGCAAAGACTGGCCAAAGAAGTGGGTGGTGGCGCTGGGTGTTGAGGAGGTCTGGACAGCATCACCCAGGAGCTGGGAGATCCTCTTGGTGAGGAACGTGTGGCAGGAAAGGCAGTGGCTTCCCACCAGCGAGAGAAGGCTGACCACACCTGCAGACCAGACAACTGTCAGGGCAGTTCCTGGGCAGACAACCCCCTTGCGTGTGTGCTAAGGTACTTCAGTCGTGTCCGACTCTTCGCAATCCCATGGACTGTAGTCCACCAGGCTCCTCTGTCCATGGCACTGAGGGCTGCAACCATAGGTGGTCCTGGAGAACAGGAGTGCTTGGGCAAGATTCCCTCCCAGCGGGCCACACTTGTCGAGTGACAGGGGGAAGACTGTTATTTCGGGCCCTCCCCACCTCCAGAAGCATGGCACCCCTGGCCGACTCCACGTTTCTGGGCACTGGGCTCAGCTCTGCCCATCTCTCCCTTGTTACTCCGTGTGGGGCGGGGGGAAGGGGACCGGATCCGGGCTTCACAGAGAATCATCCCAGTCACACTCACGGGCGGTGGAACACGGTGCGCCGGGCAAGGGGTGGGGGCGGCTGGAGGCGGCCAGATTCTAGACCCTGCGAGGGTGGAAGGCATCAGGAGCGCTGGGCAAGGCCGCCCTCAGAGGCCAGGACTGGAGGGCGGGGCCGAGCGGAGACCCTCTGACCCTGCCCTTTGGCATCTTGGCGGGGTTGCCGCCCACCCTCCCTGCTCCCCCGGTCACTGGGCGCCCCCAATACACTGTCCTGGGCCATCTCGAGGGCCAGACGCCCTCAGTACATCAGGGGGAGTCCTGCCGAGAGCGGGCCCCGACGGAATCCCCAGGGTCTCCAGGTCCCTAGGCTCGGGGGAAGAGTCTCTTCGCCTTCCCCGCAAGAGAGGGCGCACAACCCAGGGAACTGCGGGGCTCTGGCCCCGCCCAGGACCCAGAGGGCGGGCGGCCGAGTACCGAGATGGAGGGTGGGGACACGGAGCAGAGGGGCCATCTCCGCGCTTCGAGCCCCGCGCTGACCGCCCCCGCGGCGGTCATCTCTGGCTCCCCGCCTCAGCCCGCCCACCGGAAGACATGGCGCCTCGCCTTCCTGCCCTCCTCTTCTGGCTTGATTCGCCAATGACCATGCTAGGCTCCTGGGAAGACCCGCCCCGTAGCTCCGAGCAAGCCCGTCCCGCTTTGTGACGGGCACCTCTATGGCCCAGTCAGAGCAGGCCGATCGCGTGAGCTCCGCCCTCCGCTCGGCCTTCGGGCTCTCTTTCCTCAGTCCCTAGGCGGGCGTCCTGTGGGCTGGTCGACCTCCCTGCTGAGAGATTCAGACTTTCCGTGCAGTCACGCGAGTGTACACGCCAAGCCCTGCTGTGTGCCTTTGGTGTGAGCTTGTATTCTGAAGGAGTTAAGTTCACGGGAAGTTACAGGGAAATGCCCCTCCCGTTGTTGCGCCAGCATCAGCGTGTTGCGTAGCCAGTGGGCCCTCACCAGGAAGTGGCATTGGTACCATCGGAAAGCTGCTCAGGCGTGTGTGTGTGTGTGTGTGTGTGTGTGTGTGTGTGTGTGTGTGTGTGTGCGCGCGCCAGTGTTTAAGACACCACACTCCCGCTGCCAATGGCTTGGGTTCGATTCCTGGATGGGTAGCTAGGATGCTGCATACCTTGCCCCCCCCCCCCACACACACACACACACACACGTCAGTACATTAATGAAACCGTGCAATTTGATAACGGGGTGTGCTTTTTTTTAATCACACACTGCCCTTGAGATCCATCCATCTCAATTGGTTTCAGCAGTCAGTTCTCCCTGTGTATTGCTAGCCTTCTTCCTTGGTGTGGGTCAGCCACAGTTGTTCAAGCCTTCACCCACTGTTGCCTGTTTCCACTTTTAGGTTTCTAGAAAAAATCTGCTTTGAACATTTGTATCCAGGCTTTCCTGTGGTCAGAATTTTCCATTTCATTGGCATGAATGCCCAGCAGTGCAAGTGCTGTGTCCTAAGGAAGTGGTCGATTAGCCTTAGAAGAAACTGCCAATTTGCATTCCACTGTGGCTGGACCATTTTACCTTACCACCGTGGATATTTTTAAAGCACATAATTGAAGATTTTTACAAAACATTGTTTTAGGCAAGACTGTTAACAATTCTGTTTCTCACCTCTAACTATATTCTTCTATGGGATCACCTACATAGTTCCTCACTCAGGTTAAAAAAAACACACACCCTGTATATTCAGTGTGATTTTAACTGCAATAATATATCTGCAAAAGTCTTCCTTGTCACTACACAAAAGTCTAGCTCATGTCATCTCTGGCCACAAGGTACTGAACAGAACACATGTACAATAGTTTACATAACAAATCCCCAACTGATGTAGTATAACTTTTTCTGTTCTTCTTGTTTGTTTGTTAGCACCTCTGAAGATTTGAAAATCTCCCTCAGGATAGATATTACCTTTAAGTGGAACTACCAGGTCAAAACCTATGGGCATTTACCATGTTTATTGATACTAAGCAGTTGCCTCCCCAAAAGACCCTGATTGGCATATAGCAGGGCTGTTAGCCCTGTGCTCCATATGTTGCAGAGATTTTCTCTCAGTCTCTCTCTAAAGAGCTCAGTTTCTTCTTGAATGTGTTACTAAAGTGAGTGAAGTTGCTCAGTCGTGTCTGATTTTTTGTGACTCCATGAGCTGTAGCCTACCAGGATCCTCCATCCATGGGATTTCCCAGGCAAGAGTACTGGAGAAGGTTGCCATTTCCTTCTCCAGGGGATCTTCCTGACCCAGGGATCGAACCTGGGTCTCCCACGTTGTAGGCAGACACTTTACCATCTGAGCCACCAGGGAAGTTACTACAGAGGTTTAGTCAAAAAGAGCAAAGCTCATGTCATCATCAGAGTCTTCAGATTCTTTTTTCTTTCTTTCTTCTTCTCAGCTGGGGCAGCAGTGGTGGAGGGGGCAGGACCTTATGGTGGTGCAGCACCAGTTGTTGGGACAGGTCCACCAGCCCCCACATGGCAGATGAAGCTGCCGATGCTGACACTGGCCAAAGCCTTTACAAACAAGCCTGGCCAGAAAGGGTCAACATTTACACTGGCTGTTTTAACGAGGGCACTGATCTTATCCTCTGTGACCGTCACCTCACTGGGCAGAATGAGGGCTGAGTAGGTGCAAGGAAGCTCCGAGACAGAAGCCACAGTGCGGGTGAGTGCTCGGTGCGGCTGCTGGCTCAGTGCTAGTTGTGAGATGAAGTGAGGGCCTCACCCCAAAACGGCCTTGGCTTCTCAGAAGGACCAAGCACCTTAGGGGCTGCGGAAGAAAGGGATCTCTCTCCTTTTTTGGCTGCATAGCATGGCATGCCAGATCTTAGTTCCTATACCAAGAATTGAACCAAGCCCGGCCCCTGCAGTGGAAGCATGGTGGGATTCCTGTCTCTTATCTCAAAAGACTAGGCCAGCTGGTTTTGGCTGTCAAGAAGTTACACAATTTTATGTGACCAAATTATTATTAAACTCTGGATTGATGATTTCTGGGTTGTGAATCTTGGGCACAAAATTGCCCTGCCTCAAGTGAGGAGAGTCATGTGACTCAGGGCAGAATTTCCAAGTTCCCACACCCGATGCTTTGTGGACCCAGGCTGGCTGATTCTTGCTGTCCTGCTTGCCCCACTACTGTGTGTGTGTGTGTGTGTGTGTGTGTGTGTGTGTGTGTGTGTGTGTGTGTAAGGAGGTGTCTTATGATCTCAGGCTAGGTAGGCCAGGACTGGGGCCAGTGCCCCTGCCCTCCTGGGATGCCAGGTCAGTTGGGGAAAAGACAAGGAAACCTGTACATGAAGTGTTTTATATTATTTAAATGCATAGGTGGCCCGCCAGTGAGCAAGCGAAATCCATGGGGAAAGCACAAATAAGAACCGAGAATCCACCTAAAACCATTGCTCTTGAAGGTCACCTGCACCGTAAGAAGGAAGCACAAGGCTGTAAAAGGAACTGGGTCCATCCCAGCATGTGTCTGAGTGAGCAAAAGACCGGTCCCCGTCCTCTACAAGCAGGGACTTCCATCCTGCTGCCACAGACAGTGGGGCTTTAGCAAACCACTGGCTGAGGGAGGTTCCCCCACCCCTGCCGATCCCCGGCACTGTGGTTGTACTGCTGGGCTCCTGGCAGAGGGAATGCTCCCAGAAGGGATGCCTCACCTCTGGCTTCCCACTCAAGACTCCCAGAGGGCCAGCTGAAGACTGGTTTGCAATCTCACGTTTAAGACACCACCCATCCTCATGGAACGCTGGCAGGTCCCTCAGAGAGAGGAGTGGCTTTGTTACCTCCCCAGGGCGTTACTGTCAGAGGCCAGATGATATAATTTTCTGTAAGGGCTGGGAGTGTCTGTTACCGGCCTGGATTCACCCATCCAAGCCTCGCGGCGGCCCTAGGAAGTCGGTAGCAAGTCACCCCCTTCTCCAGATGAGCAAATGAGGACACGGAAGGCTTGAGCAGCTTGTTCTGAATCTCTGGCTAGCAGGAGGGAGGGGTGGATAGGGACATTGGCCTCTAAGCCTGACCTCCTTTTGCAGGCTGTAAAGTGAAGTGAAAGTCATTCAGTCGTGTCCAACTCTTTGCGACCCCATGGACTATACCGTCCATGGAATTATCCGGGCCAGAATACTGGTGTGGTTAGCCTTTTCTTTCACCAAGAGATATTCCCAACCCGGGGATCGAACCCAGCTCTCCTGCATTGCAGGTGGGATTCTTTACCAGCTGATCCACCAGGGAAGCCCAAGAATACTGGAGTGGGTAGCCTATCCCTTCTCCAGAGGATCTTCCCGACCCAGGAATCAAACCGAGGTCTCCTGCATTCCAGGTGGATTCTTTACCAACTGTGCGCTCAGGGAAGCCCTTTTGCAGGCTACACTTTCCATCTGGCTCCCAAGGAGGTTCCTGGGGCATCATATTACACATCAGCTTGTCCTGAAGGCATCAGAGGTGAGTCCCAGTGAATATCCCCGGGCCTTGGATCAGTCCATAAAGGAAGGAGGTGAGAAAGAGAAACACCTGTACTCTTGTGCCTAATCAGGGGGACTTTGAAATTCTCATGAGATCAGAGAGCGGTTCTCATAGATATTTACCAGTCATCTGCATTCCTGTGATAGAAGGCTACTGCAACTCCCCAAATCTTCACTAGCCTCCGAGACACACCAAAAGAGACACACACGGTGGGAGGTGGGAGGGAAGTTCAAGAGGGAGGGGGACATATGTATACCTATGGCTGATCCATGTTGATGTACAACAGAAACCATCGCAGTATTGTAAAGCAATTATCCTCCAATTAAAAATAAACTTAAAAAAGTAGATACACAAGAAGGAATAAAAAAGATAAGACAAATTCTAAAAGTCTAAGCAGAATTTAAAACTAAAAAATAACTTAGACATTAGAAACAAAACCACAGTCTTTGAAATAAAAATCTCAGCTGATGAATCAAACGACATGTAGATGACTTGGAAGATGACAAGGCAGTGACCTTGAGGAGAGATGGCCCAGTCTTCGTGGCCCCTCATCCTGGCTTCCGGGCTTCCGATGACGTCAACCCCTTCCCTTCTTGCCCTGGGTCTGGGGCGGCAGCTGATTCCTGTACTCGCTGCGTGCCTTCAGCCCTCCGAGCCATCCCTGAGTGACCACCTATGCTTGAGGTTCTCATGACCTGTGGGAGTCTCAGCAGTCACCATGCTGCCCCCGTGCTCGACTGGGGTGAAGAGCCAAGGGCAGCAAGTGCCCAAGGAGCCAGAGTGGCTGCTACCCTGAACTGTCATGGAGGGAATGCCGGGAACCAAGGCTGGGCTGTGCAGTGACTACAGTGTCCCTGGGAGGAAACTGACAAGGACACCTGCCTTAACCTCTCGGCTCAAGTCACAGGATGACAGCCACAGCTCTTCCATGGCAGCCTGTTAATTCCCGTGCCTGCAGGGCTGACAGGGCTGGAAATCAAACACAGCATTCCACCATGTCAGTTGCAGAATGCCCAGGTCGCTTGAATTCCTAGCCTCTCTGCATTTCCTAGATGAAAGGCAGGGTGCTGTGTGAACGAGTGGGATCTTGAAACCAAGACTCGGGATATCTGGCTGCCCTCGGTGGAAGCTGACAACTGGCAAGCCCCCAGTCCCCCAGAGCCTCCCTTGCTGATGGAAGTAGCTTGCCCAGTCATGTCTGGGAGGCTGGTGTTCTGTCCTTTGAGGACTGTGCCATTACCTCACCTGGTGCCGATGCCTTGCAAGGGGACACCGACTGTCTTCCAGACCCTCTGCCACCACATCCTGTTGCCATGAGACCCATAAGTGGGGTCCAATTACCACATGATTGAGGGGACAGGCACAAAGTCTGACACTTCAGGAAATAGCTCATACATCAATAAATATTTTCCAGACTTCACTGCTATCTACCAGCTTAACTTTATTTGGACATTTGTGGTAGGAGCTTCTCAGGGAGTTCAACTCAGTAGGTGATCTGGGCCATTCGATGAAGTGGATTAACTGATAGAGGTCTATTTACTAGAAGGTTCTGATTGAAAGCATCAGTATTAGGACATGTAGCTGCTGTGTAGTCTAGCACGCACTTCACATGGGTGGCTGACTGATACTTGGACCTACTGCTGACCTGCATTTCATAGGTTTTGATGCCAGAAAAGCCCTGACAGGAGGAAAGAATACAAAGGCTTCAGTACAGTTCAGTCCAGTCACCCAGTTGTGTCCGACTCTTTGCGACCCCATGGACTGCAGCACGCCAGGCTTCCCTGTCCATCACCAACACCAAGAGCTTGCTCAAGCTCATATCCATCGAGTTGGTTATGCCATCATCTCATCCCCTGTTGTCCCCTTCTCCTCCCACCTTCAATCTTTCTGAGCACCAGGGTCTTTTCTAATGAGTCAGTTATTTGTATCAGGTGGCCAAAGTACTAGAGCTTCATCTTCAGCATCAGTCCTTCCAATGAATATTCAGGACTGATTTCCTTTAGAATGGGCTGCTTGGATCTCCTTGCAGTCCAAGGGACTCTCAAGAGCCTTCTCCAACACCACAGTTCAAAAGCATTAATTGTTCAGTGCTCAGACTTCTTTATGGACCAAATCTGACATCCATACATGATTACTGCAAAAACCATAGCTTTGACTAGATGGACCTTTGTTGGCAAAGTAGCGTCTCTTGGCAAAGTAGCGTCTCTGCTTTATAATATGTTGTCTAGGTTTGTTATAGCTTTTCTTCCAAGGTGCAATCATCTTTGAATTTCATGGCTGCAGTCACAATCTGTAGTGATTTTGGAGCCTTCCAAAATAAATTCTGTCACTGTTTCCATTGTTTCCCCATCTGTTTGCCATAAAGTCTTGGGACTAGATGCCATGATGGTTGCTTTTTGAATGTTGAGTTTTAACCAGCTTTTTCACTTTCAACAAGAGGTTTTTCAGTTCCTCTTCGCCTTCTGCCATAAGGGTGGTGTCATTTGCATATCTGAAGTTACTGATATTTCTCCCAGCAATCTTGATTCCAGCTTCTGCTTCATCCAGCCTGGCATTTCGCTTGATGTCGTCTCCATATAAATTAAATAATCAGGGTGAAAATATACAGCATTGATGCTGGATATTGACAATATAATCCTTTTCCAATTTGGAACCAGTTCATTGTTCCATGTCTGGTTTTAACTGTTGCTTCTTGAACTGCATACAGATTTCTCATGAGGCAGGTAATGTGGTCTGGTATCCCCATCTCTTTGAAAAATTTTCACAATTTGTTGTGATCCACACAGTCAAAGGCTTTAGTGTAGGCAACAAAGCAGAAGTAGATGTTTTTCTGGAATTCTCTTGCTTTTACAATGATCCAGTGGATGTTAGCAATTTGATCTCTGGTTCCTCTGCCTTTTCTAAATCCAGCTTGAACATCTGGAAGTTTTCAGTTCACGTGCTGTTGAAGCCTAGCTTGGAGAATTTTGAGCATTACTTTGCTAGTGTGTGAGATGAACGACATTGTGCAGTAGGTTGAACATTCTTTGGCATTGCCTTTCTTTGGCATTGGAATGAAAACTGACCTTTTGCAGTGCTGCAGCCCTGCTGAGTTTTCCACATTTGCTGGCATATTGAATGCAGCATCATTTACAGCACTTTCACAGCATCATCTTTTAGAATTTGAAATAGCTCAGCTGGAATTCCATCAGCCCCCCTAACTTTGTTCATAGTGATGCTTCCTAAGGCCCACTTCACTTTGCACTCCAGGATGTCTGGCTCTAGGTGAGTGATCGCATCATCATGCTTATCTGGATCATTAAGATCTTTTTTGTATGGTTCTTCTGTGTATTCATACCACCTCTTCTTAATGTCTTCTGCTTCTGTTAGGTCCATACCGCCTCTGTCCTTTATTGCGCCCACCTTTGCACGAAATGTTCCCTTGGTATCTCTGATTTTCTTGAAGAGATCTCTAGTCTTTCCCATCCTATTGCTTTCCTCTGTTTCCTTGCAGTGATACTGAGGAAGGCTTTCTTATCTCTCCTTGCTATTTTTTCAAACTCTGCATTCAGATGGGTTTATCTTTCCTTTTCTCCTTTGCCTTTCACTTCTGTTCTTTTCACAACTATTTGTAAGGCCTCCTCAGACACACATTTTGCCTTTGTGCATTTCTTTTTCTTGGGGATGGTCTCAATCACCGCCTACTGTACAATATCCTGAACCTCTGTCCATAGTTCTTCAGGCACTCTATCAGGTCTAACCCCTTGAATCTATTTGTCACTTGTACTGTATAATCATAAAGGGTTTGATTTAGGTCATACCTGAATGGTCTAGTGGTTTTCCCTACTTTCTTCAATTTAAGTCTGAATTTGGCAATAAGGAGTTCAGATCTGAGCCACAGTCAGCACCCGGTCTTGTTTCTGCTGACTGTATAGAGCTTCTCTATCTTTGGCTATAAAGGATATAATAAACCCGATTTCGTTATTGACATCTGTTGATATCCATGGGTATAGTCATCTCTGGTGTTGTTGCAAGAGGGTTTTTGCTATGACCAGTGTTCTCTTGGCAAAACTCTGTTAGCCCTTGCCCTGCTTCATTTTGTACATATCCAAAAGCTTAGGGAGAGAGAAATCAGCTCTTTTCTGTGAGGCACTGACACAGCCATTGGAGCAGGACTCTGAAAGACCACAGTGCCTCTAGGGAAGAAATAGTTGGGCACCCTGCTCCAGATGGTCAATACTGAAATCAGACTGAGTATATATTTTTTCCAAGAGAACACACTGGTCATAGCAAACACCATCTTCCAACAACACAAGAGACAATTCTACACATGGATATCATCAGATGGTCAAAACGGAAATCATATTGATTGTATTCTTTGCAGCCAAAGATAGAGAAACTCTATACAGTTAGCAGAAACAAGACCCGAGCTGACTGTGGCTCAGATCATGAACTCCTTTTTGCAAAATTCAGACTTAAAGAAAGTATGGAAAACCACTAGACCATTCAGGTATGACCAAAATAAAATCCTACAATTATACAGTGGAAGTGACAAACAGATTCAAAGGATTAGATCTGATAGAGTGCCTGAAGAACTATGGACAGAGGTTTGGGACATTGTCCAGGAGGTGGTGATCAAGACCATCCCCAAGAAAAAGAAATGCAAAAAGGCAAAATGGTTGTCTGAGGAGGCCTTACAAATAGCTGAGAAAAAAAAAAAAGAAACAAAAGGCAAAGGAGAAAAGGAAAGATAAACCCATCTGAATGCAGAGTTCCAAAGAACAGCAAGGAGAGATAAGAAAGCCTTCCTCAGTGATCAATGCAAAGAAACAGAGGAAAACAATAGAACAGGAAAGACTAGAGATCTCTTCAAGAAAATCAGAGATACCAAGGGAACATTCATGCAAATGTGGGCACAATAAAGGACAGAGGCGGTATTGGCCTGACAGAAGCAGAAGAGGTTAAGAAGTGGTGGCAGGAATACATAGAATAACTATACAAAACAGGTCTTAATGACTCAGATAAGCACGGATGATGCAATCACTCACCTAGAGCCAGACATCCTGGAGTGCAAAGTGAAGTGGACCTTGGGAAGTATCACTATGAACAAAGCTAGTGGAGGTGATGGAATTCCAGCTAAGCTATTTCAAGTCCTAAAAGATGATGCTGTGAAAGTGTTGCATTCAATATGTCAGCAAATGTGGAAAACTTAGCAGTGGCCATAGCACTACAAAAGGTCAGTTTTCATTCCAATGCCAAAGAAAGGCAATGCCAAAGAATGTTCAACCTACTGCACAATTTCATTCATCTCACACACTAGCAAAGTAATGCTCAAAATTCTCCAAGCTAGGCTTCAACAGCACGTGAACTGAAAACTTCCAGATGTTCAAGCTGGATTTAGAAAAGGCAGAGGAACCAGAGATCAAATTGTGAACATCCGTTGGATCATCGAAAAAGCAAGAGAATTCCAGAAAAACATCTACTTCAGCTTTATTGCCTATGCTAAACCATTTGTGTGGATCACAACAAATTGTAGAAAATTGTTAAAGAGATGGGAATACCAGATCACCTTACCTGCCTTAGAAGCAGACATGGAAAAACAGACTGCTTCCAAATTGGGAAAGGAGTACATCAAGGCTGTATATTGTCACCCTGCTTATTTAACGTCTATGCAGAGTACTTCATGTGAAATGCCCAGCTGGTGAAGCACAAACTGGAATCATGATTGCCGGGAGAAATATCAATAATTTCATATATGCAGATGATACCACCCTTATGTCAGAAAGCCAAGAGGAACTAAAGAGCCTCTTCATGAATGTGAAAGAAGTGAGTGAAAAATCTGGCTTAAAACTCATCATTCAAAAAGCAAAATTAATGGCATTCAGTTCCATCACTTCATGGCAAATAGATGGAATACATTGGAAATAGTGACAGACTTTATTTTCGTGGGCTCTAAATCACTGCAGATGGTGACTGCAGCCATGAAATTAAGAGACATTTGCTCCTTGGAAAGGAAGCTATGACAAACCTAGACAGCATATTAAAAAGCAGAGACATCACTTTGGGACAAAAGTCCATATTGTCAAAGCTATGGTTTTTCCAGTAGTCATGTATGGATGTGAGAGTGGACCATAAAGAAGGCTGAGCACCGAACAATTGATGCTTTTGAACTGTGCTGGAGAAGACTCTTGAGCGTTCCTTGGACTCCAAGGAGACCCAACCAGTCAATCCTAAACGAAATCACTCCTGAATATTAACTGGAAGGAGTGATGCTGAAACCGAAGCTCCAATCGTTTTTCCTGATGGGAAGAGCCAACTCATTAGAAAAGACCCTGATGTTGGAAAAACCGAGGGCAGAAGTGGGTGACAGCGAATGAGATAGATGGATAGCATCACTGATTCAGTGAACATGAGTTTGAGCAAACTCTCAAAGACAGTGGAGGACAGAGGAGCCTGGCATGCTGCATCCCATGGGTTTGCAAAGATTCAGACATGAGTAAGTGAACAGTATCAACAGCTGATCCAGCTCTGCCTGATGTATACTGTACAACCCTAAATGTTCTAGTTCTCGGAGCCAAAAACCTGAGTTGAGCTGCCCCCACGGATAGTCATATCTCACCCCATTTCCAGAGGTAAGGCCGCTGGATGGAATGAGAGATCATGTTCCTTGAGAAAGACCCCGTGCCACAGCTGGAAGTGCACACAGCAAATCTTCCCACGCCTTCCTTGAGGACCCATGCACTAAAGTGACAGGTTGTCCTGGAGAAGAGATGCGTCACATCTGTCAAGCGACATGGGGACGCCTTCAAGACTTCCTTACTTTCCTGCGGTCCTCACCTCTAGAAGGCTGGGCACCTCTGGCGGACGTTTAGATCCCTGGTGGTAGGAGCATTAGCTTTGCACACTTCTCTGAATACTATCCTTGGGTTGGTGGGGTAAGGATCCGTGGTTTATCTGTAAACATTTCAAGGGCACACTCAGGAGGTGCTGGAATTCAGTGGGCAGGGAACAGAAAGAACTGCATCAGGGGTGTGTGTGTTTTGGAGCCGGGGGGTGGGGGCGGGGGGCGGTGAGTACCAGATTCTGGGCCTTGGGAGTGTGGAAGCTCCCAGGAGTACCGATCAAGGCAGCTCTCAGAGGCCAGGACTGGGGTGCAGCCCAGGACTGACAGTGTTCCTTTGCCATCTGAGGGGGATCACCAGCTTCCTTTCCCCTTCTCCAAGGCACCCTGCGGAGAACAACGTCTCATTTCTTGCAAGGGACAGGGTAGGCCTAACGGTGCTCAGGTGGGGTTTCCTGAGCTCTGGATCTTGGTGGCGGCTTTTCCTTGGCCTTTCTCGCAGGAAGGCACAGACCACCTGGGGTCGGCACTGGATCCCTCCCTCGCCCCCGCCCTGGGTTTTCAGAGAAGTGGGACTTGGGTACTGCTCGCGGACAAGTGGGTTCAACACTCTTCACTTGGGGGGGCGCGGGGGCAGGGGCGGGCTTCCCCCTCGGCCTCCTGGTCGACAAAGGAATGCAGGCTGAGCCTCCAGCCGGGCGCATCTCTTCCCGGCTCCAGGGCGCCGGGGAAGGCAGAGGCTTGTCCCAGGCTCTGCGATGCCTGGCAACATGCGCGCGGCCGCCGTGAACTTGAGGGTACTTTCAACTCTAGGAACATAATGTCTTTCACAGTTACGGCAAAGCCTCGGGCAAGAGCTCTACGCCCAAGATGGCCAGCCGGAAGCTGGGTTCTCGCGCCGATGTGGCGAAACCCCATTCGCCAGCTGGGCGCCCGCAGTTGGGAGCCTAACCGCCTTCTCGGTCTGCGCATGTGCTCAGCTCCCACCGCACGCAGGCGCAGAGCATCGCTACATCTATGGTCCGGAAGTCTGATAGAGCGTCTACGCGCCCTCGCCTGGACTCTATGGTTCCTACGCGTGAAGATAGGCTGCCTATATAAGACCTGCGCAGGCGTGGGAGCGCCTCTTTCCCTTTGGCACGGTAAGTAGTCGCGGCCTCTGGTTATGGCTGTCCTTGCCATTTCTGTCTCCTAGTTTAATACCTGTGTTCGACTTCTTTTCCGACTTTGTTTCATTGTAGCCACTGAAGATCCTGGTGTCGCCATGGGCCGCCGCCCCGCCCGGTGGTGAGTGCTACTCCATGCTTTTTCACTGCTGGGAAGCGAGAGGGAGGGCCATTTAACCGTTAAAAGCAACAGTGGGGTGGGGTCTCCCTGGTGCGGCTTTTCTGTCCTGGGGACGGACTCTGCATATTCCTTGAGACATTCCAGGTCACTTGAGGTCTTCTATTTTGTTGTAGAGGTGGATTGACCCAATTTTGCATACGAGGGCCCCAGTGTAGGGGTACAAGCGATGTCTACCTTGCATCCCGCTCTCTGGACTTGAAAATTCGCTAGTTTAGTTTCCTCTCGAGGCCTCTGTGTACCATTCCCGTCTTATTTCCAGGCGACGTGCGATGTGGGCGCCTCGGATGCCAGGGGCAGTCCCAGAAAAGTGGTTTCAGCTGCCTCGGCCCTGCAGGGGGCGCCGGGAGCCCTTCACATGGCTTGGAGGCGAACTTAATGCCACGTGCTCCAAGGTCCATTTAGGTGGATGGCTTGAACTGTGCTATTTTATATTTAAACCGAGAAAGTGTGTTTCAGAATGTGAGCGTTTAAAACAACAGGGTTGAGGATGGTATTTTATTTTTTAATCCCCTGTTATAGGTGACTTGAGTTTTGGCCACATCTTGCTTTAGCGCCCATTTCCGGTAAAGGAGACCAAGCTGGGAGATTAACATGTGTCAGGTTTTGAACGTGCATGTTGTAGAGCTCCTTTATGAACCCTTGCTAACCTGGGTTGTCTTCCTTGCAGTTACCGGTATTGTAAGAACAAGCCGTACCCAAAGTCCCGCTTCTGCCGAGGTGTCCCTGGTAAGTAGGGGCAAAGCTCCCAAACTGTTTTGGGCCCAATGACCTAGTTGCTTATGGAACTCCCACACTCAGCAAGGTTGTCTTTTTTTCCCCAGATGCTAAGATTCGCATCTTCGACTTGGGTCGTAAGAAGGCCAAAGTGGATGAGTTCCCACTCTGTGGCCACATGGTGTCAGATGAGTATGAGCAGCTTTCCTCTGAAGGTGAGGCAGGCTTCCTTGTCAATGCTGCCCGGTTCCTTGTGTGTGCACCCCCAGGCAAACCTGGAAGTCACTGCACTGAAATGACCAGCTTATTAATCACAAGTGCCCAATCATTAGCCTCTTTGCTAAACTCATCCCACCAAGACAGAGAGCCATGGTAAATGCTTCTGTGGCATTTTGTCTTCCCGTAGCCCTGGAGGCTGCCCGTATTTGTGCCAACAAGTACATGGTGAAAAGCTGTGGCAAAGATGGTTTTCACATCCGAGTGCGGCTCCACCCCTTCCATGTCATCCGCATCAACAAGATGTTGTCTTGCGCTGGAGCTGATAGGTGAGCTGGATCCTGAGACCTCTACTTTGGGCTTGATGATTTTCATCGACCAGGGCAGAGAAGTGGCCCCACAGAGATTAACCCCCAGCAAAGCCAGGCCAAAGGGCTAGTAAGTGGACCTCAATGGACACTAAACAATCCAGAGTCCCAGAAAGAAGCTCAAAAGGCATCATCGCTCTGGGCAACAAGTTGCTCATGTGGGAATAGCTTCTCTTTGCACCTGATGACATAACCTGCAAGCAAGCAGGTTGCTGGGGTGGTCATAGGTCTTTCAGATGAGCCCAATGGCACCTTGCAGGGACTCTAGCTAGTCTGTTTTTTGGTTCTCTTTTCTTTGCAGCCAATTAAGCCGACTGTGCTCTTTTCCCCATGGGGGCCCAGTGTGCAATGGCTGCAAATAGCAGGCTCCTTGGTAGTGTATGCAACCTGTTGCCTGTACAGGCTGCCCTAAGGGACCTTGGAGACAACTCTTCCTAGTGGGCATTCATGACTGGCCTGCTGTTTCCCAATCTAGACTCCAGACAGGTATGCGCGGTGCCTTTGGAAAGCCTCAGGGCACAGTGGCCAGGGTCCACATTGGCCAGGTCATAATGTCCATCCGCACCAAGCTGCAGAACAAGGAACATGTGATTGAAGCCCTCCGCCGGGCCAAGTTCAAGTTCCCTGGCCGCCAGAAGGTAAGGAGCTTGGTCTCCCCTTTCTCTACTCCTGGCCTCAGGGCCCGTGACTCAGTTGTTTCTGTCTCTCTCTAGATCCACATCTCTAAGAAGTGGGGATTTACCAAATTCAACGCGGATGAATTTGAGAACATGGTGGCAGAAAAGCGACTCATCCCAGATGGCTGTGGGGTCAAATACATCCCTAATCGTGGTCCCCTGGACAAATGGCGGGCCCTGCACTCATGAGCATCAGCGCTGTCCCCTCCTTAATCATGCTCACCAATAAATGCTATTTCCTGTCCATCTGTCTTTGCATCTGGATTCATGGTGGGTGGGGAACTGGATGCCCCAAGGGTTGCTGTCATTTCAGAAGACCGACAAGCTGGCCAGTTGACAGTAGGGCCAGTGAGGTACATGCCTTGACCCCAGGCAGTAGGTTCTGAAGTCCCCCCACCTATATGTGGAGCACTGAAAAGCTCACACCCTGGATGATGGAAAAGGGCTTGTTGTCTAATGTTGGCTTCAGGCTGCTGTAGAACCTCACCAGACACAGCCCTGGAGGTGGGGTCGTACAGTTAGCCCTAGAGTTAACATCTGTCCTGGGCCTAACCACCTTTTCCTGGGTTAAGAGTTGTTGAGAAACCTTGTTACCCTCCCCCATTCTAAGCCTAGCCCACCACCCCTTATAGGACTTCATTCCCAGGACCACCACACCTGACATCAAGTTGCTATGGTGGAAATGTTTAGTCTAAGTTGAGTCTGACTTGTGACCTTGGAGGCTGTACCCTGCCAGGCTCCTGTGTCCATGGGATCTCCCAGGCAAGAATACTGGAGGGGGTTGCCACGCCCTCCTCCAGGGGATTTTCCCAACCCAGGGATCAAACCCAGGTCTCCCTCATTGCAGGCGGATTCTTGACCAGCTGAGCCACCCTTGTACCTCAAGTAGATGTTTCTAGGTCACAGTTAATTCACAGTACAATAGCTCTGTTGTCCAGATTTTTAATGAGGTCTGTTTTCTGGAAAACGGAAGTGGAGAAGAGCTCTGTGCTGACAACACACTAAATGGGGTCGTTAACTTTTGCTGTGTGTCCTTTTACCCCCATGAAGTGAAGTGAAGTTGCTCAGTCATGTTCGACTCTTTGTGACCCCATGGACTGTAGCCTACCAGGCTCCTCCATCCATGGGATTTTCCAGGCAAGAATACTGGAGTGGGTTGTCATTTCCTTCTCCAGGAGATCTTCCCAACCCAGGGATTGAACCCAGGTCTCCCACATTGTAGGCAGCTTTACTATCTGAGCCACCAGGGAAGTCTTTACCCCCATAGGACCACACATTTACAAAGTATCTATAATGGTTACACTGGTTTCTATAGATACTTTGTGTGCATCTATAGCCTTGGTGATCAGCCTCTTCTAGGCAGTGCTTGACCACACCCTGAGTGGTAGGGGCCAAATTGCATTGTGGACTGAACATGGACTTGACCAGAGGTATTATGGCATCTAGTTAAGTTACAATGAGTTTGACCACTTGCTGTTTTCTTATGTGTGTATGTCTGTGTATAAATTGCTGATCTCTTCCCTTGTATCTCCTGTTGTTTTCCAGTTTGTGTGTGTGTGTATATAAACTGCTGATCTCTACCATTGTATCTCCTGGGGTCTTAATACTGTTTCCTAGGAGTCTTGTGTATGTTAAAGATGAACCTTTTGGCATGTCTGCTACACACATGTAATGTCTGTGTCATCTGCCTTTCTGTTCTTGGAGTGGATGGTTTTGTCAGGATAAAATCCTTTGATCTATTGCAATTCCCTTCTCTGAGCCCTGCCCTTGAGCCAAGATCACCTCTACTGAGCCCCCTCACCCCCTAACCCAGTCTTTTGTCCTCATTCTTGACACTACCCGGGGGACAAGTGGCATGGGTCCAGCCCCAGGGCCCCACCTGCCTTTTCTACCTTTTGATGCCAGGCAGGCAAAGGCCTGACCAGAGGACAAACCCAAAGCGAAGGCACACAGAGGGGTGGCACCAGGGCAGGCTGGGAGCAGGGCAGGGCTTTGAGTCCAGAAGACAGGACAGTCTTCACTTTGGGGCAGCAGGTACATGGCTTCAGGCCACCAGGCCCAGCTGGGGGGCCAGGAGGGGCAGCAGCAGTGACAGCCACAGAGTGTCCAGGCAGGGGGGCTGGACCCTGTGCACTGCCCGGCTCAGCGCCAGGTCCACCTCCACAGGGTAGTGGTCACTGATGTTGAGAGCCTAGGGGCAGGCAGCGGGGAGACAAAGCATCAGTCTCAGGCCCAAGGGGCTTCCCGGGGAGCCCACTGCAGCCTCACCACTGCTTACCTCCTGCTCAGTGAGCCCAAAGCTCTGGGGGAAGTTGAAGGCGGCCGCGCCACGCAGCAGGCTCTGGAGGTGCTCCCCATGGAGCACGATGCGATCGTAGGTGCAGTGGGTGCTGGCCCGCACCGTAGTGTCCACGCCGTCGGCGATAGCCCAGTGGAAGCCAGCCTGAGTCCGAAGAACTAGGTCGTCCAGGCGCTTTTTGGTCAGTGATGCACAGTCAGCATTGAAGTCCCCGAGCAGGATCACATCCTGGAGATGCAGGCAGCTGTCAGGCCCAGCTGCCTGGCTGCCCTGGCCCTCTTCCCTCCCACAGAATCAGCCCAGCCCTACCTTGGTCTGCCAGCGCTCGGAAGCATCCAGAAACACGTCATATAGGGCATTCAGCTCCGTCTCCACGGCCTTCGGAGTGGTGTGCAGTGGGACCAGCACAAGGCTGGGAAGAACTGCAAGACCCCAGGGACACAGGGCTCCCAGCCACTCCTGGCCCTCCCTGGCCCAGTCCCTGCTGGGTGACCAAGCCCACCCCCTGCCCTGGCAGAACCCTCCAGACTCCACTTCCTGCTCCCCCACAGTGGGACCACCCTTCTACCCCCTCCTCTTACCCTTGCTGCGTAAAGAGAACCAGCACACAAAAGGCTCCCGGGTAAAGAGATCATCCTGATTGTCGTATATGTAGGAGTCCCGGACCTCTGCCTCATGTGACCTGGTGGACCAGGGACAAGAAGCGGTGGCCCCATGTCACTGCTCTTGGTCTGCAAGTGCCCACATCAGAGCTGGCACTCAGGGAGGGGGGCCTGCCACCAGCAGCTCTATTTCATGGAAGCACAGCCTTCTAGCCCTTCTTTCTAGAACTTCTTTTAGATTGAGCTAGAATTCACTTACCATAAAGGTACCTTGTTTAACATGCACAGTTCAGTGGCAATGCACAAAGTTGTGCAACCATCACCACAATCAATTTCAGAATATTCTTAGCAGGCCAAAGCAACATCACTCATGAGCATTTTCCATTCCCCTCCCTTTCAGCCCCTGATCTGTTTTCCATCTCTGCTGAACACGTCATGCGAATGGAATCAAATAATACGTAGTATTCTGTGACTGGTTCTTTCCCTTAACACATGTGTCCCAGCTGCATCCGGGCTGCAGCCTGGCTGAGACTTCCTCCCTTCTTAGGCCAAATGATACTCCACTGTGTGGAGAGACCACCTTTCATTTACCCGTTCATCGGCTGATGGACACTCAGATCAATTTCCACTCTGAGATTAGGAGCGGGGCTGGTATATGGGCAGGGCTCTGTTCCCCCATCACTTCAGAGTGAGTTCTAGATATTATATAATTTCATCTATATAGAGGAGCAAGTCTCCATCTCTGACTGCCACCCTTGCCCTCTCAATCCTGACCCCCTCAGGCTGTCCTCCCAGGGACTGAGGGCTGTTTCCAGAAACTGCATCTGCCCAGGACTCAAAACAGGTCCCCAGGGAGTCTCTTCCCAGGAGCTGCAACCAGTCACTCCCACAGAGGGGGCCACTCTAGCCCTGAGCCCCAGCGGCTTCTGCAGGGGGGAGGCATGGGGTGCCCACATCTATGCTTGGGGAAGGAAGGTGTCCTTCTGGAGGGAAACATGGGCACCAAAGCTGTCTGGGGTAGAGCACAGGAAGACCCCGGGGTAAAACCTCTGATGAGAAGTACAATGTGAAGGTGAGGGCCACCCTTCGGGCTACTACGTGGCACCAAGCATCCAGGCCGCCTCGGTCTCCGTCTGTGCTCACCGGTAGAGATACACGTACTTCTCCTTGTATGTGCTACGCCCCAGCAGGAGGCTGCTGTGGGACGCGTAGGGCCCGGAGTCATCAAATCTGCCAGAAAAGGGGACCTGGGGTCAGCGACCCTGAGGCTCTTGCGGGGAGGGCCCTCTGTTAAGACCCACAGAGCCTTCCTCACCGATTGAGTTCTCGAAGCAAGAGGGGGATGGCACTGTCAGATGAGTCCACCACCTCCTGCAGCACCGTGATGTCACAGCGAGCCAGGATCTGCAGGAAACCAGGAAGGCTAGTCCTGCTCAGGGCCAGCTGCCCAGGCAGAAGGGTGGTCTCTCTGGGGACCGGGCAGTGGCGTGGCCATGAGTGTCATAACACACTGGCTGCAGCCCCAAGAGAGCTGTGAGGCTAGAAAAGCCCTGGGAGAAGATGGAATGCCATTGCCATAAACACCGCACCCATTTTACAGAGGAGGAGACTGAGGATGACAGTGAAGAAAGGTGCTGCTCCACATTGCCACACCATATCTCCTGATGTCCCCCTCTTCTCTGGGACATGCCCCTGGTCAGACAGGGCTAGGGGTTTTGGGTCATGGTCCTCAGGGGCCCAGCTTCCCTGCAGGCATGAACTGACCTTCACTAAGGTGTCAAGCACAGGTTCTCTGGCCACCTTGACAAGTGTCAGCCGCTGTGCATTGAAGGCACAGATGCGAAAGGTCTCAGCCCCACTGGCCAGGAGGAGGAGCAAGAGCAGAGCATGGCTGTGTATGGGCTTCTGGAACGCTCCAGAGGAATCCAGGTTGCCCCAGGTTCAGGTCCCAGTTGCGCACAGTTCTAGTTCCAGAAAGACATGGTAATATGCGACAGAGAAAGTGATGCTCATCCTGCTGCCCAGAACCAGCTTCCCCGTGCTGCCACCATCACACATGTCCTCCTTTCTTCCTTGTGGATATCTTCCAACATCAGCATGTATGTTGGAAGCCCTTTCTCAGGCTTGTTCTTTTTCATTGGGATCAAATACACTCAGCATCGAGTTTACCATCTGAACCATTTTTAAGTGCACAGTTCAGTGGCATGAAGCACCTTCACCTTGTTGTGCAACCATCCCCACCATCCATCCCCAGAACTTCATCATCTCCCCAAACTGAAACTCTGTCCCCATTAGACAATAACCCTCCTTCCCTCCCCCAGCCCATGCCCCCCACCATCCTTACTTTCTGTCTCTAGGAATCTGGCTCCTCTAGGCAACCCATGCAACTGGAGTCATACAGTAGCTGTCTGTTTGTGACTGTTTGATTTCACTGACCATACTGTCCTCATTTCATCCATGATGTAGCAGGTCTCAGAATGCTCTTTTGAAATTTTAAATAACATTCCACTGGATGGATGGAGCACATTTTATCTATTCACCAATCCATAGACACTGGGTTGCTTCCACCTTTTGGCTACTGTCAATAATGCTGTTGGGAACACAACTCTACAAATATCTCTTCAAGCTCCTACTTTCAATCCTCTTCATTAAGTACCCAGAAGTGAAATTGCTGGATCATGTAAATTGAAGGGATTAGATTTGATAGACAGAGTGCCTGAAGAACTATGGATGGAGGTTCATAACACTGTAAAAGAGACAGTGATCAAAACCATCCCCAAGAAAAAGAAATGCAAAAAGGCAAAATACTTGTCTGAGGAGGCCTTACAAATAGCTGTGAAAAGAAGAGAAGCGAAAGGCAAAGGAGAAAAGGAAAAATATACCCATCTGAATGCAGAGTTCCAAAGAATAGCAAGGAGAGATAAGAAAGCCTTCCTCAGTGGTCAATGCAAAGGAATAGAGGAAAACAATAGAATGGGAAAGACTAGAGATCCATTCAAGAAAATTAGAGATACCAAGGGAACATTTCATGCAAAGATGGGCTCGATAAAGGACAGAAATGGTATGGACCTAACAGAAGCAGAAGATATTAAGAAGAGGTAGCAAGAATACACAGAAAAACTATACAAAAAAGATCTTAAAGACCCAGATAACCATGATGGTATGATCACTCATCTAGAGCCAGATATCCTGGAGTCCAAAGTCAAGTGGGCCTTAGGAAGCATCACTACGAACAAAGCCAGTGGAGGTGATAGAATTCCAGGTGAGCTATTTCCAATCCTAAAAGATGATGCTGTGGAAGCGCTTCACTCAAAATGCCAGTAAATTTGAAAAACTCAGCAGTGGCCACAGGACCGGAAAAGGTCAGTTTTCAGTTTTAATTCCAGTCCCAAAGAAGGGCAATACCAAAGAATGTGAACACTACCACACAATTGCACTCATTTGTCATGCTAGCAAGGTCATGCTCAAAATCCTCCAAACTAGGCTTCAACAGTACATGAACTGAGAACTTATAGATATACAAGCTGGATTTAGAAAAGGCAGAGGAATCAGATATCAAATTGCCAACATCCGGGATTTCCCTGGTGGTCCAGTGGCTAAGACTCTGAGCTCCCAGTGCAGAGGCCTGGGTTCAATTCCTGGTCAGGGAACTAGATCCCACATGCCACAGTGAAGATCGAAGATCCTGTGTGCCATAACCCAGGGAAGCCAAAAAAAAAAAAAAAAAAAAAAGACAAATTGCCAACATCCATTGGGTCATAGAAAAAGCAGGAGAATTCCAGAAAAACATCTACTCCTGCTTCATTGACTACGCTAAAGCCTGTGACTATGTGGATCACAACAAACTGTGGAAAATTCTTATTTTGGAGAATACTTAAAGAGATGGGAATATCAGACCACCTTACCTGCCTGCTGAGAAATCTGTGTGCAGGTCAAGAAGCAACAGTTAGAACCGGACATGGAACAATGGACTGGTTCCAGATTGGGAAAGGAGTACGGCAAGGCTGTATATTGTCACCCTGCTTATTTAACTTATATGTAGAGTGCATCATACAAAATGCTGGGCTGAATGAAGCACAAGCTGGAATCAAGATTGCCGGGAGAAATATCAATAACCTCAGATATGCAGATGACACCACCCTAATGGCAAAAAGCGAAGAGGAAATAAAGAGCCTCTTGATGAAAGTGAAAGAGGAGAGTGAAAAGCTGGCTTAAAACTCAGCATTCTTGGAGAAGGCAATGGCAACCCACTCCAGTATTCTTGCCTGGAGAATCCCAGGGACGGGGGAGCCTGGTGGGCTGCCGTCTATGGGGTCGCTCAGAGTCGGACACGACTGAAGCGACTTAGCAGCAGCAGCAGGAAGTTTCAGTGATACCGATATATTTTCGTGTGATTATTTTGAAAGAGTGTGGGTAAAAGTTACCTCCCAAGGTTGGCTTCTTGACCAATTGCCAGGTTTTGAATTCTTTTTCCAGGATCTACCTAAGGTGGTTCGTTGATCACAGGTTTTCTTCCCTTGCATCCCTGAAGGCCTGGGGATATTACGTGCCCATCTTCACAGGTTTTAAATTGTTGCTACCCAAAGTGGCCACAAGGTGGCAACATTTCTTCATGCCCCACTCTTTATTTTGGTAGTTTAAATTGTTACATTCTATTAGAGAAGACGTGATTTCCGATTTTTTGTTGTTGCTGTTGTTTTCAGGAACTTCATTCAGTTATACACAGAGGTATATCTATTAGACACGTGTCTTGTATTACATTGAGAAAAACTGTACTTTGAAAAATACATGTTTTTAGAGCTTCTTAAAAAAACTCAGCATTCAAAAAATTAAGATCATGGCATCCAGTCCCACCACTTCATGGCAAATAGAAGGGGAAACAATGGAAATGGTGATAGATTTTATTTTCTTGGGCTCCAAAATCACTGCAGATGGTGACTGCAGCCATAAAATTCAAGGACGCTTGCTCCTTGGAAGAAAAGCTAAGATCAACCTAGAAAGCATATTAGAAAGCAGAGATATTACTTTGCCAACAAAGGTCAGCCTAGTCAAAGCTATGGTTTTTTGAATAGTCATGTACCAATGTGAGAGTTGGACCATAAAGAAGGTTGAGCGCTGAAGAATTGATGCTTTTGAACTGTGGTGTTGGAGAAGACTCTTGAGAGTCCCTTTGACTGCAAGGAGATCACACCAGTCAATCCTTAAGGAAATCAGTGCTAAATATTCATTGGAAGGACTGATGCTGAAGCCGAAGCTCCAATACTTTGGCCACCTCATGCAAAGAGTCGATTCATCGGAAAAGACCCTGATGCTGGGAAAGCTTGAAGGCAGGAGGAGAAGGGGACGACAGAGGATAAGATGGTTGGATGGCATCACTGACTCAACAGACATGAGTTTGTTTGAGCAAGCTCTGGGAGATGGTGAAGGACAGGGAAGCCTGGTGTGCTGCAGTCCATAGGATCGCAAAGAGTTGAACACAACTGAGCAACAACAATAAAATGGTAATTCTCTATTTTTTTTCTTTTTTTCTTTTTGGAAGGTCATACTATTTTCCACAGTGGCTGCCTCATCTTCCATTCCCACCAGCAGCACACCAGGGTTCAACCTTAGAGTTGATTCTACCTTTTCACCAGCATCAGCAACCAGGAGGACCATCAAGGTGCATTTCTTTCTCCCCAGCTGCCAGACATGATCTTTAAGATAAACTCCTTCAATTGCTGGATTCAAGTCAGCCAGAGTCGTCTGGGACTCTGCAACCAAAGCCCACTTCCTGCAGGTGTCACCCTCACACAGCCATGTCAGTCCGTCTACTTCCCTCTGCCGGCTTTTCTCTGTTACTTCTGTGACCTTCCTCCCTGGGCTCACTTTCGCCCTGGCTGGGCCCCCTGCCTGTTTCTCTCTAGCCACCTGCTAGTGTCACTCATGCTAGTTTGGGCTCCTTCCCCAGTGCCTATTCTGGGATGCCCATGGGTCTTTAGGCAGCCCTGGGCAGGCAAAGGCAAGCTTGGAGGCTCTGGGGCCATGGGCTCCCAGGAGGGCGGAGGGCAAGAAGAACTAGAGAGTTCCTCCCCTCAGGGCTTCCCTGATAGCTCAGTTGGTAGAGAATCTGCCTGCAATGCAGAAGACCCTGGTTCAATCCCAGGATCAGGAAGATCCACTGGAGAAGGCTACCCACGCCAGTATTCTGGCCTGGAGAATTCCATGGACTACCATGGGGTCACAAAGAGTCGGACACGACTGAGCAACTTCACTTTCACTTTGGCCTCAGCCCAAAGCGGGGTCCGGTCTCTCAACACCAGCCCTGAGCCCCAGCCTTGGAATTCCCTTCCCGCCTGGCCTTCCCAGGCTGGGGGCCACTTTCTCCTTTCCCCTCTGGCTAGAGGGCGTCCATACCTGCGCAGACCAGGCCGTCTCTACACCTTTCTGTGCTGTGGGCTGATCGCGACAGCCCCCAGGGAATCGCAGCGCCGGCCTAGATGGAAGGAGACAGCAGAGGAAGACTCCGCCAGCACACTGACCGCTCGGTCGAGGCCGGTTTGCCGGCCTCACCCTTCCGGCGGGCGGGCACGGCCCTGGCTCCGCCTCGGCGGTGGAAGGGAGGACGGCCCGGGGCCTGGGAATCGCTGACCCGACCGCCCGCCTTCCCAGCAGACTCCGCCTTCCCCGCCCGCGAGGGACCTGGCGCCTGCGGCGGCGGAGGCTCTGAGGCGCGGGGCGAGCCGTGAGTCAGAGCCGGTCCTGGGCCCGACCTGGAGCGTTAGGCGCACCGAGGGGAGCCCCGCGGCGAGCCTGGGCGTCCCCCACCACCCCAGGACAAAAGCCTTCTCTCCAAGTCTTCGGGCCGCGCACTCCTAGGTTCTCTGCATGGCCGCAGGCGAGCGGGCGCAGGAACGCGCCGTGTAGGTGGAGCCCAGGGCAGACCGCGAGGGGAGTCCCCGTGGGGGTCGCTGCTGGGACAAGTGGGCGACTCGCGCGGGTTCTGCGGCCCGGCGGCGGGTCCTCACTGGCTGGTTTGTAGTGCGGTTTTCCCCGCAACTACCCACTCATGGATTGGGGGTGGTGATGAGCAGAAGGTTTGGGCATTTTTAAATTTTTTGGCCTCGCCACACCTTGCAGGTACTTATTTCCCGGACCAAGGACGGAACCTGCACCCTTGGCAGTGAGAGCGCCAAGTCCTAACCACTGGACCAGGAAATTTCTGGGGAAATGTTTTTTAAATACATGAAGTCATGCGGTGCTTTAAAAAATAAAAACTAAAAATATTACTGCTTAAGGAGTACAGGGCTTTCTTTTTGGGTGATGAACATGTCTGGAACTGGTTGGAAATGGCTGACAACATTTTGGATGTATCAATACTAAATGATATAAAATACTGTTATATATATTTCCTATTGTATGTTATATGCTGCTATACATTGCATATAACATCACATATGACATTTTATTACAAACATACATTCATACAGTGTAATTCTGTAATATGGTAATTGTATACAATTGTATGTAATTTCGTTCAGTAGCTTAGTCATGTCCAACTCTTTGCAACCCCATGGACTGCAGCACGCCAGACCTCCCTGTCCATCACCAACTCCCAGAGCTTGCTCAAACTCATGTCCATTGAGTCGGTGATGCCATCCAATCACCTCATCTTCTGTCCTCTTCTGCCTTCAATCTTTCCCAGCATCAGGGTCTTTTCCAATGAGTCAGTTCTTCGCATGAAGTGGCCAAAGTATTGGAGCTCGGCTTCAGCATCAGTCCTTCCAATGAATATTTAGGACTGATTTCCTTTAGGATGGACCGGTTGGATCTCCTTGCAGTCCAAGGGACTCTCAAGAGTCTTCTCCAACACCACAGTTCAAAAGCATCAATTCTTCGGCGCCCAGCTTTCTTTATAGTCCAACTCTCACATGCATACATGATTACTGGAAAAACCACAGGTTTGACTAGACGGATCTTTATTGGCAAAGGAATGTCTCTGCTTTTTTTTTTTTTTTGGTCTCTGCTTTTTAATATGCTATCTAGGTTGGTCATTGCTTTTCTTCCGAGGAGCAAGTGTCTTTTAATTTCATGGTTGCAATCACCATCTGCAGGGATTTTGGAGCCTAAGAAAATAAAGTCTGTCACTGTTTCCATTGTTTCCCCATCTATTTGCTATGAAGCGATTGGACCAGATGCCATGATTTGAGTATTTTGAATGCTGAGTTTTAAGCCAGCTTTTTCACTGTTTTCTTTCACCTTTATCAAGAGGTTCTTTATTTCTTCTTCACTTTCTGCCATTAGTGTGGTGTCATCTGCATATCTGAGGTTATTGATATTTCTCCTGGCAATCTTGATTCCAGCTTGTGCTTCATCCAGCCTGGTATTTCACATGATGTACTCTGCATAAAAGTTAAATAAATGGGGTAACAATATACAGCCTTGACATACCCCTTTCCCAATTTGGACCTGTCCATTGTTCCATGTCCGGTTCTAATTGTTGCTTCTTGATGCGCATACATATTTCTCAGGAGGCAGGTCGGGTGGTCTAGTATTCCCATCTCTTGAAGAATTTTCCACAGTTTGTTGTTGTGATCCACACAGGTCGGGTGGTCTAGTATTCCCATCTCTTGAAGAATTTTCCACAGTTTGTTGTTGTGATCCACACAGTCAAAGGCTTTGGTGTAGTCAATAAAGCAGAAGTTGATGTTTTTCTGGAACTCTCTTGCTTTTCGTATGATCCATCAGATGGACATTTGATCTCTGGTTCCTCTCCCTTTTCTAAATCCTGCTTAAACATCTGGAAGTTCTCAGTTCATGTACTGTTGAAGCCTAGCTTGGAGAATTTTGAGAATTATTTTGCTAGCATGTGAGATGAGTGTAATTGTGCGGTAGTTTGAACATTCTTTGCCATAGCCTTTCTTTTGGACTGGAATGAAAACTGATCTTTTCCAGTCCTGCGGCCACTGCTGAGTTTTCCAAATTTGCTGGCATATTGAGTGCAGCACTTTCACAGCATCATCTTTTAGGATTGGAAATAGCTCACCTGGAATTCCATCACCTCCACTAGCTTTGTTCATAGTGATGCTTCCTAAGGCCCACTTGACTTCAGACTCCAGGATATCTGGTTCTAGATGAGTGATCATACCATCATGGTTATCTGGGTTATTAAGATCTTTTTTGTATAGTTTTTCTGTGTATTCTTGCTACCTCTTCTTAATATCTTCTGCTTCTGTTAGGTCCATACCACTTCTGTCCTTTATTGTGCCCATCTTTGCAGGAAATGTTCCCTTGGTATCTTTAATTTTCTTGAAGGGATCTCTAGTCTTTCCCATTCTATTGTTTTCCTCTATTCCTTTGCATTGACCACTGAGGAAGGCTTTCTTATCTCTCCTTGCTATTCTTTGGAACTCTGCATTCAGATGGGTGTATCTTTCCTTTTTCCTTTGCCTTTTGCCTCTCTTCTTTTCTCAGCTATTTGTAAGGCCTCCTCAGACACGTATTTTGCCTTTTTGCATTTCTTTTTCTTGGGGATGGTCTTAATCCCTGCCTCCTGTACAATGTCATGAGCCTCTGCCCATAGTTCTTCAGGTACTCTTATCAGATCTAACCCCTTGAATCTATTGTCACTTCCACTGTACAACTGTAAGGGATTTGATTTAGGTCCTACCTTATTGGTCTACTGATTTTCCCTACTTTCTTCAATTTAAATCTGAATTTTGCAGTGTATGTAGATAATTATGTAAAAATTATGTAGTGTAATAACATTACATATGGTACATTCATAAAATAATCTATATAATAAAAATGCTATAAAGTAGTTAATTCTATGTTAGATGAAATTAATGAAAACAAAGGGGAAAAAACTAAAAGGGCTCTGCCAACCCCGACCTTGAGTGGCGTCAGATAACCGTGCCAGGCAGCACGTTAGTCACGGAGACTTTTCCAAGGACGAACAAAGTAGACAAAAGGGAAGTGGACTCGGAAGAGGGGGCGGGGCTCGAGCCCCTCCTGCGCCGGAGCGTGGCGGGGCCGTGGCGTGGCGGGGCCAAGCCGCCCGTCAGCCTGTCATCGCTGCCATCGAGCGGCCCGAGAGAGTTTTGCGACAGTCGGCGGTCGAGCCCGGCGCCACCGCAGTCTTGCTTTCCGGCGGGTCCGCGGAGCTCGCGGCTAACGCCGCCATCAGCCCGGGCTCCTCAGTGCGCTCCCGGTTTTTTGGTTCCTGGACGGCTAGTGTGTGGCGCGAGAGCGAGGCCGGGACCGGGCCCGGTTCAGGCCCGACCCGCGAAGTGACCTTGGTCGAGTGCCCTGTCGCGCTGAGCTGTGGCGCCCATCCGTGGGCCTGTTAGTGACCCGGCTCCCGAGCGGTTGAGGACGTAGACCTAGAGCGGCCCCTATAGGCTTGCCCCAGGGCAAGGGGAGCGCCGGGCCGCTGGGGGCTGTGGCGGAAGCTGGGTGCGGGGGAGATGCCCCTCCACGTGAAATGGCCGTTCCCCGTGGTGCCGCCGCTCACCTGGACCCTGGCCAGCAGCGTCGTCATGGGCCTGGTGGGCACCTACAGCTGCTTCTGGACCAGTGAGTGGGCCCACAGCCGAGGCAGGGTCGGCCGCGTGGCTCCACGCCCAGCCAGAGTTGGGGTTCGGGGCGCTGGCAGGGGTTGGCTTGGTAGGGGGGAGCGCTGGGCCCCTGGGGAAAGAAGCCAAGATCCCTATCCTGCCCGTCTCCCCTCAGAGTGCATGAACCACCTCACCGTCCACAACAAGGAGGTGCTGTACGATCTCATCGAGAACCGAGGCCCAGCCACACCCCTCATCACGGTCTCCAATCACCAGTCGTGCATGGATGACCCTCATCTCTGGGGTACACGGGCCAGCGTGCTGGGCTTGGGGAGGCAAGGAGGGAACCTGGGTCAGGGCCAAACAAACAGAACAAACTCCTCACAGGGCTCTTTGCCTGGTCCTCACACTCCTGTTTCTGGGGTGTCCTGCCTCAGGGATGAAAGTTTGATTTATGGCCCCTTCAGCATTCTCCTAGGTAGTGTGATTTGGAGAGGGCCTCTGGAATTTGGAGGAAGTGAGGAGATGACCACAAGGCAAAGTCTGACGGCTACTTTACTCTGAGCTATCAGGCCTGCGGGACCCTCCATTCTTTAAACTGCTGATGGTTCAGAAGAGCTTTGGGAATAAATCTGAGGAGCACAGGGTGTCCTGTCAAGGAAGCTCTGGGCTAGGGGCTGGAAGACCTGTGTTCTGGTTCCGGCTTTGCCTCAGGCTGGGTTTGTAGCCTTCGACCAGCTTCACTGGGGAGTCTAGAAGTTCTGCTGTGCTGACTTCACAGGGAGTTGCTTGGCTCTAATAACCCAGGTGGCTGGCTACAGGGGTGTCCAGAGCTCCCACTGCTGGACGAGGACAGGGAGCTCATGGGGAGCCATGTGGTCAATTTAGTCGTTCAGAGCACACACTTGCTGCTCTGGGCAGAAGATGGCCTGTAGGGTGCCAGAGGCAAATCCCAGGGACCAGGAGAAAGGTTTTAGTGCCATCCAGTCACCTGGACCAGGGTGGTGGCAGTGACAGTGGAGGAATAGTTAGAAGGATGTGCTGTGTGTGCATGTTTAGTCGCTTCAGTCTTGTCTGACTCTTTGCAGCAGCGCACCAGGCTCCTCTGTCCATAGGATTCTGTAGGCGAGAATACTGGAGTGGGTTGTCATGCCCTCTTCCAGGGGATCTTCCCCACCCAGGGATCGAACCCCCATCTCCTGCATTGCAAGTGGATTCTTTAATGCTGAGTCAGCAGGGATGGGCAGCATTAGCATATATCAGGGAGGTAGGCAGGCTGGATGTGGTGACTACTAAGATACAGGGGGTGGAAGATGGAGGAGCCAGGGAGAACTTGGGGGTCCAGCCGAAGGGTCTGGAAGATAGCTCTTTGGGCTATAGGGAAATGTCCTTGTCCCTCATTCCCTGAAACAGGGTGACAGAAAGTGGTGCCCCCCTAGGTACAAGGTCAGTTGAGGCATGCAGCCTTCTCTCCTCCAGGGATCCTGAAACTCCGTCACATCTGGAACCTGAAGTTGATGCGTTGGTGAGGAGGAATGGACCCCCACAGTGGGCCCAGCAGGCCTTACCCGTATGCCCAGATTGGCCCTCCTCCTGGCCTGCTCAGGAGGTGGCCTCCAGCAGTCCAGGCAGGGCCTGGGGTGGGACCCCACTGGCCCTCCTGTGCCTCTGTTCTGCATTGCCGATGCCGTTAGGCAGCACGCTGGCGGGAGGAGGGTGGCAAGGAAGCAGGGTGCAGGGGAAGCCAGGGTGACTGCATCCATCCCCACTCCAGGACCCCCACAGCTGCAGACATCTGCTTCACCAAGGAGCTGCACTCACACTTCTTCAGCTTGGGCAAGTGTGTGCCCGTGTGCCGAGGTGAGCCACTCCTCTACGAGGGGCTGTTGGGCTGCTGGGTGCTGGGGACACTTCTCTGGCCCTTCCAGGGGCAGGGAGACTGGTGGCAGTGTCTCTGGTTCAGCTGCACTGGGAGTTGAGGGACGCCGGTGGGACAGGCCTCCTGGGTGCCAGGGCTGCAGGCACCTCATGCAGCTGCCTCACTCGCATGAGGCCCACCTCCACCATCTGGGAGGAGGGAGCAATGGTTTCTTGGAGAGCACCGATTTCCCTGCAAGTGCCGGAGGACTGGGTGCCCTGGGGCTCTGGCATTGGAGGTCAAGGAGACATTATCCACAGTTGCTTCTTGGGAGGCCGTTGCTAAGAGACACACTGATGGCCGTGTGGTGTCATCAGTCAGCGATGGTGGTGGCACGTGCCGGAGTCTGTGAGTTTGTGAAAACAAACAGGCTTCTGTGTCGAGCTGTGTGACATGGAGTGATTACTCCATACCCCTTGAGAGCTTCAGAAGGTCGGGGCCATTCGGATCCCCCTTCTCCAGAAAAAGGGGCTCGTAGAGAGAAAGCTGTGGGGTCAAGATCATAGGGCGAGAGGTGGCCAAGCCCGAATTCAAATCCAGCTTGCTTGGTCCTCTGGGGAAGTGGGATTTTTCCCGGCAGAGTATGAAAGGCAAGGCATCCTAGACCCAGGAAGCACGTAGCAAACCCTGAAAGGGTACGTGACCAAGGCAGAAAATGTAGGTTATGGGCTGCCTGTGATGCTTCTATAACAATCGTGCTAAGAATTTGATGTGCTTTCTTGTGTGGTTAAGAGAAAGAGAGAGCCCCCGGGCTGCAGTGTACTTGGTGGACAGAATCGGGGTTGAGTGGAGGCCAGGAGCCTGGTTAGGGGCTGTCACAGTTCCTCTGGCGACAGGGCCTCTGGGGGTCACCACAGAGAGCTGGGGACCACGTGCTTTGGGCTGTGCTTTGGAGGTGGAGTTGCCAGGACTTGTTGATAGATTGGTCATGGCCGGGGGTGGGGGGCGAGGAGAAGAAAACTCAGCGATGACACTAGGTGACGGCAGGTGCCAGGGAACCGCTGGGAGGATGGGACCAGGGACAAGCAGCAGGGCATTGAGAGATCCTGTCACCCGAGGAGGGAGCAATCCGGAGACAGTGTGATGTGCCATTCTGGAACTCTAAAAGATCCTGGGAACTCTGGTGCAAACGAAGTCAGCCACACAGAAATGAGAGTGTAGAGGGGGAGAGAAGGGACCAGGACAGCCCCTTACCACAGTGGAGACATAAGCCCCCAGCACAGCAGGGAGCAAAACAGGGCTCCTGGCTATTGTGGAAGCTTCCTGTGATCCTGGAGAAGCCACTTCCCTGGACTGACAGCCACCAGAGCTGAGGGAGTGGTGGGGAGGGGCCCTGCAGGGTGGGGGGCACTCCTCCTGGAAGTTGGGGTGTAAGGAGGAAGTAACCAGGGGGTGTTTGAGGTCAGGGGAAACCTTATTGCTAGTAGTGGAAATGGTAATGATGATTTGGCTCAGTCGGAAAAAAATCTGCCTGCAATGTAGGAGATCTGGGTTCAATCCCTGGGTTGGGAAGAACCTCTGGAGAAGGAAATGGCAATCCGCTCCAGTATTCTTGCCCGGAGAATCCCATGGACAGAGGAGCCTGGCGGGCTACAACCCATGGGGTCGCCAGAGTCAGACACAACTTGGTGACTAAACCATCACCATCCAATGAAAAGTTGCAGTGCCCACCCCTCAGGTCTGCAGACTTACTTACTCCCCAGAGACCCCTGCCTGGAACACTCTCTTTTTTGCTGCATTTGGAGGCAACTTCATCTCCCCAAAACACAAGCAGAGGCCCCAGTGTCATTGCAGTTGACCGTGGTATCCATCATGCACTGCTCTGAGTGATGCTGATGCTGCTCGGGTACTCTGTCTTGAGTCTTAGTCCCTCCTTTCTGTGACCTCAGGGGCTTTCCGTGTCCACTTCTACCCTCATTTTTCTTTTTGACCTGTATCTACATTTTAGGGTACAATAAAAGCAGCAAGTGCAGTCTTATTCCTAAGCACCTTCTGGTGAGAGAATGCGGGAAGGGACAGGCTGTCAAATGCATTGGTCGTGCAGTAAAGGCCTAACAATTGAAGCAAAGGAAGTACCCAGTATACTTTGCTTCTGTGTTCCAGAAAATTTCCTCCCCACCTCGTGCTAGGACATGAAGTGTCAAAGTGATCTTGCACAAGCCATGCAAGTGAGTAGAAATAGCATTTGTAAAAGCTAAACATCCTGAAGGGTTGCTCCACAAGCATAGAATTTTAAAATTTCGATTGCAAGCTGGAAGACTGGTTCGCACCAGTCGGTTTTTGTCAAGCAGGAGCCTGTGCCTCTGAAGCCCAGCCCTAGCGGGTCGTGTGATCCCAAGTAGGGAACCCACAGCTCTCACTTATGACACCCAGAGAAACTGCAGTGGGTGACTGCTCCCCAACTCCAGCCCCTGAGGGAGCTGCTGGGCCGTTTCCATGTGGATTGGGTTGAGACCCTTGGATCCCTATCTAGCACCTTCTAAAGACTTGGCCTTGCAGAGAAGAGGTTGGAAGTTCATTTCTTAGGGCATCGGCCCAGGTAGTCCTACCATCCCTCTGTCCGTGTCTCCCTGTTTGTTTTATTTTTCTTGGTCATGCCACAGGGCAAGCAAGATCTTACTTCCCTGACCAGGAATGCACCTGCACCCCCTGTAGTGGGCAGTGTGGAATCTCAGCCGCTGGGCCACCAGGGAAGCCCCACTCTCCCTCTTTGTGTTGTGGCTCTCTACTCCTCACTTGATGAGATAAGGATATTTACCCCTCTTTTTCAGCCTCCCTCTTTCTCGGTCTCTGTCCACTCTCTGGACAAGCTTGGCAAGCAAGGTTTTTACTGCGTGTGGGCACAGATTGTCCCCATGTGACGCCCAAGTCAAGAGCCAGCAGTCGTGTCTGGGTTATTGCTGACCGCTGGGCCACTTGGGGCCAGTGTCACAGTCTCGGGGCATCTCTGAGGCAGTGTTGCCAGCATCGGGGATGGCTCAGCCACAGCGCTTTCCATGTAGCAGATTTGACTTTTCCCCAACTCTCAGTGACACTGTGAGTCAAAGTCACTCAGCCGTGTCCAACTCTTTGTGACCCCATGGACTATAAAGTCCATGGAATTCTCCAGGCCAGAATACTGGAGTGTGTAAGCCATTCCCTTCTCAAGGGGATCTTCCCAGCCCAGGGATTGAACCCAGGTCTCCCACATTACAGGTGGATTCTTTACAAAGGGTGACTCGAGTTTTCAAGGGGCGCCCTTCAAGGAAGGGGAGAGCAGGAGGGAGGGACAGCAGAGGCTGAGGACTCAGGCGAGGCTCAGAGGCCCCTGAGGGGTGCCTGTGGGAACTGGTCTGTAAGAGACCCTGGGGAAAGGCTTGCTGTGCAGAACTTTGGGCCCCAGTGAGACTAGAGATCACAAATAGCCTTGCTTTGCTCCTGTAGCTTCCTCTGGGCCAGCAGCAGCCGCTGGGAGGCTTGCCCCTGGACTAGCTTGTCCCAAGGCTCCAAGAGCCCAACTGTGGAAGCAGGGGCAGGGAGGACAGTAATCAGTTTGGGGGTCCGAGAGGGCACACACTGCAGGTGTCTGACCACAGCTGGAGTTGCTCAGGGGAAGCAGCTGTTCTGGGACTGATGGGCAGAAGGTGGGGTCATAGATGGTTTGCAAGGAAGTAAGGGAAGTTGCTTAGTCGTGGCTGACTTTGCGATCCCATGGACTGTAGCCCGCCAGGCTCCCCCGTCCATGGAATTTTTCAGGCAAGAGTACTGGAATGGGTTGCCATTTCCGTCTCCAGGGGATCTTCCCGACCCAGGGATTGAACCCAGGTCTCCCGCGTTGCAGGCAGACGCTTTACCATCTGCGGTGTTCGCGTGGACCAGGCCCTGGGGGTGAAGTGGAGGAGGGGGGTCCTGGGACAACCGAGACTGATGGAGGAGACTTTCTCATTGGCAGGAGACGGCGTCTACCAGAAGGGAATGGATTTCATTTTGGAGAAGCTCAACCACGGGGACTGGGTGCACATCTTCCCAGAAGGTCAGTGGTGCTAGCAGGGTTGCAACTCGCTTGAAGATCTGGATGGGACTGCCCCCATCCCCTCCCAGTAGCCCCTAAGCTGCGACTCCATCCTCTCTCTCAACAGGGAAAGTGAACATGAGCTCTGAGTTCCTCCGCTTCAAGTGGGGTAAGAGCCACTGGTCCTCTCTGGCTGGGTGGGACCCAGGCACGTGGGGCAGATGACTGTGATCATTGCCACAGAAGGGGGATGGGCCCAGACCAAGGCCAGCCTGGAAGAGGAGCTGGCCCAGGGCAGCTGCTTTGAATGGGGTTGCAGGGAGGGCAGGAGCGGCCCTGTCCACAGGCTGGCACCAAAATGCCGCTCATGCCAATGTTTCTGCCTCTCCCCCCGGGCAGGAATAGGTCGCCTGATCGCTGAATGTCATCTCAATCCGATCATCCTGCCCCTGTGGCATGTTGGTGAGCCTCCCTCTCGGACCACCACTGCAGCCCAGGGAGAGGGGCTTTGCACAGTGGTCTTGTGGGATGGGTCTCCTCTGGGTGGTCGAGTCAGGGTTCCTGGACTGCCCTGCTCCACCCCCCACACCTGCACCCTGGCTCTCTGTCTGCTGTGCTGCAGGAATGAACGATGTCCTTCCTAACAGTCCACCCTACTTCCCCCGCTTTGGGCAGGTAGGTAGGGCCACCGATCATGTATGTCTGTCTGTCTGTCTGTCTGTCTGTCTGTCTGTCTTCCCTCTGCCCTGTGACTTCCATACGGCACCACCGAGCCCAGATTCAAGAGGGGCTGGGCTTGCAGCAGAGGAACAGAGTGAAGCAGAGACGAGGGGCGGTTTCCTGGCACCATGGCCAGGGCGAGGGCAGGATAGGGATGACTTGGGCATGGACCCCAGGATTGGCTTGGACTTCACTGAGCCCAACCACCACGTTTTAAAGCAGGAGGGTGGACCCAAGGGGGTACTCAGCATCTTAGTGCTGGGGTTGTGGGCACCCCGCCCCCCGCTCCTGTCAACCCACTGGCGGCTGGTCTCCCCGCAGAAAATCACCGTGCTGATTGGCAAGCCCTTCAGTGCCCGGCCTGTGCTTGAACGGCTGCGGGCAGAGAACAAGTCAGCAGTGAGTTTCTCCTTGGGGCTGTCCTCGCCCGTCCCAGTGCCCTTGGCTTCCTCAGGTGCACTGGGCGAAGCTCCCTGAGGACTGCATGGCAGCCCCAGTCCTTCGCCCTCAGGTGGAGATGCGCAAAGCCCTGACGGACTTCATCCAAGAGGAATTCCAGCGCCTGAAGAGCCAGGCAGAGCAGCTCCACAACCACCTGCAAGCCAGATAGGTGCCATCCCGCCTAGACCTGGGTCCAGCTGCCTTTTGGACTGGGAGGGGGTGGCGAGGCCTGGGCCAGACACAGCTCTGGGACCCCTCCCAGCTCTCTCAGCGCCGCCTTTGGGCGCTGGGCTGGGGGATGGACTGATGCTCGGAGCTCAGATATGGTCCTTTTGACAGATTGGTGCATAACCCTTCCAGGGATCCCCCTCCGAGTGGGCGAGCATTGTAGCACCTCTGGTTCTGCCACTGAAAGAAGGCTCTCAGCTGCTCCTCGCACTTGGCCACACAGGGAGGAAAGACCTTTAGGCGGGGGGCCCTGTGCTCTTTCACCTGCAAGCCGTTTGCTCCCAGAGCTGGGGACTGGAAGGAGGGCCTGATCCAGCAGGGCACTGGAAGGAGGAGCCCTGATCTCACTGCTTCCTCAGGGATAGCCATCAGCCATGTCTTTCTTCTGCCTGTGCTCCCTGCAGGCATGGGAGCCTCTGGCAGGGCCCAGCCCTGGGCTGCAGGTGGAAGAGCTGCCCTTTTCTATAAGGGGAGCCAGGTCCAATGGGGCCCAAGACCCGGCCCCTCGCTGGGGCCCACTGTTCTTTCTGCCTCCCTGGCATCACTTGAATCCCTTTGTTGTTTTATAAACTATCAATAAAGGATTTGTGTTGTGCTCTTTTACCTCTGGCCTCTCTGTAGGGGTGGGGCTGGGAGGTGACCCTCTGGACCAGAAGGCTGGCCCCTGAGAGCTCTGGGCACGTCAACAGCACTTGACTGGACGGGCTCTCAGTGGGCACCAGCCACTGAAGACTTCCATCCTTGTCTGCAATCCCCATGCAGCCTGACAACAGTAGGGCTTCATCTCATTCTGCAAATGGTGCAGCATGAGGTTAATGGACTTGATTCAGAACCTAAAGTTTGCAAGGCAGGGAGAAGCGAGTAGCAATTCAGTCCTCAGGCTGGTTCCCTAGGCAGAGGTGGTCTCTGAAGCTCCCAGTGAGCTGCTGCAAACTACACGTGCTGTGATGAGAGGTGGGAAGAGGGACAACTTGACTGAGTTTGGAGCTCTGGGTGGGAGAAAAGGTAGGAGGATCCAGGGCGGTGGCACTCTTGGCAGAAGGGAAATCCTCTTGAGAGAAAAGCCAGCTCTGTTTAGGGCTCCAGTTTGTCCACAGGTAGTTGTTCAGTTGTTAAGTTGTGTCTGACCCTCTGACCCCATGGACCGCAGCACACCAGGCTTCCCTGTCCTTCACTGTCTCCCAGAATTTGCTCAAATTCATGTCCATTGAGTCAGTAATGCTATCCAACCATCTCACCATCTGCCACCCTCTTCTCCAGTCCTCAATCTTTCCCAGCATCAGGGTCTTTTCCAGAGTCAGCTCTTTCAATCAGGTGGCCAAAGTATTGGAGCTTCACCTTTAGCATCAGTCCGTCCAATGAGTACTCAGGGTTGGTTTCCTTTAGGATTAACTGTTTCCTTTACTTTTTCTTGACTTTTTCCCTTTTTTCCCCTTGATTACTTTTCCTTTAGGATTGACTGTTTCCTCTACTTTTCCCTTCACTTTTCCTTGACTTTTTTCCTTTAGGATCAAGTCCCTTGATCTTGCAGTTCAAGGGACTTTCAAAAGTCTTCTCCAGCACCACAGTTCAAAAGCATCAGTTCTTCAGTGCTCAGCCTTCTTTGTGGTCCAACTCTCACATCTATGTATGACAACTGGAAAAACCACAGCTTTGACTATACAGACCTTTGTTGGCAAAGTGATGTCTCTGCTTTTTAATATGCTGTCTAGGTTGGTCATAGCTTTCCTTCCAAGGAGCAAGCCTCTTTTAATTTCATGGCTGCAGTCACCATCTGCAGTGATTTTGGAGCCCCCCCCCCACCTCCGCCAAATAAAGTCTGTCACTGCTTCCACTTTTTCTCCTTCTATTTACCATGAAGTGAAGGGACTAGATCCCATGATCTTAGTTTTTTGAATGTTGAGTTTTAAGCCAGTTTTTTCATTCTCTTTCACCCTCATGAAAAGGCTCTTTAGTTCCTATTAGTGAAGTTCAGTCACTCAGTCGGGTCCGACTCTTTCTGACCCCATGAACTGCAGCACGCCAGGCCTCCCTGTCTATCACCAATTCCCGGAGTTTACTCAAACTTATGTCCATTGAGTCGGCAATGCCATCCAACCATCTCATCCTCTGCTGTCCCCTTCTCCTCCTGCCCTCAATCTTTCCCAGCATCAGGGTCTTTTCCAATGAGTCAGCTCTTCACATAAGGTGGCCAAAGTATTGGAGTTTCAGCTTCAACATCAGTCCTTCCAATGAACACACAGGACTGATCTGCTTTAGGATGGACTGGTTGGATCTCCTGGCAGTCCAAGGGACTCTCAAGAGTCTTCTGCAGCATCACAGTTCAAAAGCATCAATTCTTCGGTGCTCAGCTTTCTTTATAGCTCAACTCTCACATCCATACATGACTACTGGAAAAACCATAGCCTTGACTAGACAGACCTTTGTGGACAAAGTAATGTCTTTGCTTTTTAATATGCTGTCTAGGTTGGTCATAACTTTCCTTCCAAGGAGTAAGTCACCATCTGCAGTGATTTTAGAGCCCAAAAATGTAAAGTCAGCTACTATTTCCACTGTTTCCCCATCTATTTGTCATGAAGTGATGGGACTGGATACCAAGATCTTAGTTTTCTGAATGTTGAGCTTTAAGCCAACTTTCTCACTCTCCTCTTTCACTTTCATCAAGAGTTTCTTTAGTTCCTCTTCACTTTCTGTCATAAGGGTGGTGTCATCTGCATATCTGAGGTTAGCCATTAGTGAAAGTTGGACCCTAAAGAAGGCTGAGCACCGAAGAGTTGGTGCCTTCAAGTTGTGGAGCTGAGAAGACTCTTCAGAGTTCCTTGGTCTTCTAGGAGATCAAGCCAGTCAATCCTAAAGGAAATCAACCCTAAATACTCATTGAAAGGACTGATGCTGAAGCTGAAACTCCAATACATTGGCCACCTGATATAAAGAGCTGACTCTCTGGAAAAGACCCTGATGCTGGGAAAAATTGAGGGAAGGAGGAGAAGGGGGCAACAGAAGATGAGATGGTTGGTTAGTACCACCAACTGAATGGACACGAGTTTTAAGAAACTCCGGGAGCTGGTGAAGGATAGGGAAGCCTGGCATGCTGCAGTCTATAGGGTCGCAAAGAGTTGGACATGACTTAGCAACTAAACAACAACAACGGGAAAAAACATAAACCCTTGTAAACATTAAAAAAAAAAACCACATAAATCCTTGTGGCTCAGCTGGTAAGGAATCCACCTGCAACGTGAGAGACCTGGGTTCAATCCCTGGGTTGGGAAGATCACCTGGAAAGGGAAAAGGCTACCCACTCCAGTATTCTGGCCTGGAGAATCCCATGGACTATACAGTCCATGGGGTTGCAAAGAGTCAGACATGACTGAGAGACTTTCACTTGTAGGAAAAAACAGACTGTCAGCCAGTTTGCATCTGCATAGGTCCAAATGTAACATCCCCTTTTCATGTATATGTTTTATATTAATTTTGACAGACATCAACTATTTCATGAAGAGTTCTGATTTGATACCCTACATAAATGTTCCATTTTTCCATGTGGTTGTGTTTTAAATTATTTATTAATTTAATTTTTGGTTGCGCTGGGTCTTCGTTGCTGCCAGAGCAGGTGGTTACTCTCTAGTTGTGGTGCACAAGTTTCTCATTGTGGTGTTTTCTCTTGTTGTGGAGCACAGGCTCTCAGTGTAGTTATGTCACATGGGCCTAGTTACTCTGGTGCATGTGGGATCTTCCTGGACCAGGCATTGAACCTGTGTTGCCTGCATTGGCAAGTGGATTCCTATCCACCATACCACCAAGGAAGTCTCATGTTCAGTCTCAGAAAACTTGGAACAAAATGAGGTGAAAGTCAGCTTTTGGTTTTTCTATGTGGAGAGTCCTAATAGCAGAAATTAATGACAGTGTTGTTTCCTTCTTTACAAGTATTCTACTTTTGATTTCATTTGTCTAACTGCTTTGGTACCACTTCTAGCTTCTGGAACTGAAAGAAAACCTGAAAGAATTTATACCCAAATTTTTGGAAACAAGGTTTTAGAAAGTTTCCCAATTATAAGATCAACATGTATAAAAATCAGTTGTATTTACACACATACCAGCAACAAAAAATTAGAAAGTATAGTTTAAGACACCATTTACAAAAGTTACAAGGTAACTAGGAATCTCACAAAAGATGTGAAAGATCTACATAAGGAAAATCATAACATTTTATGGAAAGGTATTAAAGAAGACCTAAGTAAATGGAGAGTGATCCCATGTTCATGAGTAGGAATACTTGATATAGTAAATATGTCAGTTCTCCAGAATTGATTTATAGATTATATGTGATTCCAATCACAAGCTAATCAGGTTTCAGACAGACAGTTGCACACCCATGTTCATAACAGCATTACTCACAACAGCAAAAAGGAAACTCAAGGGTCCATCAACAGATAAATGGGTAAATAAACTGGGGTCATACAAGGGAATATTATTCTCCATAAAAAGAAAGGAAATTCTGACATTGTGGCTGCGTTGTGAATGAACCTTGAAAACATTACACTAAGTGAAATATGCCAAACACAAAAGACTACATGTAGTATGATTCCATACATATGAGATCCCTAGAGTAGTCAAATTCATAGAGACAAAAAGTAGAATGGGTGACAGGGACTGGTGGAGGAGGGAATAGAGAAAGATAGTGTTTAGTCAAGATAGTTTTAGTTTGGGGTGGATGAGAATGTTCTGGCAACGGATGGAGGCGATGGTTGTAGAACAATGTGAATGTGCTTCATGCCCCAGAACTGGACAGTTAAAAATGGTTACAGTGGTAAGGTTTTAAATCATGACTATTTTACCACAATAAATCTTTTAAATAAAAAAATGGCTAAAATGGTAGACTTTGTTGCCGGGGTCCAGCCCCGGTGGATCCAGGGTGATTCGAAGGTGGGGACAGAGTCGGCGTCTTTGGAAAAATACATATTTAATCACAGATATAGAGAGATTAGAAATGGATAGTGTAGTAGGAAGATTAGTGGAGAAAAGGAGGCTGAATAACTTGGATTACGTGGAATACATTCCATGCTCCAGATGGGAATTCAGCCAGAAAAACGGGAGCAAGAAAGAAGTGACATGGGGGAATCAGTCTTTCCGGAAACTGATCCGATTTCTTTATTTTGGGGTTTGCTTATATACCTTTTGTTACACATAGGGATGAATACAGTCCTGACCTTTGTCAAAATCAGATGCTTCACATAAATGTATAAAAAAAAAGGTCTTAGGAATATTACATCATCTTCTGGCCATGAGTGAGACCTGCTGACATTGTATGATCCTTTCTTTCTGATAACCAAAAACTTATTTCTTCCAAGGGTGTTTTTTCTTAAACCAGGCACCACCCTCCAAATAAAGTTACATTCCTATAGGGTGAGGGTGTAGTGAGTTACAATCAAGAAAGGAATTTATTTAACCCGAGGTTAACATGATTAGTCTTAAAGGTTAATACTTATTTCTCCTATATACTTAAAGGTTAATACTTATTTCTTCCTATATGCTAGTTATATTCATTATAAGGGTAGGGAACATGGAGATTTAGCAGAAAACATCAGCCCAACAAATGAAAATCCTTTCACCAATGCTCCCCTTAAGATCTATTTAGTCTTAAGATATGATAAAGTTACATTCTTACATAGCAAGGACACAGTGATTTATAACAAAGTACAGTGATCTATTACAAAAGAGAAAATCCATTAACTCAAAAAGTCTAGTATTGCTAACATCAAAAACTACTATATTTCCTTTGCTATATTCCAAATACATTGATTAATATATTCCCAGGTTCCTAAGGATATAGAGGCCTGGTGGCAATCATTGACTCAACAAGAAGAAAAAGTCCTATGCTAATTAAGACTCTCAAAATACTCCAAAACTCTCTGTGCTGTTTACGGTTGAGAGGTAGTAAACAATCATGTGCCTAGTGGCAGCAGTATGGATAATCCTGTCACACAAGCTAGTCTGTCAGCAGAGAGGTTTGACCTGAGACATCCTTGTCCCACCCAGAGCAGGGAATTAGCAGCAATTATTGACACAACAAATGAAAAACCCTTCACCAATATAATTCCTAACCAACACACTATACTAATAATTTCCAACTCCCCAAAAGATTTTGCCTTTATTAAGTCTAAAACATCTCATGCCTCTCAGGTTGGGAGGCTGTAAACAATCACATGTGGCCGGACAAACCTATACAGGCGGGCTAGATAACCTTCATAGGAGTCCGTAAGCTGAAACACTCTTGTCACGCCCAAGAATTTTTATTGCCTTGGAGCTGCACGTTTACTCCTTCTCCGAGAGAAATGGTTATGGGGGAGAGCCCCCGTAAAGTCAGAGGTGTAGGTGAGAGCATAAAACAGACTCTGGTTTTGGGGTTAGATGCTCGGGAACAGGGGGTTTCCTGAGGCTTGATCACGCCTTTGCGTATGCCAAGCCTCGTTCCTCATGACCTTTGCCATGGGCGGAGTTCCTCACGCTGGCCCCCGGCACTTTGTTATATACATTTTACCACAACTTTAAATAATCTAGCCAATATAATGAATTGATTCTAAAATCAATATAAAAAAATAATAAAATCAATATGGACACACAATAGCCCAAGAACAGCCTCTTGAAAAAGGACAAGGTGGGAGGATTTGCCTTTTTGGGTATCAAAGTTTATTGTGAAATTATAATTAAGACACAGTGGTACTCGAGAGACAAACTGATTAGTGGAATGGAACAGGGAGCCAAAAACTGACCCACAGCTGTAAGGACACTTAATATAGAGCAAAATTGGTATTTCAAGACAGTGGGTAAAGGACATTTAACTCAAACAGTATTGGGACAATTGCAGCTCTCTTAAAGACACTTGATCCTTGCCTCACAACATACATGAAGAAAGTGAAAGGGTTAGTCACTCTGTCGTGTCCAACTCTTTGTGACCCCATGGACTGTAGCCTGCCAGGCTCCTGTGTCCATGGAATTCTCCAGGTGAGAATACTGGAGTGGGTTGCCATGCCCTTCTCCAGGAAATCTTCCCAACCCAAGGACTGAACCTGCATCTCTTACATCTCTTGCATTGGCATATGGGTTCTTTACCACTCACACCACCTGGGAAGCCCCACATCGTATATGAATGCATGGAAAACAAAGACAACTTCTAGAAGATAATGTAGGCAAATATTTCCATAATCTAGGGGCAGGGAAAGGCTTCTTAAAGAGGATGTTAAAAACATGAGGGAGTCCCTGGTGACTCAGTGGTAAAGAATCTGCTTGCAATGCAAGAGACACAGGAGATGCAGGTTTGATCCCTGGGTTGGGAAGATCCCCTAGAGGAGGAAACGGCAACCCAGTCCAGTATTCTGGAAATATGTCATGGACAGAGGAGCCTCAGAGGCTACAGTCCATGAGGTCACAAAGAGTTGGACATGACTGAGCGACTGAGCACACATACAAAAAACATGAACCATCAAGAAGATCGTACATTTTACTACAGTAAAATTAAGACATTTTGTTCATCAGAAGACATCATGAAGAAAGTGCAAGGTAGGGGGGCTTCCTTGGTGGCTCAGTGAGTGGTAAAGAATCTGCCTGCAACGCAGGAGACTTGGGTTCGATCTCTGGGTTGGGAAGAGCCCCTGGAGAAGGAAAAGGCTACCCACTCTAGTATCCTGGTCTGGAGAATCTCATGAATAAATCACTATTTACCCACTCCAGTATTCTGGCCTGGAGAATTCCATGGACACAGGTCACAGAGTCAGACATGATTGAGTGCCTTTCACTTCACTAAATCACTAGGATAAAGATAACCAATCCATAAAAAAACGGGAAGATTGGTGTGAGCAGGCATTTCACTGAAGAGGAAACACAATGGCAGAGCTGAAAACATACATACTGTATAAGAACTTCCTGTAATTGCATTAACAAAGCACAATAAACTGAAGTGTTAGTTGCTCAGTTGTGTCCAACTCTTTGCAACCCCATGGACTATAGACCACCAGACTCCTCTGTCCATGGAATTCTCTAAGCCAGAATACTGGAGTGGGTTGCCATTCCCTTCTGCAGGGGATCTTCCCAACCCAGGGATTGAACCCGGGTCTCCCACACTGCAGGCAGATTCTTTACTGTTTGAGCCATCACAGAAGCCTGGACATGAATTTGGGGGGACACTATTTAACCCAGTATATGCTAAGTTACTTCATTCACATCAGACTCTTTGCAACCCTATGGATTGTAGCCTGCCAGGCTTCATCTGTTCATGGGATTCTCCAGGCAAGAAAACTGGAGTGGGTTGCCATTTCCTTTTCCAGGGAATCTTCCCCACCCAGGGATTGAACTTGCGTCTCTTACGTCTCCTGCTTTGGTTGGTGGGTTCTTTACCACTAGCACCACCTGGGAAGCCCGTTCAACCCAGTGTATGTACTCTATGACCTGAGACACACACACACACATACACCTATGGAAATACACATACATGTGCACCATTAGGCAAATATGTTTGCAGCAACACTAGCTGTGCTAGCTAAAGTGGGAAAATACTCAAATATCCCTCAACAGAAGGGCTCAATGACTGGCAAAATATCTGTCCAGAGGAACAGCAGTCATGTGGCCATTATGAAATCACTCACATTAACCTCCGAATTTTGAGCACAGAATCTAGACACAAATAAAATACTGAATAATTCCACTTATACAAAATCCCAATGCAGACAAAACAAAACCAAGAGATGCCTGCTTGTCTGGTTCAATGGTCAGGATGTTTGTCCAAACTCAAATATTGAAATCTAATGCCTTAATGGTATTTATTAGGAGGTGGGGGCCTGGGAGAGGTGCTTAGGTCATGAGCTCATGAGGGTGAAGTCCTCAAGATGGGATGAGTGTCCTCATCAAAGAATCTCCGGTTTCTTCAGTCCTCCTACCCAGTGAGGATACAATGAGAAGTCTGCAACTGGGAAGAAGACCCTCCCCCATGCTGGTGGTACCTTGATCTCTGACGGCAAGCCTCGGTGAGCAATAAACTTCTGCTGTTTCTAAGTGCCACCGTCTGTGACACTTTGTCCCAGCACCCCAAACGGGCTGATACAATTGGTAAAGTTATGAAAAGCCAAGAGATGACCCCAAAAATCAGGTGCATGCTCACTGGTGCATGCACCAGTCAGAAGGAAGTGATGGGAGGGGGATGAGGATGTAGGCATTTGAATTCTTGACTTGGGCGATACCAAGGCAAAGTTTGCTTTGCTAAGTCATTCCACTGGACATCTGGATTTCTCAACTTTTCTTTTTCAGTCACACAAGGAGTGTGTGGGGGAAGGCAAGCCTGGGAGGACTGTGTGACGCCTGGGTGAGTGGGCTCAGGGTGTGGACTCCACTTTGGGGAGCACTCCAGGTGACGTGGGCTGCAGGGGTGAGGTGGTGGCCCCCTTCGCCTGTCTCATAGCAAGCACAGCATGGAGCTCAGGGTTTTGTAAGCAACGTTCCATTGCCGAATCATGTGGATCCAGGGTGATTCGAAGGTGGGGACGGAGTCGGCGTCTTTGGAAAAATACATATTTAATCACAGATATAGAGAGATTAGAAACGGATAGTGTAGTAGGAAGATTAGTGGAGAAAAAGAGGCTGAATAACTTGGTCTACGTGGAATACATTCCATGCTCCAGATGGGAATTCAGCCAGAAAAACGGGAGCAAGAAAGAAGTGACATGGGGGAATCAGTCTTTCCGGAAACTGATCCGATTTCTTTATTTTGGGGTTTGCTTATATACCTTTTGTTACACATAGGGATGAATACAGATTCACGCGGGGGTCAGCAGTCCTGACCTTTATCAAAATCAGGTGCTTCACATAAATGTATAAAAAAAGGTACATCATCTTCTGGCCATGAGTGAGACCTGCTGACATTGTATGATCCTTTCTTTCTGATAACCAAAAAACTTATTTCTTCCAAGGGTGTTTTTTCTTAAACCAGGCACCACCCTCCAAATAAAGTTACATTCCTATAGGGTGAGGGTGTAGTGAGTTACAATCAAGAAAGGAATTTATTTAACCCAAGGTTAACATGATTAGTCTTAAAGGTTAATATTTATTTCTCCTATATGCTTAAAAGTTAATACTTATTTCTTCCTATATGCTAGTTATATTCATTATAAGGGTAGGGAACATGGAGATTTAGCAGAAAACATCAGCCCAACAAATGAAAATCCTTTCACCAATGCTCCCCTTAAGATCTATTTAGTCTTAAGATAGTGATAAAGTTACATTCTTACATAGCAAGGACACAGTGATTTATAACAAAGTACAGTGATCTATTACAAAAGAGAAAATCCATTAACTCAAAAAGTCTAGTATTGCTAACATCAAAAACTACTATATTTCCTTTGCTATATTCCAAATACATTGATTAATATATTCCCAGGTTCCTAAGGATATAGAGGCCTGGTGGCAATCATTGACTCAACAAGAAGAAAAAGTTCTATGCTAATTAAGACTCAAAATACTCCAAAACTCTCTGTGCTGTTTATGGTTGAAAGGTAGTAAACAATCATGTGCCTAGTGGCAGCAGTATGGATAATCCTGTCACACAAGCTAGTCTGTCAGCAGAGAGGTTTGACCTGAGACATCCTTGTCCCACCCAGAGCAGGGAATTAGCAGCAATTATTGACACAACAAATGAAAAACCCTTCACCAATATAATTCCTAACCAACCCATCATACTAATAATTTCTAACTCCCCCAAAGAACTTGCCTTTAGTAAGTCTAAAACATCTCATGCCTCTCAGGTTGGGAGGCTGTAAACAATCACATGTGGCCGGATGAACCTATACAGGTGGGCTAGATAACCTTCATAGGAGTCCGTAAGCTGAAACACTCTTGTCACGCCCAAGAATTTTTATTGCCTTGGAGCTGCACGTTTACTCCTTCTCCGAGAGAAATGGTTATGGGGGAGAGCCCCCCCGTAAAGTCAGAGGTGTAGGTGAGAGCATAAAACAGACTCTGGTTTTGGGGTTAGATGCTCGGGAACAGGGGGTTTCCTGAGGCTTGATCACGCCTTTGCGTATGCCAAGCCTCGTTCCTCATGACCTTTGCCATGGGTGGAGTTCCTCAAGCTGGCCCCCGGCAGAGTCACTTGTGGTGAGGGTGCTAAAAGACTCCCACAGGGGGCCTGTGGGTCTCCTGATACCTGGACCCTGCCACTTGCAGTATGTCTCCTGGCCGGCAATGGGCAAGGAGGGGTGCTCCTAAACGGAAGGAGATGGAATCATTGTGAACGAGAGGGCCGTTGACCGTGGCCCCGGAGACATCTTCCATCTGTAGGTCATTAAGAGCCTCCTGGCAAACCAAGGGACAGTAAGAAGCACCAGCATCTGCCAAGGGAAGAGGAAAACCAGGCATTGGTTTTACTCCATGAGGATGCTCCGATGCTCCCCATGTCCCCTGTGTGGGTCTACGAGCAGGATGATGCCATTTTGTCAAGCTCAAGTATCAGCAGACTGAGCACAAGACTGTTTAGGGGGGCATCCTGAAGTGGTCAACCTCTAAGAGAAAAAAGAATGATAAACAGCAAATTTAGGCTAGCAATTACTTCTGGGGGGCGGGGAGGGGCAGGAGAAAGGGATTCGGGGAGAATGATTTTTGCCCAGGACCTGGCAGCACTCTGTGAAGTCTGGGGCGGGTGATGGGGGCTCCTTTTATTGTCTATTTCACATGCAATAATGTGATATGTGTAACGTAAAGGTGATATGTGTCTATGCAACATAGGTAATCCACGCAGCACACAGATATTACACTGATTTGGGGATGTGTCCAATATTGTAGTAAAAGAAGACACAGAGATGGTGAGGGCCCAGGCTTTCATCCCCAAAACAAAGCCACAGACAGAAGGTACTCATGGATGCTGTCAATATTTACTGAAGGACTCAGCTTAGATGTCACCTTGTGGTCGAAGCAGACTCAGGTGGGTGCCCCTCTGTGTGCCTCCTTCCTGGCCCTGTGTGTCTCCCTTTTGAATATCCATCACCCTGGGCTGAGACCCCTGATGTCTCGTCTCCTGCTTCCGGAGGATTACCACTCCAGGGACATGTGGGAACTGAGCAAAGAAGAAAAGCATCTGTGGGCCTCTGTAATGACGGGGAGCAGGAGACTGCTGGCCAGCAAGGTCACACCTTTGAGAAAATCTTTCCCTTGAAACTTGGACTTCAGTGATGCTCTGTTTGGGTTGGGGGGGGGGTCCCTGTTTTTTTTTCCCTTGGGGCACCAGGCTAAGCAGGATTGACAGACCAGGGGGATGCAACAGAGCCACTGGGCAGAGAGTGAGAGCAAGGACGGGGAAGGACTCGAGCATGCGGACTCTGGTCTCTCCCTTCCCCATCCGCTGGCTACCCTGGCTCTGATCTCTCACTTCAGATGCTCCCAGGGTCCCTGCCACCACGCCACCTGCTCGAACATCAGCCCCACATCAATGCTGAGGCAGCGACCTCTGCAGTCTCTCTGGCTTCTTCCTCTGCCTCTCCATCACCTGGTCCAGCCCCATCACCTTCCTCCTAGACAAGGGCAGTAGCCTCTTGCTGGTCTCTTTTGCCACTCTCCCCACTTCATCCATTCTGCTCCCACAGCCAAATCAGCCCTTTTAAACACAACTTAGATCATGGCCCTAAGCCTTCCAACCTCTCCTGGTCTTCTGGGGACACAGTGAGCTCCAGCACAAAGCTCTCCCTGCAGCTGACTCAGACGTTGCCACTGAGGGGCCCCACAAACAACCCAAACTTAACTGTCCCCAACTTACCTCATCTCCCAGTCCCCAACTTACCTCGTCTCCTAGTCCCCAACTCAGACAGATCCAAGAGCCACCTCCAGTCTCTGTCTTCTTCAACGATGGCAAGCCCACCTCCTTTCTTCAGCTCAACTGCCACTGTCATAGTTGAAGCCACATTTGTGACAACCATGATTACAATCTCCTAAGCAGTTGATGAGTAGAGGTGATCAGTGGTCTGTCAGCTCTGTGGGGCTGGGGGGGGAGTCACATAGATTGAATTCTGCCAAGGAGATGGTATTTGAGGGGCAGGGATGGCAGCAGCAGAGGCTGGACACTGTCCCAATGTCCAGTCCCAAGTACCCACATCTTTGTAACCACAAACAGTGCTGCAAAAGCTTTCTTTGTGTGTGCTTGGCTGAGTATTTCTATTGAAAGTGAAAGTGAAATCACTCAGTTGTGTCTGACTCTTTGTGATCCCATGGACTGTAGCCTGCAAGGCTCCTCTGTCCATGGGATTTTCCAGGCAAGAACACTGGAGTGGGTTGCCATTTCCTTCTCCAGGGGATCTTCCTGACCCAGGTATTGAACCCAGGTCGCCCGCACTGCAGGCTGACTCTTCACCATCTGAGCCACCAGGGAAGCCCATTTCTATTGAATGGATCCCCAAGAGGGAAACCTCTTAGTTAAAGGTCATACAGGTTTCAGTTTGTTAGATGCTGCCAAATTATCCTCTAAAAACAGTTCAACCAGTTGATATTTTCACCACCGTGTAGGCGAGACTATTCCCCAACATCCTTACTGGCAACAGGCATGATCAAACTTTCATCTCCCCATATTTTTTATTATGAAAAATTGCAAACATATAGTGTTTTAGTCTCCCAGGGCTGCTATAAGAGATTACCACAAACGGGCAGGCTTCAACCAACAGAAATTTATTCTCTCCCAGTTCTGGAGGCTAGAAGTCCAAAGTCAAGGTGTAAACAGGGCTGTGTTCCCTCTGAAAGCTCTAGGGGAGAATTTTTCCTTGTCTCTTTCAGTTTCTGGTGGTTCCAGGAGCTCCTCAGTTTGTGGCTGCAAAACTCTGCCTCTACCATCAATTGGCCTTCCCTGTGTGTCTGTGTCTAAACTTCTCTCTACTTAGGAGGATACTAGTCATTGGATTTAGGGCCCACCCTACTCTAGCATGACCTTATTTGGATCACATCTAATTTCCAAATGAAGTGACATTTACAAGTTCTGGATAGACATGAATTTTAGGGGGATACTCTTCAACCCAGTACATGTATCAGTGTTAAAAAAAAAAAAAACACAAACAAAAAAACCCAGCACCCATTTACTTACCCACTAGATTCCAATGGTCGCCAATATGAGAAATCAAAAATAGCACAGACAGGGACTTCCTCAGTGGTCCAGCGGTTAAGACTGTGCTTCCAATGCAGGGGATTTGGGTTTGATCCCTGGTTGGGGAACTAATACGCCACCTGCTGCGTGGTATGGAAAAAAAAAAGAGGCATATAGCTAAAAAACATGACATTTTGATTCCACTTTTTTGACTTAGTATTAATAGATTGCTAGATTTCTTCTTTTTTTGATTTCTAGATCCTAATTAAAAAAATAGGTGTGCAACAAGCAACAAAGGTTTACTGTACACATAGGTAACTATAGTCAATATTTTGTCAATATCGCTAATGGAACACCTATAATGGAAAATTATCTGAAATATCTATAATGGAAAATAACCTAACAATAATAGATGTGTCTATTATAAAAATAACATATGTGTATAATAACCATGTAGCTGTGCACCTGAAACATTGTAAGTGTTTTGTATATGCTTTTGTAAGCACACACAAAAAATACATATTAAGAAAAAGAGGCACAGAGAAAGATGAAAGTCTCCCAGTTCATTTGAGGCGGTGTCTCACACCTTCTGGCTCTAGTTGTCTCTTTCCTCTCCTGAAGGCAAACTTCGGGGAAAGGAACAATCAACACTGTGTCTCCACTTCCTCACAATGACATCGCTCTTACCAAACTGGTGTTGCGAAGTACAAGAAAATTTTCTGTCCTCATCTTACATGCTTCCTGGCAGCAGTCGAGACTGACGTTGTTAATCAGGGCGTCCTTGAAACTTCCCAGGGTTTTCCCCCTCCTCCTTGATGCTCCTCTCTGATCTCTCTTCTGATCCTCCTCCCTGCCCCTAGTAAGTGCTGGTGTTTCTCTGGACGCTCTCCTGGGCGTCCTCTTCTTTCCTTACCTGTATAAGGGAGGGTCCAACTGCGGGAAAAAGAAAGCCCCCTTGCTATTCTGAGCATTCAGTTCAGTCGCTCAGTCGGGTCCGATTCTTTGCGACCCCATGGACTGCAGCACGCCAGGCCTTCCTGTCCATCACCAACTCCCGGACTCATGTCCATCGAGTCGGTGATGCCATCCAACCATCTCATCCTCTGTCGTCCCCTTCTCCTCCCGCCTTCAGTCTTTCCCAGCATCAGGGTATTTTCCAAAGGACTCAGTTATTCGCATCAGGTGGCCAAATAACTGACTCATTGGAAAAGACCCTGATGTTGAAGTTTTAAAACAGGGAGACGGTAAGCCGTGAGTGCGGGGACTAGCGGAGCCCACCCGGCCCAGTACCTTCTGCTGGGTCCCAGCCGCCAGCATCCGCAGATTGGCAGGCGGGCTGTGGGAACCAGAGGAGCGCTGCCCCGCCCCCTTAGCTATTTGGAGCATGCGCGCCCGGAGACACGTACAGCCAACCAGCGAAAAGGAGCGGCTATGAGTGACAGCCACATCGTTCAATCACCTGAGAGTCTGGAGAGCCGTCTTGCGCCCGGACCAATGGCAGCTCAAGGCGGACTTCGGGCGGGGGCGACAGTCACCTGATCCGCGGCGGCCGCGGTGGGTCCGGGCAGTGGAGGCCGAGAGGTTATGATGGCGGCGACCGCGGCGGCTCGGTTGCGGCCGGGGACGCGGCGGGCTCCAGCGCTCTGCCGGATGCCATGGCTGCCGCTGATGCTGGTGATGGCGGCGGCAGCGGCGACGTCGGAGCAGCAGGTGCCGCTGGTGCTGTGGTCGAGTGACCGGTGAGCGGGGTGGGCTGCGTTGCGCGCCGCGGCGGTTGAGGGGCCCTCGCTCGACTCCGGAGCTGTCCTTGGCGGGGGGCGGCGAGGCCCAGGGGGGCTGCCCCTTGTTCGGCGGCCTATAGCAAGGGCGCTGGCTCTGGGCCCCAGGCATCAAGCTGGGAGCCCACGGGCTTCGGATCTCAAGCCCCCGCTTGACAGCACCTCTCTATCCCCTGCCAGAGGCCTGTGGGCTCCTGCGGCCGACACCCACGAGGGCCATATCACCAGCGACATGCAGCTCTCCACCTACTTAGACCCCGCCCTGGAGCTGGGCCCCCGAAATGTGCTGCTGTTCCTGCAGGACAAGGTGCGCCTCCCCCAACCCTCTCTCCCTTCGTCATTCAGGAGACAGCTCCCCTCTCCCCCAGGACACTGAGGCCCATTCCCCGAGGGAAGCTGCAGTGACCTTGTCCAAACTGCAGGGAGGTGTGGTTCCTTCCTTGGGAAGGCCTGTGGGAGAATGTTCAGTGGGAATGGTGCGTGCCTGCTAAGTCGCTTCAGTTGTGTCTGACTCTTTGCGACTCTATGGGCTAATAGCCCGCCAGGCTCCTTTGTCCATGGGATTCTCTAGGTGAGAATACTGGAGTGGGTTGCCATGCCCTCCTCCAGGGGATCTTCCAAACCCGGGGATCAAACCTGGGTCTCCTGCATCGGCAGGCAAATTCTTTACAGTCTGAACCACCAGGGATGCCCCTAGTCAAGAACAGTGGAGTGGGTTGCCATGCCTTCCTCCAAGGATCTTCCCCACTCAGGGATTGAACCCACATCTCTTTACGTCTCCTGGATTGGTAGGTGGGTTTTTTTTTTTTTAAACACTAGCGCCACCTGGGAAGCCAAACAGCTAGCAGAGGATCCGTCTACCTTCCATCGGTCTACCTCTGGGTTTGGGCTTCCCTGGTGGCTCAGAGGTTAAAGCATCTGCCTGCAATGCAGGGGACCTGGGTTCGATCCCTGGGTCAGGAGGATCCCCTGGAGAAGGAAATGGCAACCCACTCCAGTATTCTTGCCTGGAGAATCCCATGGATGGAGGAGTCTGTTGGGCTACAGTCCACGGGGTCACAAAGAATCAGACACGACTGAGCCACCTGGGAAGCCACGTCATTTCACTTTACCTTTGGGTTATTGGCACAACACGCTTCCACTGAGCCATTCTGCTGAGCACGGGAATGGTGAGGGCCCAGAAATGGCACCCACTTGATTGGGGGAAATAAGGAGTCAGAGGCCAGATGCTGATTGAGTGCCAAACCCTTACCTGACTCACTACATGGCAGGGATGATGAACCCTGTTTACAGATGAGAAGTCCAAGGATGGCAAGTAACTTGCCCAAGGTCACATAGCTAATGCGTGGCAGAGTTGTGATTCTGACTGTAATGGTTGTAAGACAGAGAATGGAAGAATGATCGATCGCTTACTGAATGCTTCATTCATACTAGCTGAGGTGATGTCATTATCTTGGTTTTACTGCCTAAGGAGCTGAGGGTTGTAGGATCAGCTGAAGTTCCATGGCTTGTGCAAGCCCCAGATTATTCCAGCCTGAGTCTGTTGGACACCCTTCCCCCACTGTGATTTTGTGCTCATACAACACACTGTTTACCCTCCCATCTGGGCATTTCTGCCCGTAAAGCAGGTATGCAGACCACAAGAAGATTCTAGGGCAGTTTAATTAATTAATTAATCCTAATTCTAGGATTAATGTTTGCGAGATTATTGAGCTTCTGCTTGTCTATTCCTCATTGGTGGCCTGTTTGGCTCATTCCCTTTGTGGTCTTGCTCTGTGGGCAGGGGTTGGTAGCTGTGCTGGCCTGTAGTCCTTCCAGGAGGTGGTGAATAATGTAGTCAGACTGGAACTCAGTTCTAGTTCTACTGCTTACTGGCCTTTGGACATGTGAAATACTCTGCAAATACCAGTTTCCACATCTGTAAAAAGACACCACTGACATCAGAGGGTGGTGAGGAGCAATTCTGATAGTCCATGTAAAAAATCTGGCTGGCGCCCCCCCCAACCCCCATCTGATGGCATTCATTCATTCATTCATTCTTTTGTCAAATATAGACTACCTACTCTGTGCCAGATATTGATTAAGTGCTGGGGACATAGCAATGAGCAGAATCACTCAAGCCCCTATTCCAAAAAAGTTAACACTCTTGCGAGGGTGAGAGGTTTACTTAAATGCTAAGTTGGTATGACATAATGTAAGCACTGTAGTCCTTAGATAAGAAGGAAGCAGACTCGGGGACAGAGTGACTGGCAATGCTGGGTAAGATAAAGAGAGAGCAGGCAAGTGCTCGCTGAGGAGGTGGTATTGAAGCAGAGATCTAAGCGGAGGAAGAGATGGAGCCATGTGGCTGGGGGAGGAAGGTATGCATTCCTAGCAGAGGTAACAGCAGGTTCAAAGGGCCTGGACGAGGAGTATTCCTGGTGAGCTTGTGGAAGAGCTGGTGTGGCTGGAGTACAGTGAGTGAGAGAAAGGCGTAGGAAATGGTCAGTTGAGGAGCCCGGAGATGAGGGGGAAAGTGGTTGGTCGCAATTCTAAAATGTGGCAGGAAACCTTGGGAGATTTTGAACAGGGAGTGCACACAGGCTTTCAGAATAATAGTCTCGGCACCAGAGAGGCTCAGGATTCCTGCCCAGAAGGGCAAGGAGGCTGGGCAGGTGTGTATACTAAACACGACATCAGGGAAGCTGATTAAGATCACTTCTGGGCCTCCCTGGGAAAAGCCAGAGGAAGCTGGGAGTTGGAGCGGAGGGCGGAAGTGGAAGGACATCCCTAGGTTGTGGAGATTAGAAGGATGGGGTTCAGGGTGATTGTGGTCCAGAGTGCTCAGAAGCCTTCTGTGGTCAGTCCAGTGTGTTCTGAGATCTTCACCTCTTTCCCCTTCCACCAAAACCGGGGTAGGGAGGGGGGATTTCTCACCCTCCTTTGCAAAGGGTCCTGTGCAGACTGGACAAAGGTGGCTCCAGCTGGTGCAGCTGGCATATAGGTTCTCTTTTTCTGGGACTTCCACCCCGGGGGCACGCAATCAGTGTTCTTGGCTGCTCCCAGCCCCCTCCCCGCAGCTTCCCTCTTCTGTCCATAGTTCCTCTTATCTCCAGGCAGGCCGCTGACTCTTACTCCTGAGGTTATCACGAGTCAGCTGCCCACACATCTTCTCCCAACCCTGTGACAACCTTCCTTGTCTTCTCGCCCTGCTGAGAGGGTTGCTGGCAGAAAGAAAGAGAACCTTCCACACCCCCACCCCTAAAATGCATCCTCATGCTCCAGATCAAACCTGCTTCTAAATGAGATGTTGCTGGCCCTGCAAAAATACCCAGGGCCAGTGTCTGCCCCCTGCCCTGGCCCTGTGTCTGTCCAACCTTCTGAGGCTGTTTCCCTCCTTTCTACTAGCTGAGCATTGAGGACTTCACAGCCTATGGTGGCGTGTTTGGAAACAAGCAAGACAGTGCCTTTTCTAACCTGGAGGTAAGAGTCCACACCCAGCCGGTGACCCTGGAGGCCACCCCGTGCCCCTCTCCATCAGCATAATAGGAACTGTCCCCTCAGGAACCAGAAACGTTGGCTCGACGGGGAAAGGCCGAGTGTCAGGGCCAGGGGTGTGGTGTGTTTTGTTTCTTACCTGGAGTGAGACCCAGTGTAGGTATGGCTTGCCACCGAGGTCTGGGTGGCTGGCCCTGGTCCCGTGGCCCCTTGCTAACTCATCTGCCTGTCTTCCCCCTGTTCCCAGAATGCCCTGGACTTGGCCCCCTCCTCTCTGGTGCTTCCTGCCGTTGACTGGTACGCGATCAGCACTCTGACCACTTACCTGCAGGAGAAGCTCAGGGCCAGCCCCCTGCACGTGGACTTGGCCACTCTCCAGGAACTGAAGCTCAACGCCAGCATCCCAGCCTTGCTGCTCATCCACCTGCCCTACACAGCCAGGTACGGCTGGGCCTCTAGCCTCAGGGCCCAAGCTCTGGGGTCACAGCTCCATCCAGCCGCGCCGTCCTCCATTTAGCACCCTGAGGCCCTCCCAGAAGGCGTCTGTCTGGCCAGAAGAGGGAGGAAGGCCCTCCAGCCGGGTTGGGACTCAGGAGTCAGTGCCCTGCATCGAGCTAGGCCTCTCGGGCCTCCTGAGATGAGCCAGGAGTGGGCCTCGCTAGCGGGGAACCAGCCTGCCTAGCGGGGACTGTTCATGGAGAGGTGGCAGGGATGTGACCGGGACTCCGGAGCTGGGGGAGAAGGAGCAGGGGATTCCAGGCAGGGCCACGAGGTGAGCAGAGGTCCCGGGAGGGGGGACTAATGGTGGTGAGTACGGCTCTTGGAGGCCCAGCTCGAGTGTGCTAGGTGGCGGGGCTATACCAGGGAATGACAGGGCCTGGAGGGGCTTCAGGAGGCAGCCCAATGGGTGGCAGAGAGCCATCAGGATTTGGGCAGCTCGAACTTCCTGTCTCTTTCCTAGCTCGGGTCTGATGGCACCGAAGGAAGTCCTCATGGGCAATGGTGAGTGCGGTCGGGGAAGGTGCATGGTTTCCATCTTTATCCAGCCCTTGGCCATGTGGAGCTGGCCCGGGTTCCTCAGCCGCTCGGCATTCCCAGGGGGCCTGGCTGCTTCTCCGAGCCCCTGGCAACTGGGCAAGGTCCCTAGGCCTTGGCCTAAGCATTGGATGCCCAGGGGCCTCCTCCGCACAGCCTGGAGCCAGCTTCCACCCAGGCAGCCTGCACCCTAGGGTCTGGGGGTTTAACATGCCAGCACTGTTTCAAACACCTGTTCTGAGAACTTGTCTCCCTTGCGCTAGAGAGGACAGTTCTTCCTCCCAGAAAGGTCACCAGAAACTTGCCACGGTGGATTTGGCGTTTTCAGTAGCTGTCTGTCTTTTCTCTGTCCACATGGGGGAGGCGGTGACTGGGGCCATGGTATCCCAGGGGAGGCCGGAAGTGGGTGGGATGATGAGAAGTGGCTACTGAAACGGAACACGCTACTGGGGGTTGATGGGAGCTGGCTCTTGGAGGGGCTCGGTGTCCCACCTGGGGACATGCCGGTTGCTAGGGTGGGAAGGGCTTCACAGTGGAGAAGTCTAGGGGTGCCCGCCTCCACAAGGTGATCTTACAGAGCGCCATCCAGAGAAGGCGCCCAGGGAGGGCATAGAAGGGCACAGCCTGCCTCTCCTGGCTTCTGCTGGGTACAGTGGCTGCAAGGGGCTGCCTCTGACCTGCATCTCTGTTCTCCCCCTGGCCCCTCAGATGAGGTCATTGGGCAGGTGCTGAGCACACTCAAGTCAGAAGACATCCCCTACACAGCGGCCCTCACGGCGGTCCGCCCTTCTAGGGTACGTGCCCATGCCCAGGGCTCCAGGAGTGTGGTCGGGGAGCCTGGAGGGGGGCTGGTTCCTCCTCTGGGCAGGTGTAGGGGTGGGGGGCATGGATGAGCCATGAAGTCAAGCGACCACTGTCCATCTCGTCTCGTCCCATCAGCCTTATGGGCTGGCGTCTTCGGACATGAAGTCCAAGTGTTCCGAAGTTGCAAAGATTAGCAATGTCAGAAGCTTAGGGGAAAGCTGCTCAGAGGAAGCTTTTGCATATGAGCATCACTGGTGGGACCGGAGATGGTGCCTAGTGGGGAGAGGAAGGGCAGGCTATCTGGTTCAGGGCTCGCCCCCAGGGCTGTTGAGAGAAGGTTTTGTGGGCTCTTGTCTGCAGGTGGCCCGTGATGTAGCCATGGTGACTGGGGGGCTGGGTCGCCAGCTGTTGCAGAGAACGGTGGTGCCACCTGCAATCAATGCCCCCGTGAGTTACAATGACACTGCCCCGCGGATCCTCTTCTGGGCCCAAAACTTCTCGGTGGCATACAGGGAGCACTGGGAGGACCTGACCTCCCGCACCTTTGGGGTCCAGGACCTCAACCTGACTGGCTCCTCCTGGAATGAGTCCATTGCCAGGTGAGGGCAAAGTGCGTGCCCCTGACTGGGTCTTTGTTTAGGGGCGTTCAGCGTGAGGACGCAGGTGGTGGTGTAGGGTGGGGCCGCTGCTCAGAGCTCTGCCTGTTCACGCCTTCTCATCCCTTAGCTGGGGCCTTGGTTGTTAACAGTTCCTAATCACCCTGGATCCTGGTGCCACCCTCTTGGGCAGCCTCATGGCCCAGCCTGAGCACTTTAAGCAACTCCAAGAGGGAGTCTGGGGGTTCAGGGAACCCAGAGGAAGGAGCCCTTTGCTGGAGGTGGGGTACCTGTGTGCTACCTGGTTCCTGACTTGGAAAGGGATGGGGCCTCAGGTCTCCTATCTGTCAAGCTAGGGTGCTGGTTCTTTAGGTGGCTCTGCAGGAGGATCTGGTACAGCTCAGGTAGAAGGAGACCTAAGGGCCTTGCTCGGAAATGTTTTCAAGGCCATTCCAGAGTCTGAAAACCCCTCTTCCTCCGCAGGCTGGTGCTGACCTATGACTCACTCTTTGGGACCATGGTGACGTTCAAGTGAGTCTGAGAGGCAGGGGTGGGTGGGCTGCTGTGGCTCCAGCCTTTCCAGCTGCCTGACCTCCCTCCGCGATGCTCCCCCCCCAGGTTCACTCTGGCTAACCGCTTCTACCGGGTATCTGCCCGGTACTGGTTTACCTTGGAGAACCTGGAAATCCATAGCAACGGTTCCGTCGCCTACTTCAATGCCTCCCAGGTCACGGGGCCCAGCATTTATTCCTTCCACTGCGAGCATGTCAGCAGTGAAAATGAGGATGGCAACCTCCTTGTGCCTGACACACAGCCCTCTCTTTGGCAGATGACTTTTCGGGACTTCCAGGTAGGAAGGGAGGAGGGACTGTGCCTGATAGTGGGGAAGCCGTGGCTGGAGGAGGGGTTCGAGGGGAGCAGAGGCCTGCGAAGGGTCTCTGGGTCCTTTCAGGTTTGGGCCTGGGAGTGTAGGGGAGTCCCGTACCCTTGCTGCTCTCTTCCCACCAGCTGGGGAACCCCCAGCCCTTACTGGGCTTCTCTGGGTGGGGCCACTCAGTGCTTTCTGTCCCTCAGATCCAGGCCTTCAATGTGACAGGCGAGCAGTTCTCCTATGCTAGCGACTGTGCAGGCTTCTTCTCCCCGGGTATCTGGATGGGGTTGCTCACCTCCTTGTTCATGCTGTTCATCTTCACCTATGGTCTGCACATGATCCTCAGCCTCAAGACAATGGACCGCTTCGACGACCACAAGGGCCCCACCATCACTTTGACCCAGATCGTGTGATTCCACACCTGTAGGGGCGGGGGATGGGGGGGGGGATTGAGGGCGTGCCTGAGGTCCAGGTTGTCACCTTCCCATCAGAGGCCCACTGGGCAGGAAGGCTTCTCCCTCTTCCGCCATTGCACGACTCCCTGGCTCCCCCTAGCTTGTCAGGCTACCTGTTCAGCCTGCTGAGGGTCTTCCCTAGGCTGCCCACTCCCCACCACATCTCTCTCCACAAGGTGTATATATTTCTGCATAGACAGTAGACAGATCTCCCAGGCTTGATCATTATAAAGGTAGGGGCCATCAGTTCTACAAAATCCACCCCCCTTCTCCTTATTTATTCTGATTTCTCCACCTTCGCTGCTTGCTGTTGATAGTGCTTTTGTGTAGCCAGTCCTCTCTTCCCAGGCTCTATGGGGTTCCTTGTAGCAGCCAGGAGCTGTTCCATTCCCTGAGTTTGGGGGGGAGTGTGGAAGTACTATTTGTCTGTCCCGCTTAGCTGGCGTTATTATTTTATTTTTTGGTGATGTGCTAACAATAAGACGTACACTGGGGTTTATTCCTTTGGCCTAAGAAGGAAGGGATCTACATGGCAGGTGGGATGGGTGTGATCACGGGGTTTGGGACCTGTTCCTGTCGGGAGTACCTGGCAGGAGCCCTGGGGTGCTCGTGGTTTCCTTCCGAATAAAATAAAGACGGGTCGCCATGCTTGGGCTTCTTGTCACTCATTTCTGCGCTGGGCACAAGGAAGGGAGGATGCACTTGGCTGACGGCCGAGAGAGGAGGCCCGAGGATGGAGGGATGGAGGCTGCTTTTCCAGGGACCAAGCGGAGGCCGAGAGGGTTGTTTGCTAGCTGGGTTTCCCCCGGCCCCCGCCTCAGCGACTAGGGGAGGGCGGGGGCCGTCAGCGCCCGGGAGAGGGAGGCGGGGGAGACGGCCACGACAATAGTCGCCCCCACGTCCCTAGGGGCCCGCCTCGGGCTGCTGCAGCAGCGCGCGCCCAGCCGGCGGGGCCGCGCCGAGCTTCCCGGGGCGGGGCGCGCGCGGCTCCTGCGCACGGATCCCTGGCGGACCTCAGCACCGTCTGCCAGGCCGCGCCGCCCCGCCCCGCCCCGCCCCGCCCCGCCCCGCCCCGCCTCACCGCCCTCTTTTCTAGGCCCTCGGCAAAGCGGCGCGGCCCGCCGAGTGGCGCGAGTGCTAGAGCCCGGGCTCCAGCAACCCTCCCCGGGAGGCAAGCGGGGACAGCAGGGGCCCCCGGTCGGCGCGGCGGCGGAGGGGAGGGGCCGGGACTCTTTGACGTGGCGGAGGGGTTGAGCGGCACGGTTGAGCCGCCATCTTTGGTCCACTGCGGCGGCGGCGGCGGCTGCGGCGGCGGCGGCGGCTGTGGCGGAGGAGGAGGAGCCGACGGGCGCTGACACCGAGGCCTGACCATGGACGAGGAATACGATGTGATCGTGCTGGGAACCGGACTCACCGTAAGTGCGGCCGCCGGTGTCCAGGGCGCCGCCTGTCCTCCTCCCTGGGATGCTGCAGCCCCCGGCCCCATCCTCCCATCAGTGCCTGCGCGGCGCTGTTCGGTCCCCGAAAAGATAGCCCCGTCCCCAACCACCGTGACGCGGCCTCCATCCCTGTCATGGCCGGTCTGCCAAGAAGCGGCCCCTTTTCTGGCTGTCTCTCTTGACCGATTCCCCGGGCCCGACCCCCAGCCCCTACCCAGGACCAACTTAACATCCCTTCTCATTTTGCGCTCATTCTGACGGGGATGTCGTGGTACAGGGACCTCCAGTCAGATCGGGGCGGGGGGACTTCCCAGGGTGGGCTTTCATCCTGCCTTCCCAGGTTCTTAGGGGGCCCGAGGACCCAGGGAATGTTCCAGAAGGAGCCGTGGTGGGGACCGTGACCACATTCCCACTACCCCACCCCGGTTTCCCATGGAGACCTCGGGGCTGAGGCGCATTTGCAGCCTTTGTCCTTGGGCTGGTGACAGTGACTGGTGAGGTTGTTTGCCCTCCCCCGAACCCTGTTGGACTGCTGCCCTGAGAGATGCCTCCCCAACAGTCGGGTGTGGAAGCCCCTACTGTGACGGGGAAAGCTCAGGGTCAGGGGTTCCTCTTTGAGGAAAGTGGCCCAGGGTGGGGCCTGGGATTTCGGCACCATGCTAAGCCTTTACTTCCTTTTCGGGTCCTTTGCTTGTCCAGCTAGGCGATCCCTGTGTTTTATTTGCCTTTTTGTGGGCTTCTACGTCGATAGATGATTTTCTTGGCATCTTGGTTGCTTGAAGACCATCCATGTGTCTGCTGGATACCCTCTTCCTTGTTCACCTTTTTGCCCAGCAAGGTTTTAAAAGGAAACCATGGTCAAATGAAGGTGTCCCCCCCCCCCCCCAATTTCAGGCAGAGCGACCAGCCACAGGTGCAAGGAGCTGTGTGTTGAGGCAGAGGCCCTTCAGGTTGACTCTCCCCTCAGGGTTGGAGTGGGGAACATGGTCAGGGCTGCTTGTGGGAATGTGGGCAGATGGGAGTGCAGTGAACATTGCCCCTCACTCAGGAATGTATCCTGTCGGGTATCATGTCTGTGAACGGGAAGAAGGTGCTGCACATGGACCGGAACCCCTACTATGGGGGTGAGAGCTCCTCCATCACCCCCCTGGAGGAGGTAGGCTGCTCTGGGCCCAGGCCTGTCCCTCGTTAACCTCTTGCATGGGGTGCTGAATGAAGCAGCTCCCCAGGTTTTCTGGGTGGGGGGCGGGGGCAGGGGCGGGAGTGGGAGGGGGTTCCTTGAGATGCATCTTTCTGTCTCTCTTTTCCCTTCTGCTGCCTGCAGCTGTATAAGCGTTTTCAGTTGCTGGAGGGGCCCCCTGAGACAATGGGCCGGGGCCGAGACTGGAACGTTGACTTGATCCCCAAATTCCTCATGGCCAATGGTGAGGGAGACGGAGGAGGTATTGTGGGAGGCGGGGTGATTGGGACGAGCAGAGAAGGGTCAGACTGCAGACCAGGGACAGACAGACCAGCTTGAGCTTGTGAAGGGAGCCATGCTGACTGTGTTGCCTTTCCCACACCGCCCTGCAGGGCAGCTTGTGAAGATGCTACTGTATACAGAGGTGACACGCTACCTGGACTTCAAGGTGGTGGAGGGCAGCTTTGTCTACAAGGGGGGCAAGATCTACAAAGTACCATCTACCGAGACTGAAGCCTTGGCTTCCAGTGAGTGTGGGTCCCATGAGCCAGGGAATCGGGGTGGGGGAAGGGGGGATAGCTATCAAGAGCAGGATGGCCCTTGCTGCAGGCCATGTTTCTTGTGCAGTACCAAAAGCCCCTTGCTCTATCATCCCCCTGTGTGCACCCACTGGTTGCCAGGAGAGGTGTCCAAGTGCGAAGGGAATATGGTGTCCTGGACAGAGGCTTCACCTGATCAGTGAAACATCCCCAAGTGTCAGAGCTGGGAATGCTCTCAGAGGCTGTCCAGCCAGACTCACTCTTGGTACAGTTGAGAAAACAGGCCAATGAGCACAGAGGGGTTAATTGAAAATCACACAGTGGTCAGCAAGAGAACTCTGCTGGGAGTTAGGGCACCGGCTTGCTCTGCCTGCCTGGCAGGTGGAGAGGGTCACGGCCCGTACCTCAGTGGTGCTTTGCATGTGGCCCTCACAGACCTGATGGGCATGTTTGAGAAACGGCGCTTCCGCAAGTTCCTGGTGTTCGTGGCAAACTTTGATGAGAACGACCCCAAGACCTTTGAGGGTGTCGACCCCCAGAACACCAGCATGCGTGACGTCTACCGGAAGTTCGACTTGGGGCAGGATGTCATTGACTTCACTGGCCATGCCCTAGCGCTCTACCGCACTGATGAGTGAGGGGAAACTGGCATGGCAGATGACCCTTCAGCCGGCCCACACCCTGCCCTCCCACTCCTGCCTGCTGCTCCCTTGGCTCACCCTGCCTACCTCCCATACTCAGCTCCGGGCTCACTCACCTGTCGCCTTTTCTGTCCCTTCCTTGTGTTTGACCAATGGTCTTTCCCAGGCCTGCAAGGGTGGGAAGGCTGGCCTGATGCCAGGGTGGGGGTGCACTGGGCCTTCTGCTCTTGGAGCCTCTTCTGACCCTATTTCTCCCAGCTACCTGGACCAGCCATGTCTCGAGACCATCAACCGCATCAAGTTGTACAGCGAATCCCTGGCTCGGTATGGAAAGAGCCCGTATCTGTACCCACTCTATGGCCTTGGCGAGCTGCCCCAAGGCTTTGCAAGGTGAGGGCGTGGCTTCTGTCGATTGGCAGTGGAGAAGGCTGAGGCCCACAATGGAAAGGGCCCCCTTGGGCATCTCCACTGTGTTTTGTTACTTTCTCACTGTGGGCTTAGTTTACTTCCCACCATCCTCGGGTGATAGCAGCCTAGTGGGGCATTGTAGTGCGGAGATGAAGGATCACAGATAGGGCTCGCTTGGCTCCTGGCTGGAGTCAGATGGCACGAGGACTGGGCCTGTGGCCTTGAAACCTCCGGTCAGATTCATCAGAGCCATTCATTCTGTTCCCTGGGATGTTTCCCTGAGGAGCTGCCCTCATACTAGCCCTTAGCTGGAAATTTCTGGCAGTAAGTCTAGAGAGGAGGGACCCCTCCAGGTTCAGTCTTGAGGTCCTGGCAGCAACAAAGCTTGGAAGAGCCCCCAGGTCTCCTGAGCTCTGCCTGCCTGAGGCCACCTTCTCCATGCCCTGCACTGCTGGGGGCAGGGCGTGTAGTAGTGCTGGTCCCCATGTCTCCCAGGAGGCACTCTCATGGTTCCTCTCCCCACTGTAGATTGAGTGCCATCTATGGGGGGACGTACATGCTGAACAAACCAGTGGACGACATCATCATGGAGAATGGCAAGGTGGTGGGCGTGAAGTCCGAGGGCGAGGTGAGCCTTCCTGCTGCACAGGCACGCTGGGCTGGGCTGGGCTCAGCCCATCCTTTGAGACACTCTTCCTGGTCACCCTAGCTCTGCTGGGGCTCCTACAGCTTGGCCGGGCGCCTCAGCCCCGGGGACCGGGGCTCCAGAGGAAGACGGTAGTCACTGCTGTCAGCAGACAGCTGTGGATGAGGGCCCACCTTCCCGAGGTGCGGGAGGAGAATGTACGCTGTGGGAGGGGTGATGGTGACAGCTCTGGGGAGTGGCCCGTCTACCAGAGCTGCCAGCCCTCCTTGGGCGTCCTGGCCTTCAGACATCGAGGGGGGGTCGGATAGGGCCAACGCCTTCTGGTGCTTTCACAGGTGGCCCGCTGCAAGCAGCTGATCTGTGACCCCAGCTATGTTCCTGACCGTGTGCGGAAGGCCGGCCAGGTTATCCGTATCATCTGCATCCTCAGCCATCCAATCAAGAACACCAACGATGCCAACTCCTGCCAAATCATCATCCCCCAGAACCAGGTCAACAGGAAGTCAGGTAGGCCAAGCCCCACACAACTTCCTCCAGTGTGTTCTCTTCTTTGGGGTAGCCCTGTCTCGCTGCCCCTCCCCGCCCCCTGCCCAGCGCGGGGGCTGGCTCTCTGCTCGATCCCTCCATGGAAGAGCAGGGATCCACATCACGGTCCCCATGCCTTGAGGCCCTAGGGAGGGATGCTTCCTTTCCACGAGGGCGGCTTCTGGGATGTGGCCAGCTCTGCAGGGCTGGGGAGGGGCAGGAGGGCCTGTGTTGAGCTTGGCCCCCAGAAGCCCCCCACGTGCCCCTGCTAATGGAGCTTTTCTTGTGGGCAGACATCTACGTGTGCATGATCTCCTATGCACACAACGTGGCCGCGCAGGGCAAGTACATTGCCATCGCCAGCACCACAGTGGAGACCACAGATCCCGAAAAGGAGGTTGAGCCGGCCCTGGAGCTGCTGGAGCCCATTGACCAGAAGTGAGGGGCTGGGGGGCTGGGGCTGGAGCTGGGGGGAGGAAGGGAGCCAGGGAGCCAAAGGGCGGACATCAGGGAGGGCAGACATCAGGGAGGGCAAGGCTGATCCTGAGACCTGTTTCAGTCCCTCCCTCTCTCCCTCAGGTTTGTGGCCATCAGTGACTTGTACGAGCCCATCGATGATGGTTCCGAGAGCCAGGTAAGCAGCCTGTCCCGGCCCCGGCTCCTGGCTGCCGGCCCAGGGCCCCTGCCTTGCTCACCTCAGGCCCTGGGCGCTGGCTGTTTCCAGGTGTTCTGTTCCTGCTCCTACGATGCCACCACACACTTTGAGACAACCTGCAACGACATCAAAGACATCTACAAGCGCATGGCAGGCTCCGCCTTTGACTTTGAGAACATGAAGCGCAAACAGAATGATGTCTTTGGGGAAGCTGACCAGTGATGGCTGACCCCTAGCCCAGCCCCTGGTGCCCTCCCCCCCAACCTGAGTCTGTTCTCCCTAAAGGCTGGGGAGACGGGTGTGGCTGGGCGTCCCTGTTTCCAACATCTTCTGCTTCCCCTACCGCATTCCTGTCACCCACGTCATTGATTCACTGACCAAATCCTTAACCTTAGTGATGGTTTGGGAGACGGGGGGAGGGGGTTGGTTAGTATCCTCCTTCTTGGCCCTTCCTTATCCTGGGAAAAGGGGGTTCCTCTCCTTGTGTGTGTATCTTCCCCCCACCCCTAATTCTTCTGCTCTGTTTGGGAAGAACGTGGAGGAAAGCTGACTTCTGCCCCCGTTACTCTTACTCCTACTGTAGTGGCCTTTGGAGATGCCCCCTGCCTCCCCCCACCCACTCTAGTGTGTTGGAAAGAAGGGGCCCTCCCAGCACAAAGTCACATTCCTTTCCTTAGTCCACCCCCATAATTTATTCTAATTTATTAACTTTGGCCCACCTTGTGTGAGAAAGGACCCATGTCCGCAGCCTTGCAGTGTGCCCTGGGGCTGTGGAACAGCTACCCTGGCCGGCCCGCCTGACCCTGGCAACCCTGGTGCAGCTTGGGAAGGGAGAGGGCTTGGGTGTGGCCCTGTTGGAGGTTGATCTTGTTTTTGTTTCTTGTCTTTGTGTCCGCTGGTACTGGCTGAGAGAGAAATGATGTGTGAACAAAGCAGAAGGAGGTGGGAAAATGGATCCAAATCCCCTGTGCCCTGCCCGCCCTATTCCTTCCCATTAGTGGTGGGAAATCCTTATCTTGCAAAGTGAATGTGTCCCTTTCCCCATCCTCTAGTGTATTTCACAGAAAACAAACTCTCCCAATAAAACTGTGTTGAAATCTGAGCCTAGATCTTAAGTTTTTTCTTCTCAAAGCTGTTTTCAGGCCAGGGCCTTGGCTCCCTGGGCTGCCCTGCTCTCTTACACAGGCTTGGGACTGCATGTCGTTTAGTTTTGTTCCCGATGGCTATAAAAGGTGACTTCATCAGGGAACTGCAGAGCTCCTGAACTGAAGGGAGCAGGTCACATCACCCTGCCCAAGGCCACACATTGAGCTAGTACTGACATCAGGACTCCAACCCTTGGGGGTCAACGTGAGGGAAATGGGAGACGGGTCCGGCCTGGGGTGGGGGTTGAGGTGGTGGAAGCAGAGGCACAGGGCCCCTGCCTTCAGGCCAAGAAGGAGGAGGAGGAGGCAGAGGGGACTCAGGCCCAGTCTTGTGGCCTGGGGAAACAGGACTGGGGCCAGTCCTGGGAGGGGAGTCAAAATCAAGGATGCAGAAGTAACCAGAGGGGCTTTAGGCAGGGAGGCAGCAAGGGGACTGAGGGGATCTACCCTTAGACTGAGATCAACACTGAAGAAGTGAAGGGTCTGGGGTGGGGGCAGCCTTGGGGTCAACAGAAGGAAGTAAGACTGGGGACCCAGCCTCAGGCCAGGGGTTATTGTGAAACTGATGGGGAAGCTAGGAAGAGCGGGATCGTCCAGTCTCCGAGGGCCGGCGGGGCGGGGCGGGGCCGCTAGGGGGCGGGGGCGGGGGGGGGGTACCGGTGGTCACGTGTCGGGGCGGGACGGGGCGAGGCGGCTGCGCGAGCCTTGGTGGCTGACGTCAAGGCGCGGGCGTCAGCTGACCGAGCCGCCGTCGCCAGAGCCGATTTAGCTCCGGAGCCCCAGCCAGTCCGTCGTCGCCGTCGCCGTCGCCGCCGCCATGGCTCAGTACAAGGGTGCCGCCAGCGAGGCGGGCCGCGCCATGCACCTCATGAAGAAGCGGGAGAAGCAGCGCGAGCAGATGGAGCAGATGAAGCAGAGGATTGCTGAGGTGCGGGCCGGGCTGGGGCCCCTCAAAGCAGGCGCTCGAACAGCCGCCCCGACTCCACGGGACCCCGCGTGACTCTGGGTGGCAGGACTGGAGTGCGGGCGGCGGGTTGGGGTGGGAAGGTTGCTCGCCAATCTCCCACAAGGGGCGGAAGCGGGCCGGGGACAGTCTGCTCTTCTGTAAAATGGGCCCAGAAGGCTGGGGCGAGCTAGATTGTGACAAGCCTGCAACAGGAAGGAGCCATATTCACTGGTTCCATGTCTGGCAATTGGGGCGACCCTCGAGGGTACAGAGCATCCTGTTTCTCTGGCTCCTCAGCCCCAAGAGTCAGGCCTCTGCCCAGGTTCAGTGGCTCTCCGGAAGGGCGGGCCCCAACCACTCTGCTGGCCACTGAACCCATTTCAACTAACACAGGCAGGCAGGAGGGTCCTAGGTGCTAGCGGTTCACTAAGGGCTTCTGTGAGTGGCTGCTGGTGGTGGGCCACCCTACTTAGGTCTTTGGGGGCCTTGGGTCCTGCGACAGGTGGGAAGTGGCTGCATGCTGAGGCCCAACTGCTGTCTCAGTTTACACTCAAGCCCCAACCCAGCTGTTGCTGTGTGGCCAGGCGGAGGTCCATACAGTGGTATGCAGTGGGATGAGGCAGGCCTGGAGCGAGGGGGCCTCATGAGGGAGCCACACTGCTCAGTGAGGGTCTAGGCCCCCAGCTGCTCTCCGCTTCCTCTTGTCACTCCTTGCCTTGGGTCTCCAGAGCTTCAGCTCAAGAGCTGGGTGTGAAAAACACCAAAGGCAGGTAGGACCCACGGCTCCAGACTACTGAGTGAGCAGGACATGTGGACGGACCAGAACAGTGCAGGGAAACCACCCCACTTGGCTGCCTGGGCACTTGAAAGAGCCTCTTACAGCCCCATGGGACCCTCCATCAGGCAAAGGGGCCATGTCTTTCCCAAGGGCACATCATAGTCTAGGGACTCATTTGGGATGAGAACCCAGGTCCCCACTTCCATTGTGAGGTGGCAGGTGGCCATCATCACTGCTCTGCCTCCTGGGCAGGAGAACATAATGAAGTCCAACATTGACAAGAAGTTCTCTGCACACTACGACGCCGTGGAGGCTGAGCTCAAGTCCAGCACTGTGGGTACGCAAAGCATTCGTGCCCCCACTCCCGGCCCAAGGCCCACTGCATGGTTCGCTCTGGGTGACCGCCTTTCACCCCCCTGTCTCCTTAATTCGCAGGTCTTGTGACCCTTAACGACATGAAGGCCAAGCAGGAGGCGCTGGTGAAGGAGCGGGAGAAGCAACTTGCCAAGAAGGAGCAGTCGAAGGAGCTGCAGCTGTGGGTCCTCCCCTCCAGATGGAGCTTGTGTTTGGGGGCGGGTGAGGCCGTTCCTGCTTGTGGAAGCCGGGAGGTGGGGGTGCCTTTTGATCATCAGAGCCCTGCTGGTGAACTTGAAGGGATCCAGGGTGGTAGGACTCTGGGACCTGCCCTGCACTGAGCACACAGGTGGCTCTGGGTCGGGAAATGGGTCTTGAGGGTGGGGACGTGCATGGTAGCCACCCGTGCCTTGGCAGGAAGTTGGAGAAGCTGCGAGAAAAGGAGCGCAAGAAGGAGGCCAAGCGGAAGATCTCCAGCTTGTCCTTCACCCTGGAGGAAGAAGAGGAGGCAGGCGAGGAGGAGGAGGAGGTGCTGGCCGTGGACGAGGAGGAGCTGGAAAGGGAAGGTGAGGGCAGGCTGGGGATGGGTTCAGCGGGCAGAGCTCTGTCCTGGCTTCTGGGTCTCGAGTGAAGAAGCACATCCAACAAACTTGACTGCTAACCACATTTGAGGCCTTGAACCTCAGAAGTTGGGGCAGGAGAGAGAGAGAGCCAGGTCTTCACTGTGGCAAAGCTGAGTGGAGGGCTTGCTTTCTGGTGGCAGACTGAGTGGGAACCGGGTATGCAGTCCCTTGGCGGAGGTGTGGGGCTCATGTGACTGGGGCACCAAACTGTTAATAATTTCAGTGTAAATTGACACAACCACAGACATTAAGTGGCTGCTAATTGGACAGAGCAGCTCTTGCCCAAGGGAACAGGGGGTAACAGGGAAGACTTGGGAAGGCTGGTGAGCAAGAACTAAGACACCATGGGGCTCCTGTGTGCCGAGCACCCACTTGCAGATGGGCTAGGACCAAGGCAGACAGACAGACAGACACTGCACTGGGCACCGTCTCTGTCCTGGTGGGAATCACACAGGACACCATGCACCCCACTGGGGCCAGGAGAGAGGGGATGATTTGAGTTGGGCCTTCAGGGTGAGGGGAATTTCATTAGCACCCAGAGATGTGGGGGGTCGGAAGGTGTGTAGAGTTGAGAGATGAGTGTGTCCAGAAATGGAGCCAGCGGGAGTGTACACATTTTAGGACTAGGGAGGGTGCAGCTGCAGGCCTGGAGGGGGTGGATGGTTAGAAAGCCTAATGGTCTGGGATCCGTATGGTAGAGCTGAGGCAGGGGTTGGCACAGGGACAGCTTTGAGGGGAGCAGCCAGTGGTGTCAGGAGAAAGAGCAAAGAGCCTGACAGCCTCTTGGGGGAAACCCTGGGATAGTCTTTGTACTATTTAGTAACATTAAGTATTTGGTATCTAAAACATTCCCATTGGCAGGTCAGTTGCATTGGGTGTTAGCTGCATCTGTGTAGCAGAGGCTACCTTTGGGACACCACAGGTCTAGAGGCAGGCTTTCAACCTCACTGTGTGTCATTGGGGCTTTGTGGGTGCTTCCCCTCCCCCTGGAGATTTTGTTTTGGGGGCCTGGCCGTTGGTACCCAGTGTAGAATTTTTTGACTTATTTTTATTTATTTGGCTGTGTTGGGTCTTTCTTATGGGATCTGTAGTTGCAGCATGTGAACGCTTAGCTGTGCCATGCAAACTCTTAGTTGTGGCATGTGGAATCCTTAGTTCCTTGACCAAAGATCGAACCTAGGCCCTTTGCATTGGGAGCACGGAGTCATAGCCACTGGACCACCAGGGAAGTCCCCGGTGTGGAATTTTTGTAAGTTGTCCAGGCTCTGGAACCCTTGCCCTGGAGTGTGGGCTCATCTAGGTTGGCGGTTCTCAAAGAGTGATCCAGTGACCCTAGGGTCTCTGAGACCCTTTGGAGAGGTCCGCGAAGTCAAAACCATCTTCATAATCCTGTGAAGACATTCTTATCCTTCTGTACTCTTGTTCTTTCACGACTGTGCTGTGGATTTTTCCAGAGATCATGTGACGTGGCATGACATCCTTCCTCTGACAGTTGATAGAGTTGATACAGTTGCCCCCTTGAGGCAAGGGCCATCATACTGTTGACTTCTTGTGTTTTCTTTTGCTCCAGAGATCACCACAAAGAAGAGGAAAATGGGGAAGAACCCAGATGTGGACACAAGCTTCTTACCTGACCGAGACCGGGAGGTAAAGGCAGGGTGACCCTGGCAGAGGCTTTCAGTCAGGAAGTGGGGGCCACGCGTGCCCCCTGAGCAGCCCTGGGCCTCCCTGCATTGCTCATTTTTCTTCCAGGAGGAGGAGAATCGGCTCCGGGAGGAGCTACGGCAAGAGTGGGAAGCCAAGCAGGAGAAGATTAAGAGTGAGAGCTCCTGGAGTGGGAGGCGTGCAGCCCGGGGCAGGGGCCATGCCTGCTTTCCTGTGAACACTACTCTGGGCAGTGCCCTAAGCCCCAGGGAGCTGGCAGGGGTCTGGAGGCCAAGCAGCAGGTCTGTCTTGTAGGTGAGGAGATTGAGATCACCTTCAGTTATTGGGATGGCTCTGGGCACCGGCGCACAGTCAAGGTAGGCAATGTGAAGCCTGGGCCCCATTTCCCTTGCTCTTGGGCCCAGCCTTCCAGTGGGAAGGAAATGTCAGTCCTGACAAAGCCCACAGACCCTTTGGCATGAGTGGCCTGGGGGGAGCAGGGAAGGGGGCGGTGAGTGTTCCGGGGTGCCCGCCTTCTCGAGGGCCCCCTTCTGGGCTTCCATCCTCCTTTCCTAACCCCTTGGTTTCTTGCATGCCTGTTCATACAGATGAAGAAGGGCAACACGATGCAGCAATTCCTGCAGAAGGCACTCGAGATCCTGCGCAAAGATTTCAGCGAACTCAGGTGGGGCTGTGTGGGGGTGTGAGTACATGTGAGCATGTGCACCAGATTTTGCAGCCTCAGCCTGGCACCAGGGACCCCCAAGTGGCAGCTCCTGCTTGCGGCATGCTGGGCACTGCGCTCCTGAGAAAGGAGTTCAGGCCCCTTTTTCCATCCCTCTCCCCATGGGGAGCTGGGGTAGGAAGTGCCTTCCGGACTGGGCTGCCTACTAGCCTCGCAGGCCTCTGGCACTGGTGCCTGGTATCCTTGGCCAGCAGCTTCCTCATCTTTTCTTCCTCAGATCGGCAGGGGTGGAGCAGCTCATGTACATCAAGGAGGACTTAATCATACCCCATGTTAGTCCCTTCTGTGTCCTTGCAGCCCCAGGCGGGGTGGTAGGGAGGGTCTCAGGCTTTGGTGCACCCAGGGAATTTGAGGGGGCCCCTCCTACTCTAGGTGTTTGGCTCGGGTGGGCAGGGTCGGAGCCGGGCTTGCAGGCAGCTAGCTGTGAGACACCAAAATGAGTCATCCACTGTCACTTTCCTGTGCTCGGCTTGTAGCACCACAGCTTCTACGACTTCATCGTCACCAAGGCTAGAGGGAAAAGTGGTGAGTGCGCCCGGCTGCGCCCTCCTCCCCGAGCTTGCCCCTGTTGTAGGGTGGCAGCTGAGAGGGGGGCTTCTGGACCCTTGTCCCTGCAGGGCCCCTCTTCAATTTTGATGTTCACGATGATGTGAGGCTGCTCAGTGATGCCACCGTGGAGAAGGATGAGGTATGCTCGGAGCCTACCAGGGCAGGGAGGAGGGGGCGGGCATCCAGCAGCCCTGAGCCGCAGCATCTGGACCTCTTCCCGTCCTCAGTCGCATGCAGGCAAGGTGGTGCTGCGGAGCTGGTATGAGAAAAACAAGCACATCTTCCCCGCCAGCCGCTGGGAGCCCTACGACCCCGAGAAGAAGTGGGACAAGTACACGGTATGGAAGCCCTCCAGCGCAGGGTGGAAGCCCAGCTGGGCTGGCAGGCTGGAGGCCCACCCAACCCCACTCCGCTCACCTCTCCTTCTCTGTCCTCTCGTTCCGCACCAGATCCGATGACGTAGTGGCAGTGTGGCCCCGGCTCCCTGCGGTCCCCTCCTCTGGTCCCTAGGACTCTGGGCGCCTGGCTCCCTGCTCCTGAGATAGGATCGGACCTGCTCAGCCCCTGCCCTGGCGCTGTTGGTTCCTGCCTGTTTCTTTCATGACACTTGGATCACCCGATGTGTGTTTTGTCTAAAAACTTTTTTTGATCAAGCTAAAATTCACATACAATGAAATTCACCATTGTGACCTTGTGAAAATACACCACACAGGGATATTGTGTACATTCACAGTATTGTGAATCATCCCTGAAGGAGACCCCATGTCCATTAGCAGCCAGCCCCTCATATCCCTAAGTCTATTTCCTGTCTGTTTGGATTTGCTTATTCTGGAAGTTTCGATTAACAGAATTATACAGTATCTCTGCTTTCTGTGTCTTGCAAGAAAGAGTGTGTTTTTCGGGGATTTGAGGGTGGAAGATTGGGTGGAAACATGAATCTGTGGAGGCAGGAGGGGGCGCTTGTGATTCACTGGGGGCCTAGGCAGGCCCAGCTGTCCCTGTAGCCAGCCTGTCCCCACTACAACCCCTATGTGGGTAGGAAGGCCATTCCTCCCTGGGCTGCCCACTCAGGCCCCTCGGTCTCCTTTGTGTCTCCCAGCGGCCCGTTCCATAAGGGCCATAGCTATCCTGTGGCTCCCAGCCGCCCTGTGTCCCCATCACAGCATTTCTCTCCAGTGCTGACACAGGAAGGCCGCTGTGGGTGCCCTGTACCCACCCCTTGCCCACCTCACCCTGGCAAGCTCTGTACACACTGCCCTGGAGCTGGCCGCTCTCATTGCCCCCAGGGGGGTGGGCCTCGGCTTGAGGGTGTCATTTGTGCCCCACCTCGGTGGCCCCTGCCAACTCCTAATTCCCCCGGACCCAGCTCCTGGAAGCTGAGTAAGTTAAGCTGACCACCTTCTTCACTTTGCCTGGAAAGGGCAGCGGATAGCCCCCAGCCGGTGGTGAACATCTCAGCTCTGGGCCTGGCCCCACCTCCCAGGCCGGTGGGCAGAACTGATGGTAGTGGTGGGCTCTGCCCAGTGCAGTCTCCTTTGCCCTCCTCGTCTGTGGCAGGGCCCTGTCAGCCCTGGCCTGGGGAGGCCCATCTGGCAGCTAGGAGCTATCACGGGCTTCCTCACCCTGTGTCTGGGGCAGGGCCATCTGGGGTCACTTGGAGGAGGGAGGAGGGGAGCGTAGGCCAGAGCACCTTGGGCACAGCGGGGAGGGGTGGGCAGGCCTGGCCCTAAGCCCCGGATGTGGGGGACAACTCTGAGAAAGTCAGTGGGGCCTTTTGTGGGGTTCCAGAGACCCCAGAGAGGGAATCCTCTGGCCTGTGCCAACCCTCTCCTGCCCTCTTTGAGAAGCCATCAGAAGAGTGGCTTCCTGCGGAGAGAGAGCCCTTCAGCAGCTCACCCAGGGCTGGATGGTTTCTGAGGGACGCATGATGCAATGAAAACCCAACGTGGTCAAATAAAATCAAAAAGAAGACATTTCCCAACAGCCTCTGCCTCTGTGCAGCTTGAAGGATTCCTAGTTCTCCGCCCAAGGATTGAACCCACGGTCCCTGTGGTGGAAGCACTGAGTCTTAACCACTGGATCACCAGGGAAGGCATAATTAAATTTCCAGAGAGTGATAGATTTTTCTCCCTACACCCCTCCCATTTTGTAGCATGATCACTGGGTAAGAATCCTGGCTCCCCAGCTTCACCAACACAGTACTGTCACTCCCGAAGAGGGGGAGCACTTATGCAACCTGAGATGGCACATGTGGTCTCTCAGTGGGGGATTTATTTTTTCAACTGAGGAAAAATTCACATAACATAAAAATAACCATTAACCATTTAAAAATGCACATTTCAGTGGCACTGAGTACATTTCATAATGTGAAGCCATCACCTCTATCTACTCCCAGAATAATTTTATCACCTCAAAAGGAGAGGAGAGGGGGTAGTGGTTTAAAAAAAAAAAAAAAGAGAAGAAATGTCTGTTGTTTTAGCTACTCAGTTTGTGGAACTTTGTTTTGACAGCCACAAGAAACAAACACACCTTACTTAGAATTTCTTACATTTAGAATTACTTATATTTAGAATTAATAAAGTAATTAGAATTATATACTAAATTAGAATTACTTACATACTAAAGTAATTTATTAGAATTACTTACATTTCTTAGGAGAAAAATGAATTTGACATGGGTTGTAGACCTAAAAGTAAAAGCTAAAACTAAAAAATGCATATAAATGAAACAAGGGGGAAAGTCTTTGTAACCTTGCTCTAGGCAATCTGGGCAAAGTTTTCTTGCACAGGATAAAAAAATAATCATAAGAAAAACTGATATATCAGACTTCACAAAAATGCAAACTTTTGCTCTTTAAAAGATATGAAAATGAAAACACAAGCCAGTAGATTCGAGAAAAGAAAATATTTTTATAACGGGGTGGTATCCAGAACACATTCACACAGACATACAGAAACTCCTGCAAATCAATAAAAGTTAGACAAACATCCCAATTTATTTGTTGTTATGCTGCACGGCATGTGGGATCTTAGTTCCCTGGCCACAGATTGAACCCGGGTGCTCTGCATTGGGAGCATGGAGTCTTAGCCACTGGACCACAAGGGAAGTCCCTGCAAACGGTGTTTAAACACAACACTTTTACTTTATGCCTTCAGTTTTAAGACAAAAGAAACCAAACAACAAAAATCCTGCAAGGAAATTCCAGACCCCTCTTAGTAGGTTTATTTGTCCTAGGGACAAATACTTGATTCTAAAGTGCTCTCTGTGCATTATTGGAGGATCAAGCAAATGAGTCAATACATCAGTGGTGTTGGGAGCCAGGTCTCCCAATGCTGAAGGGAGATACAAATACACACTGGGGAAAGGCTAGGAAGTTTTGCTGTGGAATTGGAGTGGGGGGCATCAGTATATATTCAGGATTTTTTAAAAATATATATAGCCTGTGTGTAGGGGTTTCCCAGGTGGCCCTAGTGGTAAAAAACCCACGTGCCGATGCAGGAGATGTGGGTTCAATCCCTGGGTTGGCAAGATCCCCTGAAGGAGGGCATAGCAACCCACTACAGTATTCTTCCCTGGAGAATCCAATGGACAGAGGAGCCTGGCTGCCTACAGTCCATATGGTTGCACAGAGTCAGACATGACTGAAGCGACTTAGCACACACAGCATGGGGAACTATTAATAAGATCCTGCATTCCATATAGTGTGATAAAAAAAAATTAATGGATTACAACCCATCAAATAAAATTCAGATCCACGAGTCCACACAGATAATGTATATATAGATAGATAAACTGGAGTTCTTTCTGAAAGGATGCCATTGAGTAGGAGGGATCATGAAGGGAGAAAAAGCACTGTTTGGTAACCATCATCTTGAGGTTTGGAACTGAGCAACTATGAAAGTGAAAGTTGTGTTCAACTCTTTGAGACCCCATGGACTGTAGCCCACTAGGCTCCTCTGTCCATGTACTTTTCCAGGGAAGAATACTGGACTGGGTAGCCTTTCCCTTCTCCAGGGGATCTTCCCCACCCAGGGATCAAACCCAGGTCTCCCACACTGTGGGCAGATTCTTTACCAACTGAACTATCAGGGAAGCCCATTGAGAAACTGGTAGTTACCACCTTAACCAAATGCTTAAAGTTAACATCACAGTGAAGGGACAAAACAGTAACACTTGCCTCTTGATAAGAAGCACAGAGAGGGCCTGGTAACCTCCCACCACACACAGCCCGAATCTTGCCCTGAGAAAACATCAGACAAATGCAACCTGAGGATGGTCCACCAAATACCTGGCCTGCACTCTTCAAAAATTTCCCTGTCATGAAAGGCCAAGAAAAGCAGGAGTCTTCCAGATTAAAGCGGGCCAATGAGATGAGAATGAAATGCCATGTGGGGTTCTAGATTGGATCCTGGATCAGGAAAACAAAACTATAAAGGATATCATGGGGACAATTGGTGAAATTTTAACAAGACCTTAGATAAAATAATATCATCATATCAACATTAACATTTCTGACGTTGAAGAGTTATACTATGTGTTATGTAAGAGGCTATAATTACTTATAGTACAGTAATTATGCTGTGAGTGAGTGAGTGAAAGTCACTCAGTCGTGTCTGACTTTTTGTGACCCCATGGACTATACAGTCCACAGAATTCTCCAGGCCAGAATACTGGAGTGGGTAGCCTTTCCCTTCTCCAGGAGATCTTCCCAACCCAGGGATGGAACCCAGTTCTCCTGCATTGCAGATGGATTCTTTATGAGCTGAGCCACCAGGGAAGCCAATTATGCTATAGTTATGAAACACAGAGGGAAGTATTTAGGGGTTAAGGGGTAAGCTGTATGCAACTTAGACATAGTTGAGAAAATATTTTTATTATAATTTTTTCAGAATATCAGCCTCATAGGTTTTTTTTTTTCTTCTTTTACTTCTTCATTTTTGGCTGTGCTGGGTCTTTGCTGCTGCACAAGCTTCTCATTGCAGTGGTTTTTCTCTTGTTGTGGAGCAGGGCTCTAGGGTGCGTGGTTTACAGTAGTTGTGGCTTCTGAGCTCTAGAGCACAGGCCCAATAGTTGTGGCACATGGGGCTAGTTGCTCTGAGGTATGTGGGATCATCCTGGACTAGAGATCAAACCCATGTCTCCTGCATTGGCAGGTGGATTCTTTACCACTGAGCCACCAAGGAAGCCTGAGAAAATGTTATTCTAATTAATGAAATAAAAATATATGCACCCACAAGAGACAAAGAGAATGAGAAAGCAAATGGAACAATATATGAACTCTTGGTGAATGTGAGTTAAGGGTACATGGGAGCTTTCGGTACATTTCTTATAGCTTTTCCATAAGTCTGAAATACTTTCAAATTATAAAGTTAAAAAGAAAATGCGCACTTCTATCCAACATTTGATTGGAGAGTGTTCAGTTCAGTCGCTCAGTTGTGTCCGACTCTTTGCGACCCCATGGACTGCAGCACGCCAGGCTTCCCTGTCCATCGCCAATTCCCAGAGCTTGCTCAAACTCATGTCCATCGAGTCAGTGATGCCATCCAACCATCTCATCCTTTGTTGTACCCTTCTCTTCCTGCCTTCAATCTTTCCCAGCATCCGGGTCTTTTCCAATGAGTCAGTTCTTCGCATCAGGTGGTCAAAGGATTGGAGCTTCAGCTTCAGCATCAGTCCTTCCAATGAATATTCAGGACTGATTGCCTTTAGGATTGACTGGTTTGATCTCCTTGCAGTCTGAAGGACTCTCAAGAGTCTTTTCCAACACCACAGTTCAAAAGTATCAATTATTTGGCACTCAGACTTCTTTATGGTCAAACTCACACATCTATACATAACTACTGGAAAAACCATACCTTTGACTACACGGACCTTTGTTGGCAAAATAATGTCTGTATGTTTTAATATGTTGTTTAGGTTGGTCATAGCTTTTCTTCCAAGGAGCAAGTGTCTGAACTTTATGGCTGTAGTCACCATCTGCAGTGATTTTGGAGCCCAAGAAAATAAAGTCTGTCACTGTGTCCATTGTTTCCCATGTATTTGCCATGAAGTGATAGGACCAGGTGCCATGATCTTTGCTTTTTGTATGTTTTTTTTTAATTTAAATTTATTTATTTTAATTGGAGGCTAATTACTTTACAATATTGTATTGGTTTTGCCATACATCAACATGAACCCGCCACGGGTGTACACGTGTTTGGGAGAATGACATTATATGTTGAGTTTTAAGCCAGCTTTTTCACTCTCCTCTTTCACTTTCACAAGAGGCTCTTTAGTTTCTCTTTGATTTCTGCCATAAGGGTGGTGTCATCTGCATATCTGAGGGGCATATATATCAGGGCAATATAGCCAGCCAGATCGTAAAGGAAGAAATAAAACCATCTCTATTCTCAGATGACATAATCTTGTATATGCAAATCTTACTACATGTGCTGGAAAAAACAGTAGAGCTAATAAACGAGTTCAGCAAAGTTGCAGGAAGAAACATCATTACACAAAAATCAATTGTATTTCTATACCCGAGCAATGATCAACTGTATTTCTATACCTGAGCAATGAACAATTCTGTTTTACAATAGCACCATAAGGAATAAAATACTCAGGAATAAATTAACAATAGAAATAGCAAGACTTCCATATAAAATAGGTACTTCCCTATAAAATAGGTAGCCAACAGGAATTTGCTGCATGGTTCAGGAAACTCAAACGGGGGCTCTGTATCAACCTAGAGGGGTGGGACGGGTAGGGATATGGGAGGGAGTTTCAAAAAGGAGGGGATATATGTATACCTATGGCTGATTCATGTTGAAGTTTGACCGAAAACAACAAAATTCTGTAAAGCAATTATCCTTCAATAAAAAAATAAAATGAAAAAGAAATCACATAAACCATCAAAAAAAGAAATGCAAGACTTGTATATTGTAAACTAGACAATATCACTGAAAGAAAATAAAGCAAACCTAAATAAATGAAAACACATATATTTAGTCAGTGTTCTCCGGAGTAACAGAACAGGATACACACACACACACACATACACACACACACACGATTAATTTTAAGGAATTAGCTCATGTGATTGTGAGGGCTGACAAGGTGGCAAGTCCAAAATTTGCAGGGCAGGTCAGCAGGCTGCAGATTCAAGCAGGACTTCTACATTACAGTCTGGAGGCAGAATATCTCTTTTCCCAGGGAACCTCAGTTTTTACTTTTAAGGCCTTCAATTGAGCGGACAAGATTCACCCACATTATGGAGTGTAATTTACTTAAAGTCAACCGATTGTTGATGTTCACCACACCTACGAAATTTCTCCTAGCAACAGCTAGATGAGTGTTTGATTAAATAATTGCCAACTATAGCCTAGCCAAGTTGAAATTAATACACATGAATTCATCATCACAACATCCCAAGTTCATGGATGGAAAGGATCTTGTTAAGATGGTGTGTGTGTGCATGCTAAGTCGCTTCCATTATGTCTGACTCTTTGTGACCCTATGGACTGTAGCCCACCAGTCCCTCTTGTCCCTCTGTCAATGGGACTCTCCAGGCAAGAATACTGGAGTGGGTTGCCATTTCCTCCTCCACGGTAGTCTACCCAACCCAGAGATCTAACTCATATCTCTTATGTCTCTTGCATTGGCAGGCGGGTTCTTTACCATCTTGGAAGCCTTGTTAAAATGGCAACATTCCGGAGAAGGAAATGGCAACCCACTCCCATAATCTTGCCTAGGAAATCCCATGGACAGAGGAGCCTTGTGGGCTACAGTCCATGAGGTGACAAAGAGCTGGACATGATTGAATGACTGAACAACCGCAAAAAGTACCAAGTGTACAGTCCTAACTAGCTAGCTGATCATTTAGAAGCTGAGTGTGTCAAAGCCACAGAGAACCTGTCTGTTAGAGCTTATTCAGTTAGTAACCTTTATCGAGTCCCATGTATGTTTGTTAAAAATAAAATAAAATTGAAAGCCTTTGTATAAAAAAAAAAAAAAAGGCAACATTCTCCGAATTGATTTACAGATTCAATTCAGTCCGTATAAAATTCCCACTGGCTTTTTTTTTTTTTTTTTCAGAAACTGAAAAGTCCATCCTAAAATTCATATGGGGTGGACTGAGGGCTGGCTAAAGGGTATATAGAGATTTACTTTGGGGGTGATGAGAATGTTTTGGAATCAAACAGGAGGAATGGTTGCCCAACTTTGTGTGAATATATTAAACGCCATTGAATGTTACCCTTTACATGAGGGACTTACATGATAGATGAATTATAGGTCAATAAAGTTGTATAAAAAGAAAAGGAAAAAGGAACCAAGAGACTGAAAATCTCCAACTCAGGGCCACTGGGGAAGGGGCCTGGTAAAGGCAGACAGCCTCAGTCCTCGTGGATGTTATCAGACGCAGGCCCTCCGGATTAGTGGACCTTCTCCGGGAGAGTGTCCTGGGTCAGGACCGCGAGTTCCGGCCTGGTGAGGGCCTGTAGGATCGTGACCAGGGTGCGAGGGGGGGCGGGTGGTGCTGCGAACCAGCGGCAGGTGGCCTTGGGCACGCCTCCGGGCGGCCGGGAGGCGTCTGCGCGACCCCGAGGCCCGCGCGCACCCCGAGGGTTGAGGCGCGGGCGCGCGCGGGTCCCCTGATGGCGGGAGGCGGCGGGCTGAGGGGCGCGCGCCCCGGACGCGGCCATTGCGCGAGGGGACGGGAGGGTCGTCTCGCTGCGGTGGGTTGGGGGGGGAACCCCGGCCGCTCGACGGGGCGGAGCTGCGCTGCTGGGCCTCTCCCGTGGCTCGGGGAGAGGCGGCCCCCCACGGCCGCGAGCACTGCCGCTCGGCCCTCCCTGGGCACCCCTGCCCGGCGCGGTGGTACGGTCCGGATTTAAAAGGCCCCGGCGGCCGCGGGCCGGCCCCAAAGTGTGGGCGGCGGCGGCGGCGCGGGCGCGCGGGGTGCGGCAGCGAGGGCGCGCGAGCGGGGCGGTGTGGGGCTCGAGGGCGCGTCCACGTGGCCGACAGGCGGCCACCCGGACCCGGCGGCGGCGGAGGGACAGGTAGGTGCCTGCCACCACCCCCCTCGCTCCTGCCGCCTGTGCGAGGCCAGCCTGTTCATCCGCCCCTGGGTCGGGCATCCCCGGGGTTCGCCTTGGCCTCCCAGGGGTCGGGCCCTGCCCCTGCCTTCTGGGGCGCCCGCCCGACTGGTCTTCAGTGCTCGGCGCCCCCGCCGCCAGCCCCCTACCCGATGGGGACCCTTTGTGGTGGAGAAGCAGCCCCGGCGCCTCCGTCCACTGGGGGGAGTGGGGCGGCGGAGGGGGGGCGGTGTCCCTGGATGGGGGCAGGGCAACCCGGGCTGGCAGAACCGCGCAGGGCATCGGGGAGCGGGTGCGAGAGCCCCGTTTCTGCCAGGGTCTGCCCGCATCCTCGGGCTCCGCAGGGCTGGCGCAGAGAGGCTCGGTTGGCCGGAGGCTCCCGCTTCCAGGCTGTGCTTTGGAGCGGGCATTTGGGCTCCACAGCGTGCCTCTCCAGGTGTCCCTCCCGACCCGCCCCGTTCCCCTTCTTAGGCTTGTATTCCGGTGCGCTGCGGAGGAGGTGAGGGTGGCAATGACGCCCACCCTTCTCCGCCCTCCTTTCTTCTCTGGCTCTGGCATTCAGGGTCCAGGATGCAGACCTTGACAAAAGAGCCTGGGAGAGCCGAGCTGTCTTGAGCTGAAACTTAGCAGTTCCAAGCTGGGTCTGCTCCTGGTTCTGGCAAATGCAATCCGCCCCCTCCTCCGCCCCATTTCTTCTGGGCTGCCTTGGTTTGGTTCCCCGCCACCCCCTGCAAGGTGGGATAACTTGTGTCTCCCTTGGGGCTTGGGCACTGACAGGGGGGCCCTGAGCCCTGCCCCGTTGGCTGCCACGACATGGCTCTGCTGTCTTGGCTGCCTGGAGCTAGGTGTGGCCTCCGGGTGAAGACCCAGCCAAGCCCGGCACTGCTCCTGGGGGTCCCTAGGCTTGTCTCCCCAGAGTCTCAGCCGTGTTTGCCAACCCTGCCTTGCCCCTTTGCCAGCTACCATCTGGCTTTGGAGGGGGCTGCGTGCACCCCTGCCCCAGGCATCCATCCGGTTGTGCCTGGGCAGAGCCTGGTTTCTGTCTGTCTCTGTGCATTGCTGCGGGGGCCGGCACCACTCGGCTTTTGTGTGGCAGCCTGTAGACCGATCGTAGGCTCCTGGTCAGCCAGAAGACAGAGGCCCTTGGGGCAAGGAGGCAGCTGGGGTGCCTAAGGCGGATTGGTGTCCCTGGGTGCTGTTTGGGCTCAGACTTTGATGCCTCAGACCTCTGATGTCCTGACACCCCAACGTCCCATTTGCAGTCTTTTTCCCCCCGCTTGTCTCCTCCCCGCCCCCCCCCCCAACTAGGGTGCGAGGCTGCTCTGTGGCCTTGAGTGGCCTGTGGTTGTGTTGCGCCCGTGTGTGGCTGGCCACCCTCGGGCCTGGGATCTGCTGTTCAGCTTCTCCTTCCTGGAGGGCCTCCCACCCTGCCTCTCCCAGCATCTGGCGCCGAGGCCCACTTGGGTGTGGCCCAGCTGAGGCGAGGCCTCCCGGCTGCTTGCCAGCAATGGGTGGGGGATGATTGATGGCCCCCAAGCCTGCCTGCGCTTGTAGCTCCCTTGTGCACCCTGGTGGATGCCCCTCCTCTCTCCCAGCTGGGGCTGCCATCTGGGGCCCTGGTGTGGTGGCAGGTGACCGGCCTCCACCCTCTGGGCTGTGGTTCTGGGCCAGCCGGAGGCCCAAGGTCAGGCCAGGGGGTGGGCCTCTGACTGGCCCCTGCTGTCTCTCCCCAGGCCCACCCCCCCCCGGGACAGCCGCCAGCCATGCCCACCATCTTCATCCTGCTGTTCCTCTTGGCCACCGGGCAGGCCCTGGGCAGCCACGGGCCCTTCCCTGTTTTCTCAGTGACGGACACCTCACTCACCCACCTGGCTGTGCACCGGGTGACCGGGGAGGTGTTTGTGGGCGCCGTGAACCACATCTTCAAGCTGGCGCCCAATCTGACCGAGCTGCGGGTCCACGTCACGGGGCCTGTCGAAGACAACTCCCGCTGCTACCCGCCCCCCAGCATGCGCGTGTGTGCCCACCGGCTGGCGCCCGTGGACAATGTGAACAAGCTGCTGCTCATAGACTACACGGCCCGCCGCCTGGTGGCCTGCGGCAGCATCTGGCAGGGTATCTGCCAATTCTTGCGGCTGGACGACCTCTTCAAGCTGGGTGAGCCCCACCACCGCAAGGAGCACTACCTGTCGGGGGCCCAGGAGCCAGACTCCATGGCTGGCGTCATCGTGGAGCAGGGCCAGGGGCCCAGCAAGCTGTTTGTAGGCACGGCTGTGGACGGCAAGTCTGAGTACTTCCCCACCCTGAGCTCCCGAAAGCTCATCCGGGACGAGGACGGTGTAGACATGTTCAGTCTGGTGGGTGAGCCCCCCCTGGCCGTCAGGTGGCCCCTGCCCTCCCATCCGTTCACCCCCTCTGGAGAGCCAGGCCCTGTGCCCTCCTGCCTTCATGTGTCCTGCCTCTGCCCCCGGAAGAGACCTCATTGGTCCCAGACGGGATAAGCTGCTGAGGATGGCAGGGTGGGCCGGGTCATGGCTTGCCCTCTGGAGTCTTTCTGGCCTGGGGTCCTGTGCATGCATGGGCAGGGAGTTGTGACGGAAGCCCCTTGGGGACCCTGTTGTGGGATCGAGGCCAGGGCGAGTGGCAGGGGCCACAGATGGGGAGGCCACGGGTGGACCCTAGCCTTGTCTCCCACCTGTTCCGTAGGTGTACCAGGACGAGTTCGTCTCCTCGCAGATCAAGATCCCCTCGGACACGCTGTCCCTGTACCCGGCCTTTGACATCTACTACGTCTATGGCTTTGTGAGCGCCTCCTTTGTGTACTTCCTGACGCTGCAGCTGGACACCCAGCAGACACTGCTGGACACAGCAGGCGAGAAGTTCTTCACGTCCAAGATTGTGCGCATGTGCTCAGGAGACTCCGAATTCTACTCATACGTGGAGTTCCCCATCGGCTGCTCGTGGCGTGGTGTGGAGTACCGCCTGGTGCAGAGCGCCCACCTGGCCAAACCCGGCCTGCTGTTGGCCCAGGCCCTGGGCGTGCCAGCCGACGAGGACATCCTCTTCACTGTCTTCTCTCAGGGCCAGAAGAACCGGGCCAGCCCACCACGGCAGACCATCCTCTGCCTCTTTACCCTCAGCAACATCAATGCGCACATCCGGCGTCGCATCCAGTCCTGCTACCGTGGGGAGGGCACGCTGGCCCTGCCCTGGCTTCTGAACAAGGAGCTGCCCTGTATCAACACTGTGAGCCCCTGCCCACCCCCACAACCCCTCTGCCAGACCCTCTGCCCCTTCCCAGGTCTGCAGGGCCAGCCCTGGTGGTCACACAGCAGCCAGTAGGCTGCCAGCCTGTCCCAGGTTGGACAGGCCCACTTACCTGGGAGATGCTTCCCTGGACCGTCTTGGGAGTGACAGCTTAGCCCAGAATCCCCCACCCTCTGTGATCCCCTCCCTGCCTTTGCAGCTTCTCTTCCCCTGCCAGCCTGCCTCCCTGCCAGTCCTCTGGGTGGGCACACTCTGTTTGTGGACCGCTCCTTTCCTCTTCCTGCCCCTGTGTCCCCAGCTGGCTCCTCCAGCTCTATCTTGTGGGTGCCCCCTCACATTCTGCATCAGTGGCAGCCTCCCAGGCTTTGCTGTCTACTCCCCACTCCTGCCTGCTCGCCTTCCTCCAGCTCCTTTCTCATCCCCCCATTTCCTGTGGGGTCCCGGGACTAATGGTTGGTTGGTCTTGGCTAGCAAGGAACGAGTTCTGAGTCCTCTTCCCTGCCACAATGTGGGATCTCGTGGCCGTTGTCCAGTGGGTGCCTGTGAGCTGACCCGCATGCACCCCTCCTGTTTCACCAGCCCATGCAGATAAATGGAAACTTCTGTGGGCTGGTGTTGAACCAGCCACTGGGTGGACTGCACGTGATTGAGGGGCTGCCCCTGCTAGCTGACAGTACCGATGGCATGACCAGCGTGGCCGCCTACACCTACCAGCAGCACTCTGTGGTCTTCATCGGCACTCGCGGTGGCAGTCTCAAGAAGGTGGGCACCAGCCTGTGGGCATCAGGGCAGGCTGAGATGCAGAACGAGGGGTGGGGACAAGACTGTGCAGGCAAGCCCTGTGTGCCCCTGCGCCACCCACGCTCACCGGTGCCACTGCCTGCTGTGGCCTGAACCACTGGCTTCCTGTGGCAGACCCAGGCCTCTGTCCTTATCTCTGGGCTTCCCTTCCAGGAGAGCAGGAGCCATTATTGTTGGGTCCTTCTTGAATGAAAAAGGAAAGGAAAGGAAAGTTAGTCATATAGTCGGGTCCAACTCTGCAATTCCACGGACTGTAGCCCACCAGGTTCTCTGTCCATGGAATTCTCCAGACAAGAGTACTAGAGTGGGTTGCCGTTCCCTTCTCCAGGGGATCTTCCTGACCCAGGGATTGAACCTGGGTCTCCTGCATTGCAGGCAGATTCTTTACCCACTGAGCTACTAAGGAAGCCTCCTTGAATGAATGAGGGAACAAATGTGAACATGACTGCCTTTGCCATCTTGTCCCCTCATAGGCCCAGGGTTTGCTTCTGTTTTAGGGCTGGGAGGTCTGAGGTTTTCTAAAGGGACAAGGAGTCAGACCAACTACCAACTTCTCCTTGTGTTCACCTGGGAGATGCGGGCTGTTCCTAGGAGGTCTGGAGTGGCCAGGGAACTCTTGGGGGCCTAGTCTACTACCCTCCAGGTCCTTTTTTTGCATTTCTCACAGCTTTATTGGGGTATAACTCCTATGTCACACTCCCACCCTCATATAAAGCATCTCTGTGATTTTGATACATTTGCAGAGTTATACTGGCATGAACACTCCTTCATTCCAGGGTATTGCCATCATCCCGAAAATCCCTTCCCCTATAAATCTCACCTTTTCCCCATGCCCAAACTCTACAGTTACAGTTCAGTCACTCAGTCGTGTCTGACTCTACCCCAGGCCTCCCTGTCCATCACCAACTCCTAGAGTTTACTCAAACTCATGTCTGTTGAGTCGGTGATGCCATCCAACCATCTCATCCTCTGTTGTCCCCTTCTCCTCCCACCTTCAATCTTTCCCAGCACCAGGGTCTTTTCCAGTGAGTCAGTTCTTCCCATCAGGTGGCAGAAGGATTGGAGTTTCAGCTTTAGTATCAGTCGTCCCAATGAATATTCAGGACTGATTTCCTTTAAGATGGACTGGTTTGATCTCTTTTCAGTCCAAGGGACTCTCAAGAGTCTTCAACACCGCAGCTCAAAAACATTAATTCTTTGGGTCTCAGCTTTCTTTATGGTCCAGCTCTCACATCCATACATGACTACTGGAAAAACCATCGCTTTGACTAGACGGACTTTTGTTGGCCAAGTAACTTCTCTGCTTTTTAATACACTGTCTAGGTTGGTCATAGCTTTTCTTCCAAGGAGCAAGCATCTTTTAATTTCATGGCTGCAGTCACCATCTGCAGTGATTTTAGAGCCTAAGAAAATAAAGTCTGTCACTGTTTCCAGTGTTTCACCATCTATTTGCCATGAAGTGATGTGACCAGGTGCCATGATCTTCATTTTTTGAATATTGAGATCTAAGCCAGCCTTTTCACTCTCCTCTTTCACTTTCATCAAGAGGCTCTTTAGTTCTTCTTTGCTTTCTGCCGTAAGTGTGGTCATCTCTCACTCTCTCCGCCCTGTGAGCCTTTTTGGACCAGCTGTGACACCCCCAAGAGCCTCCAGGGGGCAGCCTTGGTCTCATCCTTCCCCGGCTGTCTATGATGGGACAAGGCTGGGCCCCTGGCTGCAGAAGAGCCTGCCCGGGTATATGGGCTGCTGCTGTGGCGTCAGGTGGCTGGTCTTGTTGCCCAGGTGCGGGTTGACAGCTCTCAGGAGGCTCACCTGTACGAGACAGTGCCCGTGGTGGATGGCAGCCCCATTCTTCGTGACCTGCTCTTCAGCCCTGACCACCGGCACATCTACCTGCTGAGTGAGAAGCAGGTGGGCCCAGGACAGGTGGCGGGGTGGGCTGGGGGCAGGGCGCGGCACATGCTAACTCGGCTGTGCCCAGGTGAGCCAGCTCCCAGTGGAGACCTGCGAGCAATACCTGAACTGTGCGGCCTGCTTGGGCTCAGGGGACCCGCACTGTGGCTGGTGCGTGCTGCAGCACAGGTGAGGACCTGCCCAGCTCTGCCCGTGGCTGGGGGCTGTGGTGCCTGCCCTCTCCCACGTGCCCACCCTACTAGCTGTGCCCTTGTAGCCTCCCTCTCCCTCCCTTCTGACTTTCTCCCGCTAATTAGCAGAACCTCTGGCCCGAGTGATGTCTCTCAGGCCCTCGGGGATGAAGCCGAGGCATGCAGTTGTCTGGCACCGTAGGCCAGGCCGGCTGCCCCCTCGTCACCCCTTCCTGGCCCCCAGGGCAGCTGTGGGATGGGCCTGGCCTGACCCCACACAGGTGCTGCCGCCAAGGGGCCTGTCCAGGTGCCGTGGCCCCGTATGGCTTCGCTGAGGCGCTCAGCAAGTGTGTCCAGGTGCACATCTGGCCCAACAACGTGTCGGTGACATCACCCGGGGTGCAGGTGAGGGGCGTGGTGGGGACATGGCAGGGCCGTGGCGCCCATGTGCTGCAGTGGACCCTCCTCCAAGCCCTCGGCTTCCCGCAGCTGACTGTGGCCATGAGCAACGTGCCAGACCTCAGTGCGGGTGTGAGCTGTGCCTTCGAGGAGGTGACCCAGAGCGAGGCCGTCCTGCTGCCCTCCGGGGAGTTACGTTGCCCCTCGCCTTCCCTCCAGGAGCTCCGGGCTCTCACCCGGGGGCACGGTCAGTGGATGGGGCTGCGGGGGGCGGGGGATGCTGTCTGTCCATGGCTCACACAGGGTGCCACGGGCTCACTGCAGGGGCCACCCGCACTGTGCGGCTGCAGCTGCTCTCCAAGGAGACTGGTGTGAGGTTTGCTGGGGCCGACTTCGTCTTCTACAACTGCAGCGTCCTCCAGTCGTGAGTAGTAGCTGGCCTGCCCCCGGTCCCCACGTCTCTGTGGCTCGCTGTGATGTGGGCGCCTTTTTCCTTTGGTTTCCCGTGTGGCCTATGCGAGGGACAGTGAAGGGCCCAGTTTGGTCTCCTCCATGATTTCTGAAGCCTCTCCCCTCCAGGTGCATGTCCTGCGTCAGCAGCCCTTACCCCTGCCAGTGGTGTAAGTACCGCCACGTGTGTACCAGCCAGCCCCATGACTGTTCCTTCCAGGAGGGCAGGGTGCGCAACCCTGAGGTGAGGCGGGCATCGCGCACGAGGGGGCCGGGCTCCCTGCAGGCTGGTCCCTGGCTTTGCTGCCTTCCATCTTGGGGTTTTCTTGGAGCCTCCTCAACGCGGGGGTTCTCCCCTCAGGGCTGCCCTGAGATCCTGCCCAGCGGGGACCTCCTGATCCCGGTAGGCGTTGTGCAGCCCCTCACCCTGCGGGCCAAGAACCTGCCGCAGCCTCAGTCGGGGCAGAAGAACTACGAGTGCGTGGTCCGGGTGCAGGGCCGGCATCAGCGGGTGCCCGCCGTGCGCTTCAACAGCAGCAGCGTGCAGTGCCAGAACGCCTCGGTGAGGCCCACCCCGCCTGTCTCGGGGGTCTGGGCTGTGCCCAGCAGACTCTTCGGAAAGCCTCGGCTCATCCTGGCAGAGGGCCTTCTGAGTCTCCTGCTGGGGATTCCTGAGCTAGGGTTGGGGGGGGGGTGGTCTGCACACCTTCACGAGGGTCACACGAGTCCTTCTCCCCCAGTATTCTTATGAAGGTGATGAGTACGGTGACACCGAGCTGGACTTCTCCGTGGTCTGGGATGGCGATTTCCCCATTGACAAGCCTGCTACCTTCCGAGGTGAGCTGCGGGATGGGGCTGAGGACCTCACTTCCTGGGGTAGCATAGGCATGAGCTGGGGCCGGGGTCCCACAGGGGGACCCTTCGTTAGGGCCCATAACTGCTCCCCAGCGATGCCCTCTGTGCCCACAGCCCTCTTGTACAAGTGCTGGGCGCAGCGGCCCAGCTGTGGCCTCTGCCTCAAGGCTGACCCCCGCTTCAACTGTGGCTGGTGCATCTCGGAGCACAGGTGCCAGCTGCGGGCCCACTGCCCAGCCCCCAAGACAAACTGGATGCACCCGAACCAGAAGGGCGCTCGCTGCAGCCATCCTCGCATTGCTCAGGTCGGTCTCCCCTCCACCCACTGCCCTCTGGGCACCCGCCAACTCAGCTTACCCTCCTGCCTCCCATCCTGCTCCGCAGATCCACCCAGTCATGGGGCCCAAGGAGGGGGGCACCTGGATCACCATCGTGGGTGAGAACCTGGGCCTCACCTCCCGAGAGGTGGGCCTGCGGGTGGCTGGCGTGCGCTGCAACTCCATCCCCGCTGAGTATATCAGTGCTGAGAGGTGAGTGCAGCCCAGCTGGCGGACACCAGGCCTCATCCCCCGCTGGGGGCTGGCCTCCAGGGCCTGACTTTCTCGGACCCTGCCCTCAGGATCGTCTGTGAGATGGAAGAGTCACTGGTACCCAGCCCTCCACCGGGGCCTGCGGAGCTCTGTGTCGGCGACTGTTCGGCTGACTTCCGCACGCAGTCTGAGCAGCTTTACACCTTTGTGGTGGGTGGGCTGCCTACCCGTTTCCTCTCCCATCGCTTCCTGGGGGTAGCGTGCGGCCTGGCCCCCCCTGCCTCGCCCTGCCCCTTAGGACGTCTTCTCCCATAGACGCCTACGTTTGACCGTGTGAGTCCTAGTCGGGGCCCAGCCTCCGGGGGCACGCGGCTCACCATCTCTGGAAGGGCTCTGGACGCCGGCAGCAGGGTCATGGTGATCGTGAGAGATGGCGAGTGCCAGTTCGTCCGGTGGGTTGTTTGGGAGCTGGGGCCTCAGGCTGGCAGATGGCGGGCAGCCCTGGGCCACTCTCTCCAAGTCCCCACTTGCTGATGCAGGAGGGATGCTGAAGCCATCGTGTGCATCTCGCCTGTCTCCACCCTGGGCCCGAGCCAAGCCCCAATCACGCTGGCCATTGACCGCGCCAACATCTCCAGTCCCGGTGTTGTCTACACTTACACCCAGGACCCCACTGTCACACGCCTCGAGCCCACGTGGAGCATCATCAAGTAAGAGGGGATGCTGGGGACCAGGTCTCTGAGCACCTGGCATCAAGTTCCCCCCACTCTGAGCCTGAACCCTCCTCAGCAGAGGGGAGCCTGGTTCCTCCATGACCACACGACACTTGGCACCCACTGGGTGACCCAGGGTTAGGGAGGCTCCAGGGCCACTGGGTTGGGAAGATCCCCTGGAAAAGGGAAAGGCTACCCACTCCAGTATTCTGGCCTGGAGAATTCCATGGACTATATAGTCCATGGGCTCACAAAGAGTCAGACACGACTGAGTGACTTTCACTTCACTTCCACTTCCAATGGGGAAAGCAGAGAGAGGGCCATGCTCAGGGCAGTTGGGGAGGAACCCTGAAGTCCCTCACTCCTGTCCCTAGTGGAAGCACTGCCATCACCGTGAGTGGGACCCACTTGCTGACGGTCCAGGAGCCCCGGGTCCGGGCCAAGTACCGAGGCATCGAGACCACCAATGTGAGTGCCAGCTGCGCCCCCCCATCCCACCCCTGCCACTCTGCCCGCTGTGGCCTCAAGTGCTGGACTGCTTGCCTTTGTCCCCGCAGACATGCCAGGTGATCAATGACACTGCCATGCTGTGTAAAGCCCCTGGCATCTTCCTGGGGCAGCCCCAGCCGCAGGCCCAGGGCGAGCACCCAGATGAGTTTGGCTTCCTGCTGGACCATGTGCAGACCGCCCGCTCCCTCAACCGGTCCTCCTTCACCTACTACCCTGACCCCAGCTTTGAGCCTCTTGGGCCCTCTGGGGTCCTGGACATCAAACCGGGCTCCCACGTAGTGCTAAAGGTGCCGCTGGGGCAGGAGCAAAGGGCAGGAGGGCTGGGGTAAGGGGGAGCCCTGGCTGACTGGGGTGTCTGTGTGCAGGGCAAGAATCTGATCCCCGCAGCAGCTGGCAGCTCCCGCCTCAACTACACGGTGCTGATAGGGGGCCAGCCATGTGCGCTCACCGTCTCCGACACGCAACTCCTTTGTGACTCCCCCAGCCAGACAGGCCGGCAGCCCGTCATGGTGGGTATGGGGCAGGGAGGCGGCCAGGGCAGCCTGGGGCAGGCGTGGGGCTCACCTCACTGTGTGCCCATCCCCGCAGGTGCTGGTGGGCGGTCTGGAGTTCTGGCTGGGCACCCTGCACATCACGGCCGAGCGCGCACTGACCCTGCCGGCCGTGGTGGGGCTGGCGATAGGGGGCAGCCTCCTGCTGCTGGCCATCACCGCCGTGCTGGTTGCCTACAAACGTAAGACTCAGGATGCAGACCGCACGCTAAAGCGGCTCCAGCTCCAGATGGACAATTTGGAGTCCCGCGTGGCCCTGGAGTGCAAGGAAGGTGCCTGTGTGGAGGTGGGGTGTGGGGCAGGCCGCAGGGGCTCCCTGCTCCTGCCCTGCTCACTCTGCCCCACCGGCCCTCCCCAGCCTTTGCTGAGCTGCAGACAGACATCAATGAGTTGACGAACCACATGGACGGCGTGCAGATCCCTTTCCTGGACTACCGGACCTACGCTGTGCGGGTGCTCTTCCCAGGGATTGAGGCCCACCCGGTGCTTAAGGAGCTGGATGTGAGTCCCACCCCGCCCCATACACTCCCCCCACCATTGTTTGCCCCTGCCCTGTCATCCGTAGGGTCACCTCTGCTCTCTGAGATGCCCTGTCGCCTCCAGAGCCCCCCCCACGTTGAGAAGGCCCTGCGTCTCTTCGGGCAGCTGCTGCACAGCCGCGCCTTCGTGCTCACTTTCATCCACACCCTGGAGGCCCAGAGCAGCTTCTCCATGCGTGACCGGGGCACCGTGGCCTCCCTCACCATGGTGGTCCTGCAGAGCCGCCTCGACTACGCCACGGGCCTGCTTAAGCAGCTGCTGGCGGACCTCATCGAGAAGAACCTTGAGAGCAAGAACCACCCGAAGCTGCTTCTGCGCAGGTACTGGGTCCCCCCTCCCCCAGCCCCCAGGCCAACCCTGCTCTGGCCAGGCCCCACCCCTAGGGAGGCCCCTGCTGGCCAGGACCCCAGCACCCCTTTCTCTCCAGGACTGAGTCGGTGGCTGAGAAGATGCTCACCAACTGGTTCACCTTCCTGCTGCATAAGTTTCTGAAGGTGTGCATGCTCACAGGGCAGGTGGTGGGGGCCGTAGGGTGGGGAAGCTGCCAGCTGGCTGGCAGGCAACTGTATGCCCGGCCCTGCCCACAGGAGTGTGCTGGGGAGCCGCTCTTCCTGCTGTACTGTGCCATCAAGCAGCAGATGGAGAAGGGCCCCATTGATGCCATCACGGGTGAGGCACGGTATTCACTGAGCGAGGACAAGCTCATCCGGCAGCAGATCGACTATAAGACGCTGGTGTGTGGTGTAAGGGGGTGGTCAGGTGGACAGGGTGTCAGGCCTGCGGGGAAGCCTCACCCAGGACCCACCCTGTGGCCCCCCACCTCCTCAGACCCTGCACTGTGTGTGCCCGGAGAGCGAGGGCAGCGCTGAGGTGCCCGTGAAGGTGCTAAACTGTGACAGTATCACCCAGGCCAAAGACAAGCTGCTTGATGCTGTGTACAAGGGCATCCCTTACTCCCAGCGCCCCAAAGCTGAGGACATGGACCTAGGTGAGGCTCCTGCCCTCTCCTCCCGGCCCCCCCGCACCTCCTGGTACCATAGCTGTTGTTCATGCTCCCCCCCACACTGAGCTGTTTGTGGTCTGCAGAGTGGCGCCAGGGCCGCATGGCCCGTGTCATCCTCCAGGACGAGGATGTCACCACCAAGATCGAGTGTGACTGGAAGAGGGTCAACTCGCTGGCCCACTACCAGGTGAGGAGCCGGAGGGCCACCCATGACCAGTGCTCCTGTGGGGCTGTGGCCCCATGCTGGCCCCTCTCCTCCATCACCCCCACAATACAGGCCCTCCTCTGGGAGCTGTGGGAGCTGCCCCACATATCCCCACGAGGTTGGCCCCTTGGCTTCTCAGCCTCCTGCATTGCCCCCTCTCTGTCCCTGGCATCTGCAGGTGACAGACGGTTCCTTGGTGGCGCTGGTGCCCAAACAAGTGTCAGCCTATAACATGGCCAACTCCTTCACCTTCACCCGTTCCCTCAGCCGCTACGGTAAGTGTCCTCAGTGTGGTGGCGTCTGCTGGCCTTGTGCCCTTTGAGGTTGTGTCAGCCGTGGTGGGGAACCCCTGCTCCGAGCAGCCAGCTTGGCTCTGGCAGCCTCCCTGGACCCTGCTCTCAGGAGGTCTGGGCTCTTGAGAACCTAGAAGTGCGGGGCTCCTGGGATAGAGGGGGCAAGAGCCATGGTGATGGCTGGCCCATTGGCCTAAGGAGGCACACCATCCCCTGCCCCAGAGAGCTTGCTTCGCACAGCCAGCAGCCCCGACAGCCTCCGCTCTCGGGCGCCCATGATCACCCCGGACCAGGAGACAGGCACCAAGCTGTGGCACCTGGTGAAGAACCATGACCATGCCGACCACCGAGAGGGTGACCGTGGCAGCAAGATGGTCTCAGAGATCTACCTGACACGGCTGCTGGCCACCAAGGTGCGCCTGCCCTGTGCCATCCTGGCCTGAGTGTGGGTCCCTTCTGTCCTGGACTTGGCCCTCAGGCTGGCTCTGGCTGCCTAGGGAAGGGGCCACTGGATTGTTCCAATGCCAAGGGACTGTCTTAAGGCCTTGGCTATGGGAACTGCCACCCTGAGGTCAAGGCCAGGCCTATTTGAAGGGTGGTGTTAGCTGGGCAGAGAAGCCCCACTCACTGTCAGGCCTCTCCATCCCCATCTGTCCTGCTGTGGGAACATTCCCCCTTGGCTCCCTGTCAGCCAGTGCCCTTGCTGTGCCCCTGCAGGGCACACTGCAGAAGTTCGTGGATGACCTCTTTGAAACCGTGTTCAGCACGGCACACCGCGGCTCGGCCCTGCCACTGGCCATTAAGTACATGTTTGACTTCCTGGATGAGCAGGCCGACCAGCGGCAGATCAGTGATCCCGACGTGCGCCACACCTGGAAGAGCAACTGGTACCATTGTGCGCTGGCCCTCCAGGGCTGGGTGGGAAGAGGAGGCTTGGCTAGTACTTGGCGACCTCGGTCAGGGTGACAGTGGGGGCTGGGGGCTGGACTGCTCATCCCAGCAGGAGAGGACAGTGGCCTGGCATTGATGGTGCCACCGAGTAGGGAGAGCAAGGGTCTGTCACTCTGCCAGGAGTTTGGGCGGCTGGGATGCAGATAGTGCTCTCCACACTCAGAGATGCCCTTGACTGTCTGGGCCTGGCTGCTCACCTGGTGATACCACTGGCACAGTGCAGAGATGCTGGAAGCCTGGTTCAGGGAGTGATGTGTGTGTTGGGGGGAGCATTGAGATCACCAAGGCCAGAATACCATTTCCTCTTACTTCTCACTGCTTGAAGTCAGGCTGAAAATTAAAGAAAAGGCTGCTAACTCTCAGTGTGTCATCTTGCCACCTGTGGGCCTGTCGAGGTGAGCAGACAGGAGGGTGTGGCACGGGGAAACTGGGGAGCTGCGGGCCTTTGTCCCTCTGTCTAGCTTGCCCCTGCGCTTCTGGGTGAACGTGATCAAGAACCCGCAGTTCGTGTTCGACATCCACAAGAGCAGCATCACGGACGCCTGCTTGTCGGTGGTGGCCCAGACCTTCATGGACTCCTGCTCCACGTCGGAGCATCGCCTGGGCAAGGACTCGCCCTCCAACAAGCTGCTCTATGCCAAGGACATCCCCAACTACAAGAGCTGGGTGGAGAGGTGGGCCCCAGTGTGTGGGGGTGGGGGGCCTGGACACCCACGGGACATGGCTACTGGGTGAGAGGGTAGAAGCTGGCCCTGCCCAGGCTGGCACATATTAATGAAAGGCTAGCTTCAGGAAGAAGGCCCAGAGGCTGGCCTGGCAGCCAGGACAAGGGCTTTGACTTTTGCAGCAGCTGCCAGCATGACTTCTTTGGGATCCCATTAGGTACTACCGGGACATAGCCAAGATGGCATCCATCAGTGACCAGGACATGGATGCCTATCTGGTGGAGCAGTCCCGTCTCCACGCAAGTGACTTCAATGTCCTGAGTGCGCTCAGTGAGCTCTATTTCTACGTCACCAAGTACCGTCAGGAGGTGCGTGCCACCCCCGCAGGCCCCTCGAGTTTGAGAGTGCAGCCAGTGGCAAAAGCAGGGGTGTGATGGGAGTCAGGGAGACCAGCTCTTGGATTACTCACAATTCCTCCCACAAACAAGCCCTCAGGATGGCACACGTGACACACTCTGTAGATGTGGGGAGGTGAGGGACCCAGAAGAGAAGCTACTGGCTGAGGCACCAAGTTCTGGTTGGGAGAAAGTAAAGGGCCAGGAACGAAGGCTGGGACCAGAGGTGGGCAGGGTCAGGCCACCTGCCTGATTTGTGACTTGAGCCTCAGTAGACAGGGAAGCCAGAGGGTGGGCTTCAGGATTGGGCTCCTGGTTGGAGATGAGAACTGGTAAACTTCAACTGGATACAGGGCTAAGAGCCCTGAGCCTGGATGAGCTCACCAAGGGAGTCCTCGGGCAGCTAGAGACAGAGCTGTGGCAGAGCAGAAGGGGAGCTGGCTGCGGAGTCTGAGGAGGGTCGGGAGGGACACCCCCTCAAGTGCCACATGGGCCTGGAACACATGCGTGAGGACCCCCTGCCAGGTGTCAGGAGGAGTGATGGGTGCTGCCCATGGTCAACAGAGATGAGGCCCAAGAAGGCCTGCTGCTTTGGATGGGAGAGGTCTAGGGTGGGATTGGGGGTCTGCAGGGGATGGGAAAGGGGAGCCTTGAGTCCACATCACCCTTGGATGGGGCTGCATGCTGGCCTTAGAGAGGAGGGATGAGAGTGTGTGGTTGGAGGAGGATTTGGGGTCAAAGAGGGGCTGTTTGGAGGCCATGTGCCCAGGGTCCCGGCCAGCAGGAAGGGACACCCTGAGGCCTGAGGGAGGGGCAAGCTTGCCCCAAGGAGCAGGGGGCTTGGCTGGGAGGAACGGCCCGCTGCCCCTGAGAGCCCAGCTCGGGGCCTGCTTCCCAGGTTCTTAGTGCCCTGGACCGAGATGCCTCTTGTCGGAAACACAAGCTGCGCCAGAAACTGGAGCAGATCATCGGCCTCGTGTCCAGCAACAGCTAAGGGCAGCCGACCTGGAGAGAAAGGCCTCAGACCTGAGCCAGTCTCCCGTCCAGGGGGCGTCTCGGGCCTGGGTCCTGGGCTGAGCCCTGGATCAGGTGGCACCGGGCCGAGACGCCCCTGGCATAGCCCGGGGCCCTTCATTAGTGCCTTGCTTTGGGCCCTGCGTGGGGAGGGGGCGACTGGACCAAGCCCCCCACCACAGCAGCAGCAATACCCCCACCCTCCCCCTGCCCTCTTGCCCGGTCTGGTGATCACCCCTGACCTCCTTGCTATTTATGCCTCAGCCACCTATTTATTTAATTTATCTCCACTCACCCTTTCCATCTGTAAATACGCCCCCCCCCATCCACCCACCCCTGCCCCAGATGTCCCAACCTTACTCACCTCCTCGAGTCCTCCGGCTCCCCCCTTGGCCTCACCTCTGGCCCCACCCCTTCCCCTGGCTGCCCCTGCCCATCTCCAGGAGAGGGCCTGGACACCAGCAGCACTCGGGGTGGGCAAGGCTCCAAAGGTGCCCTCAGACTATGGCTCTGCGGAGGGGGTCCCCCAGCAGCTGACACAGAAGCCTGTCCAGACTTCTCGGGCTGGGCCTGGGCCTCCTCCCAGGCCGTGTTCTCTGAGGCCTGGAGGGCTTGAATCAGGCTCCTGCCAGGGCCAGACCTGGGCCTGGGGGCACCGGACTCTCCTCCTCCAGGCCCTGCTGCCAAACTCCATCTGTGGGGTCTGCACGCCCCCAGACCACTCACCCTCCGCTGCCCTGCCCTGCGCACGCCTCGAGGGGCAGAGGTGGCAGTGCCTTACTCCTTTGTTCTTCTGCCTCCTTGGAGGAACCTGGCCCCAGTCCATGCTCCTACAAACCCGATTTGGCCTCTTTTTCTTTTCTGCATGAGGTTTTCTTTGACCTGTCATTTTTTTTTTTCCTAATTAAATGTTGGGAAACAGAGTTGGCATGTGGCTTTGTTCTCAGGGCAGGTGGGGAGACTGTCGGATTCTGCCTGAGCTGGAGGCCATCTGTGGGAGCAAGGGTGACTCCTTGTGGGGTTTCTGAGGATCTGAGGTGGTCCAGGGCAGCCATGTCCAATCCATCAATGAGGCTGGGTGGCTCCACCTTCAAGACATGTTCAGAAGCCACCCCCTTCTCCCCATCCCCACTGCCCCTGACTGGTCCAAGCTGCCCCTGTCTCTTGCCTGGACCCCATTTCTGCCCTGGCTTCCCTCAGCCTCTTCTCACCATGGGAGGCACCAGGACTCTGTCAATAAACATGGTGGCCCCTGTCCCCACTCTGTTCAAAATGGTCCAGAGCTTCATGGCCAACAAACACCTTCATGTCTGCCAGCTCTTTACTGTCCCAAGTGCACTGCAGTCAATTGTGCCCCTGTGCAGTGCTGAGGCCCTCAATCGCGTCTGACTCTTTGCGACTCCATGGACTCCCACCAGGCTCCTCTATCCATGGGATTCCCCAGGCAAGAATCATGGAGTGGGTTGCCATTTCCTCCTCCAGGGGATCTTCTGGACACAGGGATCAAACCCTCATCTCTTGTGCCTCCCACACTGGCAGGTGGATTCTTTACTGCTACACCACCTGGGAAGCCCCCAATGGTGACACTAATGTGGGGAAACCAGAATTCTGGTGGGAGGGCATTTTATGGACAGTAATTTCACATGCTTCAGATTGAGAGCTTTAAATATTTAATTAATTCTACTTCTTGTAATCTTAATCATTCATGCAAAGATCTATATACAAGTGTTCCATGGAATCATTACCTATAATATGGCAAAGACTGAAAATAGTTTAAACAATCAATAATGATTTTGAAGAATTTTTAGAAAAAAGTTCATGTTAGATGAGAAATACCAGGAAAAATGCTAAACTTGCAAAATATCAAATATTATTATTACACATTTACTATGTAACTATAAAACTCAAAAATACTCCAAAATATTGATAGTAGCTAATACTGAATGAGAGACAGGACCTATCCTCCTCCATTTCTTAGATTATCTTCACTTACACTGTACTACTTGACTATCTGAATCAGAACCCTCCCATCTAAGAACAAATGCAAGAATTTTGAAGGTGCTACAGTTGAAAATAAACTCATCATAGGTCAATTTTATTTTCAGTAGTTAAGAAACATTTAAGTACCAAACAATGCAAGTGGACCTTGAGCACCCAAGGGCCATTATAGCCAAAAGATGAGGCCCCCATAATAGGCAACTAGTGCAGGAATCACTGCCCTAGGAAGGATGCACTGTCTAGGAAGGGCCACCAGATCAGACCCCCCTTTCCCCAGCCCTGGCTTAGCGAGCAACAGGGGGCCCAAAGCGCTGCATGGTTCGCATCACCAGAGAAAGCTGGTCCAGAAAGTTGACAATGGAGATTCGAAGGAGGCGGCAATCTTCAGCTCTCCAGCAGCTGAAAATGACAGAAAAAGAGAATCAAGGTGGAGATGGGTTGAATCAAGGGCACTGCGTCACCTCCATAAACACAGCCCTTGAGTATGTCCAAACAGAGCGCCCCCGGCGAGAGACAAGCTTGGTCACCTGCTACCACTTCCAACCAGCCCCTTTTCCAACTTACACAGCCAGGACATTGCCGCTCACTGTGAGCTCCTTCCCAACCGCCCCACGGTGAGGTTCGGTATCTGGGGCCAGTGACCCATGGGCAATCTCTGCCTCCAACGCGGACGGGAAAGGCACGCTTAGGGTGCTGATGGAGATGCGGTTAAGGTACCACCCACAAGGATTTGGAGCTCTGGGTCCTGTCTCAGGACCGCTTCCAGCCCCTCCGGGCCGCTCGTAGCCCTAATCCAGCCCAGCCACCCCACTGCCCCGAGATCCCATTTCTCCCCCCGACCCACGCCACCCAGGCCCATCCCAGCTTCCAGTCTCCCTTCAGCTCTCTATTCTCTACCCGCCCCAGGCGCCCTGGCCATTCCACCCCCCAGCAGCCCCTGACCCGCCGGTCCGTTTGTCCCACCTCCCACCGCAGGCATCCCCCAGCCCAATCCGCACTGCCCCTCGAGTAGGATACAATACGCATGGTCGGCTTCCCGGCTTTTGGGAAGAGTGCTGGGCCGGCGCGACACCCGGAGCTCCGTGGTCTGCAGCGGAAGCAGCACCCGCGCTGCCGGGGCTGCCCCGGCCACCCCCGAACCCCCGCCGGCCCTGGCTTTCGGCGCCACCCGCCAGGATGCCTGCGCCTACGTCCCCACCTGTCTCCTGCATGGCTGCCGTGCTCCGCCTCCAACCCCACCCACTGGCTCCAGGACTCTCCGTCGCCCACCCGCTACGCGAGCAGCTTAAAAACTGCTGCTTCTTCCTGAAGCGCCGCCCCCGCCCCGCGCGCCGCCCCCGCCCCGCGCGCCGCCCCCGCCCCGCGCGCCGCCCCCGCCCCGCGCGCCGCCCCCGCCCCGCGCGCCGCCCCCGCCCCGCGCGCCGACCCCGCCCCGCGCGCCGACCCCGCCCCGCGCGCCGACCCCGCCCCGCGCGCCGACCCCGCCCCGCGCGCCGACCCCGCCCCGCGCGCCGACCCCGCCCCGCGCGCCGACCCCGCCCCGCGCGCCGACCCCGCCCCGCGCGCCGACCCCGCCCCGCGCGCCGACCCCGCCCCGCGCGCCGACCCCGCCCCGCGCGCTTGCGCAAACAGGTCTGGTGGAGCCGGCCGGCCGAGGGGAATCTCCGTTGGCCGCAGAGAAATGAATCTCCCTTCCTCAGTTCGGGGCTTCCCTTGTAGCTCAGTGGGTAAAGAATCTACCTGCCATGCAAGAGATCCGGGTTTGATCCCTGGGTCAGGAAGATCCCCTGGAGAAGGAAATAGCAACACACTCCAGTATTCCTGCCTGGAGAACCCCATGGACAGAGGAGCCTGGGGGCTACAGTCCGTGAGGTCGCAAGAGTTGGACACGACTTACTGACTAAACCACAGAGTCGGCCACGACTGAGCGACTAACTCTTTCTTTCCCACAGCTCGGGCCTTTCACAAACTGTATGACTCGATTTTAACTTCCCTTTTCTGTTCTGCAAGTTTTTGACAGTAACCTTATACGGCATTTTTAATCAAAAATAAGTTTTTAAAGTGACATGAAATTTCTGATGGTGATAGCCCTGTTAGTTTTCTGTTTTCCTCCTTTGTAATCAGAAGGAAGGGCATAAAGGTGAAGTAGGTTATCAAAGCCTGTTGGATCACCCCTCGAAATCCATCCTGAATCAGCCTACCCTCTCCCCCTTCATTGCTAGTCTCCACCGGTGGCCACCCTATCTCCCTGAACTTGATATATATATTTCACATATAATTTAATTGTTTTTGGCTGTGCTGGGTCTTCCTTCCTGTGAGGGTTTTTGTCTAGTTGCAGCAAGCGGGCTTATTGCAGTGCCTTCTCTTGTTGGCAGAGCTCAGGCTGTAGGGCGCGTGGGCTCTAGAGCACAGTCTCAGTAGTTGTGGTACTTGGCTTAGTGGTTCCCAGGCATGGGGGATCTTCATGGATCAGAGCTTCCAAGTCTCCTGCATTGGCAGGTGGATTCTCTACCACTGGGGCTTCCCTGGTGGATCAGATGGTAAAGAATCTGCCTGCAGTGCAGGAGACCCGGGTTTGATCCCTGGGTGGGGAAGATCCCTTGGGGAAGGGAATGTCTACCCACTTCAGTATTCTTGCCTGGAGAATTCCATGGACAGAGGAGCCTTGTGTGGGACACAATGGAGTGACTACTACTTTCACTTTTTTTTCTTCACCAGGGGAGCCCCTTGAACAGCTTTCTGACTAGTTTTCTTCTATGCTTGCTCCTCTACATTCTGTTCTCCACAGTAGAATCAGTTCTTAATTTTTAATATATATCACATCATATCATGTCCCTGCTTAAAGTTACTAAAACAGTTTCCTGTTGTCTTTGAAACCAAAGACAAACTCCTTCCTGTAGCTTATAAAAGTCCTGTGTGACCCGGCTCAGGGTTCCTCCACCTTCTTGCTTCCCTACTCTGTGCAACCTCTAGGGACTTCTCTCTGCTCCTGACCAAGGGTGGCCTGCCCGCATCCCTTAGCACTTACTTTTTCTTTTTGGAAGACTGTCTCCAGACTTTCCCGTTGCTGGCTCCTTCTTGTCATTAAGATCTAGTCTCCAGTGTCAATTCTGAGAGGCCTTTGGGATCACCAATCTAACATACTACCCCCAGGCACCGTGCATCACATTTGCCCATTTCAGGTTGCTCATTTCTAATAATCTGAAATTGTAAGTTTGTTCACTTCTATACTGTCATTGTATTGTCTCTGATACCTTTTCTATGTAGTTCATGCACTAGGTGGTTTGTTTCTTGTTGGATGAAACAACATTCTGTGTGCTCCGTTGTGTCTGACTCTGCGACCCCATGGACTGGACTGTAGCACGCCAGGCTTCCCTGTCCTTCACCATCTCCCGGAGCTTGCTCAAACTCATGTCCATTGAGTAGGTGATGCCATCCAACCATCTCATCCTCTGTTGCCCCCTTCTCATCCCCTCAAAAACTCAGACAGTGTCTTGGGCCTAGGAATGCCACATGTACCAGTTACTTCACAAATATGAAACAACATATGCACAAAATTACTTCAGTTCAGTTCAGTCGCTCAGTCATGTTGGACTCTTTGCGACCCCATCAATTGCAGCACGCTAGGCTTCCCTGTCCATCACCAACTCCTGGAGTTCACCCAAACTCATGTCCATCGAGTCGGTGATGCCATCCAGCCATCTCATCCTCGGTCATCCCCTTCTCCTCCTGCCCCCAATCCCTCCCAGCATCAGGATCTTTTCCAATGAGTCAGCTCTTCACATGAGGTGGCCAAAGTACTGGAGTTTCAGCTTCAGTATCAGTCCCTCCAATGAACACCCAGGACTGATCTCCTTTAGGATGGACTGGTTGGATCTCCTTGCAGTCCAAGGGACTCTCAAGAGTCTTCTCCAACAACACAGTTCAAAAGCATCAATTCTTCAGTGCTCAGCTTTCTTCACAGTACAACTCTCACATCCATACATGACTACTGGAAAAACCATAGCCTTGACTAGACAGACCTTTGTTGGCAAAGTAATGTCTCTGCTTTTCAATATGCTATCTAGGTTGGTCATAACTTTCCTTCCAAGGAGTAAGCATATTTTAATTTCATGGCTGAAATCACCATCTGCAGTGATTTTGGAGCCCCCAAAATAAAAGTCTGACACTGTTTCCCATGTTTCCCCATGAAGTGATGGGACCAGATGCCATGATTTTAGTTTTCTGAATGTTGAGCCTTAAGCCAACTTTTTCACTCTCCTCTTTCACTTTCATCAAGAGGCTTTTTAGTTCCTCTTCACTTTCTGCCATAAGGGTGGTATCATCTGCATATCTGAGGTTATTGATATTTCTCCTGGCAATCTTGATTCCAGCTTGTGCTTCTTCCAGCCCGGCGTTTCTCATGATGTACTCTGCATATAAGTTAAATAAGCAGGATGACAATATATTCCCAAGCAGCAGTAAAAAAAAAAAAAACAACCAAACAATGAAAATCTCTAATGAAATAAAAAGAAAAATGAAATGATTTCCATTGTTATGTGGGGGGAAGAAAAAAGCTGAGTGCAAACGACCTGTGCACACACACTCATAGATACACATGCTTATTGGGAAAAAAACTAAAGGGGATGGAGAACCCTGAAACTAGTGAAAATTCTCACTGATAGGGGGTTGAGATGGGTATAGGATTTCTTGTAATATATTAATATCTTTTTGTGTAGTTTTGACTTTAAACCATAAAATATTTTATATATTCAAAAATACATTTGAAAGAGGGGAAAAAATGCTAAAACAGAATAAAAACAAAAGCAAGTCAGCCTAACTGCATATCCAGTTAGTAACAACCACACAGAGAAAATGAGTCACGAAACTTTCAAACTCACTCTCTGACGGTGCTCCCTTTATGGGATATATTCTAAGGACAGAAAGAATCGGCTTTATTCTCAGTATGTGTGTTGTTAGTAATGATAGTCCTGAGGTGATTCTGAAGCTACTTTGAGTATACTGCAAGGTAGACTGTATCCAGTAGAAGAGATGAGTAAACATATCCATATACGGTTGTTTTTTGCTGTTGTTAGGAACATCAGTGTGGAATGAGGGAAGCTGAGATAGAACTGTGCTACCAGACTGGAATTAGGGATCACATTATGAATTCTTAAAAAAAAAATAGATTGCCTAGTTTTGTCCAGTGAGAGTCTAGAAGCAATGTCACTCCAGTAGCAAAGAATGTTCCCTGTACCCAGAACTTGGTTCTCAACACCAGTCTCCACTAAAAGGGACCAGAGCTCGAGAAATGGAAGATTCTAGGTGTGGGTCAGGGAAAAATACAAGAGGAGCCTGGAGCACCTTGTAGTGTCAGAAAGGAAGGATATGCTTGAAAAGGAAAAGAATGGGACATGTGAAAGAGACATGGGAGCCAACTGGAAAGAACCAAAGCTAGAACAATTTGAGCACCCCAAAGGTTATTAAACCTTTTGAAGAGGAGGCACCAGGGAACGTAATATATAGGCAGACATTATGTATATATTTCAATCTGGAGGGGATGCACACATGGGTATATTCACTTTGAAATTCTGTTGAGCTGTATATCGATGATTTATGCCCATTACTGTATGCATGCTACAATGCAGTAAAAACTGTCCCCAAAATGACACTTAGACAACTTAGATTCTAAGTTGTTGAATAAAAAAAAGCGTCCACCATGATAACTAAGAAAAGACAGCAGGGAAAAGGGAAAGCTCTTTGTAGAGAAATGCCAACTAATAATTGCAGAAAGCAAGACAACCCAAGAAAATCCACCATTTTGCAGCCACCTGTGCAATTCATCCAGTTGAACTGATCCAAATGGGGAGCATCCTTGGGTGGTAAGACCATGAGATGCAGGTTGTTGGGGAAAAGAGAATCCCTGGGTCTCAAGGTATCACCCAGATGACTTGTGTGTTAGGAACGGAGAAGGCAGCTTTACCAGGGAGAGACTGAGTGATCAAACTGAGCCTCCTTCACATTGCGTGGGGAGGAACACAGCCTGCCCTGGGTGGCCACTCTCCTCAGAAGGCCTAAGCTGAATCTAACCAGCAAGGAAGGAGGCGAATCCAGATCCTGGGACTTGCTATGAGGCCAGTGCCCTAGACTCTTCCAAAAGCATTGCTGTTTGATGGCCCATGGACAAGGGAGAGTTAGGAGAGGCAAAGGTGGCCTCCCATTTCCTGTCATCAAAAGCCTGACCCAGTGGTGTTGCCTTTCACCTTGGGCACATGGGTGCCAGGCAGGAAGGAACTGTGTCTTCCAGTCCCTGTGCCACCGACATCACAAGCACTAAAGGGGTGACAGGAGGTGTCTGCAGGGAAGCTGGACACGGCTTCAGAGTCACAACCCAGAGCCATGGCCCGAAGCTCAGAGATGGGGCTGGGGTAAGTTGCAGACATGGACACAAAGCACAGAAATGGCAATGAAGGCAGACAGGTTCCCCAGGGAGTGAGAGATCCGGAGAAGAGATCTGGGGATGGAGCCTCAGTGTCCCCCATAAGTAGGAGATGGGTGTGTTGGGGGAGAGCCAGCACAGGTGAAAAGTAAAAGTGAAAGTTGCTCAGTCGTGTCTGACTCTTTGCGACCCCATGGACCAGAATACTGGAGTGGGTAGCTGGTCCCTTCTCCAGGGGATCTTCCAAACCCAGGGATCAAACCCAGGTCACCCTCATTGCAGGCTGATTCTTTCCCAGCTGAGCCACCAGGGAAGCCCAAGAATACTGGAGTGTGTAGCCCATCCATTCTCCAGGGGATCTTCCTGATCTAAGAACTGAACCGGGGTCTCCTGCATTGCAGGCGGATCCTTTACCAATTGAGCTATCAGGGAAGCCCAGAGCTAGGGGAAGTGGAAGGAAAAGTTGGAGAGGGCAGGCAGAAGAGGTGGAGAGGGCAGGCAGAAGAGGTGGCCTGGGGCAGGTCCCCAGTAGCTCCGGGAGGCTGCTCTGGCTGGGCCTTGGAGGGGGACAGGGTGACAGGGGTGAGCATCTCTCCCGCAGGCTTTCCAAGGCCCAGGGCACAGAGGCCGCCATGGCCCTTGCATCTCCCGCTGGCAGGGCCTGACCCGTCCTCAGCAGCACTTGTCAGATCTATTGGACCTGGTAAGGCTGGCTTTTGTCCAGGCTTGCGTGGAAAGCAAGGCACCAGCAAATTGTGCATGCAGCTGATCTTTGCCTGGGCGTTTTCCAGCTCAGCAAGCCCCACCCCAAAGGAAACGCTGCTTTCCTCTGAGCCTACCCCTCCGCCAGTGTGCCCATGGCAAGTGGCACCACAGGCATCTTATTCCAGGTGCCGGACTGTTGCTGTCTGGGGCCACTTCAGCTGGGCGTTTCACTCGCCCTGCCATCTCCTAGTGGGGCTGTTTCAAGGCTCCTCCACGAGGAGAGAGTGGTCTCAGGCCAGGGGATGGGAGTGGTAATGGGGGGGTCAGTGCCCACCTCTGGGGCAGACACTTGGCTCAAGGGGCACAGTGATGGCCTTAAACATTCCAGCCCCTATGGAAGGATACTGCAGCATTTGGAGCCCGCAGTGTACATGGGGCCACCCCCTCACCCAGAAACTAAGGACAAAGGCAGGGCACAGCCCGTGGCCATTCTATCCTCTAGCGATGGCACAAGGCCTAGACCAGAGCCTCCGTGGCCCCTTCCCACCTAGGCCTCCCATCTCTCATCCCAGCACCTCTTCCCTGTCTCCCCACCCCCACCCCCCATAGCTACACACTCCTGCCCAGACAAGCTTCTGGAACCAGGGGTCTCCAGTCACTGGCAAGACTTTCCCCCTCTCCACCATGCAGCAACTTCTTGCCCTAATATCACCAATGACCTTCTTGTTAGCTTGACAGGAGGCTGCCCTCTTTTGCTTCTTGGCAGCACTATACACTCTGTACCCTGGCTGGAGGGGCCTTCCTGGCCTCTGACTCCAAGCTCTCCCTGTGGCCTTGCGTCTGCAGAGGTGCCTTGGCCTCTGCAGTGTCTCCAGTTGGTGAAGTCTCCCCCAGGTCCAGTGCTCTCCCCTTTCTTCGGTCATGCTCTCTGGGAAGTAATTTCATGCATCCTCGCAGTGTCTGGGACATTGTGTCCACAGGCCCTCCGGAATGTCGTGGAAAACTGCACAGGGCCGCGGAATCAGCCTGTCGGGCCTGTCAGCAAGGCACCTACTATACACCTGGGAGACACCACTCCTGTCTCCATGGGCAGCCTGAGCTCCCCGATGACTTTCTGCACCCAGCAGATGGCTCCTAGCTACCACAGGGTCATCACCTCCCAGTCGGGAGGCACACAAGACTCACCAGCTGTCTCTTGTGTCTGTCAACAAGACCCGTCTGCACGCGTCAGCTCTCCCCGAGGACCCGGCCTTCCTGAGAGTTGCCCTCTCCCTTCCACAGCCCACCCAAGCCCCTGATAAAATGATGGAGGCACCCGGTTCTAAGCATCCAAAAGGGACAGCGTTTATTTGTTGGGGCAGCTGAGGAGGAAGCTACGCTAGAGGACGGGAAGGTGCTCCGTGCTGGCTGTGACCGAGGGGTTCGGTGGAAGCTGCAGGCAGCCATCTTCTGATCCTGAGGTAGAGGCCTGGGATGAAGCAGACACTGCAGAGTGCAGAGGGGAGGTAGGAAGAAACTGGGTATTTGGGGAAATCATTTATCTGCTGCCAATACCCCTGGACTTCTCAGTTTCGCAAACCAATACCTTCTCTTTATTGCTTAAACCTATGTCCTGTAATGGTTAAATCAACGATGGGGAAACCAAAAGCAGTTCAACTAATAGAGTTCCTTTCAGGTCAAAGTCTCACATGCACCTCTAGTGTGACTGAGAAGGTCAATATAAAATTTCCTGACTACAAAGAAATGAGAGCGTAGGGAAGTCTATCACATGAACCTTGTGGCAGTGCATGCCCAGCTCCTGGGTGGAGCCATGGACTTCCACCTGCTCTTCAAAGCCTTTGGCCCTCGAGCCACTGTCTGTCCTCCCCACCTGGGGACCCAGCACTTACCCTATGAGGCTCAGGCCGGAGAGTGGCCCAGGTGCCCTCCTCTGAGGAGCAGGTGCCTAGACGATCTCTACGACCCACCCCCCAGCTTCTGCCCCCACCCAGGTTCCCTCTCAGACAGTGAGTGGTGTGCACAGTGGGAGGCCCTGTCCACATGTGGCAGAGGATGGGCAAAGGGTACAGGGGCCTGCTCGAGTCACCTCGAGACCATCACCTGTCATCTCTAAAGGTCATGGACCGCTTGTGTCTGGGAGGAGAAAAGAAGGGGGTGCCCAGAGAAAATCTGTGACACTAAGGGCCAGGACATTCCGTCTCTGGGCCACGCTTGGCCATCACTCAGAATTTGGCCTCAGTTTGTATCTGGGACACAGGAGTAGGATGCCTACAGACTCCTGACCCCAGGCTTTGGAGCTAAAGAAAACTAAGAGAGTCTCAAGAACAGCCCTCACTGAGCAGAGTTGAAGGCTGGGGACCAACGTGGCACCTACGTGTCACTCCCCAGAGTCGGGTGACATCCTAGACTCCCCAGCCCGCCTTCCGTTTGAGTGCATACTGGTTGCAGTCACTAAGGGGGCCCAAGGCTGGCCATCACCTGACCTCTTGCCAATGCCGGACCTGTCAAGGATGAGGTGACAGAACTGGGCATCAGGGGCTAGCTGCTTCCCCTTCCAGGCCTGGAAAAGGTATTGCTCGAGGGTTTCTCCTCAGTGGGCTAAACCTGGAATGTCCATGGCCACCCCTCAGAACCCGTCTGAACGACCCTTTTCTCCTTCTCACCCTGAAGTACTTCTGGAAGCTGGCTGGACTCAGAATCTGGCTCCTTGCCTTCTCCGCTAGGAGCCTCGGCTGTCTCACCTTTTGTGCAACATGTGGGAGCCAACCTGGGTCAAGAGCTTTGAGTGGGGCCTGGCACCTAACATGAGCCAGATACAGGTACCCGAGTACCCGCCAGGCAGTATTATGAGCCAAGTTGCAATACAAGAAGACATTTAATGCTACATGCAGCTTGTGGCCTGGCCAGGCTCCTCCCCACACTCCGAGAATCCTACTTGGAGAACCCCTTCTCCATAGCTTCAGTCGCTTCGGGGTGCAGGAAGCGGCCAGCCAAACGTTCAATGTCATCCAGCGTCAGGCGGCTCAGGGACCGCTCATAATCCTGAAGAGAGAAAGCCAGAAGGATTCAGGGGTGTGGCTTGGGGCGGGGGGGCCCGCTGGGACAGAGGCAGGTGGGCAGGATGCAGAGGTCCTGGGCCACGCTTCTCACCCTCTGGAGTTGATCCAGGACTCTGCTGGCATCGGCGGCGCTGAAGTGCTGGGCCAGGATTCTGGAAATGAGCGGCCAGGCGGCGGGCGGTGGGGCTGGGGCCTCGGCCGTTTTCCGCGCAGTGCTTTCTTCCAGCAACACCTTCTCCAGAGGTTTGACCACTAGGTTGAGCTTGGAATTCGGCCCGATGCTGTAATCGGAGAGTCTTTTCCCATCTGTCCGAAAGAGAGAGGGAGAGGGAGAGAGGGAGAGAGGGAGAGAGGGAGAGAGGGAGAGAGGGAGAGAGGGAGAGAGGGAGAGAGGGAGAGAGGGAGAGAGGGAGAGAGGGAGAGAGGGAGAGAGGGTCGCACTGACCCTCGGAGAGCCTAGGCGAAGCGCAGCGGTGAACTCCCGGGATGGGGGTGGGGGTCACCTAGCCAGAGCCCCCTCCACCTACACTGCTGCCCGGGCCTGGGCTGGACGCCCCGTCCCCTGGCTTCCCGCGGGTCTCCCCCAGCGTCCCCTCTTCCTGGTTACCTGCCAGGGCCTTGCCCTTGAACAGCAGCCGCTGTTGGCGGACGGGGATGTTCAGCTTTTCGGAGACCAGATGTTTCAGCGTGGACACCAGCTCGTCCTCCGACACCTGTCCCGGCCGAGAAAGGTGGGCGGGGGGTGAAGCCGCGGCCCGCGCGGAGGGTGGCTCTCCCGAGGCGGCTAGCCCGCCGGGTCCGTCCCTTCCCGCGGCTCGATCCCGCACCCGCGGGGCTGACCGCGCAACCCAGCCCGGCGATGCTACCTGAAGGCTGCACTCGCGGCCCTGGAGTGCCTTCACCGTCAGCTGCATGGCGGCCGCCGAGGCGTCCACTCGGGCCGGCGCGCACCCCAACGGTCCGCCGCCGCGCGCCGCCGCCCCGGGCGCGCGCCGGAACCGCCCGCCGCCGCCGGAAGCATCGCGAGGGGCGAGCCGGGCATCGCGGCCCCGCCCCGCCGGCCCCTCCCCCCACAACCTGGACTGTCCTCCGCGGAGCCCGGGGCGACGGAGCCCAGAAGCCCGCGGAGAGTGGAAAAGGGTGGCGGGACCAGTCGGGCTCGCTCGAAGGAGTTGGGGAGCTGGGCCCGGGGAGACGGCGGGCCGGGAGTTCGCGCGCCACCGCCCGTGGGCAGAGCAGGTCAACGCTGATGCCCATCCCATCCCCTGCCTCTCAGGAGCCTGCAGAAGACCCGGCCCCGCCGAGCTCGTTTCACCACCCGCCGGCCTCTTTTTTACTTCACCTGTGGAAAAGCAACTGAGCTTGGGATCTGGTGGGGGAGTCAGGCCTCTGCCCTTCCCACTGCTTCTTCTAGAACAGATACACAGCTCTCAGAGGTGATGCAGGGGCGAGGAAGGCTAAATCTGGCCAGAGGTCACTGTGTCGCCAAGCCAGCCCTCCATCCTGGCCCACACCTACCTGGCCACACCACGCCCTTCCTTCCCCGACCCGCAGGCCTCAGAGGGCAAAGACAGCATGATACCCAAGCTTGCTTCTGTTTTATTGAAATATATTTTCTGGGCAGTGCCCGCTTACAGAACTCAGCATGGCCTCTTTGGCACTGAAAGCTGGAGAATAAAAAACGAGTAAAAAAAATAAGCCTGGATTTTTTTTTTTTTCTGAGTGCATAGTGCATGAGAACTAAAGGCCTTTGGTACACAAGAATGGTGGGGACAGTTGATGGAGGTTGGGGGCTGGGGGTGCCTGGTGAAAGCTTGACCCGGGGGCCTCAGGGAACGGTGCACACGCTGCTATAGATAAAGTGGCCAATTACTAAGGCCAGCATCTCCGAGGTGCCACTAAGTGCCACAAGGAAAGGGGCCTGGGAGGCATAGTCAGCCTGGAGGCGGCGGAGGGACAGCTGCAGCATGGCCAAGGCCAGAAGGCTGTTCTGCACCCCAACCTCGATGCTGACAGTCCGCCGCTGGGCCACTGGCAGATTCAGGCATGTGGCCAGGCCGTAGCCCACCAGGAGGCCGACCAGGGGCACTGTGAAGCCCACCAACACGATGGGCAGCCTGACGCCTGCCAGGATGAAGACCCCCATGCGGTAGGCCAGGAAGAGGCCACCCAGGAGCAGCACAAAGCTGAAGGGCTTGATGACATGCAGCAGCAGCTGCGAGAACTTGGGGAGCTTGGACTTGATTACCACGCCTGCTGCAATGGGGATGGCAATGAACAGCAGGGTCCCCAGGATCTTGGAAACAGGCACATGGAGTGTTTCATGGATGCTGAGCAGGCGACTGTAGATGGCTGAGGACAGCGGCAGGAAGCCGGTGGCAGCCACCGTTGAGATGAAAGTCATAGAGATGGCCAGAGTGACGTCCCCTCCGAGGAGGAGGCTGAAGAGGTAGCTCCCCCCGCCGCCGGGCGACGAGCAAGTGATGATGAGGCCCAGAGCCAGGGCCTTGGGCAGCATGAAGACCTTAGCCATCAGAAAAGCATAGAAGGGCATGACTAGGAACTGGCCCAGAAGGCCCAGCAGCATGGGCTGGGGGTTCTGCAAGAGCCCCTTCAGTACCTCGAGCTCCACTTTGCACCCAAATGAACACTTATTGACAAAGATAAGAGGCAGGAGCAAGTAGAGGATTGGGTTCTCTGAGAAGTGGACCAGGTTAGTGCCGAGGGTGATGGGGGTGTCTTCAGCGGGTGAGACCTTGATGCAGAAATCTCTCCGCTCTTCGATCAGCCTGGGCGGGGCCTCGCGGGGGTCCGTGAGCTGGATGTGGAGTGGGGCTATCCCAGGCAGGCCCGAGCGGATGCTTACCACGAAGCTGCCACCGCCGCCCCAGGCTATAGCACTCACATTCTTAATGGTCAGCACCTCTGGGTCCAGGGAGGTGACCCTCAGCATGGGGCTGGGTCCTGTCCCGTTGCCCTGGCCTGGGTAATGGCTTGTGATCACAATGATGCCCTCGCTCTCTTCTGGGAACTCAAACTCCATCACAGAGCCATCTCCAATGCTCAGGTAGCGGCCCCTGGTCAGGGGCATGGGATGGCCCAGAGCCGGGCTGAGACTGGCACTGGCTGTTCCCCGGGCCCCCCACAGCAGGCTGACAAGCAGCAGGGTGGCCCTGAGCATGCTTTGGGGGCCCGTGCAACCAGTGCCCCCTTCTGGGCCAGGCCACTGCAGGGAGCAGCCTTCACCACTCCTAAACACCATGGCTCCTTCCCAACGGTGGGGCATGCAGGCCCTCTGTGGCTTAGGAGACCAGCCTTGCTGGTGCCGTTGGGTGGTCCTCAGAAGGGTCCATGGGCGAGGTCTGGTGCTGGGCTCCCTTTCTTGATGGTAGAGCTCTTCCTGAGAAGAGAAGGGACATGGCGGTGGCTGGTGAGGGCGAGCAGCTGTGAGCCCAGGAGCATGACCGAGAAGCCCACTGCTGGGAGACTCAGCCGGGTTCCTTGCTGCAAGCCTGGGGATGGCCCTTGAGTGCCATTCGGGTGTCCCTTCCCCAGTCACAACTACCTCAAGCTTCCCCAGAAGGGGAAGGGACAGGTAGAACTTTGCCTTCGGCCTGCTGATTCAGGCTGATTTTGACAGTTCAGAGATGGCCTGACACCAGGGGATCAGCCCCAATCTTGTCACCACTAGCCTGTGCCCCACTTGCTTTGAGGCACAGTTGCGGCAGTACCACAACCAGGAGGAAATCTCTGAAGGACAGCCCAGGGATGCCCAGGAAGCAGGCCTGATGAGAGCAGGCCAGCTCACGGCATCTGAGTGTCATCTGACCAGCAGAGAGCAGCTGGCAAAGTGGTGTGGGCAGCGGGTGACCCCCGGGCCAAAGGCCCCATGTGCTGATGTTCACCACTGCCATGTGAACGGTGCTGCTGTGTGTGGCCATCTGGCCTACCTACCTGCTGACAGGGGCAAGATGGAGGTTCTGGGAGGAAGCAGGTCCCCTCTCTCCCCAGGGAAGTTGCCAGAAGGGGCAGCAGAAAGGGATCAGACATGGCCACGTGTCCACTGAGAGGTTTCTCCCCTTTCTGTCAGAGCTTTCACTCCCCTGGCAGGCCCAGAATTGGAGCTCCTAGAGCCACTGTGCCATCTGAGAGGCTCTGATCAGAGTTCAGGGATTCCTCCCATGCCCACGTGGACCCCTACCAGAGCCTAGAACTACCCTTGAGGAGTGTTTCTAGAGGGGTGGGCTGCCTCAAGGGGAAAGAAGGACGTTTGCCTCTTTCCACTTCTCAATTTGGGCAGCCCACACCCTATTGTCCTGCAGGAACTGGGGCAACCAAGATGAGGATACAGTAATTCTTCATCCTTACTGTTGACTAACTCATGCCTGGCATTGTCCGAGTATTGGAAGAGGCCCCTGCATCTCTAGATCCTATCGGGGATAGTCTCATTTGAGACTGGGGAGCAGTGGAAGTAGGTGGTGGAGGGCTGGTTCAGCACAAGGCTCATCCCTGGGAAAGTCATCCTCTACCACCCTGGGATGCCACAGCCTCTCCTGGCTTGGCATTTGGGTTACTTACCCTGGAGGCCTTGATCCAGCCTTGGGTCCCACCGCTGAAGAGGGAGGCAGGAAAACCAGAGGGAGCAGAAGTACAGTGGAGGGGACTCACAGGGAAGAAACAAAGGCACCTGGGACTGAAGCCACCGGTCTGGTGTGAACCAGTTCAGAAGGCAGAGGAGGTGAATGGCCATGCACCCCGTCGTTCCAGTACTGCTGGTGGCTTTGAGTCACTGTATGGGGGATCCGGCCCAGATCCCACCATTTCTGCTTGAGGTGCCAGGAGAGTTTGGGCAGATACGCCCCAAAACGAGGGAGGGTACCCCGGGTCAGCAGGTTTTCCCCTCACTGGCCAAGTGTTCGGTGTCGGTGCAGTTGGCAGTGCTGACCCGGGGCTCCTCCCTACCTGGGAGTCCGGAAGTTGTCGGACAGGGCGGATCAGAGCTCGGGCAGAAATTAGGGAGGGAGAGGGGGAGGAGCGCCCTGCAGCCGGCAGGCCGGAGATTCGCCCGGGCGGCCCCGGGATCCCTCACGCCACTCCCGGTCCCCGCGGCTGCACGAACGCCCGGCGGCGACCCTTCTCCGTGGCGCCCGGCCGCCACAGCAAGCGAGGGAGGAAACTGGCCGGAGCCAGAAGTCGCCTTCCGACCGCCCTTCTGGCCTGAGGCTCTCACCTGCCTCGGCGGCCCGGAAACGGCGCCGGAGCCAGCGCCTGCAGGGCCGGCGGACGCCCGCGAGCGCTGCCAGCCGGGGCTCCGCCCGGAGCCCGACGAAGCACCGCCTCCGCCTCCGCCCCACGCTCCCGCCCCTCCTACCCCACGGCGGTCCCCTCACCTCTCACCGTCGGGGCGGGCCTAGACCGGATGTGACGTAACACGGGAGCGACGAGTCTGCGTGCGTGCCCGCCGGTCTGGCCGCCTTCCGGGTCGCTGTGGTTTGGCGCTGGGCGCTGTCTCGTGTGGCTAGCGAGACGCGTATCCCAGTCTTCTGTGGTCGCTGCCAGGGCGACCCGTACCGGTAGGCACCCCACTCCTTCCCAACCACGCTGCGACCTCTGGGGGCAGTGGGACATATGCTTAGCCCTTAGCCAAGCTAGGACGCCCGGGAGCTGCTGCTTAGTGGCGGGACCCAGGAATCAGGGTTTCTGTCACGTGCCTACTCTGGGCGCTAGCCCTGTGGCCAGAGGGCCGACTCTGAAGGACCCAGACTCTGGGACCCAGTCTCGGCCATGTTCCACCTTCCTACGTTCAAGCAATGACCGAGCGCCTGTTTCCACCCTGTGAAAGATCAGTGGATTTTTGAATGTTTCAAAACTATTTGGGGCCACCAGCAAGGTCCTAAGGTTTCACGGAGAAGGAATGCAAACACATGGCATAAGGAAGGGCAAAAAGGTGGTGAGGGTGTAGAACATGGATATGAGAAGAAAGTGAACAAGTGTAGAATCAAAGGAGATTTGTATGTTCCCAAAGGTTGCTGGGCAACCGCAGTCAGGCAGCGGGACAATAGCTACCCACTGCTCTGGAAGAACCTCTTGTCAGGGCTGTGATGGAGGCCAGTGGTTCCCAAAGTTCCAGGTTCTTGCCCCAAGAAGGTTCCTAAGACACATCGTAGAGAATGTCCAAAAAGACCTGTAGCATATCTATTTTTATTTTCCCAACAAATGATAACTGTAATCATCTAAATAAAAACCTATTAATTTTAATTTAGCCTTATTTATTGAGAACTGTATTTGTGTGTTATAAAGTTCAGATTAGTACATTCATGTGATGTGTAAGCAGATAGACACACATGGTGGGGTGCACACTCAAGAGGGTTTATGTCAGTGATCAAGAAACATTCAGAGCTGTAGCTCTAGGCTGTTCTTTAGTCTCAGTTAAGACATAAGCCTTTTGTGTGTGTGTTGACTTAGTATCCCAGAAACTCTGTACTGTCCCTCTCAAATGGGGTTGAGAGGTCCTGATGGAAGCAGGGTGGCACAGGTGAGAGGGCACATGCTAGGCTGAAGACTGCAATTTTGCAAAGGAGCAGTGGTGCTGTCCTTGTCTGAGGATGGGGTAAAAGTGGCCAGAGAGAGAAGGGGGATGGATCAGCTGAACATTGAGGATGGAAAACCTAAACAATCTGTTTACCCTTGAGGAACCCTTCATTTTTATATTCCCAGCTGGATGAGAATTGGTGTCAGGGGTCAAGGAGAACAAATGTAGTTAGAAGGCTGCTCCCCATTATCATTAGTCTATCCAGCCTTCCCTGAAAAGCCAGAGGGGGCTGGTGGGGTGGGGGGTGTCTGACCTGAAGGAATTTGGAGGGCTTCCCTCCAGGAAAAAGGGGTGGCTAAATTAAAATTATGGGGTCACAAATAGTTGGACACGACTTAGTGACTGAACAACAAAAAAAACAAGAATGTTTGTAGTTAGTTTTGAGGATTAATAATTTACCCCAGAAGAGAAGGAAGGTCTCTATGAGTCAGTCAAGGATATCTAGTTCCAAAGGAGAAGTCATCTGGACCAAGAAAACAGATGGAACAAATGATAGTTACAGCTAAAAGAACATCAGGGCACTTCAGATGGGAGACCCACCGCCATCCCACTAACAGGGCACAGTGATGACGCTGAGAAGTGGACTTACCTCCTGCTTTCCCAGGCAGGGGCCTCCAGGAAGACTGTGATAAATTAGCAGGCACGGAAGGCATATTCTATACAAGCGTGAATATGGGATGCATTTGGTATTTACCGGGAAATGTAGTCACAACTGGCGTTTTTACAAGCCCAGCTACAGGTTGTGGTGCAAGTTTTCTTTAGTGGGCCATCTCTCTTCCACTCTTGGTACACAGGTTTGCATGTAGATGACCCCAGTGCTGGCCTCTGGGGGGGTGCATGACACAGAGGTAGCCAATCAGAGCCACACAGATTGAGGCAAAGATAAACCCATAATCCAATCTGGACCAATGAGAGGTAGTTCCCTAGGGACTGGGAAGATGGGAACTCTTTCTTGCTGGGGTTGCTCCCCCTGCCTGGGAAGTCAGCACATTTGAAAAAGACACGAATACAAAGAAAGGGGGGAGCTAACATACGAGAGCCCTGAGGACATGACTGGAGCTGGACTCACCCGCAGGTGTTGGGGGTCTGTTATAGGAAAATTCAGCCTCCTTCTGCTATCGTGGCTTTATTTTTGCATGTGCCAGTTGGGTTGGGACCCTGGCTCTTGTAACTGTAACTGAGGATGTCTTAACTCCTGAGGGTAGGCCTGGGGGACAAAACCCTGGTGGAGGAGGACCACTGGGTGTAGAAAGATGGTGCTCTACTTTGGAAGGTCTGGCGGGCTGCACACCACCCATTGTCAGCGTCCTGGCCTGTGTTGGGCCATGTGGGGGATAAAGCTGGCCTGCCTGCTGCTTCCATCTGTGTGAATCCAGTGTAAGCGATGAAGGTCTGGGGCAGGTCAGCTGGCATAGCAGTTGATAAGAGGCACCTCCCAGCCTTGCAGTTCGTCCCCTGACTAAGGCGCATTGCATTTGGGGCAAGTCACTAACTTTGTGGAGCCCTATTTAGCTGGCTTCTAACCGCCCAGCCCCAGGGAAGCTTTCCTAGGTATACCCGGGACCATTTTTCTTCTCTAAATGGGGGTCACAGCAGCACTTGCTCACTGGGGTTGCTGTGACGACTGAGCAGGTAATACATGCAGATGAATCACTGGCCACATGTTGATCCTTGTGGCAGCCCCAATGGGTACATCCAGATCCATCAGACTATTCTCTCTACTTTAGAGGATGTTGGAAATGTCCATAATAGAAGGTTAAAAAAAGATGAAGAACATAGATGATACTATAATGGTAAGTACTCAGTCGTTGCATCTTCCCTCATAGCTGACTTGGTAAAGAATCTGCCTGCAATGCAGGAGACCTGGGTTCGATTTCCTGGGTCGGAAAGATTCGCTGGAGAAGGAAATGGCAACCTACTCCAGTATCCTTGCCTGAAGAATCCCATGGACAGAGAAGCCTAGCAGGCTACAGTCCATGGGGTCGGAAGAGTCAGACATGACTTAGTGACTCAACCGTCACTTGTCGTTATGAACACTTGTCAAACACAGTGCACAACACCAAGAGGGAACCCCAATGTCCACCGTGGGTTTTGGGTGGTGATGATGCTTCAGTGGAGGCTGGGTATGAGGGAACTCTGGACTTTCTGCTCAACTTTGCTGGGAACCTAAAACTCTAAAAAACAAAGTTGATGTAAAAATGAAAACACCTCAAGTTCTTGGCACGGGGTCAGGCTGGTCTTCAGCTCGTGTGATCACCATCTCCCAGGCAAGCAACAGGCTGCCCTCACATCTGCAACTCCCTGACCCTTCATGGCTGTGACCACAGCCCCACAGCCACAGCCTCTCCTCCTGGGCCATCCCGGGACTCTCTCTCTTCTGCGCCTCCTTAAGTACCTTCATTTTCTGATAATGCACTCACACTCTGGCAGCACTTAACCCCTAGAGGGGGACTCAAACGTCCACTGCCCCCCGCCACGGTACCCTGAATGTGACCTGGCTGGTGCCCAATTGATTCCTCTACCTGGGAAGTCCAAACTGACTTCCTTCCTTTTCCTGACACCAGGCCATTTCTGCGCCGCTTTGTGTACTTTTCCAGCAAAACTCCTTATCATTTCTTGCTGGTTCTCACCCAATGCAGGGAAATAGAGCTGTGATCTCTGAGAAGTGCCAAATAGCCCCCCTACCTTGATCTCTCATGCCCTGATTTCAAAGGGATCTAAAGCTGAGCACTACGGGGAGATGCACCAGCTCTTGAGGGAGCGGGGGTGGGAGGGGGAAGCCTCCTGGGTTGATTTGAATCCCCACTTCTGTCCCTACGGGCCTGTGTCCAAGGGATTCAGCCAGTTTCCGGCAGCCAGAATCAGCTTTCCGGGCAAGGCTACAGGGATGTCCACTTGGCAGAGGGGCCTTTGGACGACATGTGCCCTGGAGACACAGGCCACTACGAAGGGTGTGGAGGAGAGTTGGTTGAGCCTCGGGGACGTGTCCCTCCCCCAGGACACCAACACCCCTGTCTCCCCCCGCTGAACACACTTCATTCTATTGGGGGCCACCAGTTTATTAAGAGGTCATGGAGAAGGCAGGCCCTCTGACCAACCACAGGGGTGGCCACCTGCCTCTCCAGAGACTGCCATCAGGCTGCAACTTCAGCACACAGCTGGCCTGGCTCCAAGGTGGCCGCCCCTCCCTGGAGGTGGCCAGGTGGCCCAGCGTGATGAATCATGCTGGAAACAGGCCTGGCCCATGGAGCCACAAGGCACTCTGGGATGCAGAGGTTCTGGAAGATGCCCAAACCTTCTAGGCAGCCACTACCAAACCTGGGGCTGCAAGTGCTTGGGACTTGCCTGGCTGGGGGTGGACTAGGGGAGCAGCTTTCGGAAAAGGAGACAGGTATTTGGGGTTCCCCACAAAGTGCGACGGGTCCGCTGGGCAGCCCCCACTACTGGTCACGGTCTGGTCGCTGGTCACCACCTCAAAGCCCTGACGTGCTGGGCGTGGGGTCGGGGCCTCAGCCCTGTGCTGGCGCCTCATCAGGGGCCGGGCACATGCAGCCTTACTCAGTTTCATCTGCGAGTCTGGCCTCTAGCTGGCTGTGGGCCTCCTGGGAATGCAGCCCTCCATTTCCAGCGCTTCGGGCCAGCCTTCGTACTTATTGGTGTGCTTGCTATTCTTCATGTGCTGTGGGGTAGAAGAAGGCATGGACTCATCCTCGGCCACCAGGGCCAGACAGACCCTCCATCCTCTTGGGCTGGGGTCAACCAAGCGGGCATTCTCTGGGTACCCAGCCCCGTCTGCCAGTGCCTCAGTGTTTTCAGCTAAAGATGGCAGCAGCTGTCCCCTTACAGCTGGAGGGGGTCAGGTTCTCAGAACTCAGGTGGGCCTGGCCCATGCTGGGAAGGGAGGGACGGGGTGTGTCCCAGCCCTCACCTCACCCACAGGGAGCCCATGAAGGCTGTGCCAAGAGTGAGGCCCAAAGGGACATTTCTTGTCTGGGAGGCGAGCTGCTCTTTTGGCAGCTGGAGCCTTCTAGAAACCACTGGAATGGCCTGTTTGCCTTGCTCTGTTGCAGGGAGCAGAGTTTGGGGGGGCGGGGGGCCTCCCAATGAGGGCAGCTGAGGAGCAGGGTGTACAGGTTGAACTGGGGTCCTGGATTTGGCAGGGATGGGACATCACTGAGAATCTTTTGGGGGTGGGGGTGGTGCTGTACCACGTGGCATGAGGGAACCTCAGTTCCCTGACCAGGGATAGAACCCCTGCCCCTTGCCCCCTGCCCCTTGCCCCCTGCCCCTGGCAGTGGAAGCATGGAATCTTAACCAAACGACTGCCAAGATGTCTGGTGAGCATCTTGAAGATGTATAGGAGGGAGGTGTCTTAACTGTGACTCTTGCTCATATGAAAGCTTTGCCATTCAAAGGTTCTTTAGGGGGAAATCCAGATAAGAGAGAGATCAAAGTTACTGCCCTCCTTGTGCAGAGCCAGGATCACCATGGGGCAGGGGGCAGGTGTGCTGAGCAGAATTCAGGGAAGGCCGTGGCATGAACAGAAGGGGACCTTGGAGGATGCAGGCCAGAGGGGCGGGCAGACTGCCCTGGGCCAGGCAGTGGGGGTACCAGGCTTTGTGCCCATACCTGCTCAAAGGGGCTCTTATTCTGCACACCCTTGGCCCCCACAAACACCCAGCTGTCCCGGAAGGCCAGGTCCTTGACGTTCTTGCTGCCCAGATCACTGAAAAGCTTCCGGGTCTCTTCATTCATCCTGCCGCACAGAAGGAAGAGAGGTGAGCTGTGACCCTAGATGGATGAGGCTGAGGCGCCCTCGGCCATCACTTACTTGGTGGCTGGGTCGTCGTAGGAAGCCACAAACACTAGGGTGCCTTCGTGAAGCGGCCGGATGAACTTCAGCAGGTCGTTGACATCTGGGGGAACAGGTCCCATGGAGCACTGGCCACCTCTGAGCACCCCACCCTCATCAACCCCTGTTCTCCAAACGAGGAAACTAAAGCAGGGAGCGGGCCAGGGATTCATGCCAAGCCAGGTCGCCAAGTGAGTTTAGGAACCAAATAAGAAGAAATAGAAGAGTTTAGGAAACAAGTAAGGAAAGAAAGAAAATGGGAAGTCGCTCAGTCATGGCCGACTCTTTGCGACCCCATGGACTGTTGCCCACCAGGTTCTTCCGCCCATGGGATTTCTCCAGGCAAGGGTACTGGAGTGGGTTGCCATTTCCCTTATCCAGGGGATCTTCCTGACCCAGGGATCGAACTCAGGTCTCTCACATTGCAGGCAGATGCTTTACCATCTGAGCCACCAGGGAAGCCCAGAAAACAAGAAGCCAGGGCCAAAGCCCTGACGGTACACCGGTCCTTCTCCCCACCTTTTCTGAAGGCAAGGGAGCACTTGAGCTGCCCCGGGGGAACCTATAGAGGGGAACATCGTTCAGGGCAAAGGAGCTGTCATTCCACCCACAGTCAGAAAGTGGTAGTGGTAGCCTGACTCACCTCCCGCCCACATGTCAAAGGCGCGGGCCTCGATGAGGTCTCCATTTACCCCTGGGTAGAGGGAAGAATTGGGCACTGCTGCAGGAGCTGCCAGGGTGATGCCACCCAGAGCCCCCAGATCAGCAGCCCTTCCAGAAGCTCCCCCCAACGTGCTGTTGGTTCATATGCCAGGACCCACCCAAGGCTGTCAGACACTGGCGGCCCTCCAGAGGCTCCCCAGGCAGCAGCCTCCCATCCCTGGAAAGTTCGAGATCTTCACTGCTACCTTGATCTTGTCCATCGGGTCACCTCTTCTGTGGCACCTTCAGCTCCCACACACTGCCCCCTACCGCCCCAGGCCCCCCCCTGGGACTTCCCAGAATGGGCATGTGGACAGAGGGTGGCAGGCTGCCACCCGGCTTTGCGTCTCTGCTCCATGGGGAACTCACCATTCACCAGGGCAATGTTCAGTCCCCGGCCCACGTTGTCCTTGACACTGCTCATGAGCCTGGCAGGGGGACAGAGCTTTCCAATGGCCCATCAATGGCATGCAGCCCCTGCTTCCCTCCCTGCCCCACCCTGGCCCTGTCCCGAGAGGCTCACATCCTGTCTTCCAGGCAGATCTTGGGTCCAATGACGTTGGCAGCGCCGCTGACCATACGGAAGGCCAGGTGCTCCTCGGGGCACGGCTGGGGCAGACCGCATTTGTACTTCCTGGCCCGCGGCTCTGTGGGGACAACCAGCGTGACTCCTGGCCCTGGCCCTGGGGGCACTGGACACCTGAGAGGGGGTGGTCAGGCCAGCCCATAGGGACAAATGAGTGATCACAGACCAGGGGACTGGCGTGCGGAGGAGACATGGCTCAGGTTAAGGTCAGGGACCCTCAGGGAGGCTCTTTGGCCACTGGTGGGAGAACAGAGAATAGCAGGAGAGCCGCCAGGTGTGTTACGAGGTGAATTGTGTTTCCACAGAAGAGGCTCTGAAGCCCCAGGACCTCAAAACGTGACCTTCAGTGGAAACAGGGTTACTGACATTATAATTCATTTAGAGGTCATCACCCTGGAATAGGGTGAGCCCTAAATCTAATGACTGGAGAGGAAATGGCCACCCGCTCCAGTACTCTTGCCTGGAAAATCCCATGGACAGAGGAGCCTGGTAGGCTACAGTCCATGGGGTCACAAAGAGTTGAACACAACTGAGCGACTTCACTAATCACTTTAAATCTAATGATGTGTGGTCTCAGAAGACAGAAGACACAGACGTGGAGGAGAAGGCCATGTGAAGATGGGCGCCAAGACAGAAGGGATGAAGTCACAAGCCAGGGGCCACCTGGGGCTACCAGAAGCTGGAAGATGCCAGAAGGAGCCTCCCCTGGAGCCTCTGGGATGAGAGTAGCTTTTCAATACCTAGGTCTCAGACTCGGAGCTTCTGGAACAGAAAGAATATCCTTCTACTGTTTAAGCCACCCAGTTTCTGCCATTTTGGTGTGGCCACCCCAGGAAATTGATACAGAGTTTGAGACCAGGAAGTGGGGTGCTACTGTAATAAATCCCCCAAAATGTGGAAATGGCTTTCCAACCGGGTAATGGGTAGAGGGTGTAGGATTCTGAGGTACTTCTTAGAAAAGGTCTAGATTGCCTTGAAGAGACTGTTAGTAGACATACAGCCATTGGAGGTAATTCTGCTAAGGGCTCAGAAAGAAGGGAGAACAGTAGAGAAAGCTGCTACCCTTATGGAGAATACACACATCACTGTGCCCAGAATGTCACTAGAAATGTGAATGCTAAAGGTGCTTCTGGTGAGCTCTGACAGAAATGAGGAATGTGTTCTGGGACACTGGCCAAAAGGCCACCCTTGTCATCAAGTGGCAAGGAACTTGGCCAAATTGTGTTCTAGTGTTTTGTGGAAGGTACAACTCGTGAAGGCTGAACTTGGAGATTTCTAAGCAGAGTGTTGAGGATTTCTCCTTGTTGCTCACAATAACATGGGAGGGAAGACAGACCAGTTAAGCATGAAAGAACCAGAATGTAAAGGTCTGGAAAATTCTCAGCCTAACCATATTGCAAAAAAAAAAAAAAAAAAAAAAAAAAGAGAAGGGCAAGCTCAGGAGACAACACCCAGGATGTGGCTGGACAACTGTTTGTTAAGAGCTAGGCGGGTGACTTGTGGACTCACTCAGCTGTGTCAGCAGAAGCCAGGAGAGAGAGATGATGTTACCCAGGAATGATCTGGAGGACTCTTTTGTCTATAGCTTAGACCCTCATGAATTCCAAAGGAGATCAACAAGGTTTTTGAGACTTGTATACAAGTAGGAACATTCCTAGGCTGGGCTGAGAGAGACAGACAAAGGATGGAAGGGAGGAAGGATAATTCCAAGGGCAGATCAATAGTTGCAGAGGCCACAGTTGGCTTGGACCCAGAGGGAGGGTAAGATCGTCCCCTATATTCCAGAGCCCCACCAACCTCCACCCCCTCAAAGGCCCAGGGATTCTTCTTAGGCTTTGAAATGGAATGGATCTGCCCTGCTGGGATTTGGACTTGCTTGAGACTGATGACCTCTTTATTCCTTACAATTCCTCCCTTTCAGAATGGCGATGTCTATCCTATGCCTGGCCCCCTAGGTATTCTGGAAGGAGGTAACTTGTTCTCTGGTCTCCCAGCATGCAAGCAGCTCCAATGGGCTATAGTATGGGGAGGGGTAAATGGAAAAGAGAAACCCTGGTGGGCTGGGTACAAGCACGGCTGTCACAAAGGTGGTTGGAGGGGGGCAGGCACACTGCAGGAGCAGTGAGGTGACAGGAACCTTACCTGCAGTCACTGAGTTCTCTTGGCCTGTGGGTACAGAGAGTTGTTTCTGTTAGTAGGGCAGCCTGGTCCTGTACCAGGAAGTCAATGTGGAGGGCAAGCCAGGATCAGGGGCCAGGGGCTATGCCAGGCTGACCCTGGCACATACATTCCTGGGCAAGTCTAAACGTTCACATGCAAAGCTCTCTGTTCCAGGAAAGGGTGGATGGGACTTGTGAAAAGTCCTTAGAGATGAGGTGTCCCCGGCAAGAAGGGGTCAAGTTCCCTCCCCATCTCAGAACCCAGTGGAAAGCCTCTGGGGACCAACAAGGGCATCATCCCCAAGATTCAGCTGAAGCCCCCCTGCCCCCCACTCAGGCTCCAGTGACTCCAACTGAACTGGATGAATCCTAATGAGTGGGGATTGGTGTATCCAGCCAAAGCAACTGGGTGGTAAGGGTCAGGCTGTGCCGGATACCAAGAGGCAGACCAGCGAGGACAGCTCCCGGTGTCTCGCCAGGAGGAGACAGACAAACCAGACCACTGCCAGCCCCATCCTGAGCCTCAGCCCACAGGTCTGGGTGCCTGCTGCCAGCGACCCTTGTAGCAGGGTGAGGGAAAGTCCCACACTCACTGGTGAAGAGTTGCTGGATCCGAGGAAAGCCAAGGCCACCAAGGAGGATGCTGACTACGATCCAGGTGACAGTCACGGTGATGACCAGGGCCACGATGCGAAGGGGGCCTGGAGGCAGGGCAGACGTGAGCTAGGCCACCTCTGAGGGCAGCAAGCTCCTGGACGACCCCAGGCCTTCTCATGAGCGGATCTCCTTATCCGCTGGGGAGGAAGGGATGGGAGAACAGGAGCGGAGGGCGGGGGGGGACCTGCGGCTGCCCACCAGGCACGAGAAGGGGATCAGCTCCTGGTGGGTGAAGGAGGAAAGGCCGCTGCACCTGGAAGGCCCTTGGCTTGGTTCTCCCTAGTGGTGTGGAGGGGCCTTCCAGAGCCCCTGCTCGAGAGGGCTTTGCCCCCTTCCCGTGCTGATGGAGAAGCCCCCTAACCCCTGAGGTCCCCATGTGTTTGAGTCCCCGCCATCCTGCCCTCCTTTCTCCTGCAATGATGGAGGAGAAGGCTCTTACCCCTTTAGAAGGCAGGCAGCCCTCCCTTCCCCTGCTGTGAGCTGGGCGCCCAGCTCCCCACCCTGCCTGGGGTTCTTGAAATAGCTCACTCTGTCTTACTCTTGGTCATCTATAGTCAACATCTCCCGTCCTCCAAAGACACAGGAGGACGGTCCTCCTTGGGGATCACGTCCCTAGCCGGCCGCTGGCCTCTGTCCGCTCCCTTCCCCTTCTCTCAGGCCCCTCCAGAGTCGCATATGCTGGCTCCTCCTTCCTTGCATAGACTTCCCTCCTGGTTCCTCTGTCTTCCGATCACCTCCTCTCTGCACGGGCCTCCATCAGCTCCATAGGACAGCCTGTCGCCAAGGCCCCTGGCCCAGGACCTTCTGGGGTCAGCGCCCCAGGGTTACCTGTGGGCCCTCGTTGTTTCCAGGCTGAAACCCTTCTGGGCTGGCACCCTGGAAGCCCATATAATGCTCTTCACCCTTCTTGTCCTCCAAGACTGCCCTGAAGACCTGGGCTTGTCCTGGTTTCTGTCCCACATGGCCTTCTCACCTCCTTCCATGGACTCTTCCCGGATCATGTCATCCATTCTCCTTGTCCTTAACGTTTATCTCTGGCTCTATCCTGTCTTCTGAACCACATCTATATAGCCAACTGCTACTTTAATATTGATATTTGGATATTTCACAGGTGTCTCTAACTAAATATTAAAACAGAACTCACCTTCTCTCTTCTACCCCAAATAAGCAAATTCTATTCTTCCAGTATTTTGTGTTTCAGCAAATGATTCCTCCATTCATACAGTGCGGCAAGTGAAAACATTGCGGAATGACACTGGGAAATCTCCAAATCCTGTATCCATACCCTTTTCTCACTCTTCCCTCCTGCATTGACTATCTGTATAAGGGCCCTCCTCTGCTCCCAGCCTTTAACTGACATTCACAGAACAGTGACTCTTGTTTTCCCAGCCCAGCCCTGACCACTCTTGAGGCCACATCTTCCCAGCCAGTTCCTCATGGGCCAGCTTCCCTGGGATACATTCATAGTGCTGCAACCTTTGCCACTAGGAAGTCCACCCTGATGGGACCCCAAACCCGCTTTGTCTCAACTGTCCAGGCAACAGCAGAACTGGCAGTGGGTTCCCATCTGAGCCCAGGGCCACTTTGATCAGCTTCTTGTCTAAGACCACCGCATCTCCCTGTCCACCTAGCTGCTGCACTCCTTGGGGCGTCTCTCACATAGCTTTTTCCAAAGAGTGGCCAGTCACCCCGTTTGGGAGAAACAGACTACCATACCCCTCTTCTTACGACGGAAAGAGCTGGGAGCTGAAGTCCTCAGAAGAGAAAGGATTTGCTCAAGGTCATAGCATGAGTGTTTCTGCAAACCCCAACAAACCCAGTGGTCCCACCACTCCCGCCCTGCCTGCCCTTCCAGATAGACCTCTGGGCAGCTGGGCCTCCAGCCGAGTCTGCTTTCCAAGACTCTCCCTTTCACGGGGGAAGCCACCCACCTGCTAACCTCATGTCCACTTCTCTCGTTGGGCTGGGGCAGCCGGCAGGTGCAGCCTTTGGGGACCCTGCACTCTGGGGAGGGGGGCAACAAAGCAGAAGAGCAGGTTTGGGTGGGGGTCAGGGACGACCTCTTGGTGGGCCCCAGTTATGGTGCAGGCATGATCGGTGCGCTGATTTGCTGGTCCAAGTCCCTGGCCAGGCCCCTTGGGGACGTGGAGAGGAGCACGGCTGGGACCGGAGGGGACGCGGGAACCAGGCGGCTCAGGATCGAGCTCCCGGGAGCCTCTGGGGCTGGGAAGTGGAAGTGGTTCTCCCAGATGCGGGTCCTTCCCGCGGGAGGCCGCCCCCACCCCTCCGGGCATGGAGGCCAGCGACGCGGGCCGGGCCGAGCCGGCCGGAGACTTGCCTGACGCCGCGGGGAAGGATGCGAGCCGGATTGAGGGCAGCGTCGTGAGGCTAGCCGCCTCGCTCTACTTGGCGAGGCCAGGGAGCTGCGCGGGGCAGCTCGAGAGGCCCAGCAATGGCGACTTGGGGCGAGAGCACGGCAGCGGCTGCCACCGCCGTCACCGGCTAGCGCTAGGCAGCCGGCTACCAGGTAGGAGGGGCCCGAATTGGCTCCGCCCCCGACGCGCTCTCCGGCAGAGCACCCGGGCCGGGCTCCGGGGGGAGGGGCCACGATCGGCCCCGCCCCTGACGTCTCCCCTGAGACTTCGCTTAGCGGGGAGAGCCCCGCCTTCCCAGGCTTTGAGGGCGGGGCTACGCTCCTGCCCGGCGCGCAGATCCGAAGCCTACAAATGGGCTTCAGGATCCTGGGGCGTAATGAGAAATTCTTTCAACGTTCAAATCTGTACGTTTTCGTAACACGGAGTGACAGAGGCGTATCCAGGGAAATGGCAGGATGCGACGATCCAGGAGCCAGCAGGCTCAGCCTTGAGCGGCCTACCCGCTCGCTGGTCTGTTTTCCAGAGTGGCACGCTCACACGCGCTTACCTCCTGCCTGCTCCCCAGCCTCCTTCAGGAAGGCACCCCGGACACCGTCTGGGGCACCCTGATCACCGCGCCCCCCGGGCTGGGAGAGCTGGGGCCACCCTGTAGCCTGAACCCATTGGTCTGGGACGTCGGCAGCCCGGCGGCGTGAGAACCACAGAAACATCCGTGCCCTTTGACCCAATGACCTCACTTATGGGAAAATTCCCTAAGGAAAGAACCAAAAATACCAGAGAAAGTTGATAGAGCTAGGCAGTGACAAGAGCTCTGGTTAGCATCCAGGAACTTCTGCAATGGCATCCACAACACTCCCCCCTACCACCCCTTCTCCCTACAAGATCAAGGTGATGTTTCAGGCCCCTGCTACAGCTGTCAGCGATTAGTATTTGGGATCACGTAGTACTGACCATTTGCCAAGCTCTCACCTATCTGTGAGATCACGGCATCCGATCCCATCACTTCATGGCAAATAGATGGGGAAACAATGGAAACGGTGTTAGACTTTATTTTCCCGGGCTCCAAAATCACTGCAAATGTTGACTGCAGCTATGAAATTCAAAGACGCTGGCTCCTTGGAAGAAGTTATCACAAACCTAGATGAGTATTAAAAAGCAGGGACATCACTCTGCCAGCAAAGGTCCATCTACTCAAAGCTACGGTTTTTCCAGTCATCACATATGGATGTGAGAGCTGGACTATAAAAAAAGCTGAGCGCCAAAGAATTGATGTTTTTGAACTGTGGTGTTGGAGAAGACTCTTGAGAGTCCCTTGGACTGCAGGGAGATCAAACCAGAAAATCCTAAAGGACATTAGTCCTAAATATTCATTGGAAGGACTGATGCTGAAGCTTCACTACTTTGGCCACCTGATGTGAAGAACTGACTCACTGGAAAAGACCCTGATGTTGGGAGATTGAAGGCAGGAGGAGAAGGGGACAACAGAGGATGAGATGGTTGGATGGCATCACCGACTCAATGGACATGAGTTTGAGCAACCTCCAGGAGATGGTGAAGGACAGGGAAGCCTGGGATGCTACAATCCATGGGGTTGCAAAGAGTCAGACACGACTCACTGGACAACACCACCTGTCTGTGAGTACCAAGCCCTGGGCACCATGCCCTCCCTCAGTGGCCTTTCCTGCAATGCTGGGTGTTGTGGTGCCCAATAGATGAAGCTGGTGGCTGGTCCCACTCTGGAGCTGCCAGCCAGGCACCAGGCAGTGGGGAGACTGCTAGTGCTTAGAAGACACTGTTTACGTCTTTCTCAGAGCAGACATTTTGGAAATGCTGGTTTAATGAGTCCTCCTGAGGGCCTAATGACACATTCATCAACCCCAGGGACACCACAGTGGTGCAGGGCCAAATGCCCAGGACTCCTCCCCAGTCTTCTGTGCTTCAGGGGGTGGCTTTGTTTCTCCGGGAATATTTTTTGACGGGGACTTAAGAGAGGATGAGACCCTCGCAACTCATGCGCCCCAGTGCAGAATGTCTCCTCTGGGCCCTCCTACTCGTCCCCAGGGCAGCTCCCACAGCTGCAGTGCTAGTGCCCGGTGTTTGCTTGGCTCCTCGTGCCAACTGTGGGCACCCAGAACCCGCGCCCTTAGCTGATCCCTCATTGCCCTCTCTGTGCAGACTCTGCATGCAGAGTTGTCAAGTGACAGGGCTCCCTGGGGCCTCTGTGCTCATGCCCTTGTGCTGGCATCTCCTGCCTCTACTCCCAAGTAGGCACCCGGAGCTGAGGTGACAGGTGACTGTTCTCAGATGGGACCTCTTGCCTGGACCCTAGATTAGGCAACTGGGTCACCAGTGACAGTTGAATGCCCTCATGCAAGGACACCTCTGCCACTGCCAGAGTAGGTACAAAGGTGTGCCTCAGTGAGGCCCTAAGGACTATTCAGAGATGAGGCGAGGGGACCAGTGACTGTCCTTACAGGGCCCCCCGCCCTCAAGCTTGTGCCTCCTTGTAGGCACCTGGAATGGAGGTGACAGTTGAATGCTCTTAACCGGAACCAGTAAAGGAGAAAGGGAAAGATATACTCAATTGAATGCAGAGTTCCAAAGAATAGCAAGGAGAAGTAAGAAAGACTTCTTAAGTGAACAATGCAAAGAAAGAGGAAAACAATAGAATGGGAAAGACTAGAGATCTCTTCAAAAAATTAGAGAGACCAAGGGAACATTTCATGCAAAAATGGGCACAATAAAGGACAGAGGTGGTATGGACCTAAGAAGCAGAAGATATTAAGAAGAGGTAGCAAGAATATACAGAAGAACTACACAAAAAGGTCTTAGTGACCCAGATAACCGCGATGGTGTGATCACTCACCTAGAGCCAGACATCCTTGAGTGTGAAGTCAAGTGGGCCTTAGGAAGCATCATAATGAACAAAGCGAGTAGGGGTGATGGAATTTCAGTTGAGCTGTTTCAAATCCTAAAAGATGATGCTGTAAAAGTGCTGCACTCAATGTGCCAGTAAATTTGGAAAACAGCAGTGGCCATAGGACTGAAAAAGTCAGTTTTCATTCCAATCACAAAGAAAGGCAATGTGCCAAAGAACGTTCAAACTACCCTACAATTGCTCTCATTTCACATGCTAGCAAAGTAATGTTCAAAATCCTTCAAGCTAGGTTTCAATAGTATGTGAACTTAGAACTTCCAGATGTACAAGCTGGATTTAGAAGAGGTAGAGGAACCAGAGATCAAATTGCCAACATCTGTTGGATCATAGAAAAAGCCGATTTCAGAAAAACATCTACTTCTGCTTCATTGACTACGCTAAAGCCTCTGACTGTATGGATCACAACAAACTGGAAAATTCTTAAAGAGATGGGAATACCAGACCACCTGACCTGCCTCTTGAGAAACCTGTATGCGGGTCAGGAAGCAAGTTAGAACTGGACATGGAACAACAGACTGGTTCCAAATAGGAAAAGGAGTATGTCAAGGCAGTATATTGTCACCCTGCTTATTTAACTTATTTTCAGAGTACATAATGAGAAATGCCAGGCTGGATGGATCACAAGCTGGAATCAAGACTGCTGGGAGAAATATCAATAACCTTAGATATGCAGATGACACCACCCTTATGGCAGGAAGAGAAGAGGAACTAAAAAGCCTCTTGATGAAAGTGAAAGAGGAGAGTGAAAAAGTTGGCTTAAAGCTCAACATTCAGAAAACTAACATCATGGCATCTGGTCCCATCACTTCATGGCAAATGGATGGGGAAACAATGGGAACAGTGACCGACTATTTTCTTGGGCTCCACAATCACTACAGATGGTGCCTGCAGCCATGGAGTTAAAAGATGCTTGCTCTTTGGAAGAAAAGCTATGACAAAACTAGACAGCGTATTAAAAGCAGAGACATCACTTTGTTGACAAAGTTCCATCTAGTCAAAGCTATGGTTTTTGCAGTAATCATGTACAGATGTGAGACTTGGACAATAACAAAGGCTGAGTGCCAAAGAATTGATGCTTTCAAACTGTGGTGCTAGAGAACACTCTTGAGAATCCCTTGGACAGCAAAGAGATCAAACCAGTCCATCCTAAAGGAAATCAACCCTGAATACTCATTGGAAGCAGTGATGCTGAAGCTGAAGCTCCAATACTTTGGCTACCTGATGCAAAGAGCCTTTTCTCATTGGAAAAGACCCTGATGCTGGGAAAGACTGAGGACAGGAGGAGAAGGGGATGACAGAGGATGAGATGGTTGGATGGCATCACCGACTCAATGGACACGAGTTTGAGCAAACTTCAGGAGATGGTGAAGGACAGGGAAGCCTGGTGTGCTGCAGTCCATGCATTCTCAAGGAGGTGGACGTGCCTGAGTGAATGAACAACAACAACCGGAACCTTATGCCTCTTTTGCATTGCAAGCTCCTAGAGCTGAGATTACAGCTACTGTCCCTCTCAGGTCCTTCATGTCTGTCCTTCATTGGCACCGGGCATCCGGTGATAGTCGAGCATCCTCACCAGGGCCCTCTAATCTCTGCCACAGGTAGTGCCCAGATCTGAGCTATCCACTAACTGCTCTAGCCTGGGCCCTCTGTCATGGTGGGGACACTCAGGATCAGCTTGGGGGTCCCCACCCTACCCTCCCTGCTCCCATGTAGTTATCACATGTTGGGGGTCCACAAAGAGCTTAGTCTCTCCTCCACGTCCGGTTCCTGCCCTACGTGGATCCTCCATGCTGTTGTGTCCCACTCAGTGACGCCATGCCGGAAGGCTTTCCAAGGGGCTTGGGATGACTCTCCCCAGAACTCAACTCTACTGGGTCCCCCAAAGTCTGTAGGTGCCTGTGGAGCTGTGTGAGGGGGCTCTGAGCACAAAGACCCCAGCGGGGTCAAGAAAGGCTTTTTTGTTTCTTTCTTTTTCTCCTGAGGGCTTTCCTGGTGGTTCAGATGGTAAAGAATCCGCCTGCAATGCCGGAAACTGTGGTTTGATCCCTGGGTGAGGAAGAGCCCCTGGAGAAGGGAATGGCAACCCACTCCAGTGTTCTGGCCTGGAGGATTCCATGGACAGAGGAGCCTGGTGGGCTACAGTCCACGGGGTCGCAAAGAATCAGACATGACTGAGCGACTAAGCACAGTGTCTGGCCTTTGTGGGCACACAGCTACTCCATAGCGTCCAGGACAGGACAGGACTCTCTGTAGCTATGCAGGAGCCAGAGCATTAGATGGGAGCGAAGGGGTCTCTAGGTCCCCCTCTGCGACTCTGGACTACTCACTGCCCCTTCCCCAGGCCACTGGCACAGGGAAGAGAACCAAGGTCAGCATCCCCACACCAAATGAAGCGTGGCCTCTCGGCCTGTCCACACAGGGCTTTCTCAGCTGCTCCGTGCAGACCTGAAGGTACCACGGGGTCTGGATTCCAGCTGTCCCTGGCCCAGCAAGTCCCTTCCTGCTCAATTTAGGTCCACGTGAACCCGGTGGTCTCCTTACATAACCCAAGCTCAAGTGAGGAGCCACGGTGGCCAAGCTCTTGCCAACAAACAGCCTGCGGGCCTGGCCCTGCGGTCACAGACCTCCCTGGCTCTGTGACCCCTGAGCCCTGCCAGCCGTGGGAACCTGTGTAGTGGACCTTGCCTGCTCAGGTCCCATGTTGGGCGGCTGGCTTGGTCCCTCCACGAAACATCCCGGCAAACGAGGAGCATCCTATCTGTTTGCTTTGGGTCAGCCACACGTCCCAGAACTCAGGCCTAGGGCAGGGACAATAGGAGCGGCTGCAGCCCCCTTCCTGATGCTTGGTCGAGGGGAAGGGCCGGATAGACGCCCGGGGGCGGGGGGCGCTGCCTTTGGGGGGCAGGCTCACCTGGCCCCTTGTGATGTGCCCTCGTTCAGCAATGAGGCATGTGCAGAGATAATCCAGCTAGTTGAGATTAAGGTCATCCTTGGGGAGATCGGGCCTCCAGTCCAGGATGACTGGTGTCCTTGTCAAGGGAGAAGCTTATGTGAAGATGGAGCCAGAGGCGGCCAGGCTCAAGGAAGCCAGCACATTCCCTGGAGGGTGCCTGCTCTTGGTCTCAGGCGCGAAGGCCAGCTGTGTGCCTCTCCGTGGTGCCAGACTGTCGTGTGCCCTGGACTTGCCTGTTCCCCTTGGTTTATGTCCCCAAGTCCCTTAGCCACTCCTTCCTAAATACTTTGTCATGGCGGGGGTGGAGGGGAAATGAATGAAAGGAACATGACCTGTTCTTGTGCCACAAGTGGTCTTCTGACAAGATCCTACGGCTCGGTCGGGGCAGGATGTGCGGTCAGGGGCGGAGGTAATCCACGTGCCCACCCAATCTGGTGATCAAGGGAAGTGGGTGTTGGGGCAAGTCGATGCTGGGGACAGGGCAGGTGGGCAGGCAGCCACAGGGCCGCCCTTCCACGGTCACAGGAGGCAAGAAAGGACCCAGAGCCAAGTGGCTTAGTTTGCTGATTTAATGGCACTTTGCTGCTTTTGCTTTTCCGGTGGTGAGGGTGCCACCTTGGGGTGGGGGTGGGGGCGTGTGGGGGTGAGATGGGGTGGCTGTGGAGTGCTGAGTTATGGTGGGGGGGTCTGGGGGACACACGGACATTTGGAGGGCCCAGCGCAGGGAGGGCACTGGGCGACATGGACATCCCTTCCGCGGGGGGACCAGGAATGTGGAATGGCGCTGAGACTGGGGGTGTGAGGGCCCCATCCCCGGCCTTCTGAGGACCTTGCCCCCGTCTTCCCCAACTATAGCCCTCCTCTTGATTGTTCCGGGCGGCAGGGGGGCTCAGTCCCGGGGACACAGGCTGGCTGGGGTGGGGTGCGGGTGGGGTCACAGTGCTGGCTGGCCGAGGAATGTGACTGGGCTGAGGGGTGGAGGGGCGGGTGGACGGGTGGCCCCAGCCTGGGGCAGGAATGTGGGGCTGGGGGCAGTGGTCCCGAGTCCTCTGGAGCTGGGCTGGGTGGGGGGGGGCTGCGGAGTGAGAGAGGTGGGCGGGGCCAGGGCTCACGGGAGGGGGACCGGCTCAGAGCTTGTGGGGGTTCACCCACTTGTAGGTGCCTTCGTACTGGAAGCCCACACGCTTCATTAGCTCGTCTGCCTCCACAGGGCCCCGGCTGGTAGGGGGACAAGCGGTGGGGAGCGGTGAGGGAGTCCTGAGCCCCAGGATCCCCCCCTCAGCCACCCCACCCCCGTCACCCCGCATACACACCCCGTCTTGTCCCCTACACCTCCCGCATAGATGTACCTGCCATACACGTAGGGGATGGGCCGGGCCTTCTCGCGTTCGATGTGGTGGAGCAGTGGAGTGAAGATCCGCCAGGCCTCCCGCAGTTCATCACTGAGGGGACAGGGGTGGGGATGGGAGGCCAGTGGGACCACAGAGGGAGGGGGGATGAAGAGGGGGATGGAGGGGGGCCTCTCCTCACCTGCGCACGAAGTGCATCTGGCTCCCGCAAAAGACATCCAGGATGAGGCGCTCGTAGGCATCAGGGAGCTTCACATTCTGCGGGCAGGCCACAGGGTGTCACCAAGGTGCTAAGCCCTGCGGAGCCCTGGGCTGCTGCCCCTGCCCAGGGGCCGGGTGGTTGCCCACCTTGTATCGGTTGCCATAGGTCAGGTCAAGCTCCGACTCCTCGGGGTTGAAGAACATGCCAGGCTTCTTGGTCATCATCTTGGTGTACACAGCCTCGTTGGGCTGCACGCGGATTACCAGCTCGTTGCGCTTGCACTGCTGCCGGAAGATGTCCCCGGCCACGTCACGGAACTGCAGACGCACCTCGGCCTTGCGCTCATTCAGGGCTTTGCCGCAGCGCAGGATGAAGGGCACCCCTGAGAGGAAATGGGGGATGGACAGAGCTGGCTTTGGGGAGCACTTGGCCAGCCGCAGGGGCCGGCTCCCTTCCCCGCAGGCCAGCGGCGCCACCTACCGTCCCAGCGCTCGTTCTCCACGTAGAGGACGGCGGCTGCAAAGGTGGCCGTGGTGGACCCGCGGGGCACCGTGGGGTCATCCAGGTACCCTTTGGTGGCCTCCCCCTCTCCGTTGGGGTTCCCCACATACTGGCCCAGGACCACGTTGCTTGCCTGCACCTCTGAGATACATTTCAACACCTTGACCTGCAGGAAAGCCGGGAAGACAGGCCCCTTGGGTAAAGAGGACACCGGGCACCAGGGAGCCATGTTAACGCCCAGGGGTGGCCTTCCTGGATGGGCTAGTGGCTAGTGGCCCCGATAGTCAGGAGGTATTCCACGTACAGCTTTGCTCCTGCTGCCAAAGCCGGGCTTCAGGCTCCATCCCGCGAGGGCCCTTCAGGACCACCTCACCCCACCCTTGCTTCTTCAGGAGAAGCTTGGTTGCATGGCCCTGCCAGTTCTCTGACAGGCTGCCTGCCTCCAGGCCCAGGGCACCTGGTGCTCAGGATGGGTGGCTAGGGAAAGAGGGCTGGGCAGGGAGTGGGCAGCCCCACCCACCTTCTCATCACGCACGTCGTCTGAGTCAGTGGAGGCGGGCTTCTCCATGGCCACCAGACACAGCATCTGCAGGAGGTGGTTCTGCATCACGTCCCTGTGGGCAGGAAGGAGTGAGGCGTGAGCTCCCTTAGCCCCTCATCTGCCACCTTTCCAGCACTCAGGGCCTCAAACTCAGCCTTCTAGCAACAAGCAGTGAGCTTCCTTCCTGATCCCCAATGTCTGCCAGGTCCCCTTAAGGAAAGGCAGAAGATAGTGATCCCACCCTTTACAGTCCTCACTAACTGCTCAGACACTCATGCCACCCAACTTGAACCTCTGGGTCCAGGAGCCCAGAGCGGGGTGGGGGGACCTGCAGGGGAGTGGGATGGTGCCTGTGCCCACCTCCCTGGATAAGGGAGCTGGGCTCTCACCGGATGATCCCAAATTCATCAAAGTAGCCCCCACGACCCTCAGTGCCAAAGGGCTCTTTGAAGGTGAGGATGACGCAGGCAATGTTGTCCCGGTTCCAAATGGGCCCGAAGATCCTGTTGGCAAACCTAGGGGAGGGGCACAAGGAGGCTGACTGTGCATTGGAGGGGGGCAGCCTGGGACCCCTAGTCCCCAGCCCCTTCCGTGGCGCACCTCAGCACCATGAGGTTCTGGACCATCTCTTTGCCCAGGTAGTGGTCGATGCGGTAGATCTGGTCCTCGTGGAACAGGGAGGCGATGTGGTTGGACAGCTGGTTGGAGCTCTGCAGGTCCTTCCCGAAGGGCTTCTCCACAATGATGCGGTTCCAGCCTCTGTGAGAACCCAGAACCACATCACCCTCCCTGGGGGGGGGGGGGGGGGGGCAGGGCTCAGCATCCCATCCCCGTCCACCCTCCCTTCCCTAGGGAGTGAAGGCAGAGACTCCCCGCCTCCTCTCGGCAGTCAGCTGGGCCAGGCAAGTTCTGCAGGGCTGGGTCTCCTTTGGCCTCTGCCCAGAGGACACCCCTTCTAATTCCCAGCCCTTGGGGCTCGGCTCAAAGCTTCCTCAGAAGCCTTCTAGCCTGACTGGCTGGCAAGTGGCAGGAGTGCCTCCTGCCCTCTCTGCTCCCTCCTGGCAACGCAGGGGTCCTGCGGGGTCTGGGGGTGCCCTGAGCTAGTGGAGAAATAGGGGGAGGGGATGCCAAAGGCATAGCTCCCCCCAGAGGTTTAAATGTGGGGAAGTAAGTAAGTGTTAGTCGCTCAGTTGTGCCTGACTCTCTACGACCCCATGGACTGCAGCCCACCAGGCTCCTCTGTCCATGAGATTTTCCAGGCAAGGATACTGGAGTGGGTTGCCATGTCCTTCTCCAAAGCATCTTCCTCATGCAGGGATCAAACCTGGGTCTCCTGAACTGCAGGCAGATGCTTTACTGACTGAGCTACAAGGGAAGCCCCCTTTATCCTAACAGAGAGTTAATGTGGCCATTCCACATCAAACCTGGGACAAAGTGAAACAGACATGGCCCTGGGTTGGAGAACATAAGCAAGCACGCAGGAGCTACTGCGTCACAGGAAGCAGGGTTCCCGTGGAGCAACACCGCCCCCTGGTGGTGGTCGAGGGGACCGTGGGAAGTGCCGAGAGCCTAAGTCGGCAGCAGCGAAAAAGTTTCATGGAGCAATACTGCCACCTTGTGGTGTTAGTCGGGACTGCTGCCAGGGACAGTGGGATTTCTGCGAAGCTGACCCTGAGAGTCTCTATAGGGACCTGGATGGTATATACGGGTGCGAGCACTTTCGGGCAACTTCCAGAGAACGGAAATTGCCCATTCTCTGCAGACTGAATTCATGGAAGTAACAAACCAGGGGCATCTATCTTTTTCAGATTCCCTAGACCGGTTGGCCCTGGGGGCTCTGCTCAGCTTGCTAGGGCAGGTCACACGAGGGTAGGGCACTCCCTGAAGGCAGGAAGGGAGGGAGAAAGACCAGCCTTACGTCTGGCTCATGCAGGTCTCGTGGATGTTTTTGGTGACAGCCTCATAGACAGTTGGGGGCAAGGCCAGGTAGAAGAGGCGGTTGGTCTGTGTGCCCCGGTGAAGGGCATTTATGTGGCTGTTGAGGCGCTCGTAGGAGGCAGTGTCATCGTACTGGCCAGCCACGTAGGAGTTGCGGGCAAAGAACTCCTCCAGCTTGGACTTCTCCTCCGGGGTAGCCTGGGCAACATGGACACAAACATTTTGGCCCCCTGCCCTTGTTCTCCTATGAGCCCATAGGCAGAGCAGGCTTCCTGAGGGGTCAGCCATCTTAGCCTCTCACTGGGGTCACTCACAGCTCTAGCACACCCACGGGGGTGGGGGCCTCAATGCTGTAAGACAGAAGCCGGAGTCCAGCAAACTGGGATCTGGGAGAAAGCTCTCTCTCCAAAGCCATGCCACCTACGTACCATGTGTTGAGAGAAGGCAGGCATCTCCATGTTAGAGAGGTCACAGGGTACAGTAGGAAGGAAGTGGTAAGCCCAAGTCACAGGGGGCTGGGAGGTGCCAGGGAGGGGGTGGCCTGGCATAGGAGGGGCGGGACGAAGGGCCTCTGTGATGGGATGAGGTGGTGGTGGTGTCTGCCACCTGCCGAGACCCCAGAAACCACTCACTTTGAAGAAGGGCTCACTCTGCTTGCGGATGTCAGCCACTGTGAGGCGGGAGCGGGCATAGCCCACGATGTAGGTGTCTTCGGGCAAAAGGCCGTCCCGGAACAGCCACCTGAGGGCAGAGGCAAGGCAATGGCTGTGGCATGGGCAAGGGGGCACGGGGCCACAGGGGGCGGTGGGGACACAGGCTTACCAGATGGTGGGGTAGATCTTCTTCTTGGCCAGGTCCCCCTGCGACAGAGAAACAGGCGTGGTTACGAGCTGAGGACACGCCCCAGATCACCCCCACGGGGGAGACCTGTGCACATTTGTCCTGCCCCCTGTGTATAGACTGAGCCGCTTGAACTGGGGCCCAGTCTAGCCCTTGACCCTGGCCTGGAGTGCCCGCACATTGCTGGGGGGCACCCTAAGGGAAAGAGACCTCACGCTGGCCAGGATGTACTCCATTAACCCGCTGGTCCCACGAGCCACAGACTCGTCTTGTGGTTGAATGGGCAAAACCAAAGCCAACACAAGAAGCCCGCTTTTAAAGAGCTCATGGGCTAAAGAAAACCCTAGACTCACTGGAACTGAATGGCATTGGAAGTAGCACGCGACAAAACTGAGGCATGACTTTAAATGCTTATGTTAGCAAAAAAAAGAATGGCTCGAAGCTGATGAACTCAGCACTCAGCTGAAAAAGTTCGAAAAAGGACCATCCATCGTTGCTCGGTTGTGTCTGACTCTTTGCGACCCCACGGACTGCAGCCTGTCAGGCTCTATTGTCCATGGAATGCTCCAGGCAAGAATACTGGAGTGGGTAGCCGTTACCTCCTCCAGGAGATCTTCCTGGCTCAGGGATTGAACCCGAGTCTCCTGCATTGCAGGCAGATTCTTTACTACTGAGCCACCAGGGAAGCCCTAGAAAAAGGACAGCAGAATTTAAAAGCCAAACAAATCACAAGGCAGGAAACACTGCAAAGTAAAAATGAATAAAATGGAAAACAAGCCAAAAGAAGAGCTCAACAAAGCCCCATCTTGGTATTTGAAAAAGACTAATTAATTCAAACAGTCCCCTGGGAAAGACTGCTTTTTAAAAAGGCACCAAGAATCACGGGGGCAGTGGGACAAAACTACTGACAGGAAAGACCACAGAGGGTTTTGTGAATGACCTTATCCCACATCTGATAAGTTACATGAAATGGACACTTTTCTGGAAAATTCCAACATACCACAATGGAGTGAGTGACCTGGGGAGGCAATGGTCATTAAGGAGACAGGATGGCGTTCACACCCTTCCCAGCAAGCCCAGCCTGGCCCCTGACAATTGTCCCTGACAGAGACAGCTCTGCCAACAGGTCTCACAAAATGCCACGGAGACTTCCATTTGGGGAGTGTTTGCCAAGCCACGTGGTGGCCCCAGGACCCTGCAGCCAGAGTCTGAGAAATGCGCACAGGTGGTCCCGAGCCTGTCTCATCCATGAACACAGATACAAGTGCAAACAATTCTGCAGGAGATACCAGCAAACCCAACCCTGCAACGTCAAACATGGAGTATGTCCAAACTAAGTTGGGATCATCCTGCAAGTGAAAGCTTGGTTTGATATTGAAAAGAAAAAAATCATTAATATTCACTACATGAACAGATTAGAGGAAAAAAGCTCTAAGCCATGTGTCTACTCCTTTAGAGTTTTTAATCTAGGTACCTTGTTAAAACTCACCAGATGAAGATTAAATGTTCCAAAAAATTTCAACACCTAGCACGATAGGACCTCTTCCCAGACTAGGCATAAAACGGGACTTGCTCACCTTGCTAAGCAGACCCTGTTAAAAGCTCCACAAACATCATATACTGTAGGGAAAGGTTGAAATAATCCTCTTTCAACAACCAGGAACAAGAAAAGAGGGCCTGTCTTCGGCTCTTTACTCAACACCCCACCAGAAGCCCCGCCAGCAGCAGGCAGAGAACAAGACACACGACAAGGTGGGGAAGGAAGTGTCATGCAGGCCTGGTCTCTAGCTGACCACCTGTCCATTTAAAAAAGGAAAACCACTTAAAACCAAGCTTTATGCAAATTATTACAATTAATAATATTTTAGGTTTGAAAAAGTTAATAGATGGGGAGTAGAGACAGATTTCTTAGCTAGGACACAGAGCGCAGTAACTAGAAAATGGATGAATGAAGGCTTGAGCAAAATTAGAAACTCCTGGTCATCATAAGACACTATTAAGAAGATGAATTGGGGAAAAAAAACAAGATGAATAGATAAGCCACAGACTGGGAGAAAACACTCACCAGATGTAGTATCTGGAGTATATAGCCCACTTCCCTCGATATTGTGATATGTGTTAAATGCCACTGGTTAGTACACTTGAACGTGGTTAAAAAGGTCAATCAAAAAGAAAAAAAAACCACTCTACAACAAAACAAGAAAAGAATTCAAGATTGGTAAAGGCTTGACCACATACTTCACAACAAGAAAAATCAATGGTTACTTAACACACAGGAAAGTGGTCAAGATGACCAGTTGTCACAAAAATACAAATTAGACCACAATGAGATCCAGCTTGACCTTCACCAGTAGGTTGTAATCTGAAAAAACTAACCCCATCTGGTGTTGGAGGTGGTGTGGAGGAAACACTTGCACCAGGGTTCACAGCAGCCATAATTCCCAACAGCCCTGAGCTGGGACACAGTGAAAGGCCATCAACAGGGGATGGACAAGCTGGATATCTACACAGTGGGACACCTACTCAGCAACACCAAGGGATGAGCCAGGGGGATTCCCTGGTGGTCCAGTAGTTAGGACTCCACCACAGGGGTTTGCGGGTTTGATCCCTGGTAGGGGAACTAAGATCCTGCAAGCCACGCAGGGGGCAAGAACAAAGATTACAAACCAAGAAAAAAGGGATGAGCCAGTGGCCTACTCAACACAAGCAATTCTCAGAACCAGAATGCTGGACACACAAGGCTCAACACCCTGAGTTCATTTAAGGGAAGCTTTAGAAAAGGCAAAGCAGCCACAGTGACAGAAGTGAGAGTCCACAGCAGGAGGTGGACTGGCTGGGGAGTTGGAAACGTTGCCTCTGGTTATAAAGGTCAGAACCGATTGGACAGAGAAGATGTCTTTCGATGTGTACGAATGTTGCCTACAAATAAAAAGACTGAAAAGAACAACTGAGCAGACGGCGGGCGGTGCTTGCTGTTGACCATGTGAAACTTTCCAAGATAATGGCAAGTGTGTGAAGACAGCAACTGTGAGCAACAACATTGTCATCCCACGAAGTCACCCAGTCCCTTCTCTCCAGGCCGGTTTAGCTGCCATAGCCACGGCTACCTGCTTGCTTTTGGTGACCTGACAAAGGAATTCTCCACTCTGGGTGGAAGAGGTGGTGAGCCTGGGCATGGCCTGGGTGAAGAGCAGGTGCCCTTTTATGCCCCCTGCCCTGTCATCAGTGAGGGCTGCTGGGCAGAGCTGCTAGACTCGCCCCGGGCAGGAAAATCACCTCCAGGGGTGAGGACCTGAGTCTTCAGGGCAAAATGACCCTTTAAGAGTCATGTCAGCACTGGACGCAGTCACATCTGTGGACTGTTGCAGAGAGGAGCCGCAGGACCAGAACCGATTGCAATCTGCACCCCTAGACGGGCCATGAGGACGGTAGTTGGGGAGCTACCAGGTGGGTGAGTCCTCCCCTGGCTGGGGGCGATGGGGGCCACTTTTGAGGCTAGCATGCTCAATCCCCATTTGTGGCTTCACCCTCTGTCTCCTGGGCTGAGCCAACATCTGCACGTGGACAAGTCTGCTCCGGCCCAGGTCTTGGCTAGTGCCCAGCCCACACGGGCCAGTGTCTCTCCGCCACCTCCGGGCTCTAGCGGAACCTGGAGTGCTCCAGTGGGTGGTTCCCAAACCAGGGTGCCCTGTGTTGCAGCCCCCGCCCCCTGTCTGCCAGCCACTTAGAACTGATTGCTGAAGGCTCTGGAGCAGGGCCCCCTCCTGCCGGCCACCTTCCCTGGGAAGCCTGGAGATAACAGCGCCTCAAGGTCAGTCACTGATCCCTGGCTGGGGTCTCCCTGGAGCCCAGCTGCAACCCCTGTGGCCCCTCTCCTCCCAGTGCCCAGCAGTGCCCGCTTTCCGCTGACCCCTCCTGTTGCGGGGCTCCAGCAGGAGAAGCCATCAGTCCCCTGTCGGCGGGCACCTCCTGGCCCAGAGGAATGTTTGCTTCCGGTCAAATTCCAGTGGGTTAGTGTCCTGTCTGCTGAGTCACGGTGCCCTACACCCGACTGCCCTCACCGGTCCATTTGGGATTAGCAAGGGGTGGAACCTGCTCGCCTTGTTCAGCTCAGCCCTGCCACCAGCGGCCTGAGTCACTCACCCAAGGGAGGAGTGAGGTAGGACCCAGACGGGGGTGGGGGCACAGAGGCCTAGGAGGCCCCCCTACCCAGCAGCCTGGGCCTGGTTGCACTGCTGGAGGTAACATGGGCTGAGAGCACAGTGCTCGTGGGGTCTGGAGGAGTCTGGGGCCACGTGGTGACTTAGCAGCAGGAGCAGGGCCTGCTGCAGATTTCCAGCCACCTGCATCTGGCCTGCCAGCACCCTGATCTTATCTCAAGTCTCCAGTTTGATGAGCCCTTGGTCTCGAAGGGTGTTAGGGTGGAGCACGTGACAGTAGAAGTTGGGAGGCCGGGCAGGGGTGGGCTCTATCCCCCTCGAGGCAAGATCTGCCTGGCCTCCCTCCTGGGCCGCGGGGCTCATGACTCATCAGCCCTTTGGGGGAGCGCCAGAGTCACCGTGACACAGCAGGAATCTTATCGCCCCAGGAGGTGAGGCGGCCCAGAAGCACCCCCTGAGGAGAGAGGGCCCGGGTCCTCCAGCTCAGCCCTGGCAGGACCCCGTCTCTGGGCTGGGCCCTGGAGCACTCATCGAGCCCATGGCCCAGATGGGGAAACTGAGGCCCAAAGGCAAAGACCGCCCTGCAGAACCTGCACTGAGCCACTTCTGCCCGAGGGGGCTCCTCGGCCTGATCTTTCTCTCATCTCAATCGCTCTGTTTCCATTGGGGGTTAGAGTGGCTCCAGCCTGGCAGGCCCAGGGTTCCTCTCTCAACACTGGTCTGGAAGGAGAAACGGGGTTCCTGGGTTCCAGAGGCCTCCAGACCAGGTCCTGTAAGTACGTCCACTGCCCTCCTACTGAGGGTGGGAGTCTGGAGGAGGGAGTAGGGAGCGGCTGCAGCTACAAGGCCATCAGGTAACTCCTCAGGCTGGCCTTCGGACGGGGCGGAACCTGGGCGCGTGGGTGCGGGGTTGGGCAAAGCCGGCAGGGAGGAGAGGGGCGGAAGACAGCTCATCCTTTTTGGAGTCGCAGGCTCCGCTCCGAGGCCCTGGCTCTGCGGACCTTGGCGCCTCCCAAGGCCTGGGGTGTGAAGGCCTGGCAGTGTTTGCTGTCACATGCACTCACCTTCAGGCCCAGCCCCCAGGCACGGCTCCCACAGTGGGGGGGTGGGGGGGCCTCAGGGCAGGTGCCTGCTGTGCTGTGAACTCCTTGGTCTCCCAGAGTAACAGGTTTGTGCCGCCTGCCTGCCTCCCACATATCCCAGCAGGAAGGGGAGAAACAAAACAACAGAAAAAACAGGCTCTACTTCAGAGGCCCTGGTACTCCCCCACCCCCCGCCCTGCTGGCTGCAGCTGGCACTTCCTCTTTCTGCCCTAGAAGCCTCTGCTGATTGCTCTTGGAACAGAGAAGAGCAAAGGGGAACTACTCGGGTTGCAAAGAAACAATGTTGCCCAATGCCAAGGCCACCACACGTGAAGGCAGGGAGGAGTCACCAAATCAGCTCAGCAGAACCCTGGGGCCCCTTGGTGCTCCAAAGACTTCCATTGCCAAGTGGAGACTGTGGGGTTGAGAGAGGAGGAGACACTTGGCCCAGGCCACAGAACACACTTGGATGCTCTCACTGAGGTGGTTTAATCGGAGTTGAGGATCTAGGGTCATAGGCAATTTACTAAGGCTGGGGACCCTCTGCTGGAATGTCTTGGGACAGGCTGGGATGGGGATGGGGGAAGGAGGAAAAATAATCCTGAGTAACTTTCTCTGTCAACCTATTTCTTGGACCAACTCCGAGGTGTTAAGCTTTCTGGTGCCTCGAGGGATGAGGCTGGGGCCAGGGTGGGGGCTAAGCTGCCCCCTGTGTGCCCCTCCTGGGCATCCTACAGTCTTGGGGTGATAAGACGGTCAGGGGAGAGTTTCGGGCAGCCTTCCCTTCCTTCCCAGCAGCACAGCCCTCCTCGCGCGCAAAGCCCCCTGCCCTGCATTCTGGCTCTTTTTCCAAGTTTTGACCAGAATCACACAACTGGCAAGAAACACGTTCTGCAAAGGGCGGTAGCTTGTTATGATACATGAATGAAGAGCTGAATTCCTCTAGAGCTGAGGGGAGAGGGGTGTGGAAGGGACAGAGAGACCATGCCTGCCCTGTCAAGAGCTCACTCGCTTGGCAGAACTCTCGCTTCAGGTTTATACAGTAAGTCACCACCAGAGATGCTCGTAATCCTGGGGAGCGGATTCTTGGTCCCGTCCAGGATGAAGAGTTTCCCTTTGAGATGAAACGTAGACAGCGTTCCAGCCGTTTCTCATGTCTTGCCACTGGGTTGATCTTATTTCCACGTGGCACATGGAGAAAGTGCTTTTAGTTGGGGGGGCCGGTCATGGCTCTCCAAGGACCCACCCACCCTCTCGTGTTCCACCCCCTCCCAACATGTATGGTCAGCACGCTCTGTTTCTGCCTTTGCTTCTAGTCTCTGGCCTTTCTCATCACAGCAAAGTGGCAGTTCCACTGGCTGGACAATGGGGCTGGTCTCAGCTCCTCGGGAGGCCTTGGAAGTCGGGGCAAAGAGATGGGGTTTCAAGAAGGGTCAAGTGTGTGTCTTTGGGGACCGTGAGGGTAGACAGACAAGGTCGAGATCGGGCCCTGGATCCTACCTCTGGCACTGACTGTGTGACATCTGTCAAGTCAGAAACATGTTTGGAAAACACCCTTCTGGAATGGACTGCTTCCCCTGTTTACCTCTCTGTCTCCCCTGTGGAGGAGGAAGTCCAACCAGACAGTCCCGAAGGGCCTCCCAGCTCCAGACAGAGGTCTACACTCAATGGCTACACACGGACTTCAGAAATGCCTCATGGTGTGTGTATACTGGGTGGTAACAGGTTGACAGCGGCTCCTGAGCAGGGGCAAGAGCCCAAGGGGCCCAACTGCGAGCAGTTGGGAAAGCACAGGCACCGTGAGGTCCCTTCTGCTGCGTTTAAGCTGTGGGGCTTGGTAGGGGAGACTCACCGATGCACCCATGATGATAAAGATGTGCGTATCAGCCTGATGGAAGTCATCACCCTGGTACAGCTCTTCTCGCAGGATCCCGCACACCTGGGTCCGGCTCAGAGCCACCTGCTCTGCCATGGCGCTCTCTAGTGAAAGAAAAACTCAGTTGACAAGGCAGGAGCTGAGAGGAGCACTGAGAAGCTAGCCCCTTTCTGGAGGAGTCCTTTGGGCTCTCCTCCAGCAGATGTTTCATTACTGAAACCATTGACTGTGAATACCTGGGGAGCAGGATGTTCGGGAAATTAGAAACTGCTGGCCCTGGGCTCCGGCCATCCTCTCTGGGCAACCTTCTTCTCTGTTGTATACTACAAAATGACCCAAAACATTACTGGATTCTTACTAGGGCCTCAGCTCTGGGGCGACTGAGTAAAACGCCGCTGGCGCAGCGTACGATCTGCCTAAGACCATGTCACCCAGGATGCAGGCAGAAATTCCACAATGAGCTGGAGCGTGCGAGGTAGTGCAGCCGATGGGAGTGTCGCTCCAGCCCTCCTCCTGCCACGCTGGGCAGACCCCCAGCAAGTCCCTGGCCCTCTCCGTCTCCTCGGGGGGTCCCATGAGGGCAACGCAGGGTACCAGATTGGTTAGGCCCTCTGGATTTTGCCCCGTTCTTAAGTTTGGGCAATCAAAGTGCCTCGTAGCGCCGCGACCGCCCACTCGGTTACCTGTGCTTCGTTGCTCTCGCCCGTCACACTCGCAGACCCCAAGTCCCCGGCCGTTTCCCCGGGCTGAGCCCCGCCGGCCCATTTAACCGGCGGGGGCGGGAGCCTGGGCTGAGCTGACCGGCCTCAGGCGAGATACGGGGGTGTGGCCTCCGCGGGCCCCTCCCTCGTGGGGCGGGGAAGGTCGAGGGCGCGGGCAGGTGCGTGCGCATCCCGGCCAGGCCGGGCCCCCCCACCCCACCGTGGAGGCCCCAGCCCTGGCCCGCCCTGCCCCTCGAGCACCTGCGCCGGCCGCTGAGCCGCGGGCCGCCTGCTGTCTCGGCTGCGGCTGTGCCGTGTCCCCGCTACCTCGCGAGTCCGCCTGCAGCTCCCCGCAGCTCGCCCGTGTCCCCATCCCTGGCCCGACCCCGCCCCTAGAGTCCGGCTGTCGGCGCAGGGCCCCGGGGAGGTTCTGCGTGCTCGCGCGGGCCTCCACTTCCGCCAGCTGCTTGACCCTGTCCTTCGACCCTGTTGGTGGGTGGGGTCTTCTGCAGCTCCGTCTCCTCGCCAGACCGGTCGCCGGAGCAGGTCAAATCAGCCCTATCAGATGACAGCCTCGTTGTGGTTCCAACCCTAGCGGGAAGGGGGACGGCCCTGCCGGAGAGACAAGGGGGAATGCAGGTCGCGACGCTAATTACTGGGGAATGCCCCGCCGGCCAACCGAGGCTTGGTGGGTTCAGGTTTCCGCTTTGGGCAGCCTCTCTCTCACCTTCCGCCGGCCGGCCAGGCAGGGGCGGGACCTGAGCATTTTACTTCCGGATCCGACAGCTTAGACACCGGAAGCCGGAAGTGAGAAGTTGGCAGAGGGAGAAGGGAAGGGCTACAGCGGAACTCGGACTTTCTCGGAGCGCCGGGGGTCCGAGGAACGCCCGGGGCCCGCCGTTCCCGCCCTTCTCACGTCGGACCGACTGAGCTGACAGGTGTGGCCCTCTTCTGAAGACAGGGTACCATCGGTGGGCGTTCTGCCGCCTCCGAAATCCCCTCCCCGGATGACCAGGCTTCCCCCTCCTGTTCGGTCCAGCCGGGTTCTGCTGCGCACTTCCAGAGCACCGGCGGAGGCAGGCCGATTGAGGACTCAGGTTACTTTGGCGGCGAGCGGGTTTGTTTCCGCCTCTCTTTCCTCCGCCAGCGCCGAGTCTGACCACACCCCTAGTTTGTGAATGACTCTTCTAGGTCGGAGACATTTTCTGTTCATCATCTGTGCATTTCAGGTTAAAGTTCTTTAAGAAGGCGTTAAATATGACTTGCCAGCTAAGTATCTCACCTCATGTGCATCATTTTGCTTCTTTGCAAAACGATGAATGTCTCCTGGACCTCGTATCATTTCTGTGACTTGAGGATGAATGGGCCATCCTGACATGTTAGAGGAACTCAGTAACGAAGCCGCTATACCTGGAGTAGAGTGAGCGAGGGAATGCTTAGAGTGGGAGCCGGTTTGATTCCTGGGTCGGGAAGATCCGCTGGAGAAGGGATAGGCTACCCACTCAAGTATTCTTGGGCTTCCCTGGTGGCTCAGCTGGTAAAGAATCCGCTTGCAATGTGGGAGACCTGGGTTCGATCCTTGGGTTGGGAAGATCCCCTGGAGAAGGGAAAGGCTACCCACTCCAGTATTCTGGCCTGGAGAATTCCATGGACTGTACAGTCCATGGGGTCGCAAAGATTTGGACACAGCTGAGCGAGTTTCACTTTAATGGGAGAACAGATAGGGCACGGCCTTGTAGGTAGTGGTAGGGACTTTAGGTTTTAAGCTATCGGCAATGAGGAACCATGGTAGGGATCCCAGCAGAGGAGGGATGTGATCAGAATCACCTTTCAGGCTGACTGGTCTGGCGCGGTGGGGAGAACTGACTATGGGGGCGGCACGTGTAGGAGCCGGGTGACTTTTAGGAGGTTATTACAATAATTACCTGAATAGTGATGTTGCTCTTATCATTTTATTGTGTAAAATTTCAAAGGCATAGAAAAGTATAATAGTCTAGTAAATTCAATGTACTCACTTCCCAGCTTCAACAGTTACCAACTCGTGGATATTTTTAATTCATACTCCTCAAAAACAGCTTCGTTGACATATAATTCACATACCTCGCAAATCACCCATTTAAAGTATACAGTTCACTGGTTTTTCAGTGCATTCACAGACTTGCACAACTATCACCATTAATTCCAGAACATTTTCATCACTCCAAAAAGAGACCCCATGAACTTCAGCCATCACTCTCACCACCCCATCTACCCCTGCTCTAAGCATCCACTAGTCTTTCTGTCTATGTATTTACCTATTCTGGACATTTCATGTAAATGGAGTCATAATATGTGGTCTTTTGTGAGTTGTTTCTTTTTATTAACATAATGTTGCAGCATGGGAATGTACTAGATTTTGTCTATTCATCAGTTGATAAACATCTGGGTCATTTTCACTGTGGCTGTTTGGAGTAATGCTGCTACCAACATTCCTGTGCAGACATGAGTTTTCATTTCTTTCAGGTAGATACCTAGCAGTTCACCCATTATTTAGAACCAAGTCCCAGACGCCATGTGATTTCTTTCAATAAAAGTTCCATGTGGATCTCTAAGAAATGACTTTGAAAGAAACATAGCCACACCAGCACTGTCACATGTAAAATAGTACCATTACCTGCTAAGTGTCATCAAATAGATTCTAAGATACATCTTGACAGGATTTCCTGATGAATCCGACGTGAGCTGTGAGACAGATGGGAATCAAGAAAGACTTGAAGGTTTTGTCCTGCCAGCTAGAGCATGGGTTAGCCATCTATTGGTAACAAGGAAGGCCATGAATGGAACTGGCCTCTGGGGATGATCAGGAGTGTAGTTTACCGAGGTTAGTTTTGAAAGGATGACTGGATATCCAAGTGGAGATCTGGCATTTGATGTGTGAGTTGGGCGTTCAGGAAAGAGTTCTGATTTGGGGCATCATTAGCATTAAGATGAGGGCTACAGTTTTGAGTCTGGATGGAATTAGTACTGGAGTGACTGAAATTAGAGAAAAAGTCCCAGAACAGAGCCCTAGGGCATGACCACATGAAGGGCTGGGTTAATGAGGATGGACCAATGAAAGCCTGAGAGAGAGCAGCCAGTGAGGTAGGTGGGAAACCAGTAGAGTGGGCTGTTCTGGAATCAGGGATCAGTGATCCATTAGATACTGCTAATGGGTTAGTAGGGTGTTCAGTGAAGCATCAGTGTAATAGTGAAATGTCCAAGCTCGTCTGGTGTTCAAGCCTCTGGCTGCAGCTCAGGCCCTACTGGAAACTTCTTTTGTGATTAGCTTCCTCTTCATGTAGCCAGTCTTGGGCAGGCCTTAAAAGGGCTCCAGGTTGATGCTGTCTGGCGTAGACTCCCTCTCTCTACTCCAGGTCACAAGAGAACACAAATGGCTCAGCCTTTCTCTGCCTCCCTGCCTTCATCTGTGAGCCCAGGCCCTGCTTTCAGATGTCTCAGTACACGTCAAACGTGGGATGATCCACTTTAGCCCTTCTGTTCCAAAGAACACTCACCAGGCTCTGAGTGATCTCTGTGAAGACCCTCTTACTTGGTGTATGGATTTCCTAGGGTTGCTGTAAGAGATAGCCACAAGTGGGGGCGGGGGTTTAAAACAACGGAAGTTTATCCTTTCCTGGCTCTGGAGACCAACAGCCTGAGGTCAAGGTGTTGGTAAGGCTGTGCTTCCTTCGAGGGCTCCAGGGCAGGGTCCTCTGGGCTTTGTCCAGCTTGTGGGGGCTTCAGGTGTCCCTGGGCTTGTGACCACATCCCTCCTGTCTCTGCCTGTATTTTCATGTGGCATCTCCTCTGTGTCTCTCCTCTTCTGTGTCTCATAAGGACACTTTTAGGGCCTTTCTCATCCAGGATTATCTTATCTCCAGATCCTTGATTTTATCGCATCTGCAAAGATCCTTTTCCGCAGTTTACAGTCACAGGTTCTGGGTGTCATAAGGTATTTAATAAGGTATGTCACATGGACATACCTTATTGGGGGTTATCATTCAACTCACTGTACTACGTGAGGGGCCACTCACCTCCACTCATGCTTGGAAGTGTGTGTGTGTAGGGTAGGATTCCCAGCATACCGACACATCCCTCCAAAACTAATTTTCTATGTTATTTCTCCTCTCTGGTGATGTTCTTAACTTCAGCTTACAGTTTACAAGCAGTGCTGAACCATGACCTTTCCAAGCCCCACAGAAGTGCCTGCACCTCCCTTAGGAATGGGACTATGTGCTACCTCTTAGACCAGAAAGCCCATGTTAGCATCTCTTTCCACTTGCCAGCATGCTCATCATTTTGCTTGAAGTGTGATGCCAGGACTCCTCGTCCTGCAGGGTAGGAGAATTCTGTATAGGTCTCTTCATATCCTACCCTTGCTAACTCTCTTTCAGGCCCTGACGTGTTGGATGAGCAGGCCCCCCTGAAAGAGTCCACTGTGTGAGATGGTGCAGCCGAGTGGTGGCCCGGCAGGGGACCAGGACATGCTAGGTGAAGAGTCTTCTCTGGGGAAGCCAGCCATGCTCCACATGCCTTCAGAGCAGGGCACCCCTGAGACCTTCCAGCGCTGTCTGGAGGAGAATCAAGAGCTCCGAGGTGAGGGCAACAGTGGGCGGGCAGCGTCAAATGTCTGGGGAGCAGGCCCTGCTGGGGGAATTGACCCCACTTACCCAGTGCCTCTGCGTTTTCTGGGACTGAGGTGGGCAGGCGCTCGAGAGCCAGTTTGTGGCTCTGGGTCAGCTAGCCTCCTTCCTTCATTTCCTGTGGGGTTCTCTGGAAGTGACTCACAGCTACAGAGTGCCATCCAGAATGTTTAGAGTCAGGACCAACACTGGGGAGGGGAGGGGATGGGAAGGGAAGGGCAGGGCAGTGAAGAAGAAGGGGTGGGCAGAGGGAGAAGCTGGGCTGCCCTCCCTCCAAGGAGCTCTGGAGCTGAGGTGACCTTTTTGGGTTGTCCCTGTCGGGCCAAGGCCGCCAGGCTCCTGTGTCTCCGTACTGATCAGCCATTGTTGTCATTCAGTCACTCAGTCGTGTGTCTGACTCTCTGTGACCCCATGGACAGAAGCATCAAACAATATACTGGAAAGGGGCGTGGCTACCCGAGGAAGGGCGTGGCTATTTAAGGGGCGTGGCCTGCTCCAGAAAGGGGTGTAGTCTGCTCTGGGCTAGGCTGGGGCTTCCTAGGAAGGGCCCGTGGGTGGCTTTGGGGAAGGGACATCTGGGCCACTGTGGGTGGACTGTCAATCGTCCCCCCTCCAGGTAAGACAACCAACAATATCCCCCAGGTGTCGTTAAATATGTTTCTGTGTTGGGGCCACATTGAGCTGGCAGCCAAGTTTGGGGCAGGGAGACAGTTCGCTCTCCACAGCTACATATGTGGTCTGAGCTCATCCCCAGGACAGTGGGGGCTGGTGGGGGCACCGTGGGCCTGAGGCAGAAAGCCCTGTCTCAGATCAGTCGCTCCCTTGTAGGGCTGGAGTCTTATGGGGACTGTGGTACGTAAAAGGAGGCTCTGGAGCCAGGCTCAGGAGCCATTGTGGTTCTAGCGAAAGAATGTTCCATCAGAAGGCCTATTTAGCTCATTGGGGGTTCTGAACAGAGAGGGGGCCTCCTCTAATCTAGTTCTGTGGTGGTTAGCACCTTCACAGGCCATGGATCCGTTTTGTCAGTACCAGTGGTGAGCTGCTGCTTGGCGGTGTCCCTGGGTGGGTGGCTCTCCTTTCCTCAGCCCTTGCTGACTGCCTGGGAAGAGGAGGACAAAGTGGTTCTTGAAGCTGTCTTGTGTACCAGGCACTTTGGCTGCTTTTCCATGTTACCCGTCCTGTCTCTGAGATGGGGATGCTTGTCCCCATTGAACGTGTACAAGAGGATGGTGAGGCTCAGAGAACTCGCCTGCTCCGAGACTTCTGGCCCTGCCCCCAAGACCCCCCTCAGTCTGGGGCCAGCAGAGCTCGGGGAAGTTTGCCCCCAGTCTGATCCTGAAGGCAGTGACCCAGGGGCCTGCTCTGACCCATGCAGAAGGCAGATGAGTTCCAGAGTCACTTACAAAGAACAAATAAACTGACATTTGACATTTTTTTTTTTTTTTTGGCCACACTGTGCGGCTTGTGGGACCTCAGTTCCCTGACCAGGAATTGAACCCGGGCCAGGGCAGTGAAAGCACTGGGTCCCAACCACGAGGCCACTAGGGACTCCCTGACATGTGTTTTTAAGTGAAGCTTTTGTGGACACTGGGGGTATGTCATTCGCGTAGCTGACTTTGAAAGTGATCGGCGAAACGAGGGAGTGTTGGGAAGACGTCCCAGTGGGGGAGTCCTCGGGGCGGTGGGGGGCCGCAGGCCCTGGGCTCATCTGGCCCCAGCTATCTCTGCAGACGCCATCCGCCAGAGCAACCAGATGCTGCGCGAGCGCTGTGAGGAGCTGCAGCGTTTCCAGGGCAACCAGAGGGAGGAGAAGGCCTTCCTCATGCAGAAGTTCCAGGAGGCCCGGGACTTGGTGGCGAGGCTGAGCCTAGAGAAGCGCGAACTGCGCCAGCAGAGGGAGCAGGCCCTACAGGAGGTGGAACGCCTGAAGACATGCCAGCAGGTAAGGACCTGGCTGCCTGCTTGGGGGCACCGGGGTGGGGGGCTCCCGGAGTTGGGGAAAGCTGTTGTCCTCCCAGTTACGGCATTAGGATGAGCAGCTGGCTGGGATATGGGTTGAAATCAGTAAAGATAAAGGAACGGAGGGCAAGTCCAGGAGAGACGGAGCCATGCATGAGAGTGTGCCCTCTGGGGACTTGTAGGGGTGGTCATTCCCGGAGGCCTGGGGCGCCTGTATGGCTCCCCTTAGGTACTTGATTTCTGGGTCCCAGAGATCAAGCTGGTACATGTGGCCCAGGGCCTGGCCAGAAATCACGCTGCTGGCAGTATAGACAGCCTGGTGGGGGCCCTTGGGGAGTGTCTCAGGTTTCCGGGGCTGCTGTAACAGAGTACCACAAACAGGGTAGTTGGAAGCCACAGAAATGTGTGGTCTGCCAGTCATGGAGGCTGGAAGTCCATGATCCAGGCGTGGACAGGGTTGGTTCCTTCTGAGGGCAGGATCTGGTCCAAGTCTGTCTCCTAGCCTCAGGTACCTGCTGGGAGGACTCTGTTCCGTGGTTTGCAAACACACTGTCACGTGGCCTTCTCCCCTCGTGTCTGGGCATCTTTCCTCATCTTATGAAGACACAAGTGTCAAAGAGCAGTTCATCCGGCCTTTAGGTAAAGGGGTAGGAACCGGTTTTGTTTGGTAACCACGGTCAGCAGACGAAAGCACCAGGCACCCTTCTGATTGGCATAGGGGTGCCGGTGATTTGAAGGGAGAGTGAGGTGGGGTCAGCGACAGGGTCTCGAGTGAAAACCCATGGTGGGTTGGTCAGGGTCAATGTGGTGAGGTCAGCAGCGTCCGTCCCCGGGGTCAGTTCTTGGATGTTACGATTCCATCCTACTCAGAGATGGGTAGACTCAGGCCCTGTCTTTCCTGAGGATCCCATTTCAAAGGAATGACTCTCAGGTCCCCGAGAAAGCCTCTCCTGGGTTGTTGGAGGTACACGGACATCTCAAAGGGCCAGAGCAGGGGTTCACATGTGGGGAGCCTTCTTAGGAAAGACTTGGAGAAAGGGGGGGTGCTCAGTCAAATGTTGGCTGGAGCAAACTACATTCTCTTGCTAGCCCTGTTTTCTCAGATGGGGACTCAAAAGGGAGCTGGGTCGGCCCAGGGTCCTGACCTTAGGCTGCAAGAAGTCACAGTAGAGCTTGCTCAATTGTCCGAGTCTTTTGTAGTTTTCAGGAGTCACTGGATCAGAGGCCTGCTCTCTTCCAGTGTGACCTCATCTTCACACCATTACATCTGCAGTGACCGTGTCTCTAGGTCAGATGCCATTGACATATACTGCAGGTTAGTTCAGTCACTCAGTTGTTTCCGACTCTATGCAACCACATGGACTGCAGCATGCCAGGCCTCCCTGTCCATTACCAACTCCCAGAGTTTACTCAAAACTCATGTCCATTGAGTTAGTGATGCCATCCAACCATCTCTTCCTCTGTCATCCCCTTCTCCTTCCATCTTCAATCTTTCCCAGCATCAGGGTCTTTTCCAGTGAGTCAGCTCTTCGTATCAGGTGGCCAAAGGATTGGAGTTTCAGCTTCAACATCAGTCCTTGCAATGAACATTCAGGACTGATTTCCTTTAAGCTGGACTCATTGGATCTCCTTCCAGTCCAAGGGACTCTCAAGAGTCTTCTCCAACATCATAGTTCAAAAGCATCAATTCTTTGGTGCTCAGGTTAGGCCTAACTGTGGGTTAGGCCGTGGCCATACCACTTTGGGGCCACCAGTAAAGCCACTACCACCCTGAACCTGTGCAGAAGGGAGAAGGAGAAGGCTGCTATTCTCAGAATGCCTGCAGAGCATCCACCTGCCCTGTACTTACGGGATGGGATGCTGGCTTCACAGTAGCGATCAGAGCCACTGCCAGAGCCCTATTGCTAGCTGACAAGTCTGACAGTAGTGGGTATTGGAGAGGCTATGGCTTCATGTTGCTGCTGGAAGCATCAATTGGTGACACTGCCTTGAAAAACCATCTGGCATTTTTTCTTCAAGTTGAAAGTTCAGGTCACCCTCACCTTGTCAGTTGTACCCCAGGTGTATACATAAAAGAAACTCTTGCACATGGACAGCAGGTGATAGGGGTAAGATGTTAACCCTGGAGAAACCAGAATAAAACTCATATACCATAAAATTTGTCCCTTGAAAGTATAGAATTCAATTGTTTTTAGTATAGTCTTAGAGTTGGCCAACCATCTCTTTCCTTTATGTAGTTCCAAAACCGCAAGAAGAAACCCCAGGAAGAAACCGTGTCCCCATGAGCTGTCACTCCGCAGTCCCATCCCCCCAAGCCCCAGGTACCTGCACATCTCCTGTGAGTGGAATCCTGCAATGTGTGGCTCTTGTGTCTGGCTACTTTCTCTCAGCATCATGTTTTTAAGGTTCATCCATGCTATAGTTTGTCCAAGTACCTCATTTCACTTTATGGCTGGATGATATTCCAGTATAGAGAGAGACTGCATTTTTTTTAATCCAGTCTTCATTTGATGGACATCTGGGTTATTTCTACTCTGGCTGTTAGGAGTAATGCTGCTATGAACATTTCTGTGCCGACATGAGTTTTCATTTCTTTCAGGTAGATATCTAGGAGTTCACCCATTTTTTAGAACCAAATTCCAGACACCGTGTGATTTTTTTCCAGAAAAAGTTCCATGTGCATCTCTAAGAAATGACTTTGAAAGAAACATAACCACACCAGCACTGTCACATGTAAAATAGTACCATTACCTGCTAAGTGTCATCAAATAGATTCTAAGATACATCTTGACAGGATTTCCTGATGGATCTCATGTGAGCTGTGAGAGGCAGATGAGAATCAAGAAGGACTTGAAGGTTTTGTCCTGCCAACTAGAGCATGGGTTAGCCATCTACTGGTAACAAGGAAGGCCATGAGTGGAACTGGCTTCTGGGGATGATCAGGAGTATAGTTTTACTGAGGTTAGTTTTGAGAGGATGACTAGATATCCAAGTGGAGATATTCATCTAATAGAACAGGTGGTGTGGGCTATTTGCACTCTTAGATGAGGAAGGTCTCACTAAGTTGCCATCGAGTAAGCCTGGAAGACAGGACATGAGCCATATGGATATCTGGGGAAAGAATGTTTTAGAGGAGAGGAAAGTATGTGCAAAGGTCCTGAGGCAGAAGCTTACCTGTAATGTTCAGGGAAGACTAAAGAGGCAAGCATAGCTGGGGCAGAATGGAGAGGGGCTGAGGAGGTAGTCATGGTGGAGACTAGTCATGTGGGATTAGTAAGCCAGTGGAAGGATTCAGGCTTTGATCCTGAGTGTGACAGGAACCAGGGGAGGGGGCTGAGCTATGTGGATTCATCTGGAGTATGGAGGATATTATGGATTGTTATGTTTCCTCCAAAGAAATGTCCATATCCTAACCCCTAGTACCTCAGAATGTGACCTTAGTTAAACATGAGGTCTTTGCAGATATAACCAAGTTAAGGTGAGGTCACAGTAGCTGAGGATGGGTTTAAATCCAATGACTGGTGTCCTTAGAAGAGAAGCAGACATACAGGGAAGATGGTCACGTGATGATGGAGGCAGAGATGGAGTGATGCAGCTACAGCTGATGAATACCAAGGACCGCTGGCCACCCCCAGAAGCCAAGGCAGTGGGCTGGAGCTGATCCTCCCTCAAAGCCCTCAGAACTATCCAGCGCTGCTGACACCTTGCTCTTGGACTCCTGGCCTCTAGAAAGCAATCTGTTTCTGTTATCTTAACCACCTGCCAAATTTGTGGTCCTTTTGGGCAGCCCTGGGGAACTCCTACAGCCACAGGGGTGGAACTGGGAGCCTGGGCAAGCTTATTGTAGCTGCTCAGCAAGGGACTCTCAGTGGGCTGGGCCCAGTGGTGGGCTGGAGTGTGGGCATTAATCCATAGGGTGTGCCCATGGGCTTCAAGGTGGAGAAGTTAGACAGGCAGTCAGATAGCTAAGTTGGGTTGTAAGAGACAAGTCTGTCCTGGAGGTAGGACTCTGTAAAGTCTCAGCCTTTGGAGGGTACTGAAGGCCTTGAGACAGAGCAGGTCATCCTCACATGTGTATACATGGAGAGGGTCACAGGCCTCAGACTGCCTTTGAGAAGGAATGGTGGGCGGGGCTGTGTGCACATGTGTGAGTGCACGAGTGTGTGTGTGCAGGCCCCCAGGCCTGGCTGGGAGGTCTGTGTGGTGGTTGGTACCGAGGGGCGGGGAAAGCTGAGGACTGGGGCTTGACCCTGGGCTTGAGCAGGCCTCGGTCTCGGGACTGGAGTCTGGACAGCTTGAAGGGAGTTGGGCAAAGGGGAGTTGGGCCAACTCTTGCATCTTGTTGCTTGTGCAAATCTTCTGGAAATGGTATTAGTCCACATCACCTTCCAGTGGCCTGGGGCCCATGGAGCAGTGTATCTTTGTCACTCTGTTTGAATCTTGCCTTCCTCGGCACTGAGTCTCAGAGGTGGAGAGGCTCCCATGTCCCTGCCTCTCCTTTTGCCCCATCTGCAGGGATGAGGAAGGCCTGGGAGGGGGTGCTCACGGGACGGGATCTCTTTCCACTGCTTCAGTTGCCTGGATGAGGGGGAGATGCTTCCAGAGGTGGAGGTTAGGTGAGGGGGACCGCTGAGGGCAGCACTCAGGAGGCCTGTCACCGTGTTTCCAGGCTTCCCCGGGGACTTGAGTGTGCAAGGGGCAGGCAGCTGGCAAAAAAACCACTGCTGACAGAAAGTGGCTCTTTTTTTTTTTTCATGCAGCAGATGGCTGAGGACAAGGCCTCAGTGAAAGCCCAGGTAACATCCTTGCTGGGGGAGCTGCAGGAGAGCCAGAGTCGCTTGGAGGCTGCCACTAAGGAGCGCCAGGCTTTGGAGAGCAGGTGAAGTGACAGGGAGGGCGAGCCCAGCCCGAGGCCACTGCCAGGGCTCCCGAGGAGAACAGGACCCTTCGGGAGCCTCCAGAAATGTCCTCTGTGACAGGACACACAGGACTGGGGGTACTGGGCGTCCAGGACCTGGGTCTCAGTGCACCTGTGGGCTCTCTGACCTTCTGCTGGAGTTTGTCTTCTTTACTGAGTGGGTGTTTCTGGGGTGGTGTGAAAGGGCACGCCTGTGGGCTGCAGGGAAGCCCTCCCAGCTGAGAATGATGACAAGGAATGGGCACACACCAGGACCCCCAAGGGCAGAAGACACGGGTCAGGGGTGAAGACCCCCATGCCTTTGGTTCCCTCTCTCCCTCCCTTGAGGGGGCCCCAGCACGCTTCCTTCATAGGCAGCAACAGAGGCCCCCCCTGGAGACCTAGGGAGCCCACTCGAGATTCAGCGCCATGAGTATTATTGAGGGCTGATGGCTACCAGGCATGTGCCAAACTTCCTGACTCCCAGAGGAAAGCTGGTGCGCCCTGTAGACCACCCTGTGGTGCCAACAGCTGAGGCACAGAGACCACCCTTATCAGTAGAGAAAGTGTCGCATCAATGTCAAGGACTCGCACCAGCCTACTGCCCAGGCACCATCCCCGGGCCATCCTTGCACACTGGCCCTTCTGAAGTCAGCATCCTTAGGTCCTCTGGTGGCTCTCTTCTGCAGTGGGAGGTTTCTGCAGGTGAGGGTATTGGGTCAAAGGGCACGGATGTTTCTGTGGATCTCACGCCCCTCCACTGCAGATGCCCCAAACTGATGGGTTTGGGCTACAGGGTGGCCCCAGCCCTCGCAGCACTGGAGGTGGTCAGGGTGCCCCGGGTGGTGTCCGGGATGCCTTCCTGAAGGAGGCTAGGGGAACAGGCAGGAGGTAAGCGTGTGTGAGCGTGCCGCCCTCTAGGAAATGGATGGCGAGTGGGGAGGCCACTCAAGGATGAGCCTACTGGCTCTGGGATTGTTGCATCCTGCCGTCTCCCCAGACATGCCTCAGTCACTCAGTGTTGGGAAAAGGCACATGTAATTTTTAGGATACTCTGGTATCTTCTCTGCCTATCTCTTTTTCTGTGCACCTAAAAGAAGCTGCTGGAGTTGGGACACTGTCAATGCAGTTTTGTAACTGCCTTTGGTCCTCTGTGGAGAAGGCAATGGCACCCCACTCCAGTACTCTTGCCTGGAAAATCCCATGGACGGCGGAGCCTGGAAGGCTGCAGTCCATGGGGTCGCTGAGGGTTGGACACGACTAAGCGACTTCACTTTCACTTTTCACTTTCCTGCATTGGAGAAGGAAATGGCAACCCACTCCAGTGTTCATGCCTGGAGAATCCCAGGGATGGGGGTGCCTGGTGGGCTGCCGTCTATGGGGTCGCACAGAGTTGGACACGACTGAAGCGACTTAGCAGTAGCAGTTGGTCCTCTAACGACCCTGGAGGGCCGTTATTCCAGCAGTTATAGGCTCTTGGGCACCCTGCTTTCCTATCACCCCACCTCCGCTTCTACCCCCTTGGCTGAGCACGTATGTGCTGAACTACACAGCTCAGGGCAGGAGGTGTCTCCCATCAGGCCCCTGGCAGGTGGCAGTCCCATCCGATGATGGCAGTGACAGGGCTGGGTTTTGTCAGCTCACAGACGGGATCTGCGTCTGATAGACTGGCCCAGGTGTGGAGAGATGCTGGGACCAGAGCCCATCTCCAGCAGCCTCCCGCCATCACCCTGCAGTGGGGCTGAGGCAGCCTCGGTCCAGTGGTTGGCCTGGCCGAAGCCTGGACCCAGAGTGCAAGGTGCTGTTTGGATGTAGGAGACCCGGGGCGGTGGGGGGTGCTGGGCCATCAGTGCTGTATACCCACAGGCAGGCAAGTAGGAGGCTCTTTGGACAGGTGTGGAGCCTGCGTGGCCTCTGGAGCAGTGCCCCTTTCCGGCTCCCCCCCATTTCTGACTTCTCCCTCCCCACCTTCTAGAAATTCTATCAAGACTGGCTGTCTCTACTTCCTTTCCTTGCAGTCCCTCCCGACCCATCCACTAGATGGCCCTGGCCAGCGCACCCAGCACCCGTCTGTGGTAACCTCATGGGCAGTTCCCGGGGCTCCTCTCCCCTGGGACCATCTCCTTTACCCCCAGAACAGCCTTCCTGGATGGCTGTCCCCAGCCCAAACCCGTCCCGAGCCAGGTACCCTGCAGTCGTCCATGTCTCCTCAGCCAGTGCCCACCCTGGAGTCACCTGGAGGCCTCCCCCTTCGTTGCCCTGTGCCAGGACTGGTCCCCTGCCCTGGTGTCCGTCTTGCACCATGTGGCAGGGGTGCTGGGTTGGCCGGTGCCCCCCTCCGCTGGGCCTGTGTGTGACCTCCGCTTCCTCACAGGGCCCGGGTGGCCAGTGAACAGGCCCGGCAGCTGGAGAGCGAGCGGGAGGCGCTGCAACAGCGGCATAGCGTGCAGGTGGACCAGCTGCGTCTGCAGAACCAGAACATGGAGGCTGCCCTGCGCATGGAACGCCAGGCTGCCTCGGAGGAGAAGTGAGTGGGATGTGGTGGGGGGACGTCCAGCGCTGTCCCTGACTGTCATCACACCCCAGCGAGGCGTCCTGGAGAGGGTGACATCCTTCACTCTCCTATCCACATTCCAATTCCACCCTCTGGCCCACACGTTCACAGCGTCCTATTGAGGATCCTGCTTTGTCTTTGATGGGGTGTCTTTTGAGTCTTCTTTCATCTCAAACCATCCTCCTGCTTTTCTGGATTCTTCATGAAGTTGACTTTTTTGAAGGGGACTTTAGTTTTATTTTTTGCACATAAAAATACATATTCTTATGAAACAGAACTATGTCTTCCAGAAAATACTTAAGAGACTGACGTATTACATTTTTATAAATCTCATTCATTATTGTCTCTGGTTCACTAAAAATTGCTGGACTCTTCTGTCTGCTGCTGCTGTGGTCAGTCTGTTGTGACAGGTTTTTTATTGTTTTTCTTTCTTTTTTGTTGTGATATGTTTTGATTGAAGTACGTGAAGAAAAGCCAACCCCACAGAAATGTGTAGTTGGACCAAAGCTCTGCTTTGTGATACACATTGCTTTCTATACTATTTTGAAAATGTGTGATTTAAGGAAAAGGATATGAACTAGGTAGCAAAGCTTGCCTTGGAGCTGATGGCCTGCAAGGCCCAGAGGCACCCCGGAAGCCACATTCTGGCCTTCAACCTTGAGGGAAAGGAAGGGGGTGGAGTTGGACGCTGTGGCTGGATCAGGACAAGGTGGTTTCTTTTCCTCAGGCGGAAGCTGGCCCAGCTGCAGGTGGCTTATCACCAGCTCTTCCAAGAGTATGACAGCCACATCAAGAGCAGCATGGTGAGCAGTGAGCGGAACCGAGTGAGTATTGGAGAGGTGTCTTCCGGGTGTTGGGGACTGAGCTGCCCCTGGCTCCTCTCCCTGCAGTTCGGGAGCTGATCCCCTCCCCTAGATCCGGGATATTGGAAGTCAAGGCCCTACCTTAACAGACTCACAGAGCTGGCTTTGGAGAGGGATACTTGATTCACCCTAGAGCTTGGTCAGGGCCCTGGAGTGATGGGTCAGGCCAGACGGTGGGGGGAGATGGAGACACTTGGGCTGTGTTGTTTGCTGCCCATGGTGGACGGAGGGGAGGGTGCCTCCAGATGCTCTGCCCTGAGCAGGATCACGCTTGTCTCCATGGCTGCTCCCACCTGCCAGGTGTCCCCTGGGAATGTTTCCGTATCAGTCTTGAAGGTGACTGGGAGCCCTGTGGTCGTTGGTTGTCATCAGACCTATCCTGAGTGTAGTTTCTAGTGATCACATTTCAAGGATATAGTTAAACAGAAACATACTTGGAAGAGACTTATAAGGGTAAAGCCTGAAACTGGGTCACATGATGAAGAGCCAGTTACAAAAACGTGGCCCTTTAACCTCAAGAGGGAAGGCTGGGTGTTGTGTGTGTGTGCATGTGTGTGCATCTGTGTGTGTGAGTGTGTCTCTGTGGGTGTGGTGGGGGTGGCAGCAGGAAAGGGGGTTGTGGGGCGTCTGTGAGGTGGCATCACGGGGGAACCTGTGAGACTTGGCTTAGTGGGCACATGGTGGAGCACTAGGGCGTGAGACTGGCCTGCGTGGAGCGGGTGGCCCCTGTCCTTTGGAGGGTTGGACGAGGACTGTACAGTTCAGGATGGAATGTCAGCCTGGGGGAGGTTGTGCCAGGTGACCCCAGTGGTCCTCGCCGGCCTCCTCTGCCTTTCCCGTGCCTTGCAAAATGCCCCGTCTTTGGTTCCTTTTGGTCCTCCTCCCCAGGAGCAGTGGCTGGCCCGGGGACGGCCCGGCCTCCATGGCTGGGCCGGATGGGGCTCCGTCAGCTCCCTGTCCCCCACATCTAGGGACTGCAGCTGGAGGATCTCAAGCAGCAGCTCCAGCAGGCTGAGGAGGCCCTGGTGGCCAAACAGGAAGTGATCGACAAGCTGAAGGAGGAGGCGGAACAGCACAAGATTGTGATGGAGACTGTCCCAGTGCTGAAAGCCCAGGTGAGAGCTCATCCCTGTGGCCGGCCTGTGAAGGTGTAGGCTGGGATGCGAGGGCTGGGACCTGCCATGTGTTGGGTGTCATTTGGTAGTGGCCTCTCAGAAAGGCTCTGAGCCCCTCGAGATGTTCCTCGAACTTGCGATGCCCTGGCGGGGACCGTCTTCATGCTGAGGGGCTCTGCTGGCCCCCTCCCAGTGTTCCCCGGGCCTGGCATGAAGTGGCTGATGGACAGCACGCGCTGCCCCTCTCTTGGTTTTGCCAGGCGGATATCTACAAGGCAGACTTCCAGGCTGAGAGGCAGGCCCGGGAGAAGCTGGCTGAGAAGAAGGAATTCCTGCAAGAACAGCTGGAGCAGCTGCAGAGGGAATATAGCAGGTTGAAGACCAGCTGTCAGGAGTCAGCCAGGTGAGTGTCGGAGCACAGGCTCCACGGGCAGTGGTGCTGGGTCCTAGGCCTGTCAGGTCAAGGTGGGGCTGGCCTCGCCCTCCCCACATTGCACCCCATCCTTTCCGTAGCCTTGTGCATTCTGGAGATGTGACTCAGATGTGTTGATTGGACACTTTCTTTTCTTTTCTCAAAGGATTGAAGACATGAGGAAGCGGCACGTTGAGGTCTCCCAGCCCCCCTTAACACCTGCCCCAGGTGAGCGAGCAGCGGGAGGAGGCACGATGGATCCCAATACTACGGGGGAAGAGGGAACTGGACGTGGCCCCCTCCTCCCCATCAGTACACCCCCACCCCAGGGGTGGGCCTAAAAGGGAGATGCTGGCCTTGGTGACTCAGGTAGTCATAGCCCAGGTGTCAGTCCTCGCCTTGCCCCACAGTTGGTGCAGAGGGTCACACACATGAAGCCCACCCCGACTGGTGCCTGATCTCTTTCCCCAGCTCATCACTCCTTTAACCTGGCCCTGCCCATCCAGAGGAGAAGCCCCCCTGACGAGCCGCCCAACTTCTGCTGCCCCAAGTGTCAGTATCAGGCTCCTGACATGGACACCCTGCAGATACACGTCATGGAGTGCATCGAGTAGGGCTGCAGGCCGCCAGGCAGCCCAGGACCGTGCTCTCTGCTGCTTTCCTCTCCTGTCTGCCTGGGCCTGAACTAGGGGCAGCTGACACAGAGTGAGCGCCCTCTCTGAACCCCGAGACCTAGCCACAGGCCCCCATGCTTCCACACCCTCGTTTATGGGTTCGCCTCTCTTAGGGCAACACAGAGCCCCAGTGAGGCCCACCACTGTGCCCTTTTGTTTCGTTCTGTCTACCTGAGCTGCTTGGCTCTTGGGTTCACACTTTTTCCACCTGTGCTAGGAAGGTCACGAGCCACAGCTGGGGCTCCTGGACACTGGCTTCCCAGGCTGAGATGGGCAGAGCCTTCCTCCCAGCCACCTGGCACAGCACCTAGGGTGCAGGTCTTGTAAGCTGGGTGCTGTTCCCTTGGCGGCTACAGCCCATTGGACTGATGCTGTCTGTTACTACTGGACATTGGGGTTGTCGCTGTGGTACAAAATCCTTGTGCATCTCTCATACGTACCTTGGGTTGGATCCTTCGAAGTGGCACCATTGAGTATCCACCAGGGCTAGACAGCACTGAGGCCCCTACCCTGGTGTGCCTTCCTGCTCTCCCCACAGCTCTGCCATGGGTGATGGTGTCCAAGAGTGGGGGGGGCTTGTGCCCATCCCACAAAGTGAGCTCCTCTCTGTTAAGAGTAAGCTTGACTTATCTTTTCAGAGCTTGAAGGGTCCTTTTCAGTTCTGGTATAAATGGCCTGCTTGGATTTTTTTTACGTATTTTTCTGTTGAGCGGTTAGTCTTTTATTCCTTGACTTACAAGAGCTCTTTGGTCATTAGGGGGATCGACTCTTTTCGTGTGTGATGTAACCTGCGGTTATCTCTTCTTCCTGACTTGGTACCGGTGTGTTTGCACTGGAGCCTGTTCTTTGTTGTTTCATTTATCCTGCACAACTTCGGGTTTAGCGTTGTCACCACCTCTTGGTCTGAGGAGGTGTGCATGCCACAGGTACATTTGCCCCGTGCTGCCTGATGTTGCAATGCACCCTGGTCCTCCCCAGGAGTGCTGCCACCAAAGTCTGTGATGCTGTTCCCTGTGCCAGCTCCAGATACCCCAGCCTGGCCAACAGAAGCCACTTCACCATCTCTGGCAGAGTACCAGCATCAGAGAACTGTTTTATAGTTTTGCAAGAATCTGGATATTTCCGAGGATGTCGACGCTGTGGGCATCAACCCTGTAATTGTGGTTTCCTTCTCAGCGCCCAGCATCCCTCTGTGCCCCGGGGGCTGCCTGGTTGGAAACGGGATGACACAGACCCCTGTCCCTGGGTTTTGTGTGGGACACCTGCTATCTGGCAGTGCCAGGGCGGACTAGGATCGGGATATCAGTCTGGCTAGATGAAGGCCCAGCCAGCATCCTGTTCTGAAAACAAGCCTGGGCTGGGAGCTTTCTTGTCATCTGCAGGGGGAGACTGATCTACTTCCTGAAGCCCAGTGTTCAGTTGCAAATGGTCCTTCAGGAACATGTTAAAGGCACAGATAGGTTCTCTGCTCATGGATGCTTTTTCAAACCATATCCTGCAATTTTTCTACAAGAGCACTTGCCATTTTGGGGGAATGTATTAGTTTCCTTTTGTTGCTGGAGCAGGTGACTTAGGCCTCCCACTTCTGGAGGCCTAAGTCTGAAATCCAGGTGTGGGCAGGCTTTGTTCCTTCTAGAGGCCTCTCTCCCAGCTCCCAGTGGTCTTCCTCAGAATTCCTTGGCAGGTGGACGTGTCTCTCCAGCATCTGCCTCTGTCTCTACATAGTCTTCTCCACTTTTTCTTCTCTTTCAAGGACACTTATTGGATTTGGAGCCCCCTCCCCCCCCCGCCCTGAGTCATTCAGGATGACCTCGTCTCCAGATGCTTGCTTTCATCGCATCTACAAAGACCCTTTTTTCCAAGTAAGATCACAGTCACACGTTCTGGGGGTCAGGACATGTGCATCTGTGTTGGCCACTGTTCAGCCCAGCACAGGGTCATCTGGTGCCCACAGATGAGGACAGATGTGTTTGAAGGCAGGCATCTCTGGGATTGCCAGCTCTGTCGGAGGGCTTGCTCCCTGGGGTGATGGTGACCACTGCGCTCTGCAGAGGTAACACTGTGGTGAGGAAAAATGGAGTTGGGAGTGGGGTAGGTGCTTGCAGGCTCGGGGACTGTCGAGCCTCAGACCCTTCATCTCCAGCTGGACAGCACTGCTGAGGCTGATGCACGTGGCTAGGAGAAAGAGGATGACTCTGTTGGACCACTTGCATCCTGGGTGGTGGCTCCTGGCTGGGTAGGGATTGGTTTCGTGCTTCTAAGATGACACATATACACCAGAGTGCTTCTCTGACCAGCTCCCTCCTCTGAAAGGGGGCTGAAAGAAGGGAGATCCCAGAGTGGTGCAAGGTGAACATTCTCTGCCCACCCCCCCCAACCCAGGAGTATTTCTGCAGCTCAGGCAGAGGCCCCCACCTAGGCAGCACAGTGGCTGTAGTGGGAGCTTCACACACATTCCACCTCTGCCCCAGAGCAGCTGCTTTGGGGCTGACTGGGGACTGGTTGCCAGCCGGGACCCACTGCTGTCTGGAACCTTCTCTTCCTGCAGACTGGGCACCCCTCACACCTGGCCTCCTGCCTCCCATGGGGCTGACAGGATGTGAAAGACTGAAGGTTTTCAACCAGGCTTCTGAAACAAGGGGCTGGATTCCTTCCGTGAGGGAAGCAGCCTGCCTGCGGGGTCAGCTGTGGCCCCTGGACCCTCATGACCGTGGGTTTGGGTGGTGGAGATGGACAGATACGATCTCCACGTTGGCATTGTCCATTGCTTCCACACACCCTGCTTCATTACCTGGTTAAGAGAATGCACGTTAAGAGCAATCAGATAAGCACAATACAAAAGCATTTCTTTCTCATGAATGGCTAGAATGACATAGACTCAAACTAGACAAAAAGTGATGTCAAAATGGCAGCTAACGCTGACTTCCAGTGCCCTGTTGACAAGGCACGGGGACCCACTGCCATGGGGCTGGTCGGGTGGGATGGACAAGCCCATAGGGAGTGTCCTAGCCTCCTCAACCCCGCGACTTCAACACTGTCAGGCTGCTGGCTGAAGCAGCATCTGTAGCCACCAAAGGCCATGGAGTAGGAGGCAGCACTTCTGGAGCCGTGGATACCTCGTCACCTGGAACCCACTCTGGAGCATGTGGGTGTGAAAAAGCCAACAGACACAGTGATATATGAAGTGTGACCCCAATAAAAGATGGAGAGCTGTTGTGCGTGCCCTGCTACCATTTGAATGGCTGTGGTGGTAGGATTACCAGTGATTAAGTTTGCCTTATGTGTTTATGTATTTTCCGGATGCGTATTATTTGCATGTATTACTTTGATAGAGAATGTATGTTACTGCGAACTTGGTCCGGGGTGGGTGCAGCCAAGGGATTTGCCTGCGAGTGGCTGGTGGCAGGTGGTACGAGGGCAGACTCCTTGTTTCTGAGCTGTGTGTGCACACTTGTGGGAGTGGGGGTGGTGCTACAGACAACAGAAACGTATTGTTTCCCAGTTGTGGAGGCTGGATGTCAGTTTCTCCTGATGGCCGTGAGAGAGTGTGTGTTCCAGGCTTCTCTCCTGGGATGGGAGAGGCCGTCTGCTCCCTGTGTCTTCATGTCATCTTTCCTCCATGTGTGTCTGCGTCTCCAAGTGTCCCCTTTTATAAGGACACAGTCCCATTGGATTAGGGCCACCCTCGTGACTTCCCTTTAACTCGATCACCCCTGAGAAGACCCAGTGTCCACATGCGGTGGCATCCTCAGGGCCTGCGGGTAAGGGCTGCCTGGTGTTTTCTTGGAGGGGACACATTTCCACCCATAATGTGGGATGCCTAGCTGTTTTTTTTTTTTTTTTTTTCCCAAAAACGTCTTATTTCTTTTTGGCTCTGCTGGGTCTTTGTTGTTCCGAGGGCTTTCTCTAGTTGCGGTGTGCCAGCTTCTCCCTGCAGTGTCTTATCTTGTTGCAGAGCCTGGGCTCTAGGTGTGCAGGCTCAGTAGTTGCTCCTTGGCATGTGGGGTCTTCCCGGCCCAGGGCTTGAACCCACGTTTCCTGCACTGGCAGGCGGATTCTTACCCACTGGACCACCAGAGAAGTCCCCAGCTCTGTTTGGTAGGAGGCTGAAGAGAGCATTTGCTGCTGCTGCTGCTAAGTCGCTTCAGTCGTGTCTGACTCTTTGCGACCCCATAGATGGCAGGCCACCAGGCTCCCCTGTCCCTGGGATTCTCCAGGCAAGAACACTGCGGTGGGTTGCCATTTCCTTCTCCAATTAGGTGACAGCATATAGGAGTCTGCTGTTAGAAAATAGCTGCTGCTCCACCTCCGTGGTGAATTGGAGGCCTTCTGTGGTCCACTGCCTGCTGATGGGTCAGAAAGGGGGCAGGGCTGAGTGTCTTCCTTGGCCACAGAAGGACATCATTGGAAGGGCCAGGCCTGACACATCCCTCGGTGGGCTTTGTCGAGGTGCAGAGGGCAGCAGTGGCTCCTTGGAGAGGAGCTGGAGCCTGGCAGTGTGTTCCCTAGGCCCGTCTGCGGTGTGAGGCTTGCATTGGTGACTTTACCTTCCTGAGTCTCAGGCTCCTCATCCATAAAATGGGACCATCCAAGGTTTGACTTTCATTTCAGTTGCTGCTGAGAGCAGGCTGTTGTTTGCATGCTGTTCCGCTGGGGTGGATGCAGAATCAGAGGAAGGGAAATAGGACTGTAGCAGCCACATTTTGCAGGCAGATGGTGCGCAGTGTGGCTGCTTCATGGTTTCTGCAACCTCCACCCTGACGTAGCCGAGTGTCTCCTTCCTTCATGGTGGCAAAGCTGTGGCAAGGGGGTGCTTGAACAGCCTTGGCCAGGGCAGGGCTGGAACTGGAGTCAAGATAGAAACCACAAGACTCCAAAACAGACATCTCAACTCAGGGTCAAACTGCACACTACACTGTGTGTGTGGGGGTGGTGGTCCCCCAAATCCAGGTGGGTACAATTTGGAGCACATTGCCACTGCATCCATGAGGTGGGCCAGGTGGCCCTGCTGTAGCTGATGGGACTCAGTTGCAGTCCATTTGCATTTGTTTCACTTGTGGCGAACCATCACGAGCCTTCGTTGCATTTCTTCATTTCTTTGCAAAGACTTCTTTAGCCCCATCGAGGTTACCATTGTGTGTATACTCAGAAATGGCATGAGAAAATGTGCTGACCACACACTGACCTGTGCTGGGACCTTCCCTGCTGACTTTGAGAGCAGTTAAGTGCAACCAACTGAACATACAGAGGGCTTGGGGGAAGGGGGGCAACAGGGGCAAAAGCCTAAAGATACAGTCAAGGAAGGGGAAGAGGGTGACATTGACTCTTGGTAAGAACATGCCATTCAACCTCTGGCATTCAGGGACTGCACTGGGGGCTCAAAACAACACACACACACACACTCAAAACACACACACTCAACACACTCAAAACACATATACACACACACACTGCTAACTGCTTGTTAATCCCTCCAACTTCAAAGAAGAAAACACACACGCACGCACACACACACACACACACACACAGACTGCTAACTGCTTGTTAATCCCTCCAACTTCAAAGAAAACCTAAGAGCACATAATTCCAAGCTACAAATTATGTTTTTAAAAGCTGATTGTTAACAGTTTATTTTCAAAGGTGTTCTCCAAACACTTAATGATGCAGGTGTTTTTTTTTTTTTTTTCTTGTAGTAAAATACACATAAGATTTACCATTTTAACCATTTTAAGTGCACAGTTCAGTGGCAAGAAGCATATTCACATGGTTGGGCAACCACCCTACCATCCATTGCCAGAACCTTTTCATCTCTAATGGAAACCTTGTCCCCATTAGATACTAACTCCATATCTCTACCTGCCCAGTCCTCGTCTGTCTCATGTCAGCAGCATTAGGATATGCAGTTGAGGAGCAGCTCAGCTGGCCTTCAGGTAAAGGGGTAGGAACTGGTTTTGTTTGGTAACCACTGTCAGCAGGCGAGGGTGCCAGGCACCCTTCTGATTGGCACAGGGTGCTGGTGATTTGAAGGGAGAGTGAGGTAGGGTCAGCAAGCAGGGTCTCGAGTGAAAACCCACGGCGGGTTGGTCAGGGTCAATGTGGTGAGGTCAGCAGCGTCCGTCCCCGGGGTCAGTTCTTGGATGTTACGATTCCATCCTACTCAGAGATGGGTAGACTCAGGCCCTGTCCTTCCTGAGGATCCCATTTCAAAGGAATGACTCTCAGGTCCCCGAGAAAGCCTCTCCTGGGTTGTTGGAGGTACACGGACATCTCAAAGGGCCAGAGCAGGGGTTCACATGTGGGGAGCCTTCTTAGGAAAGACTTGGAGAAAGGGGGGGTGCTCAGTCAAATGTTGGCTGGAGCAAACTACATTCTCTTGCTAGCCCTGTTTTCTCAGATGGGGACTCAAAAGGGAGCTGGGTCGGCCCAGGGTCCTGACCTTAGGCTGTAAGAAGTCAGCCACGATTGGCCATCCCTGAGTGCCAGAGGTTGAATGACATGTTCTTACCAAGAGTCAATGTCACCCTCTTCCCCTTCCTTGACTGTATCTTTAGGCTTTTGCCCCTGTTGCCCCCCTTCCCCCCAGCCCTCTGCATGGTAGGGAATGCTCTTTCCCAAATCTTTGCATGGCTGGTTTCTTTTTGTTGTTCAGCTTGGAGCTGAAACATTACTTTCGTCTAAAGTCTCCATCCTAAATCCATTGCCCTGTTGGAGTCTCCAATCTTTTCTGGTTTGTTTTCCATCTCTGTGGAACCCCTGGACCAGCATGAGGATAGGCAATGAGTTTGCTGAGAATCCCCGTGTGCACTCACCACAGGTCAGAAGAGAACACGGGACTGTCTGCCTTGGTCTCTTGATACAAGTGCCCCCGCTCTGTCCTTTCCTTAGGGGAGAACCCCCCACAGAGAGGGGTGTGCATGTCAGGGGCGGGGTGCAGGCACAGCTGATACTACCGCATCCTGGGTGGAACAGAGCACAGGGCGTGTGGTAGGTCTGGTGCGTCTGGAAGTGGGGAGACCCAGGGATGGGGCTGTTCTGTGAATTCTCTGGTTTCCATTGCATCTGAGTGTTGTGGGTCTGGGGTGAGGTGGGGATTGATCTCTCAGAATCACGTAGATGTCTGCGGTACCAGAATGAGGATTCTGTCAGCATCCAGGAGTGTGAGAGAACAAACCTGGGCTTCTATAACCGTGGGCAGTAGTAGTCAAATTTTTCTGTTGAAAATAACTACAAATGACAGATGAAATATTCTTCAAATCTGTTAAAAGCAGTTGAGAACTAACAAGAGAGTGAAAGCTGAGAGGAAATGGGAGTCTGAGAAGGAGGCCACTGAGGCTACTGTGCCCCAAGGATGTTGGTTCTGGAACTGAACCCAAGGGAGGCCGAAAGTCAACCCAGCTCACCCCAGCGCTGGGGCTGCACGGAGTGTTCATAGACACAGGATACCAAAGCATGAATTTGGGGCTGTGGGTCTGGCTCTGTGCTGTTTAGGTTTGAGTAGCTGGGGTGTTTTAGGGACTTCAAGGCCTAAATTTGGTTCCAAGTGTTCCTGGGCACCCATGTGACTTTCTCAGGGCTGCTGTAACACATGACCACAAACTGGACGGCTTGACAAAAATTTATTCTTTTTCTGAAATCCAGTTGGGAGCAGGGACACCTAGTGCTTCAGACTCTGAGGGCGATCCTGTTCCACACCTTGCCCAGCCTCACATTGGTGGCCTGTGGTCCTTAGTGTTCTTCGACTCTTAGATGTGTCACTTCTGTCTCTGCCTTGTTTTTATATGGCCTTCTCCCTGTGTGTCTCTATGTCTCATTTTCTTTTCTTATAAGGGCACCAGTCATTGGATTATGGCCACCCCAATCTTAACTTGATTACATCTAAAGAGACCCCATTTCCAAATACGGTCACATTTATAGGCAGTGAAGCTTAGGTCTTAAACATCTTTTGGGGGACACTATGGCTTGTCAGGTTGGGCTGCTATCATAGACTAGCACATTCTACTATAGACAGGCTGGAAGTCCAAGGTCATGGTATCAGCGGATCTCGTGTCTGGAGATGGCCTACTTGTGCTTCATAAACAGCCACCTTCTTGTGTCCTCACATGGCAGAACAGGTGAGTGAGCTCTTTGTGGTCTCTTTTATCAGGGCACTAATCCCATTCATTAGGGCTCTACTCTCATGACCCAGATCATCTCCCAAAGGCCCCACCTCCAAAGTCCATCATTTTTCAGGTCAGGATTTCAACACATGAATTTTGAGGGGACACAAACATTCAGTCTGCGGCACAATCCATCCCATAATAGTACCATTAAATGCCTAGCAAAAGGAGGCACCAAAGAATCCCCACAAAAAAACTTCTTAAGGACAATGAACAGGATACAGTTAAACCACCAAGCACTCAATGCCACACGGCGCCCTGAACAGGACAGGTTGCATGAGACATCCTAGGGAACAGAAATACAAGCAGAAATACACAAATGGGACCTATTCAAACAGGAAATTGTCCACAGTGAATGAAACTATTGATAAAAACAAAAAAGCCACCTACTGAATGGGAGAAAATATTTGCAAATGACATGTTTTTTAAAATTTATATTGGAGTATCATTGATTTGGCCTTTTTTACAGTTCATGAGGTTCTCACAGCAAGTATACTGGGGTGGTTTGCTGTTCCCTTCTCCAGTGGATCATGTTTTGTCAGGACTCTTCTACGAACCATCTGTCTTGGGTGGCTCTGCACGTCATGGCTCATAGCTTCATTGAGTTATGGAAGCCCCTTCGCCACAACAAGGTTATGATGTGTGAAAGGGGCCAAATCATCTCCCATGCTAGTAAGGTCATGCTTAAAATCTTGCATGCTAGGCTTCAGCATTATGTGAACCAAGAGCTTCCAGATGTCCACAAGAAAGAAAGTGAAAGTGAAGTCTCAGTCATGTCCAACTCTTTGCGACTCCATGGACTGTAGCCTATCACATTCCTCCATCCATGGGATTTTCCAGGCAAGAGTACTGGAGTGGGTTTCCATTTCCTTCTCCAGAGGATCTTCCTGACCCAGGGATCAAACCCAGATCTCCTGCATTGTAGGCAGATGCTTTACCGTCTGAGCCACCAGCAAAGTCCATATTAGAAAAGGAAGAGGAACTAGAGGTCAAATTGTCAACATTCGTTGGATTATACAGAAAGCAAGGTAGTTTCAGAAAAACATCTACCTCTCTTCGACTGTGCTAAGGCCTTTGACTATGTGGATCATGACAAACTGTGGAAAGCTCTTAGAGAGATGGGAATACCAGACCATCATACCTGTCTCCTGAGAAACCTGTATGTGAGTCAAAAAGCAACAGTTAGAACCCTGTATGGAACAACTGATTGGTTCAAGATTGAGAAAGGAAAACTACAGGGCTGTCTGCTTAATCTAAATGCTGTCTGTTTGATCTATATGGTGAGCACACCATGAAATGCCAAGCTGGATGAGTTACAAGCTGAAATCAAGATAAGCAGGAGAAACATCAACAACCTCAGATACGTGGATGATACCACTCTAATGGCAGAAAGCAAAGAGGAACTAAAGAGCCTCTTGAGGGTGAAGGAGGATAATGAAAAAGCTGGCTTAAGTAAGACTAAATGTTTAAAAAACTAAGATCACGGCACTCCAGCCCTGTTACTGCATGGCAAGTAGAAGGGGAAAAGGTGGAAGTAGTTACAGATTTCCTCTTCTTGGGCTTCAAAATAACCACAGATGGTGACTGCAGCCATGAAATCAGAAGATGATTGCTTCTTGGCAAGAAAAGGATGACTAACCTAGACAGGCTGTTAAAATCAGAGACATTACTCTGCCGACAAAGGTACCTATAGTCAAGGCTAAAGTCTTCCTAGTGGTCACATTTGGTTGTGAGAGCTAGACAGTTAAGAAAGCTGAGTGCCAAAAAATTGATGGCCTTCGAGCAGTGGTACTATAGAAGACTTCTGAAAGGGCCTTGGACAGAAAGGAGACGAAACCAGTCAATCCGAAAGGAAAACCCTGAATATTCACTGGAAGGACAGATGTTGAAGCCGAAGCTCCAGTATTTTGGTCATCTGATGTGAACAGACGACTCATTGGAAAAGTCCCTGATGCTGGGAAAGATTGAGGGTAGAAGGAGAAGAGGGTGTCAGAGGTTGAGATGGCTGGACATCAGAGATAAACATGAACTTGGGCAAACTCCAGGAGATGGTGAGGGATAGAGAGACCTGGCATGCTGAAGTCTATGGGGTCACAAAGTGTCGAACACAACTGGGCGACTGAACAACAATAGTTGATTTACAATTCTGTGTTAGTTTCAGGTGTACAACAAAATGATTCAATTATACATATACATATATCCACTCTTTTAGATTCTTTTCCATATAGGCCATTACAGAGTACTGAATAGTGTTCCCTGTGCTATATAGTAAGTGCTTATTATCTATTTTATATATAGTAGAGTGTATATGTCAATCCCAATCTCCCAATTTGTCCCCACCCACCCCCTGCTTTCCCCCTGGTTACCATAAATTTGTTTTCTACATCTGTGACTCTATTTCTGTTTTGTAAATAAGTTCATTTCTACCATTTTTTAGATTTCACATATGAGTGATATCATATGATATTTGTCTTTCCCTGTCTGACTGACTTCACTCAGTATCACAATCTTTATGTCCATCCATATGGCTGCAAATGGCATGATTTTGTTCTCTTTTATGGCTGATATTTCATTATATATATGTACCACATCTTTTAAAATCCATTTATCTATTGATGGACATTTACATTGCTTCCCTGTCTTGGATATAAAAAGTGCTGCTAAAAAAGGAAAAAAAAAAGTGCTGCTGTGAACACTGGAGTGCATATATATTTTTGAATTATGTTTTTTTCTGGGTATATGCTCAGTAGTGGGATTGCTGTGTCATGTGGTAGTTCTGTTTTTATTTTTTTAAATTTATTTGTTTTAATTGGAGACTAATTACTTTGCAATATTGTAGTGGTTTTTGCCATACATTGACAAGAATCAGCAATGGGTGTACATGTATCCCCTATTCTGAACCCCCCTCCTACCTTGCTCCTGATCCCATCCCTCAGGGTCATCCCAGTTTGCCAGCCTTGAGCACCCTGTATCATGCACTGAACCTGGACTGGCAATCTATTTCACATATGGTAATATACATGTTTCAAGGATATTCTCTTAAAGCATCCCACCCTCGCCTTCTCCCACAGAGTCCAAAAGTCTGTTCTTTATATCTCTGTCTCTTTTGCTGTCTTGCACATAGGGTCATGGTTACCATCTTTCTAAATTTCATATATATGCCTTAATATACTGTATTGGTGTTTTTCTTTCTGACTTACTTCACTCTGTATAATAGGCTCCAGTTTCATCCACCTCATTAGAACTGATTCAAATGCATTCTTGTTAATAGCTGAGTCATATTCCATTGTGTATATGTACCACAGCTTTCTTATCCATTCATCTGCCGATGGACATCTAGATTGCTTGCATGTCCTAGCTGTTGTAAACAGTGCTGCAATGAACATTGTGGTACATGTGTCTCTTTCAATTCTGGTTTCCTGGTGTGTATGCCCAGCAGTGGGATTGCTGGGTTGTATGGGAGTTCTGTTCTCAGTTTTTTAAGGAATCTCCACACTGTTCTCCATAGTGGCTGTACTAGTTTGCATTCCCACCAACAGTGTAAGAGCGTTCCCTTTTCTCTGCACCCTCTCCAGAATTTATTGTTTGTAGACTTTTTGATAGCAGCCATTCTGACTGCCATGAGATGGTATCTCATTGTGGTTTTGATTTGCATTTCTCTGATAATGAGTGATGTTGAGCATCTTTTCAGGTTTTTGTTAGCCATCTGTATGTCTTCTTTGGAGAAATGTCTGTTTAGTTCTTTGGCCCATTTTTTGATTAGGTCATTTATTTTTCTGGAATTGAGCTGCATGACCTGCTTGTATATTTTTGAGATTAACTCTTTGTCAGGTACTTCATTTACTATTATTTTCTCCCATTCTGAAGGCTGCCTTTTCATCTTACTTATAGTTTCCTTCGTTGTGCAAATGCTTTTCAGTTTAATTAGATGCCATTTGTTAATTTTTCCTTTTCTTTCCGTTACTCTGGGAGGTGGGTCATAGAGGATCCTGCTGTGATTTATGTTGGAGAGTGTTTTTCCTATGTTTTCCTCTAGGACTTTTATAGTCTTAAATTTAGATCTTTAATCCATTTTGAGTTTAATTTTGTGTATGGTGTTAGAAAGTGTTCTAGTTTCATGCTTTTCCCAGTTTTCCCAGCACCACTTGTTAAAGAGATTGTCTTTTCTCCATTTTATATTCTTCCCACCTTTGTCAAAGATAAGGTGTCCATAGGTGCATGGATTTATCTCTGGGCTTTCTATTTTGTTCCATTGATCTATATTTCTGTCTTTGTGCCAGTACCATATTGTCTTGATGACTGTAGCTTTGTAGTATAGTCTGAAGTCAGGCAGGTTGATTCCCCCAGTTCCATTCTTCTTTCTCAAGATTGCTTTGGCTACTCGAGTTTTTTTTTTTTATTTCCATACAAATTGTGAAGTTATTTGTTCTAGTTCTCTGAAAAATACCATTGGTAGCTTGATAGGGATTGCATTGAATCTATAGATTGCTTTGGGTAGTATACTCATTTTCACTATATTGATTCTTCCCATCCATGAAGATGGTATATTTCCCCCATCTATTTGTGTCATCTCTGAGTTGTTTCATCAGTGTTTTATAGTTTTCTATATATAGGTCTTTTGTTTCTTTAGGTAGATTTATTCCTAAGTATTTTATTCTTTTCGTTGCAATGGTGAATGAAATTGTTTCCTTAATTTCTCTTTCTGTTTTCTCATTGTTAGTGTATAGGAATGCAAGGGATTTCTGTGTTAATTTTATATCCTGCAACTTTACTATGTTCATTGATTACCTCTAGTAATTTTCTGGTGGTGCCTTTGGGGTTTTCTATGTAGAGGATCATCTCATTTGCAAACAGTGAGAGTTTTACTTCTTTTCCAATCTGGATTCCTTTTATTTCTTTTTCTTATCTGATTGCTGTGAGTAAAACTTCCAAAACTATGTTAAATAGTAGTGCTGAGAGTGGGAACCCTTGTCTTGTTCCTGACTTTAGGGGAAATACTCTCAGTTTTTCACCATTGAGGATAATGTTTGCTGTGGGTTTATCATGTATGGCTTTTATTATGTTGAGATATGTTCCTTCCATGCCTGCTTTCTGGAGGGTTTTTTTTTTATTATCATAAATAGATGTTTAATTTTGTCGAGAGCTTTCTCTGCATCTATTGAGATAATCATATGGTTTTTATCTTTCAATTTGTTAATGTGGTGTATTACACTGATTGACTTGTGGATATTGAAGAATCCTTGCATCCCTGGGATAAAGCCCACTTGGTCACGATGTATGATCATTTTAATATGTTGTTGGATTCTGTTTGCTAGAATTTTGTTGAGGATTTTTGCATCTATGTTCATCAGAGATATTGGCCTGTTGTTCTCTTTTTTTGTGGCATCTTTGTCTGGTTTTGGTATTAGGGTGTTGGAGGCCTCATAGAATGAGTTTGGCAGCTTTCCTTCCTCTGCAATTTTCTGGAAGAGTTAGGATAGGTGTTAGCTCTTCTCTAAATTTTTGGTAGAATTCAACTGCGAAGCCATCTGGTCCTGGGCTTTTGTTTGTTGAAAGATTTTTGATTCCTGTTTCAATTTCTGTGCTTGTGGTGGGTCTGTTAAGATTTTCTATTTCTTCCTGGTTCAGTTTTGGAAGGTCATACTTTTCTAAGAATTCATCAATTTCTTCCAAGTTGTCCATTTTATTGGCCTATAGTTGCTGGTAGTAGTCTCTTATGATCCTTTGTATTTCTGTGTGGTCTGTTGTGATTTCTCAATTTTTATTTCTAATTTTGTTGAATTGATTCTTCTTCCTTTTTTTCTTGATGAGTCTGGCTACTGGTTTGTCTATTTTATTTATCTTCTCAAAGAACCAGCTTTTAGTTTTGTTGAGTTTTGCTGTAGTCTCCTTTGTTTCTTTTTCACTTATTTCTGCCCTAATGTTTATGATTTCTTTCCTTCTAGTAATCCTTGAGTTTTTCATTTCTTCTTTTACTCATTGCTTTAGGTGTAAAGTTAGGTTATGTATTTGACTTTTTTCTTGTTTCTTGAGGTAAGCTTGTATTGCTATGAAACTTCCTCTTAACACTATTTTACTGAATCCCATAGGTTTTGGGTTGTTGTGTTTTCATTTTCATTTGTTTCTATGCATATTTTGATTTCTTTTTTGATTTCTTCTGATTTGTTGGTTATTCTGAAGCATGTTCTTTAGCTTCCATATGTTTGTATTTTTAATAGTTTTTTTTCCCTGTAGTTAACATCTAATCTTACTGCATTGTTATCAGAAAAGATGCTTGAAATGATTACACATTTTTTTTTGAATTTACAAAGGCTAGATTTATTGCCCAGGATGTGATCTATCCTGGAGAATGTTCCATGTGCACTTGAGAAAAAGGTGAAATTCGTTGTTTTGGGGTGAAATGTCCCACAGATATCAATTAGGTCTAACTGGTCCATTTAAAGTTTGTGTTTCCTTTGTAATTTTCTGTTTGGTTGATCTATCCATAGGTGTGAGTGGGGTATTAAAGTCTCCCACTATTATTTTGTTACTGTTAATTTCCCCTTTCATACTTGTTAGCATTTCCTTTACATATTGTGCTGCTCCTATGTTGGGTGCATATATATATATATATATATATATATATATATATATATATATGTATACACACACATATATATAAAATAATTGTTTTATATATATATAATAGTTATATCTTCTTCTTGGACTGATCCTTTGATTATTATGTAGTGCCCTTCTTTGTCTCTTTTCACAGCCTTTATTTCAAAGTCTATTTTATCTGATATGAGTATTGCTACTCCTGCTTTTTTTTGGTCTCCATTTGTATGGAATATCTTTTTCCAGCCCTTCACTTTCAGTCTGTATGTGCCCCTTGTTTTGAGGTGGGTCTCTTGTAGACAGCATATATAGGGGTCTTGTTTTTGTATGCATTCATCCAGTCTTTGTCTTTTGGTTGGGGCATTCAACCCATTTACCTTTAAGGTAATTATTGATAAGTATGATCCCATTGCCATTACTTTGTTGTTTTGAGTTCAAGTTTATAAACCTTTTCTCTGTTTCCTGAGAAATGAATGAAGTAAATGAAATAAATGCTTTAGCATTTGTTGAAGAACTGGTTTGGTGGTGCTGAATTCTCAGCTTTTGCTAGTCTGTAAAGCTTTTGATTTCTCCTTCATATTTGAATGAGATCCTTGCTGGGTTTCTTGGACTTGGGTGGCTATTTCTTTCCCCATTTTAGGGAAGTTTTCCACTATTATCTCCTCAAGTATTTTCTCATGCCCTTTCTTTTTGTCTTCTTCTTCTGGGACTCCTATGATTCGAATGTTGGGGCATTTAACATTGTCCCAGAGGTCTCTGAGGCTGTCCTCATTTCTTTTAATTCTTTTTCCTCTCTGCTTCATTTATTTCTACCATTCTGTCTTCCACCTCACTTATCCTATCCTTTGCCTCAGTTATTCTACTGTTGGTTCCCTCCAGAGTGGTTTTGATCTCAGTTATTGCATTATTCATTATTGATTGACTTTTTAAATTTCTGCCAGGTCCTTGTTAAACATTTCTTGAATCTTCTCAATCCTTGTCTCTAGTCTATTTATTTGCAACTCCATTTTTTTCAAGATTTTGAATCATCTTTACTATCACTATTCTGAATTCTTTTTCAGGTAGACTCCCATTCTCTTCATCTTTGGTGTAGTTTGGTGGACATTTATCATGTTCCTTTACCTGCTGACTATTTCTCTGCCTTTTCATTTGTTTATTTCTTTTTAAATATAAATTTATTTATTTTAATTGGAGGCTAATTACTTTACAATATTGTATTGGTTTTGCCATACATTGACATGAATATGCCACGGGTGTACATGTGTTCCCCATCCTGAACCCCCCTCCCACTTCCCTCCCCATCCCCTCCCTCTAGGTCTTCCCAGTGTCATTTGTTTAGATTGCTGTGTTTGGGGTGGCCTTTCTGTAGGCTGGAAATATGTGGTTCCTCTTTATTTTGGAGGTTGCTCCGTGTGGGTGGGGTTGGACGAGTTGCTTGTCAAGATTTCCTGATTAGGGAAGCTTGCATCTGTGTTCTGGTGTGTGGAGCTGGATCTCTTCTCTCTGGAGTGCAATGAAGTGTCCAGTGTGATTTTTGGGGTGTCTATGGGTTTGGCGTGACATTGGGCAGCCTGTATTTTAATGCTCAGGGCTGTGTTCCTGCGTTGTTAGAGAATCAGCATGGTATGTCTTGTTCTGGAATTTGTTGGCCCTTGGGTGGAGCTTGTCAAGTGTAGGTCCTTTCAGTGTAGGTATGGAGGCTTTTTTTTTTTTTTTTTTTGGTATGGAGGCTTTTGGATGAGCTCTTGTCAATTCCTGTTCCCTGGAGTCAGGAGTTTTCTGGTGTTCTCAAGTTTTGGATTTAAGCCTCCTGCCTCTGACTTTCAGTCTTATTCTTACAGTAGCTCAAGAATTCTCCATCCACATAGCACAGATGATAAAACATCTAGGTTAATGGTGAAAAGATTCTCCATAGTGAGTGGCACCCAAAGAAGTTCACAGAGTTACATGGAGAAAAGAAGAGGGAGGAAGGAGATAGAGGTGACCAGGAGGAGAAGAGGGAGAGTCAAAAGGGGAGAGAGTAATCTAGCCATTAATTATACCCCTAAGTAAAAATGGGCACTTATATTCTAAAAGGTACAAAATGAATAACAATACCAAAAAGCAAAGATTGAAAATCTAGTGTAGATTTTCAGGTTAGATTCTCAAAAATACAATATTAAAAATGCAAAACAAAATCTATTTATTTACATCTATATCTATATATGAAATTTGCTTTAATAGTAGGGTCTTTTTTGCAAGGTAATAGTAGGTTATAAAAATGAAAAAGGAGTAATAAAGAACTTTAAAAAATTAAAAAGATTAAAAAATGATAATAGTAAAAATGTATCTAGGTATTTCTCTGGAGATGTTGAGGGCAGTGTGGGGTTAGTTCAGTTTCAGATAGTTCCTTGTTCCAGCTTATATTTCTTCTCAAGGTCTGTAGGCCTCTCCAATGCTTAGTGCTAACTACAGGGTTTTAATCTGTTGTACCTGTCACTTCCAGAGAAGTTCCCTCTTCTTTGTTTGTTTTGGCTTTCTCTGTTTGCAAGTCTCTTCAGTGTCAAATTTTCACCAAGACAAAGGGGGTGAAGGTGGTCACTTATTTAGGCTCACTTGTTCAGTTGTGTTGTGAGGAGGGAGTTCAGTTCACTTCAGTCGCTCAGTCATGTCCGACTCTTTGTGACCCCATGGACTGTAGCATGCAGTCCTCCCTGTCTATCACCAACTTCCAGAGTTTACTCAAACTCATGTCCATTGAGTCGGTGATGCCCTCCAACCATCTCATCCTCTGTCATCCCCTTCTCCTCCCGCCTTCAATCTTTCCCAGCATCAGGGTCTTTTCAAATGAGTCAGCTCTTCGCATCAGTGGCCATAGTATTGGAGTTTCAGCTTCAACATCAATCCTTCCAATGAATATTCAGGATTGATCTCCTTTAGGATGAACTGGTTGGATCTCTTTGCAGTCCAAGGGACTCTCAAAAGTCTTCTCCAACACCACAATTCAAAAGCATCAATTCTTTGGCACTCAGCTTTCTGTATAGTCCAACTCTCACATCCATACGTGACTAGTGGAAAGACCATAGCCTTGACTAGATGGACCTTTGTTGACAAGGTAATGTCTCTGCTTTTTAATATGCTGTCTTGGTTGGTCATAACTTTTCTTCCAAGGAGTAAGCATCTTTTAATTTCATGGCTGAAGTCACTATCTGCACTGATTTTGGAGCACCCCAAAATAAAGCCTCTCACTGCACTGTTTCCCCATCTATTGGCCATGAATTGAAGGGACCAGATGCCATGATCTTTGTTTTCTGAATGTTGAGCTTCAAGCCAACGTTTTCATTCTCCTCTTTCACTTTCGTCAAGAGACTCTTTAGTTCTTCTTTGCTTTCTGCCATAAATATGGTGTCATTTGCATATCTGAGATTATTGATATTTTCCCCAGAAGTCTTGATTCCAGCTTGTACTTCATCCAGCTCAGCATTTCACAGGATGTACTCTGCTGCTGCTGCTGCTGCTGCTGCTGCTGCTGTGTCGCTTCAGTCGTGTCTGACTCTGTGCGACCCCATAGATGGCAGCCCACCAGGCTCCCCCGTCTCTGGGATTCTCCAGGCAAGAACACTGGAGTCGGTTACCATTTCTTTCCCCAATGCATGAAAGTGAAAAGTGAAAGTGAAGTTGCTCAGTTGTGTCCGACTCTGTGTGACCCCATAGACGGCAGCCCACCAGGCTCCTCCTTCCATGAGATTTTCCAGGAATTTCCTTATATACTCTGCATATAAGTTAAATAAGCAGGGTGACAATATACAGCCTTGATATACTCCTTTTCTAGTTGGAACTAGTCTTTTGTTCCATGTCCAGTTCTAACTGTTGCTTCCCTACCTGCATGGAGATTTCTCAAGAGGCTAGTTAGGTGGTCTGGTATTCCCATCCCTTTAAGAACGCTGCAAACAAATACCACTGGCATGTGTGTGGAGTGTTTGCAGTGTATGGACCACATGGGGTTTGCCCCAGCTCATGGTAGCATGTGTTTCCCAGTCTACACTGCTCAGGGTCCAGGTTGCTCTGCATGGGAACTGTCCAAAGCGGGACCTGTGTTTTGTTCACTCCCCAGGTCTGAGCTGCTCAGGTTCAGGTTCTCAGGCACTCTGCAAGGGCACAGACTTGGTTGGGCATTCGTTTTTTCCCCTTCCCAGGTCCAAGCACCTCACGCGACCAGGTGCTTGATCTCACACACTGTCTCAGGTGTGCCGTGTGTCTCCTTTGGCGAGCTGATATCAGGCTGCGACACTCCTGGTGGATGTCAACTGTCCAGGGTCCCAGGAAGATGTGACTAGCAACTGGAGGCCTGCTCACAGTTTGGTGGAGGATGCCGTCTCTGGGGCCGAGATGGCCCCTCACCTCCTGGCTCTGGCTGTCAACCGTCTGCCTCTTTGCCTCCATCTGGGGACTGGTTGGTTTTAAGCCAGCCAGCTCTCCTTTGGTGTTCACTCAGTCCTTTGTTCTGTGAGTGGGCCAAGCTGCTAGTTAGCTCAGAGCTTTTCCCTGGAAAGTTCTCTCTCTCTCTTTTTTTTCCCCTCTTTCTCTGGCTATCCCATAGTTTGGGTTGCTATGTCATGTTAGCTCCCTCAGATTGTCCTTAGGGCATTCAGGCCTGGTCCTTACCCTAAGCATGCAACCTGCGCCTCCCTGTGGTTAGGTGCATATTCTGTGGGTTTTCTTTTTGTTTTCTTTCTCTCGGTTATATTGCCCTCTGAGATTCCAAAACTCCCCACAGACATGCTGGTGAGAGGGCTTCCTGCTACTTGGAAATGTCTCTTCCTTCACCACTCCCTCCCCAGGATGGGTCTCCATCCCTAACTCTTTTGTCTTTTTGTCTTTTATATTTTGTCCTACTTCCTTTTGAAGAGAATGGATTGCCTTTCTGGGTGCCTGGTGTCCTCTGCCAGTGTTAAGAAGTTGTTTTGTGTAAGTTGCTCAGCATTCAAATTATCTTCTGATGAATTTGTGGGGGGAGAAAGTGGTCTACCCATCCTATTCCTCTGCCATCTTAGGACCGCCCCTATATTGGCAGATTTATTCACAAACACTGTTCCTAATGTACTGTGATTAGTTGCTCATTCGTGTCCGATTCTTTACGACCCCATGGTCTGTAGCCTGCCAGGCTCCTTTGTCCACAGGGATTCTCCAGGCAGGAATACTGGAGTGGGTTGCCTTGCCCTCCTCCAGGGGATCTTCCCAACCCAGGGATCGAACCCAGGTCTTCCACATTGCAGGAAGATTCTTTACCGTCTGAGCCACCAGGGAAGCCCAAGAACACTGGAGTGGGTAGCCTATCCCTTCTCCAGGGTATCTTCCCAACCCAGGAGTCGAACCAGGGTTTCCTGCATTGCAGGAGGATTCTTTACTTGCTGAGCTACCAGGGAAGCCCTTAAACCACTTTGTCTGTGGTATTTTATTATTATTTTATTATGCTAGGCTAATCTGACAAATGGGCTTTCCAGGTGGCTTAGTGGTAAAATAAAGAATCTACTCAGAGGTTAAAGCATCTGCCTGGAATGCGGGAGACCGGGGTTCAATCCCTGGGTCGGGAAGATCCCCTGGAGAAGGAAATGGCAACCTACTCCAGTACTCTTGCCTGGAGAATCCCATGGAGGGAGGAGCCTGGTAAGCTACATGGGGTCGCAAAGAGTCGGGAGCGAGTTCACTTTCACTTTCACCTGCCAAGTGAGTTCGATCCTTGGTTCAGGAATATCCCCTGAGGAAAGAAATGGCAACCCACTCCATTATCCTTGCCAGGAAAACCCCATGGCCATAGACAGAGGAGCCTGCTCTGCTGCAGTTCATGGGGGTGCAAAAGAGTTGGGCACAACTTAGCGACTAAACAACAAGATGACAACATCAGGGTAGAAAGTCAGAAACTGGACACTTTCATACCCAACTGGTTGGAGTCAAATTGATGCAACGTTTTTGGAGGGCAATTTGGTAACATGTATAAAACATTTCAAAAAGAGATTACTTTTTGACCCAAGAATGCTCCTTCTTAAATCAGAATTATTGTACATCCTGTGTTGGTGGTGGTTTAGTCACTCAGGCATGTCCGAGTCTTACGACCCATGGACTGTAGCCCACCAGGCTCCTCTTCCATGGGATTTCCCAGGCAAGAATACTGGAGTGGGTTGCCATTTCCTTCTCCACATAATGTATTACACAAAAACAAATGTACCAGGATACCAAATGTATCAGGTTTGTTTATAATACTGACAAATTTAAAACAGTCTAAAGACCTATATACAAGAGATTGGTTAAAATACCTATGGATTACACATTCTGAGGAATATTATACAGCTCTTAAAGTACTGTGGATGGCACAGGCTTCACCGTATCCACTATATGGCCCAATTTTGGGTTGATTCTGGGTGCCCTGTCTGGCAAGGGATGGTCATTCTCCTTGTCCCCTTCCTCCAGTTGCCCCTTGCAGTGTCCCTCCCCTCCTTTGACTCACTGGTCTCCTTTTCTACTATGATATGGGTTGATTAGCAAGAAACTAATCCCTTAGTAACAAAATAGGCCTATTTCTCCCTTGAAGTAATAAAGTAGGACCAAATCTTCAGACCACATTAGTTAAGTAAGAAAGAAAATTATGATTCTTCAATTCACTTTGCTATTGCAAGTGAAGAACAAGTGGAACAAAAACGACCAAGAATATCCACAGTGGTTTTTAAGCCAAAGGGAGAATTTCTAGGTCTGTGTAACTACAAGGTACAGAGGTAGTTTGTCTTTAGGCATGGCTGGATTCAGCATTTTATTCCCTGAGATTTACCTTCTTGCTCCAACTCTCCCTCTGTCCTTTGCCATCCTGTCTCCCCTAGATACCCAAAGTGTCACTGGTTGGATGATATCACCACAGCTGGAGGAAAGCAGTGCTCCAATTTGGCAGGCCTGGGCCACATGCCCACCCCTGGAATCAGAGGTGAAGTCAACTCTATCACAGTCACAATGGCTGAGAGAAAAGGAAAGGGGCAATTTTCCCAGGTGACAGCATACCAGTACCAAAAGAAGGAAAATGGATGCTGGGTTACAAAATCCATACATGTCCTTAACAGTGGTATACACTTTTCATCAAATTCAAAATCAAGTTCCAATGTTTGAATGGAACAAGACTGGAAAAGATTATTTCTTAATCTAACAGAGCATGCATGCTCAGTCACTCAGTCACGTTCAACTCTTTGCAACCCCATAGACAGTAGACCGCCAGTCTCCTCTGTCCCTGGAATTTTCCAGGCAAGAATACTGGTGTGGGTTGCCATTTCCTTCTAAAGGGATCTTCTCAACCAAGGGTTTGAAACTGCATCTCTTGCATCTCCTGCATTAGCAGGCGGATTCTTTACCACTGTGCCACCTGGAAAGCCCATTAATCTAATATAGCAGACAATTATTTTCCCAAATAAAGAAAATACTTATGTCAGGGACTTCCCTGGTGGTCCAGTGGCTAGGACTCCACAATTCCAATGCAGGTTGCCCAGGTTCAATTCCTTGTGAGCTGACTAGATCCCACATTGCTGCAATTATTAAACAAGAGCCCTCATGCTGCATTGAAGATCCTGCATGCTGCAACTGAGACCCACACAAATTACAAAAAGGTCAAAAGTAATAAGTCACATAGTGGGAGCATACTGTTAAAACAGGAATGCATCATCTCCTCACACATATTCTCAACTTCTTCTGATTTCTTTCTTATTGTTTTATTGTTTAGTTGCTCAATTGTATTCTACTCCACAACCCTACGGATTGCAGCCCACCAGGATCCTCTGTCCATGGGATTTCCCAGGCAAGAATACCGGACGGGTTGTCCTTTCTTACTCCAGGGGGTCTTCCTGAATCAGATGGAATCTGAGTCTCTTGCATTGGCAGGTGGGTTCTTTACCAATGAGCCACCAAGGGATGGGCTTATTCTGATTTACTGAATCTTTATTCAGTGAAGATGCACATTTACTTTCTTTCAATTTTAACACTGTGCCACTTCCCAGGAGGCACAATGGTAAAGAATCCGCCTGCCAATGCAGGGGATGTAGGCTCGATCACTAGGTCAGAAAGATCCCCTGAGGAAGAAATGACAATCCACTCGAGTATTCTTACCTGGAAAATTCCATGGACAGAGGAGCCTGGCAGGCTATAATCCATGGGGTTGCGAAGAGTTGAACACAACTGAGTGACTGAGCACACCTTATCTGCAGATAACCTGATCATACATGGAGAAAATATGGTGAACTACTAAAACTATCAGGAAATTTCATGAGGTTGCAGAAAATACTAGACGTTCAGTTCAGTTCAGTTCAGTCGCTCAGTCGTGTCTGCCTCTTTGCGACCCCATGAATCGTAGCACGCCAGGCCTCTCTGTTCATCACCATCTCCCGGAGTTCACTCAGACTCACGTCCATTGAGTCCGTGATGCCATCCAGCCATCTCATCCTCTGTCGTCCCCTTCTCCTCCTGCCCTCAATCCCTCCCAGAATCAGAGTCTTTTCCAATGAGTCAACTCTTCACATGAGGTGGCCGAAGTACTGGAATTTGAGCTTTAGCATCATTCCTTCCAAAAGAAATCCCAGGGTTGATCTCCTTCAGAATGGACTGGTTGGTGGACTGGTTGGATCTCAAGAGTCTTCTCCAACAACACAGTTCAAAAGCATCAATTCTTCGGCACTCAGCCTTCTTCACAGTCCAACTCTCACATCCATACATGACCACAGGAAAAGCCATAGCCTTGACTAGACAGACCTTAGTCGGCAAAGTAATGTCTCCGCTTTTCAATATGCTATCTAGGTTAGTCATAACTTTTCTTCCAAGGAGTAAGCGTCTTTTAATTTCCTGGCTGCAGTCACCATCTGCAGTGATTTTGGAGCCCAAAAAAATAAAGTCTGACACTGTTTCCACTGTTTCCGCATCTATTTCCCATGAAGTGACGGGACCAGATGCCATGATCTTCGTTTTCTGAATGTAGAGCTTTAAGCCAACTTTTTCGCTCTCCTCTCACTTTCATCAAGAGGCTCTTTAGTTCTTCACTTTCTGCCATAAGCATGGTGTCATCTGCATACCTGAGGTGACTGATATTTCTCCCAGCAATCTTGATTCCAGCTTGTGTTTCTTCCAGTCCAGCGTTTCTAATGATGTACTCTGCATATAAGTTAAATAAGCAGGGTGACAATATACAGCCTTGATGTACTCCTTTTCCTATTTGGAACCAGTCTGGTGTTCCATGTCCAGTTCTAACTGTTGCTTCCTGACCTGCATACAGATTTCTCAAGAGGCAGGTTAGGTGGTCTGGTATTCATTGGATGGAGCTAACTCCTCCCCCAAAGACTTAACTAATTGTCCCCAAACTTTTCTACATTGATCTGAAACAAGGTCAGTAGGCCGTAAAGTTACAGTTCTAGAGTTTCTGAGTTGTTTGATCTGCAAGCTAAGGTTTTTACTTTGGGAGGAATCAGACCTGCTGATAAAAGGTGGTCATCAAACTAGAATTCTGCGGGAGAGGCACACTTTTGAGTAGCAACCACCTACTGTACGCCAATAGCATTAAAAAATCAATAGAAAAGTAAATTTTTATCTCAGTACTTCTACCCTTTGGATTCTATCTTCGGGACATAACCAATCAGGCAAAGACTTATACAGAAGAATTCCACTGAATCATTATTAGGGATAAATGGAAACCTATTAAATGTTTAACAAGAGATGAGAATACTAGACCACCTTAACTTCCTCTTGAGAAGTCTGTATGGATGTCAAGAAGCAACAGTTAGAACTGGACATGGAACAACAGACTGGTTCCAAATAGGAAAAGGAGTACGTCAAGGCTGTATATTGTCACCCTGCTTATTTAACTTATATGCAGAGTACATCATGAAAAACGCTGAGTTGGAAGAAGCACAAGCTGGAATCAAGATTGCCGGGAGAAATATCAATAACTTCAGATATGCAGATGACACTACCCTTATGGCAGAAAGTGAAGAGGAACTAAAAAGCCTCTTGAAAAAAGTGAAAGAGGAGAGTGAAAAAGTTGGCTTAAATCTCTACATTCAGAAAACGAAGATCATGGCATCTGGTCCCATCACTTCCTGGGAAATAGATGGGGAAACAGTGTCAGACTTTATTTTTTTGGGCTCCAAAATCACTGCAGATGGTGATTGCAGCCATGAAATTAAAATATGCTTACTCCTTGGAAGGAAAGTTATGACCAAGCTAGATAGCATATTGAAAAGCAGAGACATTACTTTGCCAACAAAGGTCCGTCTAGTCAAGGCTATGGTTTTCCAGTAGTCATGTATGGATGTGAGAGTTGGACTGTGAAGAAGGCTGAGTGCCGAAGAATTGATGCTTTTGAACTGTGTTGTTGGAGAAGACTCTTGAGAGTCCCTTGGACTGCAAGGAGATCCAACCAGTCCATTCTAAAGGAGATCAGTCCTGGGTGTTCTTTGGAAGGGCTGATGCTAAAGCTGAAACTCCAGTACTTTGGCCACCTCATGCGAAGAGCTGACTCATTGCAAAAGACTCTGATTCTGGGAGGGATTGGGGGCAGGAGGAGAAGGGGACGACAGAGGATGAGATGGCTGGATGGCATCACGGACTCCATGGACATGAATGAGTGAACTCCGAGAGTTGGTGATGGACAGGGAGGCCTGGTGTGCTGCAATTCATGGGGTCACAAAGAGTCGGACATGACTGAGCGACTGAACTGAACTGAACTGAGACAGCACATTAAAAAGCAGAGACATTGCTCTCCCAACAAAGGTCCATCTAGTCAAAGCCATGGTTTTTCCACTAGTCCTGTATGGATGTGAGAGTTGGAATATAAAATAAAGCTGAGTGCTAAAAAATTGATGCTTCTGAACTGTGGTGTTGGAGGAGACTCTTGAGAGTCCCTTGGACTGTAAGGAGATCAGTCCTGAATATTCCCTGGAAGGACTGATGTTGAAGCTGAAACTCCAATACTTTGGCCACCTGATGCAAAGAACTGACTCATTTGAAAAGACCCTGATGCTGGGAAAGATTGATGGCGGCAGGAGAAGAGGATGACAGAAGATGAGACGGTTGGATGGCATCACGGACTCAATGCATATGTTTAGTTAAACTCTGGGAGTAAATGTTGGACAGGGATGCCTGGTGTGTTGCTGTCCATGGGGTTGCAAAGAATTGGACATGACTGAGAGACTGAACTGAACTGACTGAACACTTACATTATGCTACTTCTTATATGCATCCACATACAAGTTTTTGAATAAATTTTTGAAAGAGAAAATGCTTATATGTTAAATAAAAATAATTCCAGGAAAAAATTACCCTGAGTATGCAAAAATTACATTATTGTTATAGATGATATGACAATCAGTTGTGTCCAACACTGTGACCCCATGGACTATACAATCCATGGAATTCTCCAGGTCAGAATGCCGGAATGCACAGCCTTTCCCTTCTCAGATCTTCCCAACCTAGGGCTTGAACCCAGGTCTCCCGCATTGCAGGCGTATTCTTTACCAGCTGAGCCATATAAATGCCAATATTAAACTAAGAAAGCATTCCAAAGTACTGACCACAGTTAATGCTGAATGAGAAGCCATATTTTAAGTTTTTTCCATTTCCTAAATTGTCTTCAATTACACTGTACTACTAGACTATCTGAAGCCCAGAACCTTCCCTTGAAACCAAAGACAAAGGCAAGAAACTGTGGAGGGCCAGTATTTGAAAATATATTCAGACGCAGAATGATAGTTCAGCTTTATTTTATGCTACAAGAAATATTGAAACACCCTCCTCCTCCAGCCAGTGGAAAACAACAGGGCCAAGAGTGCCCAAAGGCCAATATAAGCAAACAATTAGGCCCTCATAATAAATCAGCAACCAGTGTAGGAATCAATGCCCTGGGGAAGGATGCACTGCCTAGGTTAATATTAGGCGCTCTTTCTTGGCCTAGGCTTAGGGAAAACTAGGGGCACAAAGTCAAAGTGAAAGTGAAGTCGCTCAGTCGTGTCCGACTCTGCGACCCCATGGACTGTAGCCTACCAGGCTCCTCGGTCCATGGGATTTTCCAGGCAAGAGTACTGGAATGGGTTGCCATTTCCTTCTCCAGGGGAATCTTCCCGACCCAGGGATTGAATTCAGGTCTCCCACATTGCAGGCAGATGCTTTAACCTCTGAGCCACCAGGGAAGCCCTGGGGGCACAAAGTACCCTGTAATTGGTTGGTTGATCCCAACCAACAGGAAAAGCTGCTTGAGACAGAACATGATGGAAATTCGGAGCTGGCCACTATCTTCAGCAGTCTGCCTGCTAAAAGGGAGGGAAAAAGAAAATAAAATTAAATGTGGGAACTGTTCCCCTAATTCTGCCCCCTCAGCTGGTGTCAGGCTCACTGCACATGTCTACATCCTTAGACTTCCTCTTTTGGTGGTCTCCAATTCACTATTAGAATGACCCCAGACACCTGCCACCCGCCCAGGCCCCTTTGCAAACTAACATTGCTATGATGCTGCTGTTCGCTGTGAGCTCCTTCCCTACTGCCTGTGGTAGGGCTGGACATGTGGGCTCAGGGACTGGCGGGCCATCTCTGCCTCCATGGGTGATGGGAAGAGCACTACGATGGAGCTGGTGGTGGCGAGGTTAAGGGACCATCTCACACCAACCAGGCCTGTTTCCTTCTGGCCGTTCTCACTTGTCTCCATCCCCACCCCAAGTCTGCTCTCCGCCCTTCCAGTCCCTCAGGCCATCTCCCCACTCCATCTCTCCCTGCCACCCCTGACCCATCCCCCTGAGGCCAGACCCTCTAGCCATCTTCTTGGTCTCCCTCCCCACAGCCCTTCCTATCCCCAGGTTGACTGCCTTCTCCGAATTCCACTGTCTACAGGAGGTCTGTTCCTCCCTGCTCCAGCCCCCGCCCTGGCCTCTCTTTAAATAGGATACAAATTGAGAAGTTGGCTTCTTGGTCCTCTGGCCACGGGTGGCACACACCCACCAAGTCCTGATGCAGCATGTCCAAGAGGCCACGGCCTGACGTGTCCTCCTGGCCCCAGGGCACCATGGACACCAGGCCCTGGCGCCACATGTCCACCTGGTTCTGGAGAGGCGTGGCCACCCAGCCCTGGCATGGTGTCTCCGCCAGGTCCCAGAGTGTGAGGTGCCTGTACCAGCTCTGGGGCTCCAGCCATGGCCGCACCCGCCTCTCCCGCGCCTCCGAGGCCCTCGTGCCCTTCAGGGCCATTTGGGTCACCAGCTCCATCCAGACCTCCCTGGCCTTCAGCATCTCCCGCCACACCACCTGTGCCAGCACCTGGGTCTGCAGCCTCCATGACTACTCAGGCTGCAGGTCAGCCCACCATGGCCACCTGGAGCGTCTGAGAATCTGAGGCACCCAAAGGAAACCACGCCCCTGTGCGGGTGACGTCACTAAGGGCGCTGAGAACGCCTGCGCAATCAGGCCCTGACGCTGGTCCCCAGATGTCCCTCTTAGGTGTTTATGAGCACGTCAGTGTTTCCTGCCAAACATGGAAACATCAAATGAGCCCCTTCCCCTTACACCTCTGCTGCTGTGTTCACATGTGACCCTCCTGCTGACTTCAACTTCTGGAAGGGAGTCGAGCACCAGGGCCAGGCCAGGTCTGTCCCATTCGTCTTCCACACATAGCTCAAGTCTGTGTCCTTGTCTGTGCAGGTGCATGCACATGGGGATGCGAGACCAGGGGTGTGGAGTGGGCTGTACCTGCCCACCTGGGGAGGGAAGCAGGGACTACTGTTGGGCCCACTGTGGAAGGCATGGGGCATGGCTGCCTGGGGTCTGGGCACAGGCTGCAGGGACTCCAGGCTGTGGGCATGCCCTGGGCCCCTCAGAAGCACTGGATGAACCAGCTAGACTCAAGGGCAGAGGGAAGGGCCGTGTTGCCCTGGACACCCACAGTCTCTTGCTCTCTGCTGGCACAACTCTCATGGCCTTTCCCTCCCCAGGAACAGTGTCTTGAGGCTGTCTGGAGGGGTGGAGGTACTGGGGGACCTCAACTGGGAGGTGACCCTGTGTCTGATAGCCTGCTGGTCTACTTCTGTCTGGAAGGGGGGGTCAACAGGCAAGGTACAGCTGGGGGAGACCACAGGGCTGGGAGAGCACTGCCTGGGCGTGGGGTTCATCTGCTAGGGATCACTGGTGCCATGGGAGGAGACTGCATCAGGGGTTGTACTTCAATCTGGCCCCTGAGCCCCACCCCCTGGCCGGAGAGTCCTCTCAGCCCTCCAAATCCAAGGCCAGCAGCCTTCCCCCACCCCTACCCCCACTGGAGGGGGAGAGGCTCCAGCAGTGGCTGTTTCCTGAGTGTGGGGCATCCATGTCCCACCTTCCCACCCTCCCAGTTTCTGTTGATTCTGGCTCCCAATCAGTTTTAGGGTGTGCAAAGACCTGGTCTACTGCCTGTGTCTGTCCCCTGCTCTGGGGCCAAGAGGACCCCAGTGGGGAGTCTGGACATGTCAATGTATGGGAAAACCCACTATGATATTGTAGAGTAATTAGCCTCTAATTAAAAAGATAATTTAAATGAAAGAAGTAAACATTTAGGTCAGTATTTCTAATTCTTGGAATATATTAATACTTTAAAGAAATAACTATTAATAGAAAGATTTATAAATTCCACTAAATCATTAACCATAGTAATGAAAAAAGTGGAAACAGCTTAAATGTTCCATAATTACATCATTATTATTATTTTTTAATTTAAAGACCCAATCTTAATTTTTTGGCCACACCACATGACATGTGGGATCTTAGTTCTGCTGCCAGGGATTGAACCTGCAGCCCTTACACTGGAAGTGCAGTCTCATCCACTGGACTGCCTGGGAAGTCCCAATAATTACATTATGATGCATCTTATATATGTTCAATAACACATTTCTTAAGAGATTTTAGAAAGTGGAAAAGCTAGTATATTAAATGAAAAAAATTCAGGAAAAAATTTAAACTTGATAAGTTCTACATCACATGCTCTTATACATTTAATGTGCAAGTAAAACCAGAAAATATTCTTAAATGTTGACAGTATTTAGTGCTGAACATAGGGCTCAATTTTCATTGTCTGAAATTGTTTTCAATTCCCTTGTAACTGAATTCAAATATCTGAATTTCAGAACCTTCCCTCTAACACGAGAACAAAGATAAAAAGTGTTTTTAAAATCCAGAAGTGCATTAGCTGAAAGGAAACTGGGGCACAAAAAGTGAATTAGTTTTATTTTATGCTGTAATAAACACGGAAGCATCCCACTCCTCAAGCAGCAGGGAAACAAAGCAAGTGAACCAAGAGAGACCAAAGGCCAGTACAGGCCAAAACTTAGACTCAAATAACAAAGTGGCAATGACTCTTAGGTTGAATTCCCTATGCCCTGCCGAGTAGGGGACACAAGGTTAGGCCTCAGCCCCTTTCCTCAGCTTAGGCTTTGGCGAGGTGGGATCCCAAGGCTCCGAATGTTCCGAATCACCAGGGAAAGCTGATCGAGGAATGGGTTCAGGGAAAGTCGGATGAAAGCAAGGTCTTCAGCAGTCCATCTACTAAAAGCAGGGAAAAAAAATCAGGTTAAAGGGAAGATTGCTCCTGTAGGTCCAGGGTACCAGCCCTCCTCCTTATACCAAGCCCCTCAGTGTCTCCATCATAGCATGCTTAAGAGGGAGCTCAGACCACAGCACCTGCCACCCCCCACTCCCCAAGGCAAGCTCGTCTGGAACTGACACAAGCAGGTCACTGCCATTCACTGCAAATTCCTTCCGAATCAATCCTTGGTGGCGTTGGGCATCTGGGAGCAGAGATCTGCGAGCCATGTCTGCCTCCAGGGCTGATTGGAAAGGCACTCTGAGTGTGCTGGGAGAGACACGGTTAAGGCACCATCCATTACAGAATTTGCTGGGATCTCGGGCTTCCTCACACCTCAGAGGCCCGTTTTTACCCCAGGATGCCCATGCTCCCGACCACAACCTGAGACCACCCTCAGCTGCCTCCGTAACCCTTCAGTCCATCTTCCCCGCCCTCCAGGCTCCTCAGGCCTTGACGACCCCCTTTCCGGCCAGGCTGCACAGTCCTGCTGCCCCGGATCACCCCCGTGCTCCCTTCTATCCCTTCCTCAGGCTGCCGGCATGTTTCCCACCACCATACCACTGACCGTGCCCAGGGAGGCTCCATGAAAAGGATACAGCACCACCTCTCCACGTCTAGGCCTTACAGCCAAGGGTGCTACATCTCCAGCAGATCCTAGGCCATCTGGTGCCCGCTCACCCCGGGGACGAGCTACAGCAGCTTCCATCACCACTCTTCCTCTGCCAGACACACCCCGGCCTTCTGGGGCCCGGTGAACATCCTCACCTTCAGCGCTGCCTGAACCACTCTGGCAAGCGGGTGTTCTGGAGCTCTGCTGGCCATCTCGGCCCTCTGCACCACCGGCGCCACCACCCGACGCCTGCATGGCTGCCGCGCGTCTCCCTCAGACCGCAAATAAGGGGCGGAGAGACTGGGCCCCTCACGAAGTCCCTCCCCTTCTGCGCAAGGACGCGAAAATTGCGCCTGCGCATACACCCCAGCCACCCACGGGCTGCTATGGAGACCCCATGAGGCTGGTGGAACTCACCTCCCTCACAATGCCACGCTCCTTTCAGGTGCCCCCTGATGCGCCTGCGCACACGGGCCCCACCAGTGCTGGCTCAGATGGCATGGAATGGACCCCGCCAAGTGTCCACAGAGACACGAACGCCGACTTTCCAGTCTCAAGGCCTAAAGCTAGTTCCACAATGCAACTTTGATTTCTCCAACGTATGCCACAGAAGGGTCTCACTGGAGTAAGGCGGGAGTCGAGGGCACGGGGCCAAGCCACACGACCCACCAGCATCCCGTCTCTGCCCACTCCACATCATACCTGTGCTCTTTGACTGTAGTGATAGCTAGCACTTCCTACGGTCTTTGCGTTATTTCAGGTGCTTTCATGTGTTCATCCATCACGTCAGTTTTCAGACAGTGTTGCCATAGCACAGGCTTCCTTTGTGGCTCAGCTGGTAAAGAATCCTCCTGCAGTGCTGGATACCTGGGTTTGATCTCTCGATTGGGAAGATCCCTTGGAGAAGGGAAAGGCTACCCACTCCAGTATTCTGGCCTGGAAAATTCCATGGTTAGTCCATGGGGTGGCAAAGAGTCAGACACTGCTGAGCTACTTTATTTCACTTCACATTGCCATGTTAGTCTCCTGTCTCCCATGATGCAGCTCTCCTGCAAACTAATCACACACACCCACTCTCTCCCCAACACCACTGACTCAAAGTTTTGGGCATTTTGGTTATTGCCTTTCTGAAAACTATGATGACTGCAGTGCTCCATCAGGCACCAGACTTAAGTTGGGTCTGAATGGTGAGATCTGCAAAGGATAGTGATAACAATGTCGAATAATGTGTATGATACAGACAGTGACAGAACTATGAAGGAAAGAGAGTGTATGATAGAATGAGTTTCCAGAGAGTTTACCACTCTGACAGGTGAATGCTTTTGAGTGAGACAGAGTGAATGTGTGGTTGGGACAGGAATTTAAAGGGACAGAATGTCATGGGAAGAGACTAAGATGCAGAAACCAAGACAGAGGGAGTGTGTGTCCGAGTGTCAGAGAGACATTCTAAGAGAGATAGGATGTGAGAGAGAATACGTGTGATGGAAAAAGAATTATAGAGTGACACAGGAATATTAAAGAAAGAGTGTGTGTGACGGTACCCTGAATCAATATGAGAAAGTAAATGTGAGAGACAATATCAGTGAAAGAAAATGGGTCTGTCACACATATCAGAATGTGACAGGGAATGAACCTGACAGTGGGAGGCAGCAGCCTGGGCAAGTGGGTCAGTCCTCGGAGCCCATGTTTCCCCCCTGGGGTGGCCATCCCCAGGTCTCTGCTGGTCTGGAGGAAGTCAGCAAATTGACTTGGTTCAGTTGCCCAAGAAACATTGCTGTTAATAAAGCTAGTGGATGAGATGTAATTCCAGTAGAAATATTCAAATCCTTAAAGGAGGATGCCACCAAGGTTTTGCGTTCATTATGTCAGCAAGTCTAGAAGATCACAGGACTGGAAAAGATCAATCCTCATCCCAGTTCCCAAGAAGTGAAGTAAAAACGGGCTAACCATCGGACAACTGCACTCATCTCCCATGCTAGTAAGGTGATGCTTAAAATCTTGCATGCTAAGCTTCAGCATTATGCGAACCAAGAGCTTCCAGATGTCCAAGCTGAGTTTAGAAAAGGAAGAGGAACTAGAGATCAAATTGCCAAAAATTTCTGGACTATGGAGAAAGCCTTTGACTGTGTGGATCATGACAAACTGTGGAAAGCCCTTAGAGAGATGGGAATACCAGACCATCGTACCTGTCTCCTGAGTATCCTGTATGCAGGTCAATAACCAACAGTTAGAACCTAGTATGGAACAACTGATTGGTCAAGATCGAGAAAGGAGTATGACAGGGCTATCTGCTGTCACCCTGTTTGTTTAATCTATATGCTGAGCACATCAAGAGAAATGCCAGGCTGGATGATTTACAAGCTGGAATCAAGATAGGCAGGAGAAACATCAACTACCTCAGATAAGTGGATGATACCACTCTAATGGCAGAAAGCAAAAAGGAACTAAAGAGCCTCTTGATGAGGGTGAAGGAGGAGAATGAGAAAGCTGGCTTAAAACTCAACATTCAAAAAACTAAGATCATGGCATCTGGCCCCATTATTGCGTGGCAAATAGAAAGGGAAAAGGTGGAAGTAGTGACAGATTTCCTGTTCTTGGGCTCCAAAATCACTGCAGATGGTGACTGCAGACATGAAATCAGAAGACAATTGCTTCTTGGCAGGTAAGGGATGACAAACCTAAACAGAGTGTTGAAAAGCAGAGACATCACTGTGCCGACAAAGGTTCATGTAGTGAAGGCTGTGGTCTTCACAGGATCACATATGGTTGTGAGAGCTGGACTGTAAAGAAGTCATAGCACCAAAGAATTGATGCCTTTGAACTGTGGTGCTGGAGAATACTCCTGAAAGTCCATTGGACAGCAAGAAGATCAAACCATTCAATCTTAAGGGAGATCAACCCTGAATATTCACTGGAAGGACAGATGTTGAAAGTGAAGCTCCAGTATTTTGGTCATCTGATTCGAACAGATGACTCATTGGCAAAGTCCCTGATGCAGGGAAAGATCAAGGATAGAAGGAAAAGAGGGTGTCAGAGGATGAGATGGCTGGACAGCATCATGGATGCAATGAACATGAGCTTGAGGAAACCCCAGGAGACGGTGAGGGACCGGGAGGCCTGGTATGCTGCAGTCCATGGGGTTGCAGAAATTCGGACACAAATGGGAAACTGAACAACTACAGCTGCCCAGCTGTGTAAGGATCCTTGTTTTTGCTTTCCTGGTGGTCCAGTGGTTAAGAATCTGCCTGCCAATGCAGGGCACATGGGTTCGATCCCTGGGCCAGGAAGATCCCACATGCCCAGGACAACTAAACCCGTGTGCCACCACTACTGAGCTCACCAAAATCAGAGTCTGTGCTCCTCCACAAGGAAGCCTCCACAATGAGAAGCCTGAGCACAGCAGTTAGAGTAGACCCTGCTGGCTGCAAGTACAGAAAACCTGCACACAGTTAACAAGATTTGGCACAGCTGAAAACTAACAAATAATTTTGGTAAATAAAAATTTTAAAAAGAGTCCTTGTTTCCAGCTATAGCCTTCTCAGACATTGAAGATTTCAGTTAATTAAGTTCATCCTACACTAAGATCTGCTCTGGTCCTACAGAGTCAATCTTAAAAAGTAAGACCTGAAAGGATCAAACTGTTTTTTTTTTTTTTCCCAAGAAATTTAAAAGGATTCCAGAATAAAGCTCAAGAGTAAGTTTAGGAATAGAAAAAAGTCAAGCATGCAAGGGAAATTTGATAATGCTTGGCATCCAATCTAAAATTACCAGGAGGCAAAGCAGGAAAATCCAACCCATTATGACAGAAATCAGTGTGTTGTTGTTCAGTAGCGTCTAACTCTTTTTGACCCCATGGATTGCAGCATGCTAGGCTTCCCTGCCCTTCACCATCTCGCATAACTTGCTCAAACTTATGTCCATTGAGTCGAGATGCCATCCTACCATCTCATCCTCTATCGTTCCCTTCTCCGCCTGCCTTCAATCTTTCCCAGCATTGGGGTCTTTGCCAATGAGCTGGCTCTTTGTACCAGCTGGCCAAAGTGTTGGAGATTTCAGTTAAAATGCATCAATTGGAAAGGAAGAAATAAATGCGTATTTATTTACAGTCAAAAGGATTGTCTAAGTAGGAAGTTTAATGGGATCTACAAAAGAGCTATTACAATTAATTAGTTAAGCAAGGTTTCAGGACACAAGGATACTCTTGAGAGTGCCTTGGACTGCAAGGAGATCAAACCAGTCAATTCTAAAGGAAATCATTCCTGAATATTCATTGGAAGGACTGATGCTGAAGCTGAAGCTTCAAAACTTTGGCCAGCAGATGTGAAAAGCTGACTCACTGGAAAAGACCCTGATGCTAGGAAAGACTGAAGTAAAAAGGACAAGGGGACAATGGAGGTTGAAATGGTTTGATAGCATAACTCACTCAATAGACATGAATTTGAGCAAACTCCAGGAGACAGTAGGGAGAGAGAGCCTGATGTGCTATAGTTCATGGGGTCCGAAAGAGACAACTAGACACGACTTAAGAGACTGAAGAACAACATTCTCGTATTATATCTTAATATATAAATGTAACTAGGGCTTCCCTGATAGCTCAGTTGGTAAAGAATTCGCCTGCAATGCAGGAGACTCTGGTTCGATTCCTGGGTCAGGAAGATCCCCTGGAGAAGGGAAAGGCTACCCATTCCAGTATTCTGGCCTAGAGAATTCCAAGGACTGTATAGTCCATGGGGTTGCAAAGAGTTGGACACGACTGAGCGACTTTCACTTCATTACATTTCATAAAATGAGAAAATATTCCAAAATCAATACTGAATGGCAGTACATTACTATCTTATTCTCCCGATTCTTAAATTGTCTTCAATTATGTTGTACTCCTTGAATATCTGGATCTCAGAACCTCCCCTACAATTGGAAGACAAATATAGTATTAAGATGTGTAGAAGCTAAAAATAAAGTCAGAGATAACACAGTATCTCAGTTTTATTTTCTGCAGTTAACAATCACCAAACAATGTGGACCCTGAGCCCCCAAGTAGCAGCACAGGCACAAGATGAAGCCCAATCCACCTACTGCAGAAAGCAATGCCCTGGGGAAGGACACATGAGCCTGGGCACATAGGCTAGATTTATCCCCGACTTTCACACAGAGGCTTAGTAAAAAGGTGGGGCACATACTGCTGCAAGGTCCGAATACCAGGGAAATCTTCTGCAGACAGAGGGTGTTGGATGTCTGGAACATGGCATCGTCTTTAGCACTCAACTGGCTAAAAGGGAGGGAAAATGAAATTCAGGCTCCTGACGAGGAGGAAGAGGAGGATGTCCTTCTTCTGTCCCCACACACTGACAAGCCCAGAGCACCACACTTCTCCTTTAGGCTTAACCCTCCATTATGGCTCCTCCTGGGCCGAGACTGGTCACCACCCACCACCCCTCCCCTGCCCCAGCCCCCTTTAGAACTGACAGAACCAACAGGTGGCCATCAACATCGAGCATCTTCCGAATCAACCATTGCAGTGCAGTACATCGAGACAGGAAGATAAAAGCACAGTGAGGCTACTGGTGGAGATATGGTTAAGGCACCATCCACATTCATTTTGCCTGTACGTCAGGCTCTCTGCTCACGGAGACCTGCCTTCTTTCACAAAGCCCCCACCGAGGCTGTCCGGACCTCCCAGCCTATAACCTAAGGACACCCTGGATATCACCACTGGACCCTCTGGTTCCCTTCAGGTTGCTTTTCCTCACTATCTTCTCCTGGCAGCCAGACCACCCCGACCCAAACCCTCCATCCCCCCCCAGAGTACCCCCCTCCTACACTTTAGGCCCCTCTGCCTGCAACCCTCCAAACAACCCCTAGCCCACACCCCGACCCCCGCGGGTGCCCAGCCCACCAGGGCTCCTGGAATAGGATACAACTGGAGGGCTCGGTTACTCAGAACTCTGGCTCTGGGTGCATCATCTCCACCAGGCCCGGGTGCTTGGGGTGCCCCCGGGATCTGTGGAATGGCACCGGCTGTGCCACCTGACTCTCCTGCAGCACTGGGGCCTCTGGGATCAGCCAAGTTGCTGGGGCCGCCAGGAACTCCACGACTGATGGCGTCACCAGGGCCAGTTGGGTCGCCAGGGCCATTGCGGCCACCAGCACTACCTGGCACATCTTGGCCGCTTCCTGCTGTGCCACTACAAAGGCCACGGGTCCTGCATCTTCATCTGCTGTCCTTGTGGTTCCTCAACCGTGTGCCTCGGACTCCATCTTGAACCCCTCTCCCCTTCCCTCAACGTTGGGAAAGACTGAACCCTCCCTCCAGAACCCAGCCCTGTAGTGCCACTTTCAACCAAGCATCGGCAGAGCGCCTGCGCACACACACCCTGGTCTTGCCTCACGATTGGTTCCCACCGACCATTGGCTCCCACAGTGGCTGCAGGCTCTCGGGCAACGGGCGTTCACTGCTGAAGCTTCACGCATTTGCGTGCTGTGTCACCCCAATGAGCCTGCACAGACACACATCCAGGTGGTCTGTGTCCTCTCAGACAGCCCTGCCTCAGGCCCAGAAACCTGGTAAATGGCTTAGCAAGGCCTTTGGGTGGCGCTGCATCCTTTAGAATGGCGACAGCTGCTCAGTGTGCATGCTCAAACAGACCCTGCTCCACTCATCGGGGCACGTGCCTGTTTCCGGTCCAAGCCTGCAACCCCTTAGTGAGCCCCGGTCCCTGTGCACCGCTAAGACTGCACTGCTGCCAACTTGGCCACACTCACAGGTGAGCATCCTGCTGAGCGCAGGTCATTGTCATCGACTTCCAAAAGGAAGTCGGGCACCCCTGGGTCAGGCCTGGTCTGTCCCTCTGGTGTCCCACACGTAGCTCACGTGTGTGCATGTGTGTCCATGTGCGTGTGGGCAGGTGCATGCACATGGGCATCTGACATGCATGTCTCTGTGTGTGTGTGTGCCCGAGAGAGAGAGAGTGCCTGTGCCCAGGTGCTAGCCCATGTCCGTTTATGTGTGTGTGAGTGTGTGTGCAGGGGTGCATGCACATAGGCGTGTGCATGTGTGTTTGTGGAGGTGCTTGCAAATGGGCGTTCCCATGTGCATCTGTGTGTGTGAGAGAGAGAGCGTGTGGTCAGGTGCATGCACATGGGCATGTGTGTGTGTGTGGGAAAGAGAGCATAGGTCAGAGGCATGCACATTGGCATCTGTGTGTGCTTGTGTTCATGTGCAGGTGCCTTCTCATGGCGGTGCATGGGGACCTGGTCCTGGAGTCCTAAGACTAGGAATGCAAAGCAGGCTGTGCTTGCCCACCTGGGGATGGAAGTGGGGACTGCTGTTGAATTAACTGGGGATGGCATGGGGAAGGGCCACCTGGGGCTCCAGGCACACAGCCTGCAGGGACTCCAGGCTGGGAACTTACAACAGGCCCCCCAGAAGCACCGGTTAGAACAGCTGCACTCAAGGGCTGCCAGAAGGGCAATGCCCCCCAGGACACCCCCAGTCTCTTGGCCTCTGTTGGCACAAAACGCACGGGCTTTCCCTCTATAGGAACAAAGTCTTGGCGGCTCTCCAGAGGGCTGGAGGTGCCGGGGGCCTTCAACTGGGAGGTGACCCTGTGTTTGCTGGCCTGCTGAATGCTAGTCTACTTCTGGCCTGGAAGGGGGTCCCACATAGTACAACCAGGGTTGATGACAGGGCTGGGGCACCACTGCCTGGGAGGTGGAACCACTGGTGCTACAGGAGGTGACTGGATCAGGGCCACTGCCCGAGCAGGGGCAGGTACTTCAATCAGGTTGCTTGATTCCCACTCCCTGGCTGGATAGGCCTCTCCATGGCCCTCCAAATCCGGGGCCAGCAGCCTTCCCCACCCTCAGTGGAGGGATTATATTTTCCTCCATTATCATGTTAGCTGCAGGAGTTTTTTAGTTTACCTTGATCAGATTGAGAAAGTCTGTTTGTAGTCCTAGTTTTCTGACAGTTTTTATCATAGTGGTTGTTGAATATTGTCGAATGCTTTTATGGCATTTATCGAAATGATCATGTGGTTTTTCTCTTGTGTTTTCTTAATATGATGAATAACACTGGTTGATGATTTTTTAATGCATAACCAATCTTTCATTCTAGGGATAGATCTCACTTGGTCATAATGCTTTATATATTGCTGGATTAAATTTGCTAACAATTCATTTTTTTGTGCTTAATTTAATGAAGAATATTGGTCTATGGTTTTCTTTTCTTGCAATGTCTTCATCTGGTTTTGGTATTTTGTAAGGCTAACCTCATAAAATGATTTGAGAAGTGTTTCCTGTCCTCTACTTTCTGAAAGAATTTGTATGGGATTGGTGATATTTCTCCCTTAAGTATTTCATAGCATTCACTAGTTAAGTCACATGGGCCTGGAGTTTTCTGTTCTGTATCTTTGAAAGATTTAGGGATATTTAGGGTTTTCACTTTCTTCTTGAGTTAGTTTTGGGAATTTGTGTCATTCAAGGAATTTCTTAATTTCATCTAAATTGGCAAAATTTTTTTGCTTCTTTTTTGAAAATTTATCTATTTTAATTAGAGGCTAATTAAAGTATTGTAGTGGTGTTTGCCATTGACATGAATCAGCCATGGCTGTACGTGTGTTCCCCATCTGGACACTCCCTCCCACCTCCCTCCCCATCCCATCTCTCAGAGTCATTCCAGTGCACCTGCCTCATGCATTGAACCAGGACTTGTGATCCATTTCACATATGTTAATATACATGCTTCAATGCTATTCTCTCAAATCATCCCACCTTTGCCTTCTCCCAAAGAGTCCAACAGTCTGTTCTTTACATCTGTGTCTCTTTTGCTGTAATGCATATAGGGTCATCATTATCATCTTTCTAAATTCCATATATATGCGTTAATACACTGTATTGGTGTTTTTATTTCTGATTTACTTCACACTGTATAATAGGCTCCAGTTTCATCCACCTCATTAGAAATGATTCAAATGCATTCTTTTTAATAGCTGAATAATATTCCATTGTGTATATATACCATAGCTTTCTATCCATTCATCTGCTGATGGACATCTAGGTTGCTTCCATGTCCTGGCTATTGTAAACAATGCTGCAATGAACATTGGAGTACACATGTCTCTTTCAATTCTGGTTTCCTCGGTGTGTATGCCCAACACTGGGATTGCTGGGTCATATGGCAGTTCTATTTCCAGCTTTTTAAGGAATCTCCACACTGTTCTCCATAGTGGCTGTACTAGTTTGCATTCCCACCAACAGTGAAAGAGGGATCCTTTTTCTCCACACTCTCTGCAGCATTTACTGTTTGTAGACTTTTTGATAGCAGTCTTTCTGACCGGCGTGAGATAGTACCTCATTGTGGTTTTGATTTGCATTTCTCTGATAATAAGTGATGTGTTTCTTAGCCATTTGTATGTCTTCTTTGGAGAAGTGTCTGTTTAGTTCTTTGGCACGTTTTTTGATTGGGTCACCTATTTTTCTGAAATTGAGCTGTAGGAGCTGCTTGTATATTTTTGAAATTAACTCTTTGTCAGGTACTTCATTTGCTATTATTTTCTCCCATTCTGAAGGCTGTCTTTTCATCTTGCAAATTTGGAAAACTCAGGCTGGCCACAGGACTGGAAAAGGTCAGTTTTCATCCCAATCCCAAAGAAAGGCAATGCCAAACAATGCTCAAACGACCGCACAATTGCACTCATCTCACATGCTAGTAAAGGAATGCTCAAAATTCTCCAAGCCAGGCTTCAGCAATACGTGAACCGTGAACTTCCAGATGTTCAAGCTGCTTTTAGAAAAGGCAGAGGAACCAGAGATCAAATTGCCAACATCCGCTGGGTCATCGAAAAAGCAAGAGAGTTCCAGAAAAACATCTATTTCTGCTTTATTGACTATGCCAAAGCCTTTGATTGTGTAGATCACAATGAACTGGAAAATTCTGTAAGAGATGGGAATACCAGACCACCTGACTTGCCTCTTGAGAAACGTGTATGCAGGTCAGGAAGCAACAGTTAGAATGGGACATGGAACAACAGACTGGCTCCAAATAGGAAAAGGAGTATATCAAGGCTGCATGCTGTCACCCTGCTTATTTAATTTATATGTAGAGTACATCATGAGAAATGCTGGGCTGGAGGAAGCACAAGCTGGAATCAAGATTGCTGGGAGAAATATCAATAACCTCAGCTATGCAGATGACACTACCCTTATGGCAGAAAGTGAAGAGGAACTAAAAAGCCTCTTGAAAAAAGTGAAAGAGGAGAGTGAAAAAGTTGGCTTAATGCTCAACATTCAGAAAGCTAAGATCATGGCAACTGGTCCCATCACTTCATGGGAAATAGATGGGGAAACAGTGGAAACAGTGTCAGACTTTATTTTTGGGGGCTCCAAAGTCGCTACAGATGGTGATTGCAGCCATGAAATTAAAAGACACTTACTCCTTGGAAGGAAAGTTATGACCAACCTAGACAGCATATTCAAATACAGAGACATTACTTTGCCAACAAAGGTCCGTCTAGTCAAGGCTATGGATTTTCCAGTAGTCATGTATGGATGTGAGAGTTGGAATGTGAGGAATCCTGAGGGCCGAAGAATTGATGCTTTTGAACTGTGGTGTAGGAGAAGACTCTTGAGAGTCCTTTGGACTGTAAGGAGATCCAACCAGTCCATTCTAAAGGAGATTAGCCCTGGGTGTTCTTTGGAAAGACTGATGCTAAAGCTGAAACTCCAGTACTTTGGCCACCTCATGCGAAGAGTTGACTCATTGGAAAGACTCTGATTCTGGGAGGGATTGGGGGCAGGAGGAGAAGGGAACGACTGAGGATGAGCTGGCTGGATGGCATCACCGACTGGATGGACATGAATTTGAGTGAACTCCAGGAGTTGGTGATGGACAGGGAGGCCTGGTGTGCTACAATTCACGGGGTCGCAAAGAGTCAGACACGACTGAGAGACTGAACAGAACTGAACTAGGTTGTTCATTACTTTCCTTCCAAGGAGTAAGCGTCATTTAATTGCATGGCTGCAGTCACCATCTACAGTGACTTTGGAGCCCCCCAAAATAAAGGCTGCCACTATTTCTACTGTTTCCCCATCTACTTGCCATGAAGTGATGGGACCAGACGTCATGATCTTCGTTTTCTGAATGTTGAACTTTAAGCCAACATTTTCACTCTCCTCTTTCACTTTCATCAAGAGATTCTTTAGTTCTTCTTCAATTTCTGCCATAAGGGTGGTGTCATCTGCATATCTGAAGTTATTGATATTTCTCCCTGCAATCTTGATTGCAGCTTATGTGTCATCCACCCCAGTGTTTCTCATGATGTACTCTGCATGTAAGTTAAATAACCACAGTGGCACTATATAATCTTGATGTACTCCTTTTCCTATTTGGAATCAGTCTGTTGTTCCATGTCCAGTTCTAACTGTTGCTTCCTGACTTGCATACAGATTTCTCAAGAGACAGGTCAGGTGGTCTGGTATTCCCATCTGTTTAAGAACACTGCAAGTAAATATCACTGGCACGTGTGAAGAGTTTTCACCCTGGACCAGACGGGGCTTGCCCCAGCTCATGATGGTGTGTGCTTTCCCAATCTACACTGCTCAGGCTCCAGGTTGCTCTACAGTAGTACTGTCCAAAGTGGGCCCTGCATTTCATGCACTTCCCAGGTGTGAGTTGCTCTGGTTCATGTTCTTGGGCACTCTGCAAGGGCACAGACTGAGTTGCGTGTGCGTTTTTTGCCGTTCCCAGGTCTGAGCAGCTCAGGCGTCCAGGTGCTTGGCAAGCACACTGTCCCATGTAGGCCGTGCATCTTAATCATCTCCCTGGTCCCAACTGCTTGGTGTCCCAGGTGTGCCACAAGAGCGCCGTCTCTGGTGTGCTGTGTGTCTCCTCTGGGGAGCTGATTTCAGGCTGCGACCCTCCTGGCAGATGTCAACTGTCCAGGATCCCAGGAAGATGTGGTTAGCAACTGGGAGCCACTGGCAACTGGAGGATGCCGTCTCTTAGGCTGAGATGGCCCCTCGTCTTCTGGCTCTGGCTGTCAGCTGCCTGCCTCTCTGCCTCTGGCAGGGGAGGGTTGGTCCGCAGCCAGCTAGCTTTCCTTTGGTGTTTGCTCAGTCCTTTGTTCTGTGAGCTGGCCAGGCTGCTTGTTAGGTCAGAGGTCTTCCTGGAAAAGTTCTCTCTCTCTTTTTCTTTCTCTGGGTATTCCACAGTTTTGATTGTTATCTCATGTTAGCTCCCTCAGATTGTCCTCAGGGCATTCAGGCCCAGTCCTTACCCTAAGCATGCAACTTGCACCTCCCTGTCCAGCCCCCACTTGCTGGTGGCAGATGCGAGCATCTGGGGTACTTTTCTGCTGGCAGTTGTGGTTAGGTGTGTATTCTGTGGGTTTTCTTTTTTTTTCTTTCTCCTGGTTATGTTGCCCTCTGAGATTCCAAAACTCCCCAGAGACCCACCGGTGAGAGGGTTTCCTGCTATTTGGAAACTTCTCCTCCTTCGCGACTCCCTCCCCAGGGTGGGTCTCTATCCCTAACTCTTTTGTCTCTCTTTTTGTCTTTTATATTTTATCCTACCTCCTTTCAAAGAGAATGGGCTGCCTTTTTGGGTGCCCGGTGTCCTCCGCCAGTGTTCAGAAGTTGTTTTGTGTAAGTTGCTCAGCATTCAAATGATCTTTTGATGAATTTGGGGGGGAGAAAGTGGTCTCCCCATCCTATTCCTCTGCCATCATAGAACCGCCCCTAGATTGGCAAATTTTTTCATAAACATTGTTCCTAATGTGCTATGCTTAGTCGCTCAGTCATGTCCAATCTTTGCAACCCCATGGACTGTAGCCCGCCAGCTCCTCTGTCCACAGGGATTCTCCAGGCAAGAATACTGGAGTGGTTTCCCATGCCCTCCTCCAGGGAATCTTCCCAACTCAGGGATCAAACCCAGGACTCCCGCATTGCAGGTGGATTCTTTACCATTTTAGCCACCAGAGAAGCCCAAGAATACTGGAGTGGGTGGCCTATCCCTTCTCTAGGGGATCTTCCCAACCCAAGAATCAAACCAGGGTCTCCTGCATTGCAGGAAGATTCTTTACCAGCTGAGCTACCAGGGAACCCCTTAAACCACCTGGTCTGTGCTATTTTATTATTATTTTATTGTGCCAGGCTAAGCTGACAAATGGGCTTCCCAGGTGGCTCAGTGGTAAAATAAAGAATCTGCCTGCCAAGAAGGAGACGTGAGTTTGATCCCTGGGTGGGGAAGATCCCGTGAAGAAAGAAATGGCAACCCACTCCATTATCCTTGTCTGGAAAACCCCAAGGACATACACAGAGGAGCCTGGTGGGCTACAGTTCATGGGGTTGCCAAAAAATTGGGCACAACTTAGCAACTAAATAGCAAGCTGACAATTTCAGGGTAGGAAATAAGAAACTGGTCGCTTTCATGCCCAATTGGCTGGAGTTAAATCAATGCAACCTTTTTGGAGGGCAATTTGGTAATATGTATAAAACATTTCAAAAAGAGATTACCTTTTGACCCAACAATCCTCTTTCTTAAATCAGAATTATTGTACATCATGTGTTGGTGGTAGTGGTTTAGTCACTCAGCCATGTCCGACTCTTGCAACCCATGGACTGTAGCCCACCAGGCTCCTCTGTCCATGAGATTTCCCAGGCCAGAATACTGGAGTGGGTTGCCGTTTCCTTCTCCACATAATGTGTTACACAAAAGCAAATGTATTGAGATATCCATTTTCAGCTTTGTTTATAATACTGACAAATTTCACACAGCCTGAAGGCCTATATACAGGAGACTGGATAAAATAACTATGGATTACACATTCTGAGGAAGATTATACAGGTCTTAAAGTACTGTGCTTAAAGTACTTAAAGGCACAGGCTTCACTATATCCACTATATGGCCCAGTTTTGGGTCAATTCTGGGTGACCTGTCTGGAAAGGGATGGCCCTCCTCCTTGTCCCCTTCCTCCAGCTGCCCCTTGCAGTGTCCCTCCCCTCCTTTGACTCATTGGGCTCCTTTTCTACCATGATATGGGTTGATCAGCAAGGAACCAATCCCTTAGCAACAAAATAGGCCTATTTCTCACTTGAAGTAATAAAGATGGGCCAAGTCTTCAGACCACATTAGTTAAGTAAGAAATAAAATTATGAACCTTCAATTCAGTAATAGTCAATACTTTGCCATTGCAAGTGAAAAGCAAGTGAAACAAAATGACCAAAAATATCCACATTGGTTTTTAATCCAAAGGGAGAATTTCTGGGTCTGTGTAACTACAAGGTACAGAGGTAGTTTCTCTTTAGGCATGGCTGGATCCAGCATTTTTTCCCTTGAGTTTTGCCTTCTTGCTCCAGCTCATTCTCTGTCCTTTGCCAGCCTGCCTCCCTTAGAGACCCAAAGTGTCACTGGTTGGATGATATCACCACAGCTGGAGGAAAGCAGTGCTCCAATTTGGCAGGCCTGGGCCACATGCCCACCCCTGGAATCAGAGGTGAAGTCAACTCTATCACAGTCACAATGGCTGAGAGAAAAGGAAAGGGACAATTTTCCAGGGTGACAGTATTCCGCTACCAAGAGAAGGAAGATGGATGCTGGGTTACAAAATCCATACATGTCCTTAATAGTGGTATAGATTTTTCACCAAATTCAAAATCAATTTCCAATGTTTTAGTGGAACAAGACTGGGAAGGATTATTTCTTAATCCAATAAAGCAAGCATGCTCAGTCAGTCAGTCATGTCAGTCAGTCATGTTCAACTCTTTGCAACCCCATAGACTGTAGATCAACAGGCTCCTCTGTCCCTGGAATTTTCCAGGCAAGAATACTGGTGTGGGTTGCCATTTCCTTCTAAAGGGATCTTCTCAACCCAGGGTTTGAAACTGCATCTCTTGCATCTCCTGCATTAGCAGGTGGATTCTTTACCACTGTGCCACCTGGGAAGCCCATTAATCTAATATAGCAGACAATTAGTTTCCCAAATAAAGAAAATACTGATGTCAGGGACTTCCCTAGTGGTCCAGTGACTAAGATTCCATACTCCCAATACAGGTGGCCAATGTTCAATTCCTGGTGAGCCAACTAGATGCCACTAGATGCCATGCTGCAACTATTAAATAAGAGCCCACATGCTGCATTGAAGATCCTGCATATTGCAACTGAGACCCACACAAATTAAAAAAGTAATACCCACAGTCACATGGTGGGAGCATACTCTTAAGAACAGGAACGTATCATATCCTCACACAGATTCTCAACTTCTTCTGATTTCTTTCCTACTGTTTTGTTGTTTAGTTGCTCAGTTGTATTGTAGTGCACAACACTATGGATTGTAGCCCACCAGGATTCTCTGTCCATGTGATTTCCCAGGCAAGAATACTGGATGGGTTGTCCTTTCCTACTCCAGGGGATCTTCCTGAATCAGGGATGGAATCCAGATGGCACAGTGGTAAAGAATCCGCCTGCCAATGCAGATGTGGGTTCCATCCCTAGGTCAGACAGATACCCTGGAGGAAGAAATGGCCACCCACTCGAGTATTCTTACCTGGAAAATTCCATGGACAGAGGAGCCTGGCAGGCTATAATCCATGGGGTTGCAAAGAGTTGAACACAACTGAGTGACTGAGCACACATTATCTGCAGATAACCTGATCATACATGGAGAAAATATGTTGTAATTCACAGAACTACTAAAACTATCAGCAAATTTGGTTAGGTTGCAGGAAATACTAGACATTGGAGGGAGCTAACTCCTCCCCCAAAGATTTAACTAGTTGTCCCCAAACTTTTCTACATTGATATGAAATAAGGTCAGCAGGCCATAAAGTTACAGTTCTAGAGTTTCTGAATTGTTTGATCTTCTGCCAGCTAAGCTTTTTACTTTGGGAGGAATCAGACCTACTGATAAAAGATGGTGGGCAAACTAGAATTCTGATGGGAGGGCACACTTTTGAGTAGCAACCACCTACTACAGACCAGTAGCCTTAAAAAAATCCATAGAAAGGTCAATTTTTAAATCATTACTTCTACCCTTTGGAATCTATCTTGAGGACATAACCAGTCAGGCGAAGACTTATATGGAAGAATTGCACTGAATTATTATTAGGGGAAAATGGAAACATATTAAATGTTTAACATTTATACTATAGTACTTCTTTTAGTGCAACCAAGTACATCTTTTTGAAGAAATTTTAGAAAGAAGAAAAGCATGTATGTTAAATTAATTCCAGGAAAAATTTAATCCCGAACTTTCAAAAATTACATTATTGTTATACATGAAGTGACAATTGCTCATTCATGTCCGACACTGAGACCCCATGGACTATACAATCCATGGAATTCTCCAGGACAGAATACTGGAGTGGGTTGCCTTTCTCTTCTCAGAGGATCTTCCCAACCCAGGGATCGAACCCAGGTCTCCCACACTGCAGGCTGATTCTTTACCAGTTGAGCCAAACATTGCCACTGTAAAACTAAGAAAATATTCCAAAATATTGACAGCAGTTAATGCTGAATGACAAGACATAATACATTTTAATTTTATTCCATTTCCTAAATTGTCTTCAATTACACTGTACTACTAGATTATTTAAGCCCAGAACCTTCCCTTGAAACCAAGGACAAAGGCAGGAAACTGTGGAGGCGCAGTATTTGAAAATATATTCAGACACAGAATGATAGTTCAGCTTTATTTTATGCTACAAGAAATATTGAAACACCCTCCTCCTCCGGCCAGAGGAAAACAACAGGGCCAAGAGTGCCCAAAGGCCAATATAAGCAAATAGTTAAGCCCTCATAATAAATCAGCAACCAGTGCAGGAATCAATGCCCTGGGGAAGGATGCACTGCCTAGGTTAAACTTAGGTGCTCTCTCTTGGCTTAGGCTTAGGGATAACCAGGGGCACAAGGTACCACATAATTGATTGGTTGATCCCAACCAACAGGAAAAGCTGCTTGAGACAGGAGTGATGGAAATTCCGAGGTGGCTACTGTTTTTAGCAGTCAGCCTGCTAAAAGGGACTGAAAAAAAAATCAAATTAAATGTGGTAACTGTTCCTCTAATTCTTTTTGCCCCCTCAGCTGGTGACAGGCTCACTGCACATGTCTACATCCTTAGACTTCACCTTTGAGGGGTCTCCAATTCACTATTAGAATGACCCCAGACACCTGCCACCCGCCCAGGCCCCTTTGCAAACTAACATTGCTAGGATGCTGCTGTTCACTGTGAGCTCCTTCCCTACTGCCCTGTGGTAGGGCTGGACGTGTGGCCTCAGGGACTGGCGGGCCATCTCTGCCTCCATGAGTGACAGGAAGAGCACTACATTGGAGCTGGTGGTGGCGAGGTTAAGGGACCATCTCACACCAGCCTTGCCTGTGCCTCGGGCCTACTCATTTGGAGGCCTGTTTCCTTCTGGCTGTTCTCACTTGTCTCCATCCCCACCCCAAGTCTGCTCCCTGCCCTTCCAGTCCCTCAGGCCATCTTCCCCCTCCATCTCTCCCTGCCACCACTGACACATATCCCCGAGGCCAGACCCTCTATCCATCTTCTTGGTCTCCCTCCCCACAGCCCTTCCTATCCCCAGGCTGACCACCTTCTCTGCATTCCAATGTCTAGAGTAGGCCCTTTCCTCCCTGCTCCAGCCCCCTTGCCTCTTTTCAAATAATATACAAATTGAGAAGTTGGCTTCCTGGTCCTCCACGCACAGGAGCACATGCCCACCAAGTCCTGATGCAGCACATATGCCAGGCCCTGGGGCAGCGTGGCCACTGGGCCCTGGCATGGCTTATCCACCTGGCCAAGGCGTAGTGTCTCCACCAGGTCCCAGAGTGTGAGGTGCCTGCGCTGGCTCTGGGGCTTCAGTTTCAGCCGCACCCGCCTCTCCCGCACTTCCGAGGTCCTGGTGCCCTTCAGGGCCATTTGGGTCACCAGGTTCATCGGGGACTCCGTGGCCTTCAGCACCTCCCACCACAACACCTCCACCGGCACCTGGGTCTGTGGCCTCCATGACCACACACACTTCTCGTCAGCCCACCACGGCCAGCTGGAGCGTCTAAGGGGCTGAGGCACAAAAAGGAAACCATGCTCCTGAGAAGGTGATGTCACGATGGGCGCTGAGAATGCCTGTGCAATCAGGCCTTGACGCTGGTCCTCGGATGTCCCTCTTAGGTGGTTATGAGCACGTGACTGTTTCCCGCCAAACGTGGAAACACCAAGTGAGCCCCTTCCCCTTATACCTCTGCTGCCATGTTCACATGAGACCAGCCTACTGACTTCAGCTTCTGGAAGGGAGTCGAGCACCAGGGCCAGGCCAGGTCTGTCCCATTCGTTTCCCACACGTAGCTCAAGTTTGCGTGCTTGTGTGTGCCTGAGGCCATGTGCAGGTGCATGCACATGGGGGTGTGCCAGGGACTGACCCTCGAGTTCTGAGACTAGGGATGTAGAGCAGGCTGTGCCTGCCCACCTGGGCAGGGAAGCAGGGACTGCTGTTGGACTCACTGGGGATGGCATGGGGCTGGGCTGACTAGGGGTCCGGGCACAGAGACTGCAGGGACTCCAGAAGCACTGGAGGAACCAGCTAGACTGAAGGGCTGAGGGAAGAGCCATGTTCCCTGGACACCACCTAGTCTCTTGCCCTCTGCTGGCACAACTCTCATGGCCTTTCACACACCAGGAACAAAGTCTTGGGGCTCTCCGATGGCCTGGTCATTTGGGGGGCCCTCAACTGGGAGGTGACTGTGTCTGCTGACTTGCTGGGTGCTGGTCTACTTCTGGGTCTGGAAGGGGGTGAATTCAACAAGCAAGGTATAGCTGGGAGTGACAACCAGGCTGGAGCAGCACTGCCTGGGCGTGGGGTGCATCTGCCAGGGACCACTGGTGCCATGGGAGGTGACTGCATCAGGGGTTGTACTTCAATCTGGCCCCTGAGCCTCACACCCTGGCCAGGGAGTCCTCTCAGCCCTCCAAATCCAAGGCCAGCAGACTTTCCCCACCCCCCTGGAGGGGAACAGGCATGAGCAGTGGCAGACCTTTCCCTGTGGGTGGGGCATCCCTGTCTCACCTTACCACCTTCCCAGTTTCTGTTGATTCTGGCTCTCAGTCAGTTTTAGAGTGTGGGTAGACCCATTCTGCCGCCTGTGCCTGTCCCCTGCTCTGTAGCCAAGAGGACCCCAGCAGGGAGCCTGGACACATCTCTCCCTCAGGTTGGGGGGACATTTGTAAGAACAGTCATGCTGTAGAAGGGGGCTCACTAGACTACGATGGACTAGAGGGTGAGGGGCCAAGCCACACGACCCAGCAGTGTGCCCCATCTGTCCTGCCCACATCTGTACCTGTGCTCTTCATCCATAGTGATAGCTATCGCTTGCTATGGTCCATGTGCTGTTGCAGGGGCTTTCCATGTGTTGGTCCACCAGGTCAGTTTTCAGATAGTATTACCATGTCAGTCTCCTGCCTCCCATGATGCAGCTCTCCAAACAAATCACATAAACCCACTCTCTCCCCAACACCAGCAGCTCAAAGTCTTGTGCATTTTGGTTTCTCCATTTCTCAAAACTGATGACTGCAGTGCTCCATCAGGCAAGGGACTTAAGTTGGGTCTGAACTGTGAGATCTGCAAAGGAAAATGATAATGACAATGACAAATAATATGTGTGACAAGAGAGTGACAGAGCATGAAGGAAAGACAGTGTATGATAGAATGAGTTTCTCAGAGATTTTACCACTGTGACAGGTGAATTGTTTTGAGAGATTTTTGAGAGACTGAAAGTGTGATTGGGACAGGAATTTAAAAGGACGGAATGTGACGGGAAGAGACTAAGTTGCAGATGTTAGTGATAGTGAGCCCCCAAGATGATAGCTGGTAACTTAACGTGTACAGTAAGTGGTGGAAAGTGCTGCCAGATTTGTGGTCTCCAAAGGAAAATATTTAATTCCAGGACCAAGGGATGCAACTTCAGTCACTCAGAGATTTGTGTGGTAGGAATTTTATTAAAGTGATAGTGACAGAAAAAGCTTCTGACATAGACATCATAAGGGGGTAGAAAGAGTAGCTGGTTTGCTAGTTTAAGCAGAGCATTATATACTTTTCTGCTAGCTGCTGGGAATAGATTTAAAGGATGCCTCAAGGCAGTGAAAATTTTGCCCAGACCCTTTCCCGTAACATACATCCTGGGATGACATCTGCAGGATATTAACCAGAAGAAATGGGTTAACCCAGAGCTCAAGGCCATGGAAGTTTTACACAGACTTTCTCCCATAGCATAGGTTCTGAACTCTTGTCCTTGAGCAAGAGATTCTGCTGCCTACCAGGCCTCTGTGTCTAAGGCAAAAGAATGTGAAAAAGAAAGAATGTTCACCTCCTCCTTAAAGAGCCTTGGACTCCCTAGAAACCTGACTAAGTTAACTCTCTCACACTTACCATGACAGAGTGAGTGTGTGGCACACAGAGTGTCAGAGATAGAGTCTAGGAGAGATCAGGTGTGAGAGAGTAAGTGTGATGGAAAAAGCATTATAGAGTGACAGAGGAATATTATAGAAAGAGTGTGTGCGACAGATAATCTGACTCAGTATGAGAAAGCAAATCTCAGAGATAATAAGTCCTGAAGAAAATGGGTCTGTCATACATGTCAGAGTGTGACAGGGAATGAAGCTGATCATGGGAAGCAGCAGCCTGGGAAGGTGGATCAATCCTTGGGGCCCATGGTTCCCTGAGGGTGGCCATCCGCATGTGTCAGCCAGTCTGGGGGAAGTCAGCAACTTGACTTGGCTCAGATGCCCAATCACGGTCTGCCCAATCAGTTTCGTCAGTAATCAAGCTGATATTTAGGTTGAAACCCATGTCAAGGGAGATGTGTCAAAGGCTGCAGATGCTAAGCTGGACCTGTTTGAAAGGAGTGGAAGAGGACTCGCAGGAGGCATGAGTGGATGGTGTCAGTGAACTTGTAGAGGAAATGATTCAGGTGGTCCAGTTTGTAAAGCTGCACACTTTTATTCAGGCTTTCAAAAGACAGGTGGCACTAGTGGTAAAGAATCTGCCTGCCAACATGAGAGATGCAACAGACACAGGTTCAGTCCCTGGGTGGGGAAGATCCCCTGGAGAAGGGAATGGGAAGCCACTCCAGTATTCTTGCCTGGAAAATTCCGTGGAGAGAAGAGCCTTGTGGGTCCAAAGAGTTAGACACGTTTGAGCCCACACACACATATACACCTATAATTTTAATCCAAGAGAAAGCAGAGGTTAGAGAAGTGGTTACAGTTCAGGATGGAGCCAGATAAAACATGAGGAGGACTTCCCTGGGGGTTCATGGATGGAGATCCACCTGCCAATGCAAGGGACACTGCTTTGATGTGGTCCTGGAAGATCCAACATGCCACAGAGCAACTGAGCCTGTGCTCTAGAGCCCGTGTTCTGCAATAAGAGAAGTGATGGTGATGAGAAGCCTGTGCTCAGCAACTAGAGTGTAGACACCACTCACCACAACTAGAGAAAGCCCATGTTCATCAGTGAAGACAAGCACAGGCAAAAGTATATGAATAAAGTCAACATGATGAGAGCACAGCATCTAGAGTGTAGCTCCCACTCCCTAAGACTAGAGAAAGCCTGTTTTCAGCAAGGAAGACCCAACATTGGCAAAAATAAATAAATAAAATCAACAGGAGGAGAGGAGAGCAGGCCAAGGAGAGCAGGCCAGCTTCTCCAAGTAAAGGGCAGTGTGGTGCTGAACTAGGGATCCTGTACGAAAGCCAAGTGGGAAGTAAAGCATTGTAGTTACTTACAGATGACTAAATGAGCTCTGTCCAAGCTCTCTGTGAGTGCTAAAAAGGGGGATCCATGAGCAGACGTTATAGTTTTAGTTGTAGGCTTAGCAGATATTAATAGGTTTTCACCATCATCCCTGAAGAAAAACTGTGTCAGGGCAGAACCAGATTCTCATGGATATGTAGAGAGTAGGTGTGGACACTTGACACTTTGGTCAGACATGGGCGAGGAAAGCCCAAAGAACGTACCAAGCAAGGGTCTAGCATGCTGGCTTCTGCTGTCATCCATACACAAGTGGAAACTCATGAATTAAGTAGACCCACCTGAGGGTCTGACATTAGGGCAGAAGGAGAGTCAGTGGGACGTCTATGTGGCTCTGACTCCCGCCTCCACAGGCGACACTGTGAGGACACCCTCATACACCCCTACTGAGGGGACTGGTCACAGTTTCCTAGGAGCAGAAACCCTGGAGTTCAGGGATGTGCAGGCTTCACTGGATTCAGTCATGCCAGGCTGCTCCCTGCTATGGCTGCACCCATCTCCACTCCTACCGTATCCTGCGACCTTTGGTGCTTTCCTCTTCTGTAACTAGCCTATTTGTATCCTTTGCCCATTTCCACAAATCGGAATTGCATTTATCTTCTTGATAATCAGGAGAATATTTAAAATATCAGTATATTCTTGATATTAATCTGTTATGGGCTTAAAACAATATTAGGAAGTAGTTCCCCATTCCTAGCTCAGAAGAATATTTTATTATATTGTCTATAGTAGCTTTATTTATTCAGTAACTAAAGGAACATTTTTTGCTGGACACTGTTCCAGGCCTCCATGGAGGTTCCAGTTTAGCTGGGAGAGACTGTCAAGAACCAAAATAATAACTACACTAGGTATCCTATGGAAAGGTGGGGAGATCCCTGGCTGGAACTGCAGCAGAAGAGGGAGTGGTTGGAGGAGTGTTTTTCCATTTTCAATGGGGTGGTCGGGGTTGGCTTCATTGTGAAGCAGAGATGGAGTGAAGACTTGAGGGAGGTTTGGGAGTGTGAGGAGACCAGTGTGGCTGGAGCAGAGTGGGTGAAGAGGAGAGCAGCAGGACAGGGGGCCGAGAGCTGACAGGGACTGGATGTGGAGGCCTCAGGGCACATGCTGAGGGCTTGTGCTCAGAGTGAAGTGGGAGGTGGTGGAGGGTGGCTGCGGGTTGGATTGTGTCCCCCAGAAAAAGACATTGAAGGCCTAACCACTGGAGCCTGTGAATGGGACAAAATCATGCCATTTTGAAAAATTCACTGTATTTTTACTATTTCATTTCTGGCAGTAATAAAAGTTATAAGGAAGAATCATGACCTAAGTGTCTTCTTATTTGTTTTAGGTAATGACCTCTGATAAAAACTCGGCACACTTTTTGAAGGCTGAATGTTAAAAATAGACTTTCATGCTGTTTTCAAGTACAATAGGCCAAACCTGATGCACATGGAATGCCCCACATCCATGTTACTTCACTGCAAGCAGTTCAGCAGGTGGCTATAACAAGCACTGCTTCTGGTCACAAAAACCATGTCTTTTTCCTGGGTCAGAAACTAGCTTTAGTAGTTGACAGTAAAATCAATGGCCCAGCCAGATACCACAGATAAGGTGACCTTTGGTACTGACATTAAAAGGCAACAGTACCCAGCCTGCCTCCCCACAGCAGGGGTCTCTTGTTCCTCACCCCTCTTTTCCCCATGGCTGATGCTCCCAGCTGCCCTGGGTGCCGGGTCAGCAGTGTCTCTAGGCCACGATGTAAGGCAGAGACAACCAGGGTAGCCAGGGCTCAGGTTTGGGGGAACCAGGCCAAAGGCACAGGCCCTACAGCCAAGGGGAATCCTGGTGCTGAGAGAAAGGAGGAGAAGCCACGTGAACTTCCTCACCCTGGTCAAGGACCAGGCTGATTACCACAAACGTTTTTTCTTGACACTCCAGACCAAGCCCCCGATCCAAAGAAGGGTATGTTGGCCCACAAGGCTAACCTGAGAAGCAAGGGCCAAGAAACCTAACCTGAGCCCCAGGCCCTTTGAGCTCTGGCTCCTTTACTTCACCAGGCACCTCCCTAAGTTTCCAGCTTTCTACTTTATTTTCTTTGATCTTAAATTGAATTTATTATAATATCTTTAATTGTGCCATTTGTTTTTACAAATTTAGTTTTTATTTTCAGAGACATAGTGCACATGGGCACCTCACTGATGGCAGATGGGGCCCTGGAGAGCCTAAGGGACAGGGTGGCCTTTCCAATCAAGGCTGCCAGTTACCGGAACTCGGCAGATCATGAACCCAATCCCACTCTGGCACCACACACAGACATTGTTTCCTGGGAGACCTCCATGGGGAAGGCAGGGCAATTCATAGGATGTGTCCCTTCTGTCTGATCAAAGCCGTTTGGCTTCTGTCCAACACTGTGTTCTCATGGTCTTTGTGTCATGGTCAAAACCTCTTATTTGAATGAGTTTTAGCCTCTGTCAACATTCACGCAAAATAACACAACCTAATTGTTTTATATCTGTCTTGAAATTTTAAATATTTCCATTTCTTTGGTCTTCAATAGAACTTTTAATTCATTTTCATATTCTATGGTGATAGAAGTCAGAATAGTGATTATCTCTATTGGGAAGAGGCAGGAAGTAAAACAAATTTGTAAATTATACTGTATTATAGAAGGTGATGAGCGGTGTGGGAAAGAACAGCGTGAAGAGGATTGACTGCCCACCAGGCTGTGGGGAGGGCAGCTGCAGGAGGAAGTCAGGTGAGAAGATGAGACCTGTGCAGACTTGGAGATGATGGAGGTGGCCAGGAGCTATATTTGAGAGCATAGTCAAGGCAGGGAGAACAGACTGCAAAAGCACTAATTCCTCAGAAAACCTGGAATGTTGAGGGTGCAGCCAAGAGGCCAGTGTGGTCAGCATGGAGTGAGCAAGAGTGAGCACAGCAGAGGGGGTACAGAGGCAATGGGGATTCACAGATGAGAATGTGGGGCCTATCTTGTCATTATAAGGACCTCTGGCTTATACTCTGAGTGAGAATAAATCCAGTGAAGGGAACTGAACAGGGGAGACATATCTGGCTTACATTTTGAAAGGAAGGCTCACCGTAGCCACTAGAGCTGCTGGGTGCTGGTGGGTGAGATAACTCCATCACCGTCACCCCCAGGACCATTGCCACCATCCCCAGCAGCAGCACCTGCCTCCCTCCAGCCCACGGGGGCAGAGCTTTCCGGGTTCTGTCACGGCAGACTCTGTTCACGCATGTGGAGAAACAGGACTGGATCTGCCTGGCCACTAGCTTTAAGATCCCCTTAAAACAGCCCCAAATATACGAAGCTCAGGCTGTGAAAAACCTGGGCATCAGGCCAGGGAGGATCAGCAGTGATCTCTGGGAGCTGAGACACGGAAGAGACGAGCTGTACAGCTGCCCCAGCTTGCTGTCTACACAGACTGCCCAGGCCATTTCCAGCCGGCCCCCTGGGTGTCGAGGGGGGATTGCAGAGTAGAGGCTGTTGGAGCTGGTAGGCAGCAGACCAGAGAGGAGAGGGCAGCAGAGGGAGGACAGAACCATGCACGTGGGCAGAGAGTCTGCTGGAGCCATAGCAGAAACTCTTCATTCAGGTGACAGAGTACTCAGATGGATCTTGTCTCAGACTCCCACTGATCAACCCATAAGGCAAGACTCAACAGGATCAAAGTGTTTCTAAGAAAGTAAACAACATTACATTTTTTAAAAGTTGTGGAATATACCTAGGGAAAAATATACCTAGCTCCCAAGGAAAAGAGTATGCCAAGAATGAGAAATATCCAAACCATTATGAAGAGAGAAATCAATTGATAAAAGGCATCTCGATTGGAAAGGAACAATTAAAACTATCTGCAGACATGATGGTCTATGCAGAAAATCAAATGGAATCTACAAAATGTTGACAAGAACTAACCAGTGAATTTAGCAAGTTTGCAGAATAAAAGATATATTAAGAAACTGCTAACTCACCATGCCCAATCACTCAACTAACTGTCCCAGCACTTTTCTTCACTGACTTAAGTACAGTCAGCCAGAAACTTCTTATTTTAGTGTGCCTAGATTTTTTCTCTCCTCATGCAAACTAAGTTTTTTATTTTAGCAGGAAACTAAGGCAACTGTGACAAGCATGTTGGGAAACCAGAAATCTGGTGGCAGGTATATTTTCTGAAGACAAATTGTGATCAAGAATCTTTTTTTTTTTTTAAATTTAAAGAGAGTCTGTTTTCTCTTTGTCTTTTGTTTTGTTTTGCTGCATCTCATGGCTTGTAGGATCTTGGTTCCTGGCCATGGGACCAAAGCCATGCCTCCTGGAGTGGAAGCCTGGAGTCCTGACCACTGGACTGCCAGGGAATTCCCTATGATCAAGAGTCTTAAAAAAGAAATAAACATTTAGGTTGATGTTTCTAGCTTTTGGAATATATTAATACTTCAAGGAAATAACCATTAACAAATAATTATATACAGGAATTCCACTGAATCATTAACCACAGTAATGAAAAAATTGTAAACAACTTAAATGTTCAATAATTTCATTATTATTGTTGTTTTTAAAGACCCAATTTAAATTTTTTCACCATGCCACATGGCATGTGGGATCTTAGTTCCACTACCAGGAATTGAACCTACAGCCCTTGCACTGGAAGTGCAAAGTGTTAGCCACTGGACTGCTTGGGAATTCCCCAATAATTAATTATGATGCACCTTGTATCGATTCAATAACACATTTTTGAAGAGCTTTTAGAAAGTGAAAAAGCTAGTATATTAAATGAAAAAAATTCAGGAAAATCTTTAATGCTAAACTTGATAGACGGCAAGAAGGGACGACAGAGGATCAGATGGTTGGATGGCATCACTGACTCAATGGACATGAGTTTCAGCAGGCTCAGGGAGGTGGTGATGTGCTAGGGTGGCCTAGTGTGCTGCAGTCCATGGGTTCCAAAGAGTCGGACACGACTGAGTGACTGAACTGAATATTACATGCTGTTATAAATTTTATGTGCAAGTACAACTAGAAAATATTCTTAATGTTGACAGTATTTAGTGCTGAACATAGGGCTCAATTTTCATTTTCTGAAATTGTTTTCAATTACCCTGTCCTACTGGAATATCTGAATTTCAGAACATTCCCTCTAACATAAGAACAAAGCTAAAAAGTTTTTTATTCAAATCCAGAAGCACACTAGCTGAAAAGAAACTGAGGCACAAAAAGTGACTTAGTTTTATTTTCTGCTGTAATAAACGCTGAAGCATCCCACTCCTCAAGCGGCAGGGAAACAAAGCAAGTGAACCAAGAGAGACCAAAGACCAGTACAAGCAAAAACTTAGACTCAAATAACAAAGTGGCGATTACTCTTAGTATAAATTCTCTATGCCTTGCGGAGTACAGGACACAAGGTTAGGCCTCAGCACCTTTCCTCAGCTTAGGAAAGGTAGGATCCCAAGGCTCCGAATGTTCTGAATCACCAGGGAAAGCTCAAGGAATAATGGGTTGATGAGAATTCGGATGAAAGCAAGGTCTTCAGCAATCCATCTACTAAAAGCAGGGGGAAAGGAAAATCAGGTTAAAGGGGAGACCATTCCTGTAGGTCCAGGGTACCAGCCCCTCTCTTTACACCAAGCCCCTCAGTATCTCCATCATAACACTCTTAAGAGGGAGCTCAGACCACAGCACCTGGCACCCCCTACTCCCCAAGGCAAACTCTTCTAGAACTGACACAATCAGGTCACTGCCATTCACTGAATATTCCTTCTGAATCATTCCTTGGAGGCATTGGGCATCTGGGACCATACCCCTGAGAGACAAGGATGATTCCAGTGGTGACTGGAAAGGCACTCTGAGTGTGCTGGGAGAGACACGGTTATGGCCCATCCATTACTGAATTTGCTGGTATCTCTGGCTTCCTCACACCTCAGAGGCCTGTTTTTACCCCAGGATACCCATGTTCCTGACCACAACCTGAGACCACCCTGAGCTTCCTCCCTCACCCTAAGGTCCCTCTTCCCGACCCTCCAGGCTCCTCAGGCCTTAACAACCCCCTTTCTGGCCAGGTTGTGCAGTCCTGCTGCCCCAGGTTGCCCACGTGCTCCCCTCTATCCCTTCCTCAGGCTGCTGGCATGTTTCCCACCACCATACCACTGCCGTGCCCAGGGAGGCTCCATGAAAAGGATACAGCACCACCTCTCCACGTCTAGGCCTTACAGCCAAGGGTGCTACATCTCTGCCAGGTCCTGGGGCATGTGGTTCCCACTCACCCCAGAGATGAACTCTAGCAGATTCCATCATTGCTCTTCTTCTGCCAGGCCCACCCTGGCCTTCTGGGACCTGGTGACCATCCTCACCATCAGCGCTGCCTGAACCATGTTGCCAAGGACGCGTTCTGGAGCTATGCTGGTCATCTCGGCCCTTTGCACAGCCAGCACCAACACCTGAGGCTCTCATGGCTGCCGCCCGTCTCCCTCTGAAGCCAACACAAAGGGTGGAGAGACTGACCTGCTCACCAAGTCCCTCCCCATCTGCACAGGGACACAAAAGTGCCTCTGCACAGACACGCCTCAGGGTGCTCTTGGCACCAGATTGGTTACTGCCCAGCCTACCCAGCCACCCACAGGCCTCTATGGAGACTCCGTGGGGCTGGAGGGACTCGGCTACCTCACAAAGCCACACTCCTTTCAGGTACCCCTGATGCACCTGCGCACCTGGGCCCCTCCAGTGCTGGCCCAGACCGTGTGGAATGGACCTCGCCAAGTGTCCTCAGATACGCCACTGAGATACAAATGACAGCTTTCCGTCTCAAGGCCTAAAGCTAGTTCCACAATGCAACTTTGATTTCTCCAACATATGCCGCAGAAGGGTCTTACTAGACTAAGGTGGGAGACAAGGGCAAGGGGCCAAGCCACACGATCCACCGGCGTCCCCTCTCTGCCCACTCCACATCTATACCTGTGCTCTCTGACCATAGTGATAGCTAGCACTTCCTATGATCCATGCACTGTTTCAGCTGCTTTCCGTGTGTTCATCCATCATGTCAGTTTTCAGACAGTATGGCCATGTTGGTGTCCTGTCTCTGATGATGCAGGTCTCCTCCAAACAAATCACACACACCCACTCATTCAGCAACACCAGTGGCTCAAAGTCTTGTGCATTTTGGTTTCTGCACTTCTCAAAACTATGATGACCATAGTGTTCCATCAGGCACCAGACTTAAGTTGGGTCTGAATGGTGAGATCTGCAAAGGATAGTGATAACAATGTCGAATAATGTGTATGACACAGACAGTGACAGAACTATGAGGGAAAGAGAGTGTGTGATAGAATGAGTTTCCAGAGAGTTTACCACTCTGACAGGTGAATGCTTTTGAGTGAGTGAGACAGAGTGAATGTGTGATTGGGACAGGAATTTAAAGGGACAGAATGTCACGGGAAGAGACTAAGATGCAGAAACCAAGACAGAGGGAGTGTGTGTCCGAGTGTCAGAGAGACATTCTAAGAGAGATAGGATGTGAGAGAGAATACGTGTGATGGAAAAAGAATTATAGAGTGACACAGGAATATTAAAGAAAGAGTGTGTGCGATGGTACTCTGAATCAATATGAGAAAGTAAATGTGAGAGACAATATCAGTGAAAGAAAATGGGTCTGTCACACGTATCAGAATGTGACAGGGAATGAACCTGACAGTGGGAGGCAGCAGCCTGGGCAAGTGGGTCAGTCCTCGGAGCCCATGTTTCCCCGCAGGCAGCCATGCCCAGGTCTCCATCTGGAGGAAGTCAGCAAATTGACTTTGCTCTGCTGCTCGAGAAGCACTGCTGTTAGAAAAGCTAGTGGATGTGAAGAAATTCGAGCAGAACTTTGCAAATCGATAAAGAAGGATGCCATCAAGGATTTGCATTCATTACGTCAGCAAATCTGGAAGACCACAGGACTGGAAAAGGTCAATCCTCATCCCAATTGCTAAGAAGGGTAGTGCCAAAGAATGTGCTAGCCATCAGACAATTGCATTCATCTCCCATGCTAGTAAGGTCATGCTTAAAATCAAGCATGCTAGGCTTCAGCATTGTGCAAACCAAGAGCTCCCAGGTGTCCAAGCTGGGTTTAGAAAAGGGAGAGGGACTAGACATCAAATTGCCAACCAACATTCACTGGCTTATATAGAAATCAAGGGAATTTCAGAAAATCATCTCACATGGTTTTCTCAACTAGGCTAAAGCCTTTGACTGTGTGGATCATGACAAACTGTGGAAAGCTCTTAGAGAGATGGAAATAGCAGACCATCCTGCTTGTCTCCTGAGAATCCTGTGTGCGGGTCAAAAAGAAACAGAACCCTGTATGGAAAAACTGATTGGTCAAGATCGAGAAAGGAGGATGACAGGGCTGTCTTCTGTCACCCTGTTTGTTTAATCTATATGCTGAGCACATCATGAGAAATGCCAGGCTGAATGAGTTACATGCCAGGATCAAGACAGGTGGGAGAAACATCAACAACCTCAGATACATGGATGATACCACTCTATGGCAGAAAGCAAAGAGGAACTAAAGAGCCTCTTGATGAGGGTGAAGGAGGAGAGTGAAAAAGCTGGCTTAAGACTAAATATTTAAAAGACTAAGACCATGGCATCTGGCCCCATTACTACATAGCAAATAGAAGGGGAAAAGGTGGAAGTAGTGACAGATTTTCCTCTTCTTGGGCTTCAAACTCACCATGGATGGTGACTGCATCCATGACATTACAAAACGATCGCTTCTTGGCAGGAAAGTGATGACAAAACAAGACACAGTATTGAAAAGCAGAGACATCACTCTGTGACAAACGTTCATAGAGTCAAGGCTATGGTCTTCCCATTGATCACATACGGCTGTGAGAGCTGGACCGTAAAGAAGTCAGAGCACCAAAGAATCTGTGCCTTCTAACTGTGGTGCTGGAGAGGACTCCTGAAAGTCCCTTGGTCAGCAAGAAGATCAAACCAGTCTATCTTAAGGGAAATAAACCCTGAATATTCACTAAGAAGGACGGATGCTGAACCTGAAGCTCCAATATTTCGGTCATCTATGGGAACAGTTGACTCACTGGAAAAGTCCCTGATACAGGGAAAGTTTGAGGGCAGAAGGAGAAGAAGGCATCAGAGGATGAGATGGCTGGATGGCACCAGGGATGCAATGAACATGAACTTGGGCAAACTCCAGGAGATGGTGAGGGACAGGGAGAGGCCTGGTGTGCTGCAATCCGTGGGGTTGCAAAGAGTCACACAGGACTGGGCCACTGAACAACAACAAAAGCTGCCCAAGCCACATTCTTCTCAATCAGACTCATCAGTAATAAAGCTGATATTTAGCTTGAAAAACATGTCAACGGGAATGTGTGAAAGGCTGCAGAGGCTAAGCTGCACCTGTTTGAAAGGAGTGGGAAAGGACAAGCAACAGGTGTGAGTGGATGGTGTCAGTGAACTCCTTGTAGAGAAAATGATTCAGGAGGTCCAATTTATAAAGCCACACACTTTCTTTCCAGCTTTCAAAAGACAGGTGGCGCTAGTGGTAAAGAATCCGCCTGCCAAAGCAAGAGACGCAACAGATAAAAGGTTCAATCCCTGGGTGGGGAAGGTCCCCTGGAGACGGAAATGGGAAGCCACTCCAGTATTCTTGCCTGGAAAATTCCGTGGAGAGAAGAGCCTTGTGGGCTACAGTACATGGGTCGCAAAGTTCAGTTCAGTTCAGTTCAGTTGCTCAGTCGTGTCTGACTCTTTGTGACCCCATGAACTGCAGCACGCCAGGCCTCACTGTCCATCACCAACTCCTAGAGTCTACCCAAACCCATGTCCATTGAGTCAGTGATGCCATCCAGCCATCTCATCCTCTGTCGTCCTCTTCTCCTCCTGCCCTCAATCCTTCCCAGCATCAGGGTCTTTTCCAATGAGTCAGCTCTTCACATGAGGTGGCCAAAGTATTGGAGTTTCAGCTTCAACATCAGTCCTTCCAAAGAACACCCAGGACTGATCTCCTTTAGGATTGACTGACTGGATCTCCTTGCAGTCCAAGGGACTTTCAAGAGTCTTCTCGAACACCACAGTTCAAAAGCATTAATTCTCCGGCACTTAGCTTTCTTTATAGTCCAAATCTCACATCCATACATGACTACTGGAAAAACTATAGCCTTGACTAGATGAACTTTGTTGACAAAGTAATGTCTCTCCTTTATAATATGCTGTCTAGGTTGGTCATAACTTTCCTTCCAAGGAGTAAGCGTCTTTTAATTTCATGGCTGCAGTTACCATCTTCAGTGATTTTGGACCCCCCAAAAATAAAGTCAGCCACTGTTTACCTTGTTTCCCCATCTATTTCCCAGGAAGTGATGGGACCAGATGCCATGATCTTCATGTTCTGAATGTTGAGCTTTAAGCCAACTTTCCACTCTCTTCTTTCACTTTCATCAAGAGGCTCTTTAGTTCTTCTTCGCTTTCTGCCATAAAGGTGGTGTCATCTGTATAGCTGAGGTTATTGATATTTCTCCTGGCAATCTTGATTCCAGCTTGTGCTTTCTCCAGACTGGGGAGTATTAAATGGCTCTTAAAAGTACTGCGGATGGCACAGGCTTTACCATATCCACTATATGGCCCACTTTTGGGTCAATTCTGGGTGACCTGTCTGGAAAGGGATGGTCTTCCTCCTTGTCCCCTTCTTCCAGCTGCCCCTTGCAGTGTCCCTCCCCTCCTTTGACTCATTTATCTCCTTTTCAACCATAATGTGAGTTGATCAGTAAGGAGCTAATCCCTTAATAAGAAAATAGGCCTATTTCTCCCTTGAAGTAATACAGAAGGGCCAAGTCCTCAGACCACATTAGTTAAATAAGAAAGAAAATTATGATTCTTCAATTCAGTAATACTCAAGACTTTACTATTGCAAGTGAAAAACAAGTGGAACAAAAACAACCAAAAATATCTACATTAGTTTTTAAGCCAAAGGGAGAACTTCTAGGTCTGTGTAACTACAAGGTACAGAGGTAGATTCTGTTTTCAGGCATGGCTGGATCCAGCATTTTGTTTCATGAGATTTGCCTTCTTGCTCCAACTCCCCCTCTGTCATTTGCCAGTCTGCATCCCCTACAGCCAGCAGACTGTCACTGGTTGGATGATATCTCCACGGCTGGAAGAAAGCAGTGCTCCAATTGGGCAGGCCTGAGCCACAAGTCCATCCCTGGAATCAGAGTTAAAGTCAACCCTATCCCAATCATACTGGCCTAGAGAAAAGGAAAGGGGCAATTTTCCAGAGTGACAGCATAACAGTACCAAGAGAAGGAAAATGGTTACTGGGTTACAAAACCCATACATAAAGGAACAAGACGGAGAAAGATTATTTCTTTATCTAATAGAATGTGCATGCTCAGTCGCTCAGTCATGTTCGACTCTTTGCGACCCCATAGACTATAGACTGCCAGGCTCCTCTGCCCATGGAATTTTCCAGGAAAGAATACTGGAGTGGGTTGCCATTTCCTTCTCCAAGGGATCTTCTGGACCCAGGGATTGAAAGTGCATCTCTTGCATCTCCTGCATTAGCAGGCAGATTCTTTACCACTTTGCCACCTGGGAAGCCCATTAATCTAATAGAGAAAAGTAGTGATTTTCTAAGGAAAGAAAATACTTATGTCAGGAACTTCCCCGGTGGTCCAGTGGCTAAGATGCCACACTCCCAATGCAGAGGGGTGAGGTTCAATTCCCGGTGAGCCAACTAGATCCCACATGCTGCAACTATTAAATAAAAGCTTACATGCTGCAAATGAGACCCACACAAATTTAAAAAGTGTCACAAGTAATACCCACAGTCACATGGTGGGAGCATACTGTTAAGAACAGGAATGTATCACGTCCTTACACAGATTCTCAACTTCTTCTGATTTCTTATTGTTTTGTTGTTTAGTCACTCAGTTGTGTTCTACTCTGCAACACTATGGATTGCAGCCCACCAGGATCCTCTGTCCATGGGATTTCCCAGGCAAGAATCCTGGATGGGTTGTCCTTTCCTACTCCTGGGGATCTTCTTGAATCATGGATGGAATCCGAGTCTCCTGCATTGGCACATGGGTTCTTTACCACTGAGCCACCAAGGGATGGGCTTACTCTGGTTTACTGAATCTTTACTCAGTGAAGATGCACATTTACTTTCTTTCAATTTTAACACTGTGCCACTTCCCAGGTGGCACAGTGGTAAAGAATCAGCCTGCCAATGCAGATGACATGGGCTCGATCCCTAGGTCAGGCAGATCCCCTGGAGGAAGAAATGACAACCCACTCGAGTATTCTTACCTGGAAAATTCCATGGACAGAGGAGCCTGGCAAGCTATAATCCATGGGGTTACAGAGAGTCGAACACAACTGAGCGACTGAGCACATCTTATCTGCAGATAACCTGATTATACATGTAGAAAATATGGTGTTATTCACAGAACTACTAAAACTATCAGCAAATATGGTGAGGTTGCAGGAAACACTAGACATTTGAAGGCACTAACTCTTTCCTCAAAGACTTAACTAATTATCCCTATGCTTTTCTACATTGCTCTAAAACAAGGTCAGTAGACCATAAAGTTACAGATCTAATGTTTCCGAGTTGTTTGATCTTCTGCAAGCTAAGCTTTTTACTTTGGGAAGAATCAGACCTACTGATAACAGGTGTTGGGCAAACTAGAATTCTGGTGGGAGGGCACACTTTTGAGTAGCAGCCACCTACTGTAGACCAATAGCCTTAAAAATAAGTAGAAATGTGAATTTTTAAGTCCGTACTTCTACCCTTTGGAATCTATCTTGAGGAAATTACCAGTCAGGCAAAGACTTATACAGAAGACTTCTGCTGAATCATTAATAGGGAAAAATGGAAATGTATTAAATGCTTAACACTTAAATTATAGTACTTCTTTTATGTATCCAAGTACATGTTTTTGAAGAAATTTTAGAAAGAAAAAAATGCTTAATGTTAAATAAACATAATTCAAGGAAAAATTAATCCTGAACATGCAACAATTACATTATAGTTATATATGAAGTGACAGTCTCTCAGTTGTGTCTGACACTGTGACCCCATGAACTATACAATCCATAGAATTCTCCAGTCCAGAATACTGGAGTGCATAGCCTTTCCCTAATCAGGGGGTCTTCCCAACCCAGGGATTGAACACAGGTCTCCCACATTGCAAGAGGATTCTTTACCAGCTGAACCATATAAATGCCACTATAAAACTAAGAAAATATTCGAAAATACAGGCAGCAGTTAATGCTGAATAACAAGACATAATACATTTTAATTTTTTTCCATTTCTTAAATTGTCTTCAATTACACTGTACTACTAGACTATCTGAAGCCCAGAACCTTCCCTTGAAATCAAGGACAAAGGCAAGAAACTGTGGAGGTGCAGTATTTGAAAATATATTCAGACACAGAATGATAGTTCAGCTTTATTTTATGCTACAAGAAATATTGAAACACCCTCCTCCTCTAGCCAGAGGAAAACAACAGGGCCAAGAGTGCCCAAAGGCCAATATAAGCAAACAGTTAGGCCCCCATAATAAATCAGCAACCAGTGTAGGAATCAGTGCCCTGGGGAAGGATGCACTGCTTAGGGTAATCTTAGGCGCTCTTTCTTGGCCTAGGCTTAGGGATAACCAGGGTCACAAAGTACCCTGTAATTGGTTGGTTGATCCCAACCAGCAGGAAAATCTTCTTGAGACAGGAGATGATAGAAATTCAGAGGTAGCCACCATTTTTAGCAGTCAGCCAGCTAAAAGGGAGGGAAAAAGAAAATCAAATTAAATGTGAGAACTTTTCCTCTAATTCTCTCTGCCCCCTCAGCTGGTGACAGGCTCACTGCATATATCTATATCCTTAGACTTTCACCTTTGGGCAGATGGTCTCCAACTGACTGTTAGAATGACCCCAGACACCTGCCACCCACCCAGGCCCCTTTGCAAACTAACATTGCTAGGATATTGCCGTTCACCGTGAGCTCCTTTCTTACTGCCCTGCAGTAGGGCTGGATGTGTGGGCTCAGGGACTTGTGGGCCATCTTTGCCTTCATGGGTGACAGGAAGAGCACTATGTTGGAGGTGGTGGCGGCGAGGTTAAGGGACCATCTCACACCAACCTTGCCTGTGCCTCGGGCCTACTCTTCATTTGGAGGCCTGTTTCCTTCTGGCTGTTCTCACTTGTCTCCATTCCCACTCCAAGTCTGCTCCCAGCCCTTCCAGTCCCTCAGGCCATCTCCCCTCTCCATCTCTCCTTGCCACCACTGACCCATAGCCCCAAGGCCAGACCCCCCAGCCGTCTTCTTGGTCTCCCTCCCCACAGCCTTTCTTATCCCCAGGCTGACCACTTTCTCTCCATTCCAGTGTCTACAGTAGGCCCATTCCTCTGTGGTCCAACCCCTCGCCTCTCTTCAAATAGGATACAAATTGAAAAAGTGGCTTCCTGGTCTTCTGGCCATGGGCGGCACATGGCCACCAAGTCCCAACGCAGCATGTCCACCAGGTCATGGCCCGATGTGTCCTCCTGGCCCCGGGGTGGCATACCACCAGGCCCTGGCTCCAGACGTCCACCTGGTCCTGGGACAGTGTTGCCACCCAGCCCTGGCATGGCTTGTCCACCTGGCCAAGGCATGGCATGTCCACCAGGCCCTGCCAAGGCCTGTCTCCCCAAGCCCGGCAAGGCATCTCCACCAGGTCCTGGAGTGAGAGGTACATGCGCCGGCTCTGGGGCTCTAGCCATGGCTGCACCTGCCTCTCCCATGCCTCCGAGGCCCTGGTGCCCTTCAAGGCCATCTGGGTCACCAGGTTCATCTGCGCCTCCCTGGCCTTCAGCACCTCCTGTCACACCACCTCCACTGACACCTGGGTCTGCAGCCTCCAGAACCACCCACGCTGCAATTCAGCCCACAAGGCCAGCCGGACTGTCTGAGGGGCTGAGGCACCCAAAGGAAACCATGCCCCTGGGCGGGTGACGTTACTACGGGTGCCGAGAACGCCTATGCAATCAGGCCCTGACAGCAGTCCCTGGATGGCCCTCCTAGGTGGTTATGAGCACGTGACTGTTTCCCGCCAAATGTGGAAACACCAAGTGAGCCCCTTCTCCTTACACCTCTGCTGCCATGTTCACATGAGACCAGCCTACTGACTTCAGCTTCTGGAAGGGAGTCAAGCACCAGGGCCAGGCGAGGTCTGTCCCATTCATCTTCCACACGAAGCTCAAGTCTGCATCCTTGTCTGTGCATGTGGGCATGTGCAGGTGCATGCACATGGGTGTGCGCCAGGACCCGTCCCTGGAGTCCTGAGACCAGGAATGCAGAGTGGGCTGTTCCTGCCCGCCTGGAGAGGGAAGTGGGGACTATTGTTGGGCCCACTGGGGAAGGCATGGGGCAGGGCCTCCTGGGGATCTGGGCACACAGACTGCAGGAACCACAGGCTGTGGGCATGCCCTGGGCCCCTCAGAAGCACCAGAGGAACTGGCTAGACTCAAGGGCTGAGGGAAGGGCCATGTTCCTCTGGACACTGCCCAGTCTCTTGCCCTCTGCTTGCACAATGCTCAGGGGCTTTCCCTCTCCAGGAACAGACTTGAGGCTCTCCAGAGGGCTGGAGGTACCTGGGGACCTCAAATGGGAGGTGACCCTGTGTCTGCTGGTCTGCTGGGTGCTGGTCTACTTCTATATATGGAAAGGGGTCAAGTCAACAGGCAAGGTACAGCCGGGGGAGACCCCGGGGCTGGGGCAGCACTGCCTGGGCGTGGGGTGCATCTGCCAGACCACTGGGGCCACGGGAGGTAACTGCATCAGGGATTGTACTTCAATCCGGCCCCTGAGCCCCACCCCCTGGTCGGAGAGTCCTCTCAGCCCTCCAAATCCAAGGCCAGCAGCCTTCCCCCACCCCCACTGGAGGGGAAGAGGCACCAGCAGTAGCTGACCATTTCCTGTGTGTGGGGCATCCCTGTCCCAGCTTCCTACCCTCCCAGTTTCTGTTGATTCTGGCTCCCAGTCAGTTTTAGGGTGTGCAAAGACCTGGTCTACTGCTTGTGTCTGTCCCCTGCTCTGGGGCCAAGAGGACCCCAGCAGGGAGCCTGGATATGTCAATGTATGGCAAAACCAATACAATATTGTAAAGTAACATACATAAATAAATTTATATTTAAAAATAAAAGATCAATTTTTAAAAAGAAGTAAACATTTAGGTCAGTATTTCTAATTCTTGGAATATATTAATACTTTAAGGAAATAACCATTAATGGAAAGATTTATAAATTCCACTAAATCATTAACCATAGTAATGTAAAAAGTGGAAACAACTTAAATGTTCCATAATTACATCATCATTATTATTTTTTAATTTAAAGACCCAATCTTAATTTTTTGGCCACGCCACATGACATGTGGGATCTTAGTTCTGCTGCCAGGGATTGAACCTGTAGCCCTTACACTGGAAGTGCAGAGTCTCATCCACTGGACTGCCTGGGAAGTCCCAATAATTACATTATGATGCATCTTATGTCTGTTCAGTAACACATTTCTTTTTTTTTTTTAATTTTTAGTTTTTTATTTTTTAAATTTTAAAATCTTTAATTCTTACATGCATTCCCAAACATGAACCCCCCTCCCACCTCCCTCCCCATAACATCTTTCTGGGTCATAATAACACATTTCTTAAGAGATTTTAGAAAGTGGAAAAGCTAGTATATTAAATGAAAAAAATTCAGGAAAAAATTTAAACTTGATAAGTTCTACATCACATGCTCTTATACATTTAATGTGCAAGTAAAACCAGAAAATATTCTTAAATGTTGACAGTATTTAGTGCTGAACATAGGGCTCAATTTTCATTGTCTGAAATTGTTTTCAATTCCCTTGTAACTAAATTGAAATATCTGAATTTTAGAACCTTCCCTCTAACACGAGAACAAAGATAAAAAGTGTTTTTAAAATCCAGAAGTGCATTAGCTGAAAGGAAACTGGGGCACAAAAAGTGAATTAGTTTTATTTTATGCTGTAATAAACACGGAAGCATCCCACTCCTCAAGCAGCAGGGAAACAAAGCAAGTGAACCAAGAGAGACCAAAGGCCAGTACAGGCCAAAACTTAGACTCAAATAACAAAGTGGCAATGACTCTTAGGTTGAATTCCCTATGCCCTGCCGAGTAGGGGACACAAGGTTAGGCCTCAGCCCCTTTCCTCAGCTTAGGCTTTGGCGAGGTGGGATCCCAAGGCTCCGAATGTTCCGAATCACCAGGGAAAGCTGATCGAGGAATGGGTTCAGGGAAAGTCGGATGAAAGCAAGGTCTTCAGCAGTCCATCTACTAAAAGCAGGGAAAAAAAATCAGGTTAAAGGGAAGATTGCTCCTGTAGGTCCAGGGTACCAGCCCTCCTCCTTATACCAAGCCCCTCAGTGTCTCCATCATAGCATGCTTAAGAGGGAGCTCAGACCACAGCACCTGCCACCCCCCACTCCCCAAGGCAAGCTCGTCTGGAACTGACACAAGCAGGTCACTGCCATTCACTGCAAATTCCTTCTGAATCAATCCTTGGTGGCGTTGGGCATCTGGGAGCAGAGATCTGCGAGCCATGTCTGCCTCCAGGGCTGATTGGAAAGGCACTCTGAGTGTGCTGGGAGAGACACGGTTAAGGCACCATCCATTACAGAATTTTCTGGGATCTCGGGCTTCCTCACACCTCAGAGGCCCGTTTTTACCCCAGGATGCCCATGCTCCCGACCACAACCTGAGACCACCCTCAGCTGCCTCCGTAACCCTTCAGTCCATCTTCCCCGCCCTCCAGGCTCCTCAGGCCTTGACGACCCCCTTTCCGGCCAGGCTGCACAGTCCTGCTGCCCCGGATCGCCCCCGTGCTCCCTTCTATCCCTTCCTCAGGCTGCCGGCATGTTTCCCACCACCATACCACTGCCCGTGCCCAGGGAGGCTCCATGAAAAGGATACAGCACCACCTCTCCACGTCTAGGCCTTACAGCCAAGGGTGCTACATCTCCAGCAGATCCTAGGCCATCTGGTGCCCGCTCACCCCGGGGACGAGCTACAGCAGCTTCCATCACCGCTCTTCCTCTGCCAGACACACCCCGGCCTTCTGGGGCCCGGTGAACATCCTCACCTTCAGCGCTGCCTGAACCACTCTGGCAAGCGGGTGTTCTGGAGCTCTGCTGGCCATCTCGGCCCTCTGCACCACCGGCGCCACCACCCGACGCCTGCATGGCTGCCGCGCGTCTCCCTCAGACCGCAAATAAGGGGCGGAGAGACTGGGCCCCTCACGAAGTCCCTCCCCTTCTGCGCAAGGACGTGAAAATTGCGCCTGCGCATACACCCCAGCCACCCACGGGCTGCTATGGAGACCCCATGAGGCTGGCGGAACTCACCTCCCTCACAATGCCACGCTCCTTTCAGGTGCCCCCTGATGCGCCTGCGCACACGGGCCCCACCAGTGCTGGCTCAGACGGCATGGAATGGACCCTGCCAAGTGTCCACAGAGACGCCACTGAGACACAAATGCCGACTTTCCAGTCTCAAGGCCTAAAGCTAGTTCCACAATGCAACTTTGATTTCTCCAATGTATGCCACAGAAGGGTCTCACTGGAGTAAGATGGGAGTCGAGGGCAAGGGGCTAAGCCACACGACCCACCAGCATCCCGTCTCTGCCCACTCTACATCATACCTGTGCTCTTTGACCGTAGTGATAGCTAGCACTTCCTATGGTTCATGTGTTATTTCAGGTGCTTTCATGTGTTCGTCCATCACATCAGTTTTCAGACAGTATTGCCGTGGCCCAGGCCACCTTTGTGACTCAGCTGGTAAAGAATCTATCTGCCTGCAGTGCGGGAGACCTCGCTTCGATCCCTGGGTTGGGAAGATCCGCTCGAGAAGGGAAAGGCTACCCACTCCAGTGTTCTGGCCTAGAGAATTCCATGGACTGTATAGTCCATGGGGTCACAAAGAGTCAGACCCAACTGAGCGACTTTCACTTCACTTCACTTCATAAAATGAGAAAATATTCCAAAATTAGTACTGAATGGCAGTACACTACTATCTTATTCTCCCGCCTCTTACATTGTCTTTACTAATGTTGTACTCCTTGAATATCTGGATCTAGAACCTCCCCTCCAACCAGAAGACAAATACAGTATTAAGACGTGTAGAAGCTAAAACTAAAGTCAGAGACAGCACAGTAGCTCAGTTTTATTTTCTGCAGTTAACAATCACCAAACAAACTATGTGGACCTTGAGCCTCCCAAGCAGAAGCACAGGCACAAGATGAAGCCTGATCCATCTACTGCAGAAATCAATGCCTTTGGGAAGGACACTTGAGGCTAGGGCACATATGCTAGATTTAACCCTGACTTTCATGCAGAGGCTTAGTAAAAAAAAAGGGGGGGGCACATAGTGCTGCAAGGTCTGCATCACCAGGGAAACACACTGACAAGCCCAGAGCACCACACTTCTTTAGGCTTAACCCTCCATTATGGCAATGGCAACCCACTCCAGTACTCTTGCCTGGAAAATCCCAGGGATGGGGGAGCCTGGTGGGCTGCCGTCTATGGCATCGCACAGAGTCGGACACAACTGAAGTGACTTAGCATGGCTCCTCCTGGGCCGAGACTGGCCCTGGCCACTGCCCACCACAGCCCAGGCCCCGGCCCCCTTTAGAACTGACAGAACCAACAGATGGCCATTAACAGTGAGCTCCTGAACTGGCACTCACAGTTGAGTACTTTGAGACAGTAAGTTGCAGGCGATTTTCGCTTGAGTGAGCGATGTGAAAGGTACGGTGAGCCTGCTGATGGAGATATGGTTAAGGCACCATCCACATTTCTCATTTTGCCTGTCCATCAGGCTCCCTGCTCATGGTGACCCACCGTCTCCCACAAGGCCGCCACCAGACACCTTGGATATCACTGTCCTGACCCTCTGGATCCCTTCAGGTTGCTTTTCTTCACCACCATCCCCTGGCAGCCAGACCAACCCTGACCCATACCCTCCAGCCCCTCAGAGTACCCTCTTCCTACACTTTAGGCCCCGCCACCTGCAATCCCTCAAACCACCCCTAGCCCACACCCAGCCCACACCTAGCTCACCCTGCGACTGAGGCTCCTGGAATAGGACACAACTGAAGGGGCCGGTTACTCAGAACTCCGGCTCCAGGTGCAGTGTCTCTTCCACACTCTGGTGCGTGGAGTGACCCCAGGATCTGTAGAATGTCACCAGCTGTGCCTCGTGACTTTCCTGCAGCGCTGGGGCCTCTGGGATCACACAGGTTGCCAGGGTCGCCAGAGACTGTAGGACTGACGGTGTCATCAGGGCCAGCTGGGTTGCCAGTGCCATCACCGCCACCATCACCACTGGGCACACCTTGACTGACATGTGCCATGCCCGCTACAAAGGCCATGGCACCTGCGTCTTCATCGGCAGCCCTTGTGGTTCCTCCATCGTGTGCCCCTCCCCCTCCCTGTGCGTCGGTAAAGACTGAACCCTCCCTATAGAACCCAGCCCTGTAGTGCGACTTGCAACTCAGCATCGGCAGAGCGCCTGCACAAACACACTCTGGTCCTGCCTCACGATTGGTTCCCACAAACCATTGGCTCCCACAGTGGGTGCAGGCTTTTGGGCAATAGGTGCTCCCTGCAGAAGCTTTACGCGTTCGAGCGGTGTGTCGCCCCAATGAGCCTGCACAGACACACTCACGTGGTCTGGTCCCTCTAAGTCAGCCCTGCCTCAGGCCCGGAAACCTGGTAAATGGCTTAGCCAGGAGGCCTCTGGGTGGCGCTCCACCCTTTAGTGTGTCTGCAGCTCCTCAGTGCGCATGCTCAAACAGACCCTGCCCCCTCTCCTCAGGGCACGTGCCTGTTTCCAGTCCAAGCCTGCAAACCCCAAGTGAGCCCCGTCCGCTGTGCACCTCCAAGACTGCACTGCTGCCAACCTGGCCACGCTCACAGGTGAGCATTCTGCTGAGCGCAGGTCCTTGTCATCGACTTCTGGAGGGGAGCTGGGCATCCCTGGGTCAGACTTGGTCTGTCCTTCTGGTGTCCCGCACGTAGCTCATGTGTGTGTGCGTGTGTGTGCGTGTGTGTCCATGTGCGCATGGGCAGGTGCATGCACATGGGCATCTGATGTGCATGTCTGTGTGTGTGTGCCCGAGAGAGAGAGTGCTTGTGCACAGGTGCTAGTCCATGTGCGTGTGAGAAAATGGGTGTGCAGAGGTGCATGCACATAGGTATGTGCATGTGTGTTCGTGGAGGTGCTTGCAAATGGGCGTTCGCATGTGTGTGTGTGTGTGAGAGAGCATGTGGTCAGGTGCATGCACATGGATATTGGCATCTGTGTGTGCTTGTGTTCATGTGCAGGTGCCTTCGCATGGTGGTGCATGGGGACCCGGTCCTGGAGTCTAGAGAATAGGAATGTGGAGTGTGTTGTGCTTGCCTGCCTGGGGAGGGAAGCTGGGACTGCTGTTGAACTCACTGGGAATGGCATGGGGCAGGGCCACCTGGGGCTCCAGGCACACAGACTACAGAGGCTCCAGGCTGGGAACTTACAACAGGTGCCCCAGAGGCACCGGCTGGACCAGCTGCACTCAAGGGTTGCCGGAAAGGCAATGTCCCCCATCACACTCCCAGTCCCTTGGCGTCTTCTGGCACGAAACTCATGGGCTTTCCCTCTCCAGGATCAAAGTCCTGTGGCTCTCTGGAGGGCTGGAGATGCCGGGGCCCTCAACTGGGAGGTGACCCTGTGTCTGCTGGCCTGCTGGGTGCTGGTTTACTTCTGGTCTGGAAAGGGGTCAAATAAACCCACACAGTACACCCAGGGTTGATGACAGGGCTGGGGCAACACTGCACAGGAGGTGGAACCACTGGTGCCACGGGAGGTGACTGGATCAAGGCCACTGCCCGAGGAGGGGACAGGTACTTCAATCAGGCCCCTTGATCCCCACCCTCTGGCTGGATAGGCCTCTCCATGGCCGTCTGAATCCAAGGCCAGCAGCCTTCCCCACCCCCAGTGGAGGGATTAGATTTCCTCCATTATCTTGTTAGCTGCAGGAGTTTTTTAGTTTACCTTGATCAGATTAAGAAAGTCTGTTTGTAGTCCTAGTTTTCTGACAGTTTTTATCATAGCGGTTGTTGAATATTGTCGAATGCTTTTATGGCACCTATGGACATGATCATATGGTTTTTCTCCTGTGTTTTCTTAATATGATGAATAACACTGGTTGATGATCTTTTAATGCATAACCAATCTTTCATTCTTGATATAGATCTCATTTGGTCATAATGCTTTATATATTGCTGGATTAAATTTGCTAACATTTCATTTTTTTGTGCTTAATTCAATGAAGAATATTGGTCTGTGGTTTTCTTTTCTTGCAGTGTCTTCATCTGGTTTTGGTATTTTGTAAGGCTGACCTCATAAAATGATTTGAGAAGTGTTTTCTGTCCTCTGCTTTCTGAAAGAATTTGTATGGGATTGGTGATATTTCTCCTTTACCTATTTCATAGCATTCACTAGTTAAGTCACATGGGCCTGGAGTTTTCTGTTCCATATCTTCGACAGATTTATTCCATATCTTTGATAGATTTAGGGATATTTAAGGTTTTCACTTTCTTCTTGAGTTAGTTTTGAGAATTTGTGTCATTCAAGGAATTTCTTAATTTCATCTAAATTGGCAAATTTTTTTCTTGCTTTTCTTTTTTAAAAAATTTATTTATTTTAATTGGAGGCTAATTACTTTACAACATTGTAGTGCTTTCTGCCATACATTGATTGACATGAATCAGCCATGGGTGTACATGTGTCCCTCATCCTGAATCCCCCTCCCACTTCCCTCCCCATCCCATCTTTCAGCGTCATCCCAGTGCACTGGCCCTGAGCGCCCTGTCTCATGCATCGAACCTGGACTATCTATTTCACATGTGGTGATATACATGTTTCAATGCTATTCTCTCAAATCATTCCACCCTTGCCTTCTCCCACAGAGTCCAAAAGTCTGTTTTTTATCTCTGGGTCTCTTTTGCTGTCTCGCATATAGGGTCATCATTCCCATCTTTATAAATTCCATATATATGCATTAATAGACTGTATTGCTGTTTTTCTTTTTGACTTACTTCACTCTGTATAATAGGTTCCAGTTTCGTCCACCTCATTAGAACTGATTCAAATGCATTCTTTTTAATAGCTGAGTCATATTCCATTGTGTATATGTACCACAGCTTTTTTATCCATTCATCTGCTGACCGATATCCAGGTTGCTTGCATGTCCTGGCCATTGTAAACAGTGCTGCGATGAACATTGGGGTACACATGTCTCATTCAATTCTGGTTTCCTCAAATGTGTATGCTCAGCAGTAGGATTGCTGGGTCATATGGCAGTTCTATTTCCAGTTGTTTAAGGAATCTCCACACCATTCTACATAGTGGCTGTATTAGTTTGTATTCCCACCAACAGTGTAGGAGGGTTCCCTTTTCTCTGCACCCTCTCAAGCACTTATTGTCTGAAGCTGTTTTGATAGCAGCCATTTTGACTGGCATGAGATGGTACCTCATTATGGTTTTGATTTGCATTTCTCTGATAATGAGTGATGTTGAGCATCTTTACATGTGTTTGCTAGCCATCTCTATATCTTCTTTGGAAAAATGTCTGTTTAGTTCTTTGGCCCATTTTTTGATTGGGTCATTTACTCTTCTGGGATTGAGCTGCATGAACTTTTTGTATATTTTTGAGATTATTTGTCAGTTGCTTTGTTTGCTATTATTTTTCCCATTCTGAAGGCTGTCTTTTCACCTTGCTTATAGTTTCTTTGGTTGTGCATAAGCTTTTCAGTGTAATTAGGTCCCATTTATTTATTTTTGCTTTCATTTCCATTGCTCTGGGGAGTGGGTCATAGAGCATCTTGCTGTGATTTATTTCAGAGAGTGTTCTGCCTATGTTTTCCTCTAGGAGTTTTGTAGTTTCTGGTCTTATGTTTAGATCTTTAATCCATTTTGAGTTTATTTTTGTGTATAGTGTTAGAAAGTGTTCTAGTTTCATTCTTTTACAAGAGGTTGACCAGTTTTCCCAGCACCACTTGTTAAAGAGATTGTCTTTTATTGTCCATTTTTTCCAAGTTGTCCATTTTATTGGCATATAGTTGCTGATAGTAGTCTCTTATGATCCTTTGTATTTCTGTGTTGTCTGTTGTGATCTCTCCATTTTCATTTCTAATTTTATTGATTTGATTTTTCTACCTTTGTTTCTTGATGAGTCTGGCTAATGGTTTGTCAATTTTATTTATCCTCTCAAAGAACCAGCTTTTGGCTTTACTGATTTTTGCTAAGGTCTCTTTTGTTTCTTTTGCATTTATTTCTGCCCTCACTTTTAAGATTTCCTTCCTTCTACTAACCCTGGGGTTCTTCATTTCTTCCTTTACTAGTTGCTTTAGGTGTAGTTAGGTTATTTATTTGACTTTTTTCTTGTTTCTTGAGGTAAGCCTGTATTGCTATGAATGTTCCCCTTAGCACTGCTTTTACAGTGTCCCACAGGTTTTGGGTTGTTGTGTTTTCATTTTCATTCGTTTCTATGCATATTTTGATTTCTTTTTTGATTTCTTCCGTGATTTGTTGGTTATTCAGCAGCGTGTTGTTCAGCCTCTATATGTTGGAATTTTTAATCGTTTTTCTCCTGTAATTGAGATCTAATCTTACTTCACTGTGGTCAGAAAAGATGCTTGGAAATATTTCAGTTTTTTTGAATTTACCAAGGTTAGATTTGTGGCCCAGGATGTGATCTATTCTGGAGAAGGTTCCGTGTGCACTTGAGAAAAGGTGAAATTCATTGTTTTGGGGTGAAATGTCCTATAGATGTCAATTAGGTCTAGCTGGTCTATTGTATCATTTAAAGTTTGTGTTTCTTTGTTAAATTTTCGTTGATCTATCCATAGGTGTGAGTGAGGTATTAAAGTCTCCCACTATTATTGTGTTCTTATTAATTTCCCCTTTCATACTTGTTAGCATTTGTCTTACATATTGTGGTGCTCCTATGTTGGGTGCATATATATTTATAATTGTTATATCTTCTCCTTGGATTGATCTTTGATTATTATGTAGTGTCCTTTGTCTCTTTCACAGCCTTTGTTTTAAAGTTTATTTTATCTGATATGAGTATTGCTACTCCTGCTTTCTTTTGGTCTCTATTTGCAGGGAATATCTTTTTCCAGCCCTTCACTTTCAGTCTGTATGTGTCCCTTGTTTTGAGGTGGGTCTCTTGTAGACAACATATATAGGGGTCTTGTTTTTGTATCCATTCAGCCAGTCTTTGTCTTTTGGTTGGGGCATTCAACCCATTTACGTTTAAGGTAACTATTGATAAGTATGATCTCGTTGCCATTTACTGTATTGTTTTGAGTTCGGGCTTATACACCCTTTCTGTGTTTCCTGTCTAGAGAAGGTCCTTTAGCATTTGTTGGAGAGCTGGTTTGGTGGTGCTGAATTCTCTCAGTTTTTGCTTGTCTGTAAAGCTTTTGATTTCTCCTTCATATTTGAATGAGATCCTTGCTGGGTACAGTAATCTGGGCTGTAGGTTATTTTCTTTCATCACTTTAAGTATGTCCTTCCATTCCCTTCTGGCCTGAAGAGTTTCTGTTGAAAGATCAGCTGTTATCCTTATGGGAATCCCCTTGTGTGTTATTTGTTGTTTTTCCCTTGCTGCTTTTAATATTTGCTCTTTGTGTTTGATCTTTGTTAATTTGATTAATATGTGTCTTGGGGTGTTTCTCCTTGGGTTTATCCTGTTTGGGACTCCCTGGGTTTCTTGGACTTTGGTGATTATTTCCTTCCCCATTTTGGGAAGTTTTCAACTATTATCTCTTCAAATATTTTCTCATTGTCTTTCTTTTTGTCTTCGTCTGGGACTCCCATGATTTGAATGTTGGGGCATTTAACATTGTCCCCAAGGTCTCTGAGATTGTCCTCATTTCTTTTAATTTCTTTTAATTCTTTTTCCTCTCTGTTTCATGTATTTATACCATTCTATCTTCTACCTCACTTATCCTATCTTCTGCCTCCATTATTCTACTGTTGGTCCCCTCCAGAGTGTTTTTGATCTCATTTATTGCATTATTCATTATATATTGACCCTTTTTTATTTCTTCTAGGTCTTTGTTAAACCTTTCTTGCATCTTGGTGATACTTGTCTCCAGGCTGTTTATCTGTAACTCCATTTTGTTTTCAAGATTTTGGATCATTTTCACTATCACTATTCGGGATTCTTTCTCAGGTAGATTCCCTATCTCTTCCTCTTTTGTTTGGCTTGGTGGGCATTTATCCTGTTCCTTTACCTGCTGGGTATTACTCTGCCTCTTCATCTTGTTTGTATTGCTGTGTTTGCAGTGGCCTTTCCATATTCTGGCAGTTTGTGGAGTTCTCTTTATTGTGGAGTTTCCTTGCTGTGGTTGGGTTTGGACGGGTGGCTTTTCAAGGTTTACTGGCTAGGGAAGCTTGTGTCAGTGTTCTGGTGGGTGGAGCTGGATTTCTTCTCTCTGGGGTGCAATGAAGTGTCCAGTAATGAGTTATGAGATGTCAGTGGGTTTGGAGTGATTTTGGGCAGCCTGTATATTGAAGCTCAGGGCTGTGTTCCTGTGTTGCTGGAGAATTTGCATGGTATGTCTTGCTCTGGAACTTGTTGGCCATTGGGTGGTGCTTGGTTTCAGTGTAGGTACAAAAAAGATCTTCAAGACCAAGATAATCACGATGGTGTGATCACTCACCTAGAGCCAGGTATCCTGGAATGTGAAGGAAAGTGGGCCTTAGAAAGCATCACTATGAACAAAGCTAGTGGAAGTGATGGAATTCCAGTTGAGCTATTTCAAATCCTGAAAGATGATGCTGTGAAAGCGCTGCACTCAATATGCCAGCAAATTTGAGAAACTCAGCAGTGGCCAAAGGACTGGAAAAGGTCACTTTTCATTCCAGTCCTAAAGAAAGGCAATGCCAAAGAATGCTCAAACTACTGCACAATTTCAGTCATCTCACACACTAATTCTCCAAGCTCAAAATTCTCCAAGCCAGGCTTCAGCAGTAAGTGAACAGTGAACTTCCAGATGTTCAAGCTGGTTTTAGAAAAGGCAGAGGAACCAGAGATCAAATTGCCAACATGTGCTGGATCATCAAAAAAGCAAGAGAGTTCCAGAAAAACATCTATTTATGCTTTACTGACTATGCCAAAGCCTTTGACTGTGTGGATCACAATAAACTGTGGAAAATTCTGAAAGAGATGGGAATACAAGACCACCTGACCTGCCTCTTGAGAAACGTGTATGCAGGTCAGGAAGCAACAGTTAGAACTGGACATGGAACACCAGACTGGTTCCAAATAGGAAAAGGAGTACATCAAGGCTGTATATTGTCACCCTGCTTATTTAACTTATATGCAGAGTACATCATGAGAAACGCTGGGCTGGAAGAAGCACAAGCTGGAATCAAGATTGCTGGGAGAAATAATAACCTCAGATATGCAGATGACATCACCCTTAGGGCAGAAAGTGAAGAGGAACTCAAAAGCCTCTTGATGAAAGTGAAATAGGAGAGTGAAAAAGTTGGCTTAAAGCTCAACATTCAGAAAACGAAGATCATGGCATCTGGTCCCATCCCTTCAGGGGAAATAGATGGGGAAACAGGGGAAACAGTGTCAGACTTTATTTTTGGGGGCTCCAAAATCACTGCAGATGGTGACTGCAGCCAGGAAATTAAAGGACGCTTATTCCTTGGAAGGAAAGTTAAGTCCAACCTAGATAGCATATTCAAAAGCAGAGACATTACTTTGCCAACAAAAGTCCGTCTAGTCAAGGCTATGGTTTTTCCTGTGGTCATGTATGGATGTGAGAGTTGGACTGTGAAGAAAGCTGAGCAAAGAAGAATTGATGCTTTTGAATTGAGGTGTTGGAGAAGACTCTTGAGAGTCCCTTGGACTGCAAGGAGATCCAACAAATCCATTCTAAAGGAGATTAGCCCTGGGTGTTCTTTGGAAGGAATGATGCTAAAACTGAAACTCCAGTACTTTGGCCACCTCGTGTGAAGAGTTGACTCATTGGAAAAGACTCTGATGCTGGGAGGGGTTGGGGGCAGGAGGAGAAGGGGACGACAGAGGATGAGATGGCTGGATGGCATCACTGACTCTATGGACGTGAGTCTGAGTGAACTCCTGGAGTTGGTGATGGACAGGGAGGCCTGGCGTGCTGCGATTCATGGGTTCGCAAAGAGTCGGACACGACTGAGTGACTGAACTGAACTGATGAAGGCATTTGATGAGCTCCTATTGATTAATGTACTCTGGAGTCAGGAGTTCTCTGTTGTTCTCAGGATTTGGACTTAATTCTCCTGCCTCTGGTTTTCAGTCTTATTCTTACAGCAGCCTCAAGACTTCTCCATCTGTCACTTTGAAGGCGGTTCCCTCTGTTTTAGCTTCTTTTGTTTGCTGGTGTCTTCAGTGTCTAATTTCCGCCCTGATACAAGGGGGTGGTAGTGGACACTTCTGTAGGCTCACTTGTTCAGTCGTGCTCTGGAGAGGGAGGAACGCTGTGAACAAATATCACTGGCATGTGTTCACAGTGTCTCGGCCACCCTGGGTTTGTCCCCGCTTACAGCATGTGTGTTTTCCCTGTCTACACTGCTTAGGCTCTAGGTTGCTCTGCCGGGAACTGTCTGAGGCTGGCCCTGGGTTGTGTGCACTTCCCAGGTCTAAGCCGCTCAGGTTCAGTTACTTGGGTACACATAGGTGCAGACTTGGTTGGGCCTGCGTTTGTGCCCTTCCCAGGTCCAAGCAGCTCAGGTGACCGACCAGGTGTTTGACAAGCATGGTCGCTCCGACTTGTCACCTCCCCCGTCCCTGCCACTCAGTTTTCTGGGTGTACAACCGGCGCACCTTCTCAGGCAGATGTCGACCATCCAGAATCCCAAGAAGTCTTCATCTACCAAAGATGATGCCTCCCTGTGGCTGCGATTGCCCCTTTCCGACTCTGACTGCCCTCGCCTGCCTGTCTCCGGTGGGGGATGGGCAGCTGGCTAGCTCTAGTCAGTCCTTTGTTCTGTGAGCGGGCCTGGCGGTGTCTTAAGTTAGGGCTTTTCACCGGGTAGCTATCCCACAGACTGGTTTGCTATCACAAGTTAGTTCCCTCAGATTGCCCTCAGGGCATTTAGGCCTGGTCCTTACTCAAGCAATGTAGCCCGCGGTAGTGTTGGGCACGTAATCTGTGGGTTTTAATTATTTATTTATTTTTCCTCCTGGTTATGTTGCCCTCTGAGGTTCCAAGGCTCACCACAGATGTGCCAGTGAGTGTTGCCTGGTGTTTGGAAAAGTGAAAGTGAAAGTGAAGTCTCTCAGTCGTGTCCGACTCTTTGCGACCCCGTGGACTGTAGCCCACCAGGCTCCTCCGTCCATGGGGTTCTCCAGGCAAGAATACTGGAGTGGGTTGCCATTTCCTTCTCCAGGGGATCTTCCCAACCCAGGAATTGAACCCATGTCTCCCAGATTACAGGCAGACGCTTTAACCTCTGAGCCACCAGGGAAGCCCAGTGTTTGGAAACTTCTTTTTTAAGACTCCCTTCCTGGGATGTGTCTCTGTCCCAACCTCTTTTGTCTCTCTTTTTATCTTTTATATTTTTTCCTACCTCCTTTTGAAGACAGTGGGCTGCTTTCCTGGGTGCCTGATGTCATCTGCCAGCATTCAGAGGTTGTTTTGTGGAATTTACTCAGCGTTCAAATGTTCTTTTGATGAGTTTGTGGGAAAGAAAGTGGTCTCCCCGTCCTATTCCTCTGCCATCTTAGGTTGGCCTGCATGATCGTTTTAATATGTTGCTGGATTTTGTTTGTTAGAATTTTGTTGAGGATTTTTGCATCTATGTTCATCAGTGATATTAGCCTGTTGTTCTCTTTTTTGTGGCATCTTTGTGTGGCTTTGGTATTAGGGTGATGGTGGCATCATAGAAAGAGTTTGGCAGTTTACATTCCTCTGCAAACTTCTGGAAGAGTTTGAGTAGGATAGGTATTAGTTCTTCTCTAAATTTTTGGTAGAATTCACCTGTGGCTTTTGTTTGTTGGAATAATTTTTATTCCAGTTTTTATTTCCACACTTCTGATAGGTTTGTTAAGATTTTCTATTTCTCTTTCAGTTTTGGAAGATTGTAGTTTTCTAAGAATCTATCCATTTCTTCCAAGTTATCCATTTTATTGCCATATAGTTGCTGTTAGTAGTCTATTGTGATCCTTTATATTTCTGTGTTGTCTGTCGTGATTTCTCCCTTTTCATTTCTAATTTTTTGATTTCATTCTTCTCCTTTTTTTCTTGATGAGTCTGGCTAATGGTTTGTCTGTTTTACTTATCTTCTGAAAGAACCAGCACTTAGTTTTGTTGAGTTTTGCTATAGTCTCCTTTGTTTCTTTTTCATTTATTTCTGCCCTAATATTTATGATTTCTTTCCTTCTACTAACCCTGGAGTTCTTAATTTCTTCTTTTTCTAGTTGCTTTAAGTGTAAAGTTAGGTGATTTATTTGATTTTTCTCTTGTTTCTTGAGGTAAGCTTCTATTGCTATGACCCGTCCCCTTAGCACTGCTTTTACTGATTCCCATAGGTTTTGGGTTGTCATGTTTTCATTTTCATTTGTTCCTATGCATATTTTGATGTCTTCTGTAATTTGTTGGTTATTCAGAAGCATGTTGTTTAGCCTCCATATGTTTTTATGTTTAATAGTTTTTTTTCCCCCTGTAGTTGACATCTAATCTTACCGCATTGTGATCAGAAAAGATGCTTGAAATGATTTCAATTTTTTTTGTATTTACCAAGGCTAGATTTATGACCCAGGATGTGATCTATCCTGGAGAAGGTTCCGTGTGCACTTGAGAAAAAGGTGAAATTCATTGTTTTGGGGTGAAATGTCCTATAGATATCAATTAGGTGTAACTAGTCAATTGTATCATTTAAAGCTTGTGTTTCTTTGCTAATTTTCTGTTTGGTTCATCTATCCATAGGTGTGAGTGGGGTATTAACATCGTCCACTATTATTGTGTTACTGTTAATTTCCCCTTTCATACTTGTTAGCATTTGCCTTACATATTGTGGTGCTCGTATGTTGGGTTCATATATAATTATAATTGTTATATCTTTTCTTGGATTGATCCTTTGATCATTTTGTAGTGTCCTTCTTTGTCTCTTTTCATAGCTTTTATTTCAAAGTCTATTTTTTCTGATATGAGTATTGCTACTCCTGCTTTCTTTTGATCTCCATTTTCCTGAAATGACTTTTTCTTGCCCTTCACTCTCAGTCTGTATGTGTCCCATTGTTTGAGGTGGATCTCTTGACAGCATATATAGGGGTCTTGTTTTCATATCCATTCAGCCAGTCTTTGTCTTTTGGTTGGTGCATTCAACCTATTTACATTTGAGGGAATTATTGATAAGTATGATCCCGTTGCCACTTACTTTGTTGTTTTGGGTTTGAGTTTATAAACCTTTTCTGTGTTTCCAGTCTAGAGAAGACCCTTTAGCATTTGCTGAAGAGCTGGTTTGGTGGTGCTAAATTCTCTCAGCTTTTGCTTGTCTGTAAAGCTTTGATTCCTCCTTCATATTTGAATGAGATCCTTGCTGACTATAGTAATCTGGGTTGTAGGTTTTTCTCTTTCATCACTTTAAGTATATCTTGTCATTCCCTTGTAGCCTGAAGAGTTTCTATTGAAAGGTCAGCTGTTATCCTTATGGGGATCCCCTCGTGTGTTATTTGTTGTTTTTCCCTTGCTGCTTTTAGTACTTGCTCTTTGTGTTTGATCTTCGTTAATTTGATTAATATGTGCCTTGAGGTGTTTCACCTTGGGTTTATCCTGTTTGGGACTCTCTATCTTTCAATTTGTTAATATGGTGAATTACATTGATTGATTTGTGGATATTGAAGAATCCTTGCATCCCTGGGATAAAGCCCACTTGGTCATGGTGTATGATCTTTTAAATGTGTTGTTGGATTCTGTTTGCTAGAATTTTGTTAAAGATTTTTGCATCTATGTTCATCAGTGATTTTGGCTTGTACTTTTCTTTTTTTGTGGCATCTTTGCCTGGTTTTGGTATTAGGGTGATGGTGGCCTCATAGAATGATTTTGGCAGTTTACCTTCCTCTGCAATTTTCTGGAAGAGTTTGAGTAGGGTAGGTGTTAGTTCTTCTCTAATTTTTTGGTAAAATTCACCTGTGAGGCCATCTGGTCCTGGGCTTTTGTTTGCTGGAAGATTTCTGATTACAGTTTCAATTTCCATGCTTGTGATGTGTCTGTTAAGATTTTCTATTTCTTCCAGGCTCAGTTTTGGAAAGTTATACTTTTCTAAGAATTTGTCCATTTCTTCCAAGTTGTCCATTTTATTGGCATATAGTTGCTGATAGTACTTTCTTATGATCCTTTGTATTTCTTTGTTGTCTTTTGTGATTTCTCCATTTTTGTTTCTAATTTTGTTGATTTGATTCTTCTCCCTTTGTTTCTTGATGAGTCTGGCTAATGCTTTGTCAATTTTATCTTCTCAAGGAACCAGCTTTTAGCTTTGTTGATTTTTGCTATGGTCTCTTTTGTTTCTTTTGCATTTATTTCTACCCTAGTTTTTAAGATTTCTTTCCTTTTAGTAACCTTGGGGTTCTTCATTTCATCCTTTGCTATTTGTTTTAGATGTAGAGTTAGGTTATTTATTTGACATGTTTCTTGAGGTAAGCCTGTATTGCTGTGAACCTTCCTCTTAGCACTGCTTTTACAGTGTCCCACAGGTTTTGCATTGCTGTGTTTTCATTTTCATTCTTTTCTATGCATATTTTAATTTCTTTTTTGATTTCTTCTGTGATTTGTTGGTTATTCACAAGCGTGTTGTTCAGCCTCCTATGGAGAACAATGTGGAGATTCCTTAAAAAACTGGAAATAGAATTGCCATATGACCCAGCAATCCCAGTGCTGGGCATACACATCGAGGAAACCAGAATTGAAAGAGACACATGTACCCCAATGTTCATTGCAGCACCGCTTATAACAGCCAGGACCTGGAAGCAACCTAGATGTCCATCAGCAGACAAATGGATAAGAAAGATGTGGTACATGTGCACAATGGAATATTACTCAGTTGTTAAAAAGAATGCATTTGAATCAGTTCTAATGAGGTGGATGAAACTGGAGCCTATTGTACAGAGTGAAGTAAGTCAGAAAGAAAAACACCAATACATTATACTAACACATATATATGGAATCTAGAAAGATGGTAACAGTAACCCTGTATGTGAGACAGCAAAAGAGACACAGATGTATAGAACAGTCTTTTGGATTCTGTGGGAGAAGGGGAGTGTGGGATGATTTGAGAGAATAGCATTGAAACATGTATATTATCATATGTGAAACAGATCACTAGTCAAGGTTCGATGCATGAGACAGGGTGCTCAGGGCTGGTGCCCTGGGATGACCCAGAGGGATGGGATGGGGAGGGAGGTGGAATGGGGTTTGAGTATGGGGAACACAAGTACACCCATGGCTGATTCATATCAATGTATGGTAAAAACCACTACAATATTGTAAAGTAATTAGCCTCCAATTAAAATAAATAAATCAAAATAAAAATACATTATTAAAACTAATATTATAGTTTCTACTTTTCAGTATTACTACTAGAAAACTTCAATTATTTATGTGCCTCTTATTGTGTTTCTATTAAATAGTGCTTATCTAAAGTTTATGATCCTAAGCCTGATTTCAAAAGGTATTTTTCTGCCTTCAAATGCAGTATATAATACATATCAGAAAAAAAAAACCTCTCTTCTGGAAAAAATAAAATTTGTAACCATTGAAAACTGAGGTATGGGACTTCTCTCGTGGTGCAGTGGATAAGAATCGTCCTGTCAATGCAGGTGACACAGGTTCAATTCCTAGTCCAACAGGATTCCACATGCTGTGGAATCTTGGATGGTGTATAGGAGATCACTGGGCAGCCAGATAAAAGTATGTACATGTGGAACACTGAGTGTATGGCACTCTAAGCAGATCTATTTGTGATAAAAGTATAAATTACAAGGAGTCAGACATGGGAATATGGGCATCGAATATTAAACTATAAGAATGCATTTTTCAACATGTAAGAAGCTGGACAAATATTGGGTATTTCAATTACCTATCTCAGAGTCATTGAGAAGACCCACTAAGCATGTAAACTGAGGCTTACTGGTTTATCTTAGAGTAGATTTGATCTCATTATAAGATGTTTTATCATAATACAACCTTTTGGATGCAGCTGGCTTCATTGCCAGGCCCCAGAGATCTGGAAAGGAACCTAACCCTTACACTCAATATGCAAGTGAGTTTCCACAAAGTTCTACTGAGCATGGTTTATACATGTACCTCATGGAAGTATTCAGTGATTCCCTAAAACCCATGCCATTTAGATATAAATACTGACACTGATAGATGGGATTCAGCCACGTAATTAATGGATATATGCATTGCAAACATTTCTGAGTCTCTACTTATATTCTATTTTAGTCTATTTTTAATTTAACAATGCTGCTGCTGCTGCTAAGTCACTTCAGTCATGTCCTACTCTGTGCAACCCCATAGATGGCAGCCCACCAGGCTCCACAGTCTCTGGGATTCTCCAGGCAAGAACACTGGAGTGGTTTGCTATTTCCTTCTCCAATGCATGAAAGTGAAAAGTGAAAGTGAAGTTGCTCAGTCGTGTCCGACTCTTTGTGACCCCATTGACTGCAGCCTACCAGGCTCCTCCATCCATGGGATTCTCCAGGCAAGAGTACTGGAGTGGGGTGCCATTGCCTTCTCCGAATCTAACAATATGCAAAGGTATAAAAATAATGTACATATTTTAAAGTGGTCACATAATAAAAATTAATAATTTAAAAATTATAAAGAAATATAAAAGTGGCAATCTTTGAGAAACCACAGAAGAAATGTTAAAGAAAAATTAGAGGAAAAAGTACATGATGATAAGATGAGATGAAACTCTATGATGAGGAAGATGGACAAAATCTACTACAGCAGCAAGAAGATCAAACCAGTTCAATCCTAAAGGAAATCAACCTTGAATACTCATTGTAAGGACTGACGCTGAAGCTGAAGCTCCAATACTTTGGCCACCTGATGTCAAGAGCTGACTCATTGGAAAAGACCCTAATTCTGGGAAAGAGTGAAGGGCAAATGGAGAAGAGGGTGGCAGAGGATGAGATGGTTGGATGGCATCACCAACTCAATGGACATGCTGCTGCTGCTGCTGCTGCTGCTGCTAAGTTGCTTCAGCTGTGTCCAACTCTGTGCAACCCTATAGACGGCAGCCCACCAGGCTCCCCTGTTGGGATTCTCCCAGGTAAGAACACTGGAGTGGGTTGCCATTTCCTTCTCCAATGCAGGAAAGTCAAAAGTGAAAGTGAAGTTGCTCAGTCGTGTCTGACTCTTAGCTCCCTCATGGACTGCAGCCCACCAGGCTCCTCCATCCATGGAATTTTCCAGGCAAGAGTACTGGAGTGGTTTGCCATTGCCTTCTCCACAATGGACATGAGTTTGAGTCAATTCTGGGAGATAGCAGAGGACAGAGGATTCTGGTGTGCTGCAGTCCATGGGGTCACAAAGAGTAGGCCATGACTCAGCAGCTGAACAGCAACAACAAAGAGAAGAGCTATATGCCAGAGGACTAATTAAACAGAAGTTCTGACTGCAAGCTATTGATGAGCTGTGATCAGTCATGATGGGGTTATACCACTGGGCACTGCAGTGTAAGCTAAGGTGATAAGTCCATATTGGATAAGCTTACCAGAAACCATCGTAATGGAAGATCCACGAAAAGAAAGAAGTACAGTTTACATGGGGCTGCCACAGTTTCACAGCAGCTCTGACACCCAGCCCTTCTGTACGGATGTGGGGTGAGCTTGCATCTGCTCCAATTGGGCCTCTATTTCAGTGCATATGGTCCACCTTGAACTAGTTAGTAAATCCTCTGACCACAATCTCTGACCAAGATGAACATCCGTGGTTCCTGACATGATGAGCCAGACACTTTTGAACCCGAGAGCATCCACAGACTTTCCTTTTCCAATTCACCCAAGAGAGTCATCCAGCTGCCCTTACAGTTTCCCTCAGCCTTAAAAGGAGAGATTTTAGTTGCTGTTCTGCTTGCATCTGAGAAGCTAAGTTTACCTATATAGTATAGTCCTGCAGAGGGGGAGGAGCAGTAAAATGCTGCTCAGAAGTTTACAAAAGTGGTCCAGCGGTTAAGAGTCTGCCATGCAATGCAAGGGACGTAGGTTAGATGCCAAGTTGGGGAACTAAGATCTCACATGCCATGTGGAGCAACAGAGCCAGCACAATACAAGTGGAGTCTGTGCACCACAACGAAAGATCCTGAAGGATACAATGGAGATCCCAGATGTCGCAATCAAGACACAACGCAGCCAAAAAAAAAAAAAAAAAAAAGTCTATGAGAGTGGCTTTGGAGTGTGGAAGAAGCATACAGGAGAGGGTGTTGGGTTTAATAAATGCTGCTGTGGGCTACACATTGGGGTCTACTTTTATATCTACTGGGCTTCCCTGGTGGCTCAGATGGTAAGGAAACTGCCTGCAATGCAGGAGACCTGGGTTCAATCCCTGGATAAGGGAATGACAACCCACTCCAGTAATCTTGCCTGGAGAAGTACATGGACAGAGGAGACTGGTGGGCTACAGTCCATGGGGGTTGCAAAGCACTGGACACGGTTGAGCAACTAACACTACTTTTCAATGATTCAAAAAATCCTGAGATGACAACTCCATGATCAGTTAAGACTTAAGTTTCTTAATTAAGATGCAGCAAGGGGTGGAGATCCAGTCAGATGGTTTCTGAGATCTCCTATCTTCAAACTCTGAATCAGTTCTGTAATTAGTGGATCCAGGCATGTGTGTGGGGAGGGACGCCCATCCTTCTGAAGCTGAGATCACGGCGGTCTCTGGGGCCAAGTCATGTCTATGACCTGGGACGGCCCTATTGTCTCTCTGCTTCTGTTTTCCTTCACAGTGACCACAGAGGAGCCATCTCCTCACTCGGAATATCCAGACCACCATATAGGTAAAGAAAAAAGTTCCAGGGCTAGCTGGAGTGTAAACATAAAAAGAAAAGTTATTCCCCACTCGGGATGGACACCAGCAGGAGGATAGGAAATCTGTACACAAATGACGGTCTAGTGACCTCCACGCACTGTCCAAAGGGCCTCACAACATGGGTACCATTTTTACATCCACCACTCGCACATGGGAGCTTCTGTGCCCAAACCCAGGGCCACAGATATCCTGGGAGAGCCATTCAGTTTCAACCCTGGGTGGGAGTCTGTGGGATTGGATAACAAGAGGCTGCCGTTCTCACATGAAGCCTTTCCCACTGAGCTCTGGTGTGTGAAGATCCCGCAGAACCTAGCAGGAGCAAACACTGGTGAACGCTCAGTTCAGTTCAGTTCAGTTCTTTCAGTAGTTCAGTCATGTCCTACTCTTTGTGACCCCATGGACTCCAGCATGCCAGGCTTCCGGGTCCATCACCAACTCCCCAAGCTTGCTCAGACTCACGTCTGTTAAGTTGGTGGTGCCATCCAACCATCTCATCTTCTGGGGAATGTCAGCAAGAACCCCAAAATGAGACCCAAACCATGACCACCTTGGCCAGGGACAATACAGAGCCTGAAGCCCCCAGCTCACTGTCTGCCTCGAATTTAAACCTATTTCTGGAAAATGACACCTGCCTTCTTTTCTAGACCTTCCTTGAGGGAGGCTCTGTCACCTTTCCCATCCAGCCATTATTTCTGGCACTTCCACTTTAGGTCGATTTCCATTTCCCTTCTCTATTTCATCAAGACCTTCCACACTGTAAAGCCACATGCCCCCCTAGAGGTAAGGTGTCAGGTCTCTGGTCCTGCAGCTCCCGACAGGCCCTCGTCTCTCACTCCTGGTGGGTCTGCTGACCACACTCCCCAGTCTCTACGCTCTATGGATCTCTGCATGTTCCCAACACATATTTTCACAAAGGTCCTGCCCTGGGGTGACAGGTCTTGATGGGAAAAGAGGAGTCTGGTAGGATGCTTCAAGGAGATTGGGACCTAGAGTTGCATTTCAGATCCTCCCCCCCCCCCGCCCCGCCCCACCAACAACATGCAATTTTCTCCCGTCACATTGTCCAAGGACAGTGTCTGGGACTGAGCTTGGGTGATGAAGGGGCAGAGATTTCAGATGATGATGCTGATAAAGAGAGGACAAGATCTCTAGCTACTGAGTGGCCATCAAGGCTATCACAGTCTGAAGAAGGCTCTTCATGCCTCACCTGCGACCCTAGGAGTGAATTGCTCCTGGTGTTTGTCTGTTTCTACTCAAATTACCACACAATTGCACTCATCTCACACACTAGTAAAGTAATGCTCAAAATTCTCCAAGCCAGGCTTCAGCAATACATGAACTGTGAGCTTCCAGATGCTAAAGCTGGTTTTAGAAAAGGCAGAGGAACCAGAGATCAAATTGCCAACATGCGCTGGATCATGGAAAAAGCAAAAGAGAGTTTCAGAAAAACATCTATTTCTGCTTCATTGACTATGCCAAAGCCTTTGTGTGGATCAAAATAAACTGTGGAAAATTCTGAAAGAAATGGGAATACCAGATCACCTGACCTGCCTCTTGAGAAACCTATATGCAGGTCAGGAAGCAACAGTTAGAACTGGACATGGAACACTAGACTGGTTCCAAATAGGAAAAGGAGTACATCAAGGCTGCATATTGTGACCCTGCTTATTTAACTTACATGCAGAGTACATCATGAGAAACGCTGGGCTGGAAGAAGCACAAGCTGGAATCAAGATTGCTGGGAGAAATATCAGTAATCTCAGATATGCAGATGACACCACCCTTAGGGCAGAAAGTGAAGAGGAACTTAAAAGCCTCTTGATGAAAGTGAAAGAGGAGAGTGAAAAAGTTGGCCTAAAGCTCAATATTGAGAAAACGAAGATTGTGGCATCTGGTCCCATCACTTCATGGGAAATAGATGGGGAAACAGGGGAAACAGTGTCAGACTTTATTATTTTGGGCTGCAAAATCACTGCAGATGGTGACTGCAGCCAGGAAATTAAGACGCTTACTCCTTGGAAGGAAAGTTAAGTCCAACCTAGATAGCATATTCAAAAGCAGAGACATTACTTTGCCAACAAAGGTCCATCTAGTCAAGGCTATGGTTTTTCCAGCAGTCATGTATGGATGTGAGAGTTGGACTATGAAGAAAGCTGAGCACCGAAGAATTGATGCTTTTGAACTGTGGTGTTGGAGAAGACTCTTGAGAGTCTCTTGGACTGCAAGGAGATCCAACAAGTCCATCCTAAAGGAGATCAGTCCTGGGTGTTCATTGGGAGTACTGATGTTGACGCTGAAACTCCAATTCTTTAGCCACCTGATGTGAAGAGTTGACTCATTTGAAAAGACCCTGATACTGGGAAAGATGGAGGGCAGGAGGAGAAGGGGATGACAGAAGATGAGATGGCTGGATGGCATCACTGATTTGATGGACATGAGTCTGAGTGAACTCCCGGAGTTGGTGATGGACAGGGAGGCCTGGTGTGATGCATTTCATGGGGTCGCAAGAAGTCGGACATGACTGAGTGACTGAACTGAACCAAACTGAACCCTCAGTGTAGGTTCCTCCCATGAGATGATCTCAGTAGAGAAAGCTCTTCCTTGAGACATATTTTGTTACAACCATATTTATTATCTCTTACCTTTCTGTGGGTTTCTATCTTATCTTTCCAAGACAGGAGGGCAAGATGCAAAGATATTTCTTTTTGTCCATGATGGGACTTGGCCTGCTGTTTTGTGTATGGTGACCGGAGTGATCAAAAACTTTCTGAAGCATGGGATAAATTATCCATGCACTGGGTTGTAGGTAAACAATTTTTTCCCTGTGTTCTTTTATATCTCAATATTTACATATATTTAATAATTTTTGAAACTGTTTTATCACCTTTACAGATGGCCTGGCTCCATCAATGTGTAAGATAAATATTTTTTTAAGGGAAAATGTAGGTGAATTTTAGGATTAACCGGCATAGCATGCCGAGAACACTCTGATAAGCTGTAACCCTTTATAAGATGTAAAGTATCAGGAATGCTCCAGACAGAGGTGATCCAGGAACGCTGCTCCATGGTCCAGCAGCCCTTCCTGTCCCAGGGTCCTGGAGCTTCTTGGGAGAGGGAGGGTACCTGCCGGGTCCCTGAAGGCTAAGAATGATGCATGCCCGGGTGATGGTGGGAACTCACCTTCACACTTGAGCAGGGAGAAGTCAGTACTGGGGCTGAAGGAGGTGCTGAAGTAGGTGTAGTTGTCCACCAGGTCACAGGACAGGCACTGCCAGCTGAAGCTGCCCACTCTGCTGGCACTGTGGTTGGTGGGGGGGCGGGTGGGGGCAGTCACCTCAGGTGAGACCCTCACCCTCAGCCCCACAAATGGCCCACTGGCTTCTCCTACAGGGGAGGTCTGGGGGTGCTGTCCCCTTGCCTGTCTCCCTGCTGAGGCCCCTGGGTGCTGGGCTCAGCTGTCATGAGACCCTCCCCACCCCCACCACAGGCAGGAGCTCCCTGGCAGGCTGCTTCTGGGGATCACCCAGGCAGGGCGAGTCACTGGTGGGAGAGTGTGGGAAGTGTTTTCTCCAGTGCTGTGTCCCTCTGAGCAGGCGACCAGCACTTTGGGAGCAGGATCTCCCAAAGGGAGGGTATTTCACTGTAGGGTATTTCACTCCCCTCAGAGCACCTGCTACCAGGACAGGGCGAGGCAGGGGCTCCCAAAACTACAACACTTAGGCTCTGGGCTCTCCCACAGCCAGTGAGCGGGAGGGAGGGGGCTGCTCGCTCAGTGCCCAAGAACGGTAGGGGCGACCTGAAGCTGTCACTCGGGGCCTCGCTGATCAAGCACGATTTCACGTCATGAAGGGTTAACTAACAGGTGTTTTCAAAGGCTACGAGACACCAAGGTGCCTTCCAAAAGCCTGGAAGAAGTCCCGGTCGGAGTTGCTGGCATGAAAAGGGTCCTGATGTGAAAACCGTCCACTGGGCTGAAGACCTTTGGTGGGAAGGGGACAGTGTCCTGACGGGACAAGTCAGAAGCAGGGTGGGCAGCCAGCCTCCATCACCCTTTGCTAATTTGGGGGTGGGACAGATGGGATTATCCTGGTGGACAAGCAGAGGTGACCCACTTATGGAGAATAGTGGGCCTGTGACTACGGGGATGTGCCCAAGTTTTCTCCATCTCTGAAAGGACCCCCCCACCCCATGCAGCTTTACTCTGGCAGAGGGACAGGCAGCTGGAGGGAGTGGCCATGCACCTGACAGGGCCAGGGGTCAGGCATCAGCTCTGTCCAGGCCACGGGGGCCTCGCACAGTGGAGTCCCCTTAGGTGGCCCTGAACCTGCAGCAGGAACCAGCTGCTACCTCCTTCTGTCTGGAAATTGAGATGGGGGTGGGTAACAGTGCCCCATGGTAGGGGGAATGGGTGGGTGGTTGGACAGGGTTGAGGGTTGGGGTGCGGCATGGGGAGTGGGTGGGGACGCACCTGTACAGCTGGTGTTACCTTGGCAGGTCCTCCTTGCTGAAGAAATAGCTGTGAAGACCAGCGGGGGCACAGCAGTTAGCTGGTTGGGGGGCAGGTTTGTACCTGGCAGGCTAGGCCTGGCCTCTGCAGACCCATCCCCCCACCTGCCGGCCCTGGGGGTCGTGTGCTGTTCAGGGCCCACAGTTGGCAAGTTTCTTCCCTGGGGCCAGCTCCCCATGGGTGGGGAAGGGCCAACACTCCCACTGGCTGAAGGTGCCATGCCCAGGCAGACCTCCTCTGGCCCAGGTGTGCTCGCATCACCCAGGGCTTGGGCACAGGGTGCACAGCTGGGTCTGGATGCAGAAATTCCTTTACAGGAGTAACCCTCTGGAGTGCCAGGGCAAGGAGTCCAGACACGCAGCCTGACTCCACAACTCCTCAGCCGATGCCCACCCGGGACCCCACGTGGGAACCCAGGCTCTGGTCCAGGATCCAGGAGGGTGATGGCATCTGGCCTGGACCCCCCAAAGACCTGAGTGGAGCCCAGCTCCTCGTGTTACCAGCCTGACAGTTTGGAGGAAGTCCCATAACTTCTTTCTGTCTTGGCCCATCTCTCTTAGAAGCATGGGAAGAAATGAACCTGCACTGGGGATGCACTTGGCTCCCTGACCCCCACCTCTGAGAGCCAGCAGAGGCTCGGGGACCCCACATGGCTGGTCCCTCTGCCCGGGCCTGGCTGCAGGCCTGGCATCGTCTGTCACTAAGACCTGGCGACTTGGAACATGGCATGGTGGGAATTAAGGCTTTGAGATGCTGTCCAGGAGGGACAGAGCTGAGGGCAGTGAGAGTGAAGGACGTGGGGGAGGCTGGACTGTCGATCACTCACATTTTACTCCGCTTCTCGTCCTAGGACAGGATCTTGGTCACATTCCAGTCCCCAGAGGTGATGGACTGGATGTTGTTATTGCTGCTGTTGCAACACAGACAGGGGGTGCAGGATTGGGGAGGGGGCTGGATCCCAGCCTCCCTTCTCAGCCCCGGGGCCCTCAGACATGAGGTGGTGAGGAGGGCCTCCCTGGGGTGACCCCTCTTCCTGTCCCACCCTGGCCTCGTCTGGCCATCCCCGATTCTCTGAGTGCTGCTGTGATGGGGCAGGACCCATGGCATGGTGCTGATCAACCTGGGACTAGATCGCCAGCAACTCCCACAGGGAGCTTTGTGTCTTAACTACCAGTGTTTCATAGGCTGGTGACAGTGTTCCTTCACAGCTTGTAAATCTAGTTAGTGGGTGATCACTCTAGGGGGGCAAGGAGAGAGGAAAGAAAAAACATGGGGAAGTGGATAAGACAGGTCAGAGAAAGAAAGAATAAAGCTAGGAAGGGAGGGGTTAGGGAGGGAAGGAAGGGCACCCTGGCCCTTTATCATGATCACTGTTCTTCAGAGGGACGGTCTGAAGGCATTTTCCTGCATGTTGCACTTTTGCACACACAGTCTGTCCCCAAGCGCCTCACATGTGCACACACAGTCTGTCCCCAAGTGCCTCCCAGAGCAGAACAACTGTGATGGTAAACCGTAATGCAAGGAGAAAGATGTGGCCATCCCCTCAGGGCCAGGGTGCAAGACGCCGAGTGTGAGCTGTGGGTGCCTTGGGAGCAGGGACTCAGGGGTGGTCTTAGGATGAGGGACAGCCAGTGGAGGCAGGGCCCATCAGGAGAAGCGGGGGGCCAGGGGACCCACAGGGCAGTGGGGGCTGAGGGTCCCTGGGGATGAGCCTGCTGGGTGGACATGCTTCCTGCTGGGTGACTAGTGGGCACCCAGCCTTGGAGCCTGCCCCATGAAGGCTACTCCATCTGGGGCATTCTTGGAATTTTTCCTCGGAGATTACCTTTGGTGTCTGTCGGGGAATGTTTAACAGGAGGATTCTTACGTGCTGTTTCTCACAAGTCATTTGTTTCTTTTCAAGTGGAGCAGAACACTGCTCCCAGGAACCAGGGTCATTGTGTGAGACAGGCTTGAGTCTCCTTTAGTAAACATTCTCTTTATGACAAAACTGCTTAGTCTCGATCCCCTTTCTTGAGATATGGATTGTCTTCTGACCTTGTGGCAATTATTAATCCCTTGTTCCCTTGGTAATGGTTGTTATACTCTTGGTTTTCTGATCTTTATCATTGATGAAAGAAACCTCTTGTACTACAGCCTATATATACACACAGAAAAATCATGAAAGCATCTTTGCTCCATCAGAGCTTGGGTCCCCGTGTCCTTTCTTTCTTTCTCTTTCTCTCTCTTTCTTTGGGTGATTCCTTGGAGTGCAGAGACCCATCTTGCTCACTCTCCTGCCTGGGCTTCTAAGACTATCTCGAGAAGGCACCCTGTGCCTTCACCCCACCTTGAGAGGGCGCCCGGTGCCTTCATGAGAGATGCAAGTTCTGTGTCAAGGACTTTGTTGGTTTTCTGCATAAACCGGGGAGTATCAGCCCCTTTCTCTCTTTCACTTTCTTATCGTTGCCTCCAGACTGCCAGGTCCCGGTCCATTAAAGGACCCCAACAAGTGGCGCCCCAACAAGGACACTGGTGTATGTGGCATTCGGAGGGACTCAGGACCTATTGAGGTCGGTAAGTATTAAGATATGGGTCAAATGGCTGAGGGACTCAGGACCTATTGAGGTCAAGACCTATTGAGGTCAGTAAGTATTAAGACATGGGTCAAATGGCTGAGGGACTCAGGACCTATTGAGGTCGGGACCTCTTGAGGTCAGTAAGTACTAAGACACAGGTTATATGGCAGGAAAGCCCCATCATTTCTTTATATCACCATTTGTTTGAAGCTCAGGGACTTTTGGTTTCACGCCAATGAGTAGAGGCTTACTTTCAAACACTGGCTAAATGTAATTCTTGGTTCCCTGATAAAGGCAGTTTTGATTTAGAAATTTGGCACCAGATCAAAGAAAATGTTGAACGAGCCACCAAGCAAGGAAAAAAATATTCCAATTGAATTCTGGCCATTTCAAGGTAAATTCTAACCCTCCTAATATTTGACAACAGACAGAACATTTATTGCATGAATATGAATTAGATGACAAAACTTTACGAAAGGCTCAGTTAAAACAACATAAAATATTTCAAAATTTTCTTACTAGCCCTGCCCCGGCTGCTCCAAATGTTCTTCCCCTGCCAACAGGTGCAACTCCAAAAGTCTCTATACTAATTTTTTAAGCTAGATTAGAAACTGCTATTTCCTGTACTATAATCGGAGAAGAAACCAAGAAACAGCTAGAGAAATTACTTGCTTATGAGAATGCAAATCAAGAATGTCAAAGAGCTGTCGCTGCAATTTGTAAGACTGGGACTATTATTGATTATTTGAAGGCTTGTCACAATCTAGCATCAGAAACTCAAAAGATGCAAATGCTAGCTGAAACAATGGCCATTACCTTTAAAAAGGGAAATGAAGGATGCTTTGCATGTGGAGATAAAAACCATTTAAAAAGGGACTGCCCTAAGAAGGCTGATAAAAAACCTCCAAGAATTTGCCCTCACCACCGTAGAGGAATGCATTGAGCCAAAGATTGTAAATCTAAATTTGATGTTGAAGGAAAACCTATTCCAAGAAACTCCAAACAGGGGACTCCAAACTCCCCCGAGGTCCCCTACAACAAAAATCAGGGATAAATTCTATCTTTTTTCTCAAACCCTCAACATCTGGCAGTGCTGCTGTCGATATACCAGCCCTAAATGATTTTTTCCTTTATCCTCAAGCAGTCCCTTTTAGAATACCTACTGGACTTTTTGGACCTCTGCCCCCACAAAACTTCAGTCTTTTATTTGGCCAATCTAGTTTGGGTTCTAAAGGAATTACTGTCCACCCTGGAATAATTGATTTAAATTATAAAGGAGAAATTCAAATTATGATGTCATCTCAGATTCTATGGCAATTCAAAAAGGGGGACACAATTGCTTAATTACTTCTTTTGCCTTACATTTCTATTAACTCCTCTAATAATGTATGGACAAATAGGTTCTACAATATAGATAAAAAACAATCCTTATGGACACCATTGGTATCTGAATATGCTTGACCAAATGTAAATATCAAAATTAATGATAAAAGATTTCCTGGTCTCCTCGACACTGGATCTGATATTACTATTATTTCCAAACACTTATGGCCCAAATCCTGGCCTATACAAAAAAAATCTCTTACAAAATTGCAGAAATTCCTCAAATCAAAGTACCAGAAATTTATCAAAATATTCAAATCTACCCATATGAAAGCCCAAAAGGCCAGCCTACAACATTAAGACCTTATATGATAAATGCATCCCTTAATTTAATAGAAAGAGACTTACCTATGCAATGGCAAACTCAGATATACATTCCACATTTTTCCTAGGGGCCACTGCTCATTTAACAAACAAAGCAATTATTAAAATAACTGAGAAGAACAATGAGCCTATTTGGACAGAGCAATGGCCCCTTACCAAAGAAAAATTACAAATTACTAAAGAACTTATAGACACATAATTAGAATTGAAACATATTGAGGAATCTTGCTCTTCTTGGAACTCTCTTATTTTTGTTATAAGAAAGAAATCTAACAAATGGTGTCTCTTAACAGACCTTAGAAAAGTTAATGCATCTGTGAAACCTATGGATACATTACAACCAGGGGTCCCATCACCTACTACTATTCCTCAAAATTGGCACATTATTGTTACTGGTTTACAAGATTGCTTTTTAAATATACCTCTACACCTTTTAGACTGGGAAAGATTCACTTTCTCTCTCCCTTATCCTAATCATATGGGGACTCATAAAAGATTTCAAAAGACTATGTTACCTCAAGATATGCTTAACAATCCTATTTGTCAAAATTTTATAGCCAAGGCTTTACTTCCTATGTGACAGCAATTCCCTTCTGCATATATCACTAATAATATACTGTAGCTACAAAAAGGAGAAGTGATATTTTTGACACTGAATGGCCATGATATTCTTTAGACTGCAGAGAAAACTGATTAAAATAAAATCTTTTTTGAAATTGCAAAACCGGTTCCTTTTACACGTGCAGTTAGGAAAAGGTTAACTTCTTAAAATACTTTTTTGGAGCTCCAATTCTGCCTGGGAAACAAAAACAGGCCTAAGAAAACACCCAAAGTTAACTCTCATCATGTCCTTGGGATACAAAGCTCGCTCTATCTAGGACTCCAGCCATAAACGAATTGGTGGAACTCAAAAAATAAAAAATATAAATTAAAAAATAAAACAAAAAGATATTTTAAATTTCAAGAGGAAAACTATGTCTATCTATCTAATATTATCTATGTCTCAATATATGTCTTTGTTTTTGAATAATATGAAGTTAATGAGCTCTATTTAAATTCACTTGTTTGCTAATCTAATTAAGACATGTCTTAAGTCATCAACATTATATAATACTTTTATTATGCCTAGGTTTAAGGTAAACTAAATTTGTCAACAAAAGGGTAACTTTATATATATATATATACATATATAAATATATAAATAAGATGAAAACTTTTAAATAAACTATAAAATAATTATATTTTAATAGAATAATCTATTATTATAATCTAAAATAATCTCTTAAGATTGGGGTAACAAGTTTCTGGAGTTATACTAAACTAAATAATAAAAGTTTATTAAATAGGTCATTTTCAAATGAAGTAAGATTTTAAAACATTAATCACTGAACATTAATTTTCTCTTACAAAAAATTTTTCTTACAGAAAAACTAAAGAGATTTTAAACTATTAATAAATATAAATAAATAAAAATATGTATTTATGTAAAAATAAATATATATATTATGATGCTGGGAGCCAGCGTGAGGAACTCCGCCTGTGGCAAAGGTCATGAGGAAGGAGGCTCAGCATATGCAAAGGAGGGATCGAGCCTCAGGAGATGCCCTGTTCCTGAGCATCTACCCCCCAAACCAGAGTCTGCCTGCTTTACTGTGTTATGCTTTCCACCTACTCTTCTGACATTAACAGGGGGCTGTCCCCCCATCACCTTTTTCTGGAAAAAGTTAATTCAGAGCTTTTAGGTAATAAATCTCCTGGGCATAATACGAGTGTTTCAATCCAAAAACCCCTCTGATGGCTTTCTAGCCTGCCTGCTGGACTCTTACAGCTGTGCATGTGATTGTTTGTGGCCTCCCGACCACGAGAGGCACAGGAAGCTTAAAACATCCTAGGAATGTAGGGGCTTCTGAGGAGTCAGAATCATTAGAATAGGACTGATTAAGGGTTTCATTTGTTGAGCCAATACTTGCTGCCAAGTTTTCATATCTTTAATTTGTAGATATAGTTGGTATATAGAAAAAACAGGGAGTAGCCCTGGTATTAGCAACATTAGATCTTTAAGTTAAGTACTTTCTTTGTTATAACCCACTGCATCTTTGTTCTACAGGAATGTAACTTTGTTTAGTATTTTAAGGGTGATAAAGATTAAGGAAAAACACTTCAGGGGAAAATGAGTTTTCTGGTTGATAAGACACTTATCTAGGGAGAGAGCCGTAAAACTTTTAACAGGCCTCTTGGCCAGAAGATAATGTAAACCATGAGAGACCTTTTATATACGGGAAGGTATGCAGAAAGAAAGCCTGGTCTCAGTAAGGGTCAGGACTGCTGCCCCTGCATAACTCTGCATATTCCATTATTTCTTTATGTACAACTTGGGGTATATAAGCTGCTTTTGAAAATAAAGTTGTGGGTCTGGCACCAATGCTTGGCTCCCTCATGTTGTTCTTTTCTCCCTTTTCTGGCTGAATTCCCATCTGAAGCGTGGAGGCTCACCAAGTCTACTTATTTGCCCTGGCTTCTAAGACCCACAAGAGAGGGAGCCCAAGGCGAGGCACCCTCCGCTATTCAAGCAGGTGCCGGTGGCCTATGTAGACAGTGCAAGTTCCTTGTCTTGGAACTTTATTGGTTTTCTGTGTAAGCCAAGTTATTCAGCATCTTTTCTCCACTTATTTTCCTACTACACTATTTCTTTCTAATCTCCCTCCATATCTTTAATTAAGCAATTAATTCCTCAGATGCCGACTCTGTCCCTGCTTCAAATTCCCTGGATCCACTGGGGCTGGACCCTGGCATTATAATATATAATATGATATAATAATAAATACATTCACCAATCTATAAAATACTAACATACAAGACACTTCATAGTTGCTAAAGAAAAGTAAGATATATGCTTTTAATAAAAAGATATAAGAAATGGCAAATAAAATGATGAATACAAAAATATAAAAAAGGTTTATGACAAATGAAAGAAAATTTTATGACAAATAGATATAACTCATTGCCCTGAACTTTCTTCCTCTTCCTTCTTACAAGTCTCAATCAATACAAATTCTTCTTTTATATGGACCACACCTCTCCAAGGTGAAACTACACAATATGTTATAACCCACCTATTAGCTTACTTTACAATAATGAGAATACCTAATTCTATAAAAACAGACAATGGCCCTACCTATATTTATAAACAAATTCAAACAATTTTTACATTCATTCTCTAGTAAACGGAATACAGACTTTCCTTATAATCCACAAATACAAGACATAATCAAACACATTACACACTGTAACTACAAATAGAAAATTAAATAAATAAAAATACACAGGAACACTTTTATCTTCCTTATCCAAAGCAGACTTTACTAGATTCTGACGCAATATATTTTTTAAGCCTATAACTACTGTTAATATAGCTTTATTTCTATTTCCAGTCTATAAGATTCTTAAAATAATATCAACTTCAGTGCCTGTTTCACAATACAAAAGAAAAACAACATAAAAAGGACACCATTTGTCAAATAAGTTATTTGTTCCTTAAAGATATCAAAAGTGCAAAATATTCACCTTCTTTTCAGGTCTGTCCTGAAAGTATAATCATCTTCCTTGACACACTGAACAGAGAGATTCAACAACTACCAGGCTGCATTTCTTTTCCAAGGATAAGGTCAAATATATTTGGATATGAACATTTCATTTATCAAGTAGTTCTGCATCAGCTTTTCAATAATTTCACTTAAGAAAAAATATTTGAATGTTTGCTCCTAATCCTTTGCCCCAAATAACACAAACCACTTAAAACACAGTCAGATTCCATTTTTTTAATATCAGAAAAAACATATATGCTAAATGAGGAAGAAATCAACCCATTATTTCAAAACCATAGCCAAATTTTCATGGTTAGTTAATGATGACAATAAGACTATAGTACCTCATGGAAATTAAGGCAAACTTACTTACTTACTGACACATTGCTTGGTTGGAACTGATAACATTAGACAGACTATGCCACCAAACCTGGGCCTAATGAAAAAATATTTTTTAAATGGGTACATATGTTTACAAAGGCTTGCTTTAAGCCACAGACTGTCCCATCTGTTAAACATGAGGCATAAACTGTATCAATCAGAAAAACCTACCTCTAACAACATCAATGTTGTCAATTCCAAAATACCCAAAGACCAAGAAGTTAACTTAAAACCAAAATTGGGTCTATTTGATTTACATATATGAAAAAGAAGAACAATAGCATTGGCTGAACAAGATGATGACTCATACCTTTGACACAGAAATAAATTCATGGAAACAACATTTAACAAGAAAGGTTTAAGTAGTCAAGAGTTAAGGTCAATTTAAAATAAAATCTTCTCAGATGTCCTCTCAGGTGACATTATCTACCAATCCCCAAACAGATCTCTAGATGATTATTTTTAGACTGAAATATTTCTTAGGAATGTTTTCATCATTATCACTTTCCTTTCTTTCTATAACTATTGTTAAAATAGCTTTATTTGCTTTAAATTTTTTAAACTTACTGCAAGAAGATATTTTGACAAAAGCAGAAAAACATTTTGAAACATTAAAGGACACCTTCCTTCCTTTGCCCATTTGATATCAAGATGGGTTAACTAATCTATGAAAATCTAAGAAACTAATCCTACAGGGAAAGGGATATGCTTCTATTTCTCCAGATGGATCCAACAAACTTATATGACTTCCTCTTCAGAAGATTCAACTTAAGGGGCCCCCCATCATTCAGACTAGAGATGATACAACAAAAACCTCAGGAAGAAGAAATTCCAATACAAGCCATGGCGACTTTAAAAATTTCCAAAAAACACCACACTCAATGTCATCGACCTTATGATCTCCCTACTTGGGGACAGATAAAAACCCTTACTAATCAAACTGAAAATCTGATTTCTCAACAGGGAATGCCTCAGAATCCTGAAAATATTTTTCTTGGCTATGCTTGTTTTGCTTGCTTTTGTTTTCCCTGCTCAGGCTGACTTGATTGATCACACTTATTGGGCTTAACCTCCCTAACCTTCCTTTTTTATTGTAGGTTATAAAATGGACAGATATAAGACCAATCATATCCACTAATGACTCAACACATATGCCCCCTCCTTGGAACTTGGAGGGGCCCTCTCATCCTGAAGAAGAAGAAAAACTAATTAATATCTCTCTAGGTTATGAAGTCCTTTCTTTGTAAATGGGCCCAACAGAATTATGCATAAATGTTAGCCGACAAACTTGGGCTTTCGCCCTGCCTCTAAGAGAGGACTTTTGGACACTGCTTGGATTATTTACTACCCTTTCTTTGTCCATGAACCATGTTTATATTACTAAAACTTTAGGGAAAGATTTAAAGAACAAAGAAACACTATGCAAAGGGTTTACCAATAAGAACTTTAAATATATTCCTGTTGATTGGGACAAATGTCAAACCAAATAAAGAAAATTAATGTTTATGGCTAATCATACAATTGTTGATTGGAGTCCCCATGGTATATGGTTATCTAACTGCTCAGATGATATTACAACACTATATATGATTATATAACTTAAACAACATAGAAGGTTACTAATACTACAATGGAGCATTACCATGACAGAGGACTTCTTGGATGACTTGATGGTGGAATGGCCCCCCTCATCCTTGAATCATTCTTGATAAACAGATTAGGCCTAAGCAATGGGACACTTGGAAACTTGCTGCAAGCATCAAGGAACTTGGGACTTGGACTGGACTTTTCACAGGGACTAGTCGTAGTCATAGCAATTATTTCTTTTGCTATAATCAGTCATATTTTATAGAAGCCTATGTTCCACTTCCTTTTATTGTAGCTATAAGAAACTTACAATTCAATAAGACTTTATGTTCTGTAACTTGCATAAATTGTAAATTATATACTTGTCTTAAATCCTCTATTTCCTTGAGAAATGACTCCCTTTTGATTCTTCGATTTCAGCATAATCTATAGTTACTAATAAATCTCCAACGGCCCTAGGAAGAAGGTCCCATGTCTAGGCTTGCTTCCCAATTACTTACTCAACTGCTCCAGTGATCTAAATGATTCATTGGATGGCTGATTTGTGGCGTTTTGAGATTAATAGCTATTTGCACCACTGCTGCTGTCACTGGTGTTGCTTTACAAACCTCAATTCAAATACATAATCTTATTCAAAATTGGACTAAAGATGCCCATACTATGTGAGCCACTCAGTCTCAGATAGATGAGGATATTTAAAAGGAAATACAGGAACTAAAAACAGCCATCAAATGGGTTGGAGATCAGTTAACAGATGTACAAAAACAGGTAATGTTAAAATGTGATTAGAGTTCGACTCAATTTTCTATTGCTGCTGCTTGTTCATTTCAATAATAATGCCTACAACTGGGAACGAATCAAATTTCACTTACAAAACATACATGATAATGCCTCTTTGAATGTACAATTATTACAAAAAGAAATATTTTAAACTTTTTCTAATAATCTGCCCTCTTCCACTAATTTGGAAACTTTAGCTGAACAACTAGCTGATCAATTATCAGGGCTAGACCCACGTGGATGGCTTCAAAGCATTACTCACAGCATTGGGTCTGGAACTGTGATTCTGGTGATTGTCTTGACAATTATATTTGTCATCTACCATTGCCTCCATGCAAAGATTGTTAAAACTAAACAAACTCTAATGGTCAGAACCCTTTTTACAAATATTATAAATAAATAAAGGGGAATTGTCAGGGAATGTTTAACAGGAGGATTTCTACGTGCCATTTCTCACAAGTCCTTTGTTTCTTTTCAAGTGGAGCAGAACACTGCTCTAGGAACCAGGGTCATTGTGTGAGACAGGCTTGAGTCTCCTTTAGTAAACATTCTCTTTATGACAAAACTGCTTAGTCTCGATCCCCTTTCTTGAGATATGGATTGTCTTCTGACCTTGTGGCAGTTATTAATCCCTTGTTCCCTTGGCAATGGTTGTTATACTCTTGGTTTTCTGATCTTTATCATTGACAAAATAAACCTCTTGTACTGCAGCCTATATATACACACAGAAAAATCATTAAAGCACCTTTGCTCCATCAGAACTTGGGTCCCCGTGTCCTTCTTTCTCTCTCTCCCTTTCTTCGGCTGATTCCTTGGAGTGCAGAGACCCATCTTGCTCACTCTCCTGCCTGGGCTTCTAAGACTATCTCGAGAAGGCACCCTGTGCCTTCACCCCACCTTGAGAGGGCGCCTGGTGCCTTCATGAGAGATGCAAGTCCTGTGTCAAGGACTTTATTGGTTTTCTGCATAAACCGGGGAGTATCAGCCTCTTTCTCTCTTTTACTTTCTTATCGTTGCCTCCAGACTGCCAGGTCCCGGTCCATTAAAGGACCCCAACAGGTGTCATACCATGAATAGGAAACTATATTACACTCATGGGATATTTTTGATAACTTAAAAAAAACAAACAATTTTATTCACATGTCCTGATCCTGAATAGCTCTGGACCTGCTTCAACACGGACCCACCTGCTGAGGCCTAGGGCAGTGCAGATGGGAGGCCAGCACCCCTTGCCTTCCTCTGAAGAGTGGGGTCCCTGAAGGGCAGCCTCAGGGAGCACCCCATGGGGAGAGGGCAGGCCTCCGGATGACCCCTCTGCGGGGGGTGGACTTGTTGGTTGCCTGCTCTGTCTAAACGCGCTGTATTCAGCTCCCATGTTCACTGATCAGTGACCCTCTGCCCTTTGCCTGCAGCTCCACAACAGGCGAAAGCAATGCCTCTGGCTGACTGTGGAGGTGGGACATCTGGGGCTGGAAAGGCACTGGGGCAGCCCCCAGGACCAAGAAGATACAGCGGTCTACATGTGTCCTGGGCTCAGACCCAACAAAGTGCCCGGGGTCTCCCCTGACATCATCAGAAGCATCACTCATGTTGTGTTTCTGAGCAGTAACTGGAGGGGGGAACCCCACCTCCACCTGCTCAGAACAGCTGGCTCATCAGGGACCTGTTTGACCCCATGGGGGAGCCACCTTCCAGTTTTGGGGCCCTGTTCCCCTCTGGGGACCTTTAAGGTGGCTCCTGAAGGCCAGTGTCATTCACTGAGCAAAAACTGAGGAGGCTCACCTGGGGGGAGATCAGCTGGGGGTCTCACCTGGGAGTGAGCTCACCTGGGAGGAGGCTTACCTGTCACCCAAGAGTGGGCTCACCTGCAAGGGGAGGCTTACCTGGGAGAGGGGATCAACTGGGAGGAGGCTCACCTGGGAGCAGGCTTACTTGGGAGGAGGCTTACCTGGGAGGGGGGCTCACACTGGAGGGGGCTCACCTGGGAGGGGGGATCACCTGGGAAGGGGGGCTCACCCGGGAGGGGGCTTACCTGGGAGGGGGTGCTCACCCTAAACCTTCGGTCCATCTTCCCCACCCTCCAGGCTCCTCACGCCTTGACAACCCCGTTTCCTGCCAGGCTGCCCACTCCTGCTACCCTAGATCACCCTCATGCTCCCATCTATCCCTTCCTCAGGCTACTGGCATTTTCCCACCACACCACTGACCCTGCCCAGGGAGGCTCCATGAAAAGGATACAGCACTGCCTCTCCAGGTCTAGGCCTTACAGTCAAGGGTGCTACATCTCCACCAGGTCCTGGGCCATATGGTGCCCACTCACCCCAGGTACGAGCTCTATCAGCTTTCATCAGTGCTCTTTCTCTGACAGGCCCAGCCCGGCCATTTGGGTCCCGGTGACCATCCTCACCTTCAGCGCTGCCTGAACCACTCTGGAAAGGACACGTTCTGGAGCTCTGCTGGTCATCTTGGCCCTCTGCACCACCAGCGCCACCACCCTACACCTACATGGCTGCCACGCATCTCCCTCAGAGGCCAACATGAGGGGCAGAGGGACTGAGGCCCTCATGAAGTCCCTCCCTTTCTGTGCAAGGATGCCAAAAGTGTGCCTGTGCAGACTCCCCTCACGGGCCGCTATAGAGACCCCATGGGGCTGGAGGGACTCGGCTTGCTCACAAAGCCATGCTCCTTTCAGGTGCCCCCGATACACCTGTGCACACGGGCCCCTCCAGTGCTGGGTCAGAAGGCATGGAATGGACACCAACAAGTGTCCACAGAGACGCCACCAAGACACAAATGCCGACTTTTCAGTCTCAAGGCCTAAAGCTAGTTCCACAATGCAACTTTGATTTCTCCAACATATGACACAGTAGGGTCTTACTAGACTAAGGTGGGAGTGGAGGACAAGGTGCCAAGCCACTCAACCCACCGGTGTCCCCTCTCTGCCCACTCCACATCATACCTGTGCTCTCTGACCAGATGATAGCTAGCACCTCCTATGGTCCATGTGCTGTTTCAGCTGCTTTCCATGTGTTCATCCATCATGTCAGTTTTCAGACAGTATGGCCATGTCAGTGTCCTGTCTCTGATGATGCAGGTATCCTCCAAAAAAATCACATACACCCACTCATTCACCAACATCAGTGGCTCAAAGTCTTGTGCATTTTGGTTTCTGCATTTCTCAAAACTATGATGACTGTAGTGCTCCATCAGGCACTGGACTTAAGTTGGGTCTGAATGGTGAGATCTGCAAAGCATAATAACAATGACGAATAATGCATGTGACAGGTGAATGCTTCTGAGTGAGTGTGACAGAGGGAATGTGTGATTGGGACAGGGATTTAAAAGGACAGCATGTGACAGGAAGAGACTTGGATGCAGAGGGAGTGTGTGGCAGAGTGTCAGAGATACTTTCAATGGTGAAAAACTGAAAGCATTCCCCCTAAGATCAGGAACAAGACAAGGGTGCCCACTTTCACGACTATTATTCAACATAGTTCTGGAAGTCCAAGCTACAGGAATCAGAGAAGATAAAGAAATAAAAGGAATCCAGATTGTAAAAGAAGAAGTAAAGCTCTCACTGCTTGCTGATGACATGATAGTGTCATAGAAAACCCTAAAGATAGTGTCAGAACTAATCAGTGAATTTAGCAAAGTAGCAAGATACAAAATCAATAAACAGAAATCACTTGCATTTCTATATACTAACAATGAATAATCACAAAGAGAAATTAAGGAATCAATCCCATTCTCCATTGCAACAGAAAGAATTAAATATCTAGGAATAGACATCTAAGGAGACAAAAGAACTGTACACAGAAAATTTTAAGACACTAATGAAAGAAATCAAAGATGACATAAACAGATGGAGAGATATTCCATGTTCCTGGGTAGGAAGAATCCATATTGTGAAAATGGCTATACTATACTACCAAACACAATCTACAGATTCAATGTGATCCCTATCAAATTACCAATGACATTTTTCACAGAACTAGAACAAAAAAACTCACAATTCATATGGAAACACAAAAGACCCAAAATAGCCAAAGCAGTCTTGAGAAAGAAGGATGGAGCTGCAGGAATCAACATTCTTGATTTCAGATTATACTACAAAGCTACAGTCATCAAGACAGTAGGGTACTGGCACAAAAATAAAAATATAGACTAATGTAATATGATAGAAAGCCCAGATATAAACCCATGCACCATGTATACTATCATGTGAATTGAATCGCCAGTCTATGTCTGACGCAGGATGTAGCATGCTTGGGGCTGGTGCATGGGGATGACCCAGAAAGATGTTATGGGGAGGGAGGTGGGAGGGGGTTCATGTTTGAGAATGCATGTAAGAATTAAAGATTTTAAAATTTAAAAAAGAAAAAAAAATAAATAAATTCATCCAAAAAAAAAAAAATAAACCCATGCACCTGTGGGTACCTTATTTTTGACAAAGGAGTCAAGAATATACAATGGGGCAAAGACAGCCTCTTCAATAAATGTTGCTGGATAAACTGGACAGCTACATATAAAAGAATGAAATTAGAACACTTCCTAACACCACACACTAAGATAAACTCAAAATGGATTCAAGACCTAAACGGAAGACCAGAAACTATAAAACTCTTAGAGGAAAACATAAGCAATATACTCGATGACATAAATCAAAGCAAGATCCTCTATGACCGACCTCCTAGAGAAATGGAAATAAAGTAAACAAGTGGGAACTTATTAATCTTAAAAGCTTCTGCACAGCAAAGGAAACACTAAGCAAGGATAAAAGGCAACCCTCAGAATGGGAGACAATAATAACAAATGAAACAACTAACAAAGGATTAATTTCCAAAATATACAAGCAGCTCATACAACTCAATAACAGAAAAACAAACAACCCAATCAAAGAGTGGGGAAAGATCTTAACAAACATTTCTCCAAAGAAGACATACAGATGGCTAATAAACACATGAAAAGATGCTCAACAGTGCTCATTATCAGAGAAAAGCAAATCAACACTACAATGAGATATCACCTCACACCAGTCAGAATGGCCATCATCAAAAAGTCTACAGACAATAAATGTTGAAGAGGGTGTGGAGAAAAGGGAATGCTTTTGCACTGTTGGTGGGAATGTAAATTGATACAGCTACTATGGAAGACGGTATGGAGATTCCTTTAAAAACTAGGAATAAAACCACCATATGACCCGGCAATCCCACTCCTAGGCATATACCCTGAAGAAACCAAAACTGAAAAAGACACATGTACCCCATTGTTCATTGCAGCACCATTTACAATAGCTAGAACATGGAAGGAACCTAGATGTCCATCAACAGATGAATGGATAAAGAAATTGTGGTAAATATACACAATGGAATATTACTCAGTCATTAAAAAGAATGCCTTTGAGTCAGTTCTAATTTGGTGGATGAACCTAGAATCTATTATACAGAGTGAAGTAAGTCAGAAAGAGAAAGAGAAATATTGTATTCTGATGTATATATGTGGAATCTAGAAAAGTGGTACTGAAGAGTTTACTTACAGGGTAGCAATGGAGAAACGGATATAGAGAATAGAGTTGTGGACATGGGGAGAGGAGAGGAGAGGGTGAGATGTATGGAAAGAGTAACATGGTAACTTACATTACTGTATGTAAAATAGATAGCCAATGGGAATTTGCTGTATGGCTCAGGAAACTCAAACAGGGGCTCTGTATCAACCTGTGGTGTGGGATGCAGAGGGAGATGGGAAGGAAGTTCCAAAGGGAGGGGATATATGTACACATATGGCTGATTCATGTTGAGGTTCAATAGAAAACAAAAGCATTATATAAAGCAATTATTGTTTAAGAAAAAAATAAAATTTTAAAAAGTGTGAAAACAAAAGAAGCAAAAACCAACTACACTATGTAACCTATGGGAGAATGGTGAGAACTCTGGTAGGATGTGCAGCAAGAAAAAGGAGAGGGAGTGCTTGGAAGAGTGGTTTTCCATTTTTAACCGGGTGGTTGGGGTTGGCTTCGTTGTGAAGCAGAGACGGAGTGAAGACTCCAGGGAGGTTTGGGAGCATGAGGAAACCAGTGTGGCTGAAGCAGAGTGGGTGAAGAGGAGAGCAGCAAGACACGGGGCCGAGAGCTGACAGGGACTGGATGTGTAGGCCTCAGGGGACATGCTGAGGGCTTGTGCTCAGAGTGAAGTGGGAGGTGGTGGAGGGTGACTGTGGGTTGGATTGTGTCTCCCCGAAAAAGATGTTGATGTCCCAACCCCTGGAGCCTGTGGATGTGAGTTGATTTGGAAATAAGGTTTTGCAGATATAATTAGTTAAGATGCAGTCACACTGTGTTAATACTGTGGTCGATTATGTTTTGTGCACATATATAACAATTTTCCTATGATAGATCCCAAAAGTGGATCAGTGGATATGTACACCTAAAAATTTTATAGAAAGTTCCAATCAAATGTCCAGATAGATTTTACTACCACTCTGATACTGTATAAGGGTCCTTGTTTTGGCTTCCCTGGTGGTCCAGTGGTAAAGAGTCTGCCTGCCAATCCAGGGCACATGGGTTCGATCCCTGGACTAGGAAGATCCCATATGCCCAGGGCAACTACGCTCGTGTGCCAAAACAACTGAGCTCACCACTATCTAGAGTCCCTGCTTCTCGACAAGAGAAGCCTCTGCAATGAGAAGCCTGAGAACAAGAATTAGAGAGTAGCCACCACTGCCTTCAAGTACAGAAAACCTGCACACAGTAAACAAGAGGCAGCACAGCCAAAAATAAAGAATTTTCATAAATGAAACTTTTAAAAAGAGTCCCTGTTTCCAGCTATAGCCTTCTCGGACATTGAAGATTTCAGTTAATTAAGTTCATCCTACACGAAGTTCTCCGCTGATCCTGCGGAGGCAATCTGACAAAGTAAGACCCAAAAGAAACAAACTGATTCCAAGCAACTTAACAGGATTCCAGAATAAAGCCCAAGAATAGGTTTAAGAATAGAAAAATATAAAGCATGCAAGGGAAATTGGATATTGCTTCTCATCCAATCTAACATTACCAGGAAGCTAAGAAGCAGGAAAATCCAACGCATTATAACAGAAATCAGTGTGTTGATGTCATTCAGATGCTCAGTCATGTCTATTTGCAACCACATGGACTGCAGCAGGCCAGGCTTCCCCATCCTTCACCAAGTCCCAGAACTTGCTCAAACTCATGTCCATTGAGTTGTCATGCCATCCAACCATCCCATCCTGTGTCCTTCCCTTCTCCTCCTGCCTTCAATCTGCCCCAGCATCAGGGTCTTTGCCATTGAGCTGGCTCTTTGTATCAGGTCACCAAAGTGTTGGAGATTTCATTTTAATAGAACTCAGTTAAAATGCATCAATTGGAAAGGAAGAAATAAATGTGCATTTATTTACAGACAAAATGATTGTCTAAGTAGGAAGTTCAATGGATCTACAAAAGAACTATTACAATTAATTATCAGTGAGTTTAGCAAGGTCTCAGGATACAAGGATACTCTTGAGAGTACCTTGGACTGCAAGGACATAAAACCAGTCCATTCTAAAGGAAATCAGTCCTGAATATTCATTGGAAGGACTGATGCTGAAGCCAAAGCATCAACATTTCGGCCAGCAGATGTGAAAAGCTGACTCACTGGAAAAGACGCTGATGCTGGAAAAGATTGAAGGCAAAAGGAGAAGGGGACCACAGAAGATGAGATGGCTAGATAGCACCACCAACTCAATGGACATGAATATGAGCCAATTCCAGGAGACAGTGGGGACACAGAGTCTGGTGTGCTACAGTCTATGGGGTCTCAACGAGTTGACTAAACACACTTAAGAGACTGAACAGCAACAACATTCTGGCAGTTTATATATAACTATAAATGTGAGAAAATATTCCAAAATCAAAACTGAATGGCAGTACACAACTTTCTTATTCTCCCAGTTCTTACATTGTCTTCACTTATGTTGTACTCCTTGAATATCTGGATTTCAGAACCTCCCCTCTGCCCAGAAGACAAATGCAGTATGAGGAAGTGCAGAAGGTAAAAATAAAGTCAGAGACAGCACAGTAGCTCAGTTTTATTTTCTGCAGTTAACAATCACCACACAAGCTATGTGAACCCTGAGCCCCCAAGCAACACCACAGGCACAACATGAAGCCTGATCCAACTACTGCAGAAAGCAATGCCCTGGGGAAGGACACTTGAAGCTAGGGCACATAGCCTAGGCTTAAGCCCTTCTTCTGGGCTGAGACTTAGCAAAAAGGGTGGGCACCACGTGCTTCAAGGTCCAGATCACCAGGGAAAGCTGCTCCAGACAGACAAAAGCTGATGGACGTCTGGAGCAGGCCAAGGTCTTCAGCAGTCAATTGGTTAATAGGGAGGGAAAATGAAATTCAAGTTCCCGCCGAGAAGGAAGATGAGGAGCATGTCTTCCCTCTGTCCCTGCACACTGACAAGCCCAGAGCACCACACTTCTCCTCTAGGCTTAACCCTCCGTTATTGCTCCTCCTGAGCTGAAATTGGTCACCACCCACTACCCCTCCCCTGCCCCGGCCCCCTTTAGAACTGACAGAACCAACAAGCATCCATTAACATTGAGCTCCTTCCAAATCTGCCCTCGCAGTAGAGTACTTCGAGACAGGAAGAGGTGGACAATCTTCACCTCTGTGAGCAATGAGAAAAGGCACAGTGAGGCTGCTGGTGGAGATATGGTTAAGGCAACATCCGCATTTCTCATTTTGCCTGTACATCAGGCTCCCTGCACAATGAGACCCGCCTTCTCCCACAAGGACGCTGCCTAGGCTGTCCGAACTTCCCAGCCTATACCCTGAGGATACCCTGGATATCAGTGCCCCGACCCTCTGGATCCCTTCAGGTTGCTTTTCCTCACCATCATCCACACTAGTCATTTAGCCTGTATGTCAGGCTCCCTGCTCACGGAGACCTGCCTTCTCTGACAAGGCCCCCACTGGACATCCTGGATATCACCGCCCAACCCTCTGGATCCCTTCAGGTTGCTTTTCTTCACTACTTTCCCCTGGCAGCCAGACCACCCCTGACCCATACCCTGCAACCCCCCAGAATACCCTCCTCCTACAGTTTAGTCCCGACCACCTGCAACCCTCCAAACCACCCCTAGCCCACACTCCTACCCCCGTGGCCACCAGGCCCACCAGGGCTCCTGGAATAGCGACTTAGCAGCAGCAGCAGCAGCAGCAGCAGCAGCAGAGGGCTCGGGTTACTCAGAACTCCGGCTCTGGGTGCAGCATCTCCACCAGGCCCTGGTGCTTGGGGTGGTCCTGGGATCTGTGGAATGGCACTGGTTGTGCCACCTGACTCTCCTACAGTGCTGGGGCCTCTGGGACTGGCCAGGTCACCAGGGTCGCCAGGGACTCCAGGACTGATGGCATCACCAGGGCCAGCTGGGTCACGAGGGCCATCCTGGCCACCAGCACCACCCAGATCACCATGGTCACCATGTGCTGTGCCTGCTGCAAAGGCCACGGCACCTGCCTCTTCATTGGCTGCCCTCGTGACTCCTTCACTGTGTACCTCAGACTCTATCTTGAACCGCTCTCCCCTCCCTCTGTGGTGGGAAAGACTGAACTATCCCTACAGATACCAGCCCTGTGGTCAGATTTGCAGCTCAGCATCGGCAGAGCGGCTGCTCACACGCACCTTGGTCCTGCCTCACGATGGGTTCCCACCAACAATGGGTGCCCTGCTGAAGTTTCACTCGTTCACGCACCATGTAGCCCCAATGCGCATGGGCACACACTCACGTGTTCTGGGCCCTCTAAGTCAGCCCTGCCTCAGACACGGAAACCTGGTAAACAGCTCAGCCATGAGGCCTCTGGGTGGCGCTCCACCCTTTGGTGTGGGGGCAGTTCCTCAGTGCGCATGCTCAAACAGACCCTGCCCCACTCCTCAGGGCACGCGTTTCCAGTCCAAGCCTGCAAACCCCAAGTGAGCCCCTGTTCCTGTGCACTTTCAAGACTGCACTGCTGCCAACCTGGCGTCGCTCACAGGTGACCATCCTGCTGAGTGTGGATCCTTGTCATTGACTTCTGGAAGGGAGTCGGGCACCCCTGGGTCAAGGCCAGTCTCTCCCTCTGGTGTCCCACATGTAGGTCACGTGTGTGTAGGTGCATCTGTGTGCGTGAACACATGGGCAGGTGCATGCACATGGGTGTGTGAATGGCTGTGTTTATGAGACAGAGCACGTGCACAGATTTATGCACATAGGTGTGTGCATGTCTATTTGTGTAGGTGTTTGCACATGGGCATGTATATGTGGGTAGGAGAAGCATGTGGTCAGGTGCATGCACATGGGTGTGTGAGCATGCATGTCTGTGTGTGTGCCAAGAGAGAGTTCCTGTGCACAGGTGCCTGCTCATGGGCATGTGTGTGTGTGTGAGAGAGAGAGTGCCTGCACAGCTGCATGTACATAGGTGTGTGCATGCGTGTGTGTTTAAGAGAGAGAGCGCGTGCACAGGTGCATGCACATAGGCATATGCGTGTGTGTGAGAAAGAGCACATTCACAGGTACATGCACATAGGCATGTGTGTGTGTGTGTCTGAGAGAGGCAGAGCGAGCACATGCTCAGGTGCTTGCACATGGGCATGCATGTGACTGCAGCAGGGAGTGTGTGGTCAGGTGCATGTATATGGGAGTGTGTGTGCATGAAAGAGAGAGCACAGGTCAGAGGAATGCACATGGGTATCTGTGTGTGTGTGCTTGCACAGGTGGCTTCACATGGGAGTGGGGCGACCCGGCTCCGGAGTCCTGAGACTAGGGATGCGGAGAGGGCTGTGCCTGCCCGCCTGGGGAGGGAAGCAGGGACTGCTGTTGCACTCACTGGGGATGGCATGGGGCTGGACTGCCTGGGGCTCCAGGCACACAGACTGCAGGGACTCTAGGCTGGGGACTTACATCAGGCCCCCCAGAAGCAGTGGTAGTACTGGCTGGATTAAAGGGCTACGGGAAGGGCAATGTCCCCCAAGATATCCCGTCTCTTGGCCCTCTGCTGGCACAACTCTCATGGGCTTTCCCTCCTCAGGAACAAAGTCTTGTGGCTGGAGGTGCCAGGGGCCCTCAACTGGGAGGTGTGTGCTGGCCTGCTGGGTGCTAGTCTAATTCTGTGTATGGGAGGGGATCAAGTCAACAAGTACCCCCCCCCCCAATGGTGGGTGACCACGGGGCTAGGGCAGCACTGCTTGGGCATGGGGTGCATATGCCAGGGAACCGCTGGTGCCACAGTAGGTGACTGGATCAGGGCCACTGCCCTAGGAGGGGGCAGGCACTTCAATCCAGCCCCTTGATGCCCACCCCCTGGCTGGATAGACCTCTAGGTGTCCCTCCAAATCCCAGGCCAGCAGCCTTCCCCCACCCCAAGTGGAAGGATTAGATTTTCCTGCATTATCATGTTAGCTGTAAGAGTTTTGTGGATTACCTTGATCAGATTAAGGAAGTCTGTAGTTCTAGTTTTCTGACAGTTTTTATCATAGTCATTGTTGAATATTGTCAAATGCTTTTCTGGCATCTATCGAAATGATCATATGGTTTTTCTCCTGTGTTTTCTTAATATGATGGATAACACTGGTTTTTTAATGCATAACCAATCTTTCATTATTGGGATAGATCTCATTTGGTCATAATGATTTATATATTTCTGGATTGAATTTGCTAACATTTCATTTTTTGTGCTTAACTTAATGAAGGATATTGGTCGATGGTTTTCTTTTCTTGCAATATCTTCATATGGTTTTGGTATTTTGTAAGACTGGCCTCATAAAATGGTTTGAGAAGTGTTTCCCCTCCTCTACTTTCTGACAGAATTTGTATAGGATTGGTGATATTCCTCCTTTAAATATTTCGTTAGTTAAGTTTAAATATTTCACTAGTTAAGTCACATGGGCCTGGAGTTTTCTGTTCCATATCTTTGATAGATTTAGGGGTATTAAGGTTTTCCAATTTCTTCTTTTGGGAATTTGTGTCATTCAAGGAATTTGTTATTTTCATCTAAATCAGCAAGTTTGTTCACAAACATTGTTCCTAATGTGCTGTGATTACTCGCACAATCCTGTCCGACTCTTTGCGACCCCATGGACTGTAGCCTGCCAGGTTCCTCTGTCCACAGGTATTCTCCAGGCAAGAATATTAAAGTGGGTTCCCATGCCCTCCTTCAGGGGATCTCTCCAACCCAGGGATGGAACCCAGGTCCCCTGCATTGCAGGTGGATTCTTTACTGTCTGAGCCACCAGGGAAGCCCAAGAATACTGGAGTGGGTAGCCTATCCCTTCTCAAGGGAATCTTCCCAACCCAGGAATGGAACTGGGGTCTCCTGCATTGCCAGTGGATTCTTTACCAGCTGAGGTACCAGGAAAGCCCTCAAACAACCTAGGCTGGGGGTATTTTATTATTATTTTATTATGCCATGCTAAGCTGAAAATCGGAGAAGGCAATGGCACCCCATTCCAGTACTCTCGCCTGGAAAATCCCATGGATGGAGGAGCCTGGTAGGCTGCAGTCCATGGGGTTGCTAAGAGTCAGACACGACTGAGCGACTTCCGTTTCACTTTTCACTTTCCTGCATTGGAGAAGGAAATGGCAACCCACTCCAGTGTTCTTGCCTGGAGAATCCCAAGGATGGGGGAGCCTGGTGGGCTTCCATCTATGGGGTCGCACAGAGTTGGACACGACTGAAGCGACTTAGCAGCAAGCTGAAAATGGGCTTCCCAGGTGGCTCAGTGGTAAAATAAAGAATCTGCCTGCCAAGCAGTAGACGTGAGTTTGATCCCTGGTTTGGGAAGATTCCCTGAAAAAGGAAATGGCAACTCACTCCATTATTCTTGCCTGGAAAACCCCACGGACATAGACAGAGGAGCCTGGTGGGCTACAGTCCATAGCGTTGCAAAAGAGCTGGGTACAGTTTAGCGACTAAACAACAAGCTGACAAATTCAGGGTAGGCAGTACAAAAATGGACACTTTCATACCCAATTGGTTGGAGTCAAATCGATGCAACCTTTTTGGAGGGCATGGGAATATGTATAAAACATATTTGGTAATATGTATAAAACATTTTAAAAAGAGATTACTCTTTCACTCAACAATCCTTATTAAATGTACATAATGTGTTGGTGGTAGTGGTTTGGTAACTCAGCCATGTCTGACTCTTACAGCCCCATGGACTGTAGCCCACCAGGCTCCTCTGTCCATGGGATTTCTCAGGCAAAAATACTGGCATGGTTTGCCATTTCCTTGTCCAGATAATATGTTACACAAAAACAAATGTACCGGGATGTCCATTTCAGCATTGTTTATAATACTGAAAAATTGCAAACAGCCTAAGGGCCTAATTACAAGAAATTGGCAAAAATAACTACAGATTACACATTGTGAGGATTATTATACAGCTCTTAAAAGAACTGTGGATGGCACAGGCTTTGCTGTCTCCATTACGTGGCCCACTTTTGGGTCAATTCTGGGTGCCCTGTCTGGAAAGGGATGGTCCTCTTTTTTGTCCCCTTCCTCCAGCTGCCCCTTGCCATGTCCCTCCTCTCCTTTGACTTATTTGTCTCCTTTTCAACCATGATATAAGTTGATGAGCAAGCAGCTAACCTCTTAATAAGAAAATAGGCCTGTTTCTCCCTTGAAGTAATAAAGAAGGGCCAAGTCTTCAGACCACATTAGTTAAGTAAGAAATACAATTATGATCCTTCAATTCACTAATAGTCAAGACTTGCTGCTCCAACTCCACCTCTGTCTGTTACCAGCCTGCCTCCCCTAGAGAAACAAAGTGTCCTGGTTGGATGATATCACTGCAGCAGGAAGAAAGCACTCCTTCAATGGCCAGACCTGAGCCACATGCCCGCCCCTGGAATCAAATGTGAAGTCAACTCTATCACAATCACAATGGCCTAGAGAAAAGGAAAGGGGCAATTTTCAAGAGTGACAGCATACCAGTACCAAGAGAAGGAAAATGGACACTGGGTTACAAAATCCATACATGTCCTCGGCAGTGGTATAGACTTTTCATCAAATCCAGAATCAATTTCAATGTTTAAAGGAACAAGACTGAGAAAGATTATTTCTTAATCTAACAGTGTGTTCATGCCCAGTCACTCAGTCATGTTCGACTCTTTGCAACTCCATAGACTGTAGCCCAGCAGGCTCCTCTGTCTATGGAATTTTCCAGGCACGAATACTGGAGTGGGTTGCCATTTCCTTTCCCAAGAGATCTTCTCAACCCAGGGACAGAACTTGCATCTCTTTCACCTCCTGCATTAGCAGGCGGATTCTTTACCATTGTGTCATGTGGGAAGCTCATTAATTTAATAGTGCAGACTATTATTTTCCCAAATAAAGAAAATACTTATGTCAGGGACTTCGCTGGTAGTCCAGTGGTTCAGACTCCACACTCCCAATGCAGGGGGCCCAGGTTCAATTCCTGGTGAGCCAACTAGATGCCACATGCTGTAACTATTAAATAAGAGTCCACATGCTTCACTGAAGATCCTGCATGCTGCACCTAAGACCCACACAGTCAAAATTTTAAAATGTCAAAAGTAATACCCACAATCACATGGTGGGAACATACTCTTAAGAACAGGAATGTGTCATATCCTCACACAGATTCTCAACTGGTTCTGATTTCTTTCATTGTTTTGTTGTTTAGTTTCTCGGCTGTGTTCTACACCACAACCCTATGGATTGTAGCCCACCAGAATCCTGTCCATGGGATTTTCCAGGCAAGAATACTGGAATGGGTAGCCATTTCCTACTCTAGGGGATCTTCCAGAATCAGGGATGGAACCTGAGTTTTCTGCATTGGCAGGTGGGTTCTTTACCCCTGAACCGTGAAGATGGACATTTACTTTCTTTCAGTTTTAACACTGCCACTTCCCAGGTGGCACAGTGGTGAAGAATCTACCTGCCAATGCAGGGAATGAATGCTCGATCCCCAGGTCAGGAAGATCCCCTGGAGGAAAAATGGCAATCCACTAGAGTATTCTTACCAGGAAAATTCCATGGACAGAGAAGCCTGGAAGGCTGTAATCCATGGGGTTGCACAGAATTGAACACAACTGAGTAAGCATACCTTATCTGCGGATAACTTGATCAGTTCAGTTCAGTTCAGTCACTCAGTCGTGTCCAACTCTTTGCAACCCCTTGAACTGCAGCAGGCCAGGCCTCCCTTTCCATCAACAACTCCTGGAGTTTACCCAAACTCATATCTGTTGAGTCGGTGATGCATCCAACCATCTCATTCTCTGTCATCCCTTCTCCTCCTGCCCTCAAATTTTCCCAGCATCAGGGTCTTTTCAAATGAATCTGATCTTTGCATCAGGTGGCCAAACTATTGGAGTTTCAGCTTCAGAATCAGTCCTTCCAATGAGTACTCAGGACTGATTTCCTTGAGGATGGACTGATTGGATCTCCCTGCAGTCCAAAGGACTCTCAAGAGTCTTCTCCAACAACACAGTTCAAAAGCATCAATTCTTCAGTGCTCAGCTTTCTTTATAGTCCAACTCTAACATCCATACATGACTACTGGAAAAAACCATAGCCTTGACTAGATGGACTTTGGTGGGAAAATAATGTCTCTGCTTTTTAATATGCTGTCTAGGTTGGTCATAAATTTCCTTCCAAGGAGTAAGGCCTTTAATATCATGACTACAGTCACCATCTGCAGGAATTCGGGGGCCCCAAAAAATAACGTCAGCCAGTTTCCACTGTTTCCCCATTTATTTGCCATGAAGTGGTGGGACCGCATGTCATGGTCTTACTTTTCTGAATGTTGAGCTTTAAGCCAACTTTTTCGCTCTCCTCTTTCACTTTCATCAAGAGGTTCTTTAGTTCTTCACTTTCTGCCCTAAGGGTGGTGTCATCTGCATATCTGAAGTTATTGATATTTCTCCCGGCAATCTTGATTCCAGCTTGTGCTTCTTCCAGCTCAGCATTTCTCATGATGTAGTCTGCATATAAGTTAAATAAGCAGGGTCACAATATACAGCCTTAACGTACTCCTTTCCCTATTTGGAACCAGTCTGTTGTTTCATGTCCAGTTCTAACTGTTGCTTCTTGACCTGCATACACATTTCTCAAGAAGTAGGTCAGATGGTCTGGTATTCCAATCTCTTTCAGAATTGTCCACCATTTATTGTTATCCACACAGTCAAAGGCTTTGGCATAGTCAATAAAGCAGAAATAGGTGTTTTTCTGGAACTCTCTTGCTTTTTCGATGATCCAGTGGATGTTGGCAGTTTGATCTCTGGTTCCTCTGCCTTTTCTAAATCCAGCTTGAACATCTGGAAGTTCACAGTTCATGTATTGCTGAAGACTGGCTTGGAGAATTTTGAGCATTACTTTACTAGTGTGTGAGATGAGTGCAATTGTGTGGTAGTTTGAGCATTCTTTGGCATCACCTTTCTTTGGGACTGGAATGAAAAGTGACCTTTTCCAGTCCTGTGGCCACTGCTGAGTTTTCCAAATTTGCTGGCATATTGAGTGCAGCACTTTCACAGCATCATCTTTCAGGATTTGAAATAGCTCAACTGGAATTCCATCACCTCCACTATCTTTGTTCATAATGATGCTTCCTAAGGCCCACTTGACTTCACATTCCAGGATGTCTGGCTCTAGGTGAGTGATCACACCATCGTTATTATCTTGGTCTTGAAGATCTTTTTTGTACAGTTCTTCTGTGTATTCTTGCCACCCCTTCTTAATATCTTCTGCTTCTGTTGCTGCTGCTGCTAAGTCACTTTAGTTGTGTCCGACTCTGTGCGACCCCATGGATGGCAGCCCACCAGCCTCCCCTGTCCCTGGGATTCTCCAGGCAAGAACACTGGAGTGGGTTGCCATTTCCTTCTCCAATGCATGAAAGTGAAAAGTGAAAGTGAAGTTGCTCAGTCGTGTCCGACTTAGAGACCCCATGGACTGCAGCCTACCAGGCTCCTCCGTCCATAGGATTTGCCAGGCAAGAGTACTGGAGTGGGGTGCCATTGCCTTCTCCGTTGCTTCTGTTAGGTCCATACCATTTCTGTCCTTTATTATGTCCATCTTTGCATGAAATCTTCCCTTGGTATCTCTAATTTCCTTTAAGTGATCGCTAGTCTTTCCCTTTCTATTCTTTTCCTCTATTTCTCTGCACTGATCACTGAGGAAAGCTTTGTTATCTCTCCTTCCTATTCTTTTGAACTCTGCATTCAGATGGGTATATCTTTCCTTTTCTCCCTTGCTTTTCACTTCTCTTCTTTTCACAGCTATTTGTAGGGCCTCCTCAGACAGCCATTTTGCCTTTTTTTTTTTTTTCATTTCTTTTCCTTAGGAATGGTTTTGATTCCTGGCTCCTGTACAATGGCATGAACCTCTGTCCATAGTTCATGAAGCACTCGGTCTATCAGATCTAGTCCCTTAAATTTATTTCTCACTTCCACTGTATAATCATAAGGGATTTTAGTTAGGTCATACCTGAATGGTCTAGTGGTTTTCCACACTTTCTTCAATTTACATCTGAATTTGTCAATAAGGAGTTCATGATCTGAGCCACAGTCAGCTCCCAGTCTTGTTTTTGCTAACTGTATAGAGCTTCTCCATCTTTGGCTGCAAAGAATGTAATCAATATGATTTTGGTGTTGGCCATCTGGTGATGTCCATGTGTAGAGTCTTCTCTTGTTTTGTTGGAGGAGAGTGTTTGCAATGACAAGTGTGTTCTCTTGGCAAAACTCTATTACCCTTTGCCCTGCTCCATTCTGTACTCCAAGTCCAAATTTACCTGTTACCCCAGGTCTTTCTTGGCTTCCTACTTTTGCATTCCAGTCCTCTTTAATGAAAAGGACATCTTTTTTGGGTGTTAGTTCTAAAAGGTCTTGTAGGTCTTCATAGAACCATTCAACTTCAGCTTCTTTAGCATAGACTTGGATTGCCATGATACTGAATGATTTGCCTTGGAAACGAACAGAAATCATTCTGTTGTTTTTGAGATTGCATCCAAGTCCTGCATTTCAGACTATTCTTGACTATGAGGGCTACTCCATTTCTTCTAAGGGATTCCTGCTCACAGTAGTAGGTATAATGCTCATCTGGGTTAAATTCACCCATTCCAGTCCATTTTAGTTTGCTGATTCCTAGAATGTCAGTGTTCACACTTGCATCTCCTGTTTGACCACTTCCAGTTTGCCTTGATTCATAAACCTAACATTCCAGGTTCCTATGCAATATTGCTCTTTACAGCATCAGACCTTGTTTCCATCACCAGCTCACACCCACCACTGGATGTTGGTTTTGCTTTGGCTCCGTCCCTTCATTCTTTCTGGAGTTATTTCTCCACTGATCTCCAGTAGCATATTGGGCACCTACCCACTTGGGGATTTCATCTTTCAGTGTCCTATCTTTTTGCTTTTTCATACTGTTCTTTATGTCCCCATGTACTATTCAGTCCATGTAATTCTTCAGGCCAGAATACTGGAGTGGGTAGCGTTTCCCTTCTCCAGGGTATAACCTGATCATATATGTAGAAAATATGATGTAGCTCACAGAATTAGTAAAACTATTAGCAAATTTGGTGAGGTAGCAGGAAACACTAAACATTGGAAGGAGCTTAATCGTCCCCCAAAGACTTAACTAATTGTCCCTAAACTTTCCTACTTTGATCTGAAACAAGATCAGTAGGCTGTAAAGTTACAGTTCTAGTGTTACTGAGTTGTTTGACCTTCTGCAAGCTAAGTTTTTTACTTTGAGAGGAAGTAGACCTACTGGTTAAAGGTGGTTGGCAAACTAGAATTCTGGTGGGAGGGCATAATTTTGAGTAGCAACTACCTGCTGTAGATGAATAGACTTTAAAAAAAATCAGTAGAAAAGTGAATTTTTAACTCAGTTATTCTACCCTTTGCAGTCTATCTTGAGGACATAACCCCTCAGACAGAGGCTTATACAAAAGAATTGCACTGAATCATTAATAGGGAAAAATGGAAATATTAAGTGTTTAACACATATTATAGAACTTCTTTTATGCATCCAAGTATTTGTTTTTGAAGAAATTTTAGAAAAAAAGCTTATATGTTAAATGAAAATAATTCATGAAAAAGTTAATCCTGACCTTGCAAAAATTAATTATTGTTATATATAAAAGGCACTTTAAAACTAAGAAAATGTTTCAAAATACTGACAGCAGTTAATGCTGAATAACAAGACATAATACATTTTAATTTTCTTACATTTCTTAAATTGTTTTCAATTACACTGTACTACTAGAGTATGTGAAACCCAGAACCTTCCCTTGAAACCAAGGACAGAAGCAGCAAGTGTGGAGGCACAGTATTTGCAAATATATTCAACACAGAATTATAGTTCAGCTTTATTTTTTGCTATAAGAAATATTGAAACACCCTCCTCCTCCAGCCAGAAGAAAACAACAGGGCCAAGAGTGCCCAAAGGCCAATATAAGCAAACAGGCCCCCATAATAAATCAGCAACCAGTGTAGGAATCAATGCCCTGGGGAAGGATGCTCTGCCTAAGTTAATCTTAGGCGCTCTTTCTTGGCCTAGGCTTAGGGATAACCAGTGGCACGAAGTACCCTGTAGTTGGTTGGTTGATCCCAAGCAGCAGGAAAAGCTGCTTGAGACAGGAGATAATGGAAATTCGGAGCTGGCAGCCATCTTCAGCAGTCAGCTGGCAGAAAGGTACATACATGGGTGTGCACTGGGACCCGTCCCTGGAGTCCTGCGACCAGGGATGCAGAGTGGCCTGTGCCTGCCCGCCTGGGGAGGGAAGTGGGGACTGCTGTTGGGCCCACCGGGGATGGTATGGGACAGGGCCACCTGGGGGTCCAGGCGCACAGACTGCAGGGACTCCAGGCTGTGGGCATGCCCCGGGCCCCTCAGAAGCACAGGAGGAACTGGCTAGACTCAATGGCTGAGGGAAGGACCATGTGCCCCTGGACACTGCCCAGTCTCTTGCCCTCTGCTTGCACAATGCTCAGGGGCTTTCTGTCTCCAGGAACAGACTTGAGGCTCTCTGGAGCGCTGGAGTTGCCAGGGGTCCTCAACTGGGAGGTGACCCTGTTTCTGCTGGCCTGCTGGGTGCTGGTCTACTTCAGTGTCTGGAAGGGGGTCAAGTCAACAGGCAAGGTACAGCCAGGGGAGACAACGGGGCTGGGGCAGCACTTCTTGGGTGTGGGGTGCATCTGTGAGAGATTGCTGGTGCCATGGGAGGTGACTGCATCAGGGGTTGTACTTCAATCTGGCCCCTGAGCCCCACCCCCTTGCAGGAGAGTCCTCTTACAGCAGGCGTGAGTGGATGGTGTCAGTGAACTCCTTGTAGAGGAAATGATTTAGGTGGTCCAATTTGTAAAGCCACACACTTTCATTAGGACTTTCGAAAGACAGGTGGCGTTAGTGGTAAAGAACCCGCCTGCCAACACAACAGAGGCAACAGACACAGGTTTAGTCCCTGGGTGGCTCAGATCCCTTGGAGAAGGAAATGGAAAGCCACTCCAGTATTCCTGCCTGGAAAATTCCATGGAGAGAGGAGCCTTGTGGGCTAGAGTCCACGGGTTGCAAAGAGTCAGACACCATTGAGCCCATACACACATATACACATATACTTTTAATCCAGGAGAAAGCAGAGGTTAGAGAAGTGGTTACAGTTCAGGACAGAGTGAGATAAATCATGAGGAGAACTTCCCTGAGGGTTCAGTGGACTGAAATCCACCTGTCAATACAAGGGACATGGTTTGATGCCTCGTCTGGGAAGATCAAACACGCCATGGAGCAACTGAGCCTATGCCCCACAACTACTAGGCCTATCCTCTAGATCCCATGTTCTTCAATCAGAGAAGCCACCATGATGAGAAGCCTGTGCTCAACAACTATAGAGTGTAGACGCCACTGGCCGCAGCTAGGGAAAGCCCGTGTTTATCAACAAACACTAAGCACAGACAAAAATATATAAATAAAGTCAATGTGATGAGAGGAGAGCAGGCCAGCTTCTCTGAGTAAAAGGCAGTTGGGAGCTGGACTGGGGATCCTGTTCAAAAGCCAAGTGGGAAGTAAAGCCTCGCAGTCACTTACAGGCGACTAAATGAGCTCTCTGTCTCAGGCTCCCCTGTGGGTGCTACAAAGGGGGAGCCGTAAGCAGACGTTGTTATGGTTTTAGTTGTAGGTTTAACAGATATTAATAGGTTTTCATGACACCACCCTTATGGCAGAAAGTGAAGAGGAACTCAAAAGCCTCTTGATGAAAGTGAAAGAGGAGAGTGAAAAAGTTGGCTTAAAGCTCAACATTCAGAAAATGAAGATCATGGCATCTGGTCCCATCACTTCATGGGAAATAGATGGGGAAGCAGTGGAAACAGTGTCAGACTTTATTTTGGGGGGCTCCAAAATCACTGCAGATGGTGACTGCAGCCATGAAATTAAAAGACGCTTACTCCTTGGAAGGAGAGTTATGACCAACCTAGATAGCATATTGAAAAGCAGAGACATTACTTTGCCAACAAAGTCCATCTAGTCAAGTTTATGGTTTTTCCTGTGGTCATGTATGGATGTGAGAGTTGGACTGTGAAGAAAGTTGAGCACTGAAGAATTGATGCTTTTGAACTGTGGTGCTGGAGAAGACGCTTGAGAGTCCCTTGGACTGCAAGGAGATCCAACCAGTCCATTCTAAAGGAGATCAGTCCTGGGTGTTCTTTGGAAGGACTGATGCTAAAGCTGAAACTCCAGTACTTTGGCCACCTCATGCGAAGAGTAGACTCACTGGAAAAGACTCTGATGCTGGGAGGGATTGGGGGCAGGAAGAGAAGGGGACGACAGAGGATGAGATGGCTGGATGGCATCATTGACTCGATGGACGTGAGTCTGAGTGAACTCCGGGAATTGGTGATGGACAGGGAGGACTGGTGTGCTGCAATTCATGGGGTCACAAAGAGTGGGACACGGCTGAGTGACTGAACTGAACTGAATAGGTTTTCACCATCATCCCTGGAGAAAAACCATGTCAGGGCAGAACCAGACTCACATGGGTATGTAGAGTAGGTGTGGACACTCTGGTCAGACATGTGCGAGGAAAGCCCAAAGAACATACCGAGCATGGGTCTAGCATGTTGATTTCTGTTGTCAGCCATCCCACAAGAGGAAGCTCATGAATTAACCAGACCCACCTGAAGGTCAGACATAGGGCAGAAGGAGAGTCAGTGGTACCTCTATGTGGCTCTGACTCCCACCTCCACAGATGACACTATGAGGACACCCTTATAAACCCCCACTGAGAGGACTGGTCACAGTTTCCCAGGGCATGAATGCTGGAGTTCAGGGATTTCCAGGCTTCGCTGGATTCGGTCATGCCACCCTGGTCCCAGGCATTCAGCACCCATCTCCACTCCTACCGTATCCTGCGACCTTTGAGGGTTTCCTCTTCTATAACTAGCCTGTTTGTATTCTTTTCACATTTCCACAACTCGGAATTGCAGTTATCTTCTTGATGATCAGCAAATTATTAAAAATATTGATATATTCTTAATATTAGTCTGTTATGGGCTTAAAACAATATTTAGGAAGTACTTCCCCACTCCTAGCTTACAAGGATATTTTATTACATTTTGTATAGTAGTTCTATTTATTCAGTAACTCAAGAAACATTTTTTGCTGGACACCTTTCCAGTCCTGCGTGGAGGTTCCATTCCAGCCAGGGGAGACTGTCAAGAAATGAAAAAATAAATACACTAGGTAGCCTATGGGAAGGTGGTTTGATCTCTGGTCAGATGTGCAGCAGGAGGACAGAGAGGGAACACTTGGAGGAGTGGTTTTCCATTTTTAACTGCGTGGTTGGGGTCGGCTTCAATGTGAAGCAGAGACTGAGTGAAGACTGGAGGGAGAGTTGGGAGGGTGAGGAGACCAGTGTGGCTGGAGCAGAGTGGGTGAAGAGGAGAGCAGCAGGACAGGGCCTAAGAGCTGACACGGACTGGATGTGTAGGCCTCAGGGGACATGCTGAGGGCATGCTGAGGGCTCAGAGTGAAGTGGGAGGTGGTGGAAGGTAGCTGTGGGTTGGATTGTGTCCCCCCGAAAAAGATGTTGACGTCCCAACCCCTGGAACCTGTGGATGTGACTTGATTTGGAATTAGGGTTTTGCAGATGTGATTAGTTAAGATGAGGTCGCACTGTTTATGGTGGCCGTAATCCAATGACTGGTATGTTTATAAGAAAGCTATGTGAACACACATAGAGGCCGTGTGAAGACAATGGAAATGGAGCAGTCTGGCCTCGTCCACCTTTGTGCCCTGTGTCCCTGAGGTCCGGCTGCTAATACTCTGGACCCAGAAAGTAAAGGTGGTCCAGATCATGGCCTGCCAACCAGGGTCCTTTTCTCTAATTGAAAATGGCCCAAAGCTTCCTGCAGTTCCTTCAGACAAGATGTAGAGAATGAACAGATAATTCAGCCAGGTGATTGATCAGTAATAACCGAAAATTGTAAACATTTCCTAACAGTCTGTGTAGGGATCATCATGATTCATGGTATAGTGTGACTTTTAGAATCAGATACTGCTGTGTGATTTCTAGCCAGGCTGTTTATTAGTTTTGTGGAAGCTGGGAAACCATTGACTTCTGACCATCAGTGTCCTCCTGTGAAGTACAAATAACCCTTGGCTCCAGGGGCGTCTACAGGAAATGGATGAGAGGACATGATCATGTGCTTGGCACAGGGCCTGGCACAGGGCCTGGTGGGTGGCAGATGTCAGTGTTATTGTCATCATTCCTGTCAATCATAGAGACTGCAGCCTCTAATGAAACTGATGCTACATGTTTCCGTGTAAGCAGTGAGATGCCTCTGCTACTGCTAGTTGTAGAGAGAGGACAAAACCTTGCTCTCTCCTTCTATCCTGTCTTAACACACCATCGGCATAGCATCAGGCAACTTGAACGAGGCTGGTGTGCTGAAGCTTGTTTGCCAGCAAGAGGTGAATAATGTTTCTGGCAGCACCAGATGCCAGTGCTGCATCTCTGCTGCTCCCTCCCTGGTGGTCAGGGAGGTGGCCAAGTGCGGGGATCTCACCTGCTGGGACTCTGTGTTTGGAGAACCCAGAAGTGATGTCACATGGAAGCGTCTATTTCAGGTAGAAGGTGATGTGAGAGGAGCGTTCCTTTCCTTCACCCATGATGATGACTGAGTTGAGTAAACCTTGGATTCGCATAGATGAACTGCCAGCACTGGGTGGAATTTTGGCCAGGCAATCACTGTCCTCCTTGAAGCTTATCAGGTAGAAGGTTGAAAACAAAGTGTGACCAGACATCTGCAAGTCGGCAGAAACCTTCCTTCAGAACCCTTTTGTGTTGATCACTCAAAAAAATAAGGCACCTTTGCTGGAGGGCAGCCCCACAGAATCTTGTAAACTTTAAAATGTCTTTCAATCCAGCTGTCCTGCTTCTGAAACCTTAGATTGCGGGACTACTCACACACAGTGTGCACAGAGAAGTCCACAGAAAAGTTCCTTGTGGTTTTATCTGTCATGGAAGAGAATCTGGAGATTGGCACATTCTGGGCCATCCACCTGTGTCATTAGAAGAAAGTGGTGGATCCACGTGTGTTGTCATTGAAAGATGTCAATATTGAGTAAAACACAAGTTACTGAGGTGTATGTGTGGTGTTAGTCCACTTGTGTTTAAAAAATACTATGCTTACGTGTGTAGAAAAAGATCTGCTTGAGTTTCTCTCTGAAGTGGTGACACATTCTGTGCTGTATGTATTTATTTTTACCTTTAACATATATATTTTTTTCATAAACCAAAAGAAGGTTTAAAAAAAAGTCTCCTGTTTCAGAGTGGTTGGCCCGAGGAGCTGTGACTCCTTGGTCAGGAGTGAGAATTGGGGCCCCTTCCACCCACTGTTGTAGCCATACGCATGGCAGATCCTCCGTCATTTTGTTTTTTGGCCCTTTGTTGTTCACAGTGAGCTTTCAGTCTTTGCAAGCAGAAGGCTGTGAAGGAAGGCATAGGACTGGCCATCCTGTTAGGGGTCAGTGAGCAGACTTCACATGTCCAGTTTCTCATTCTCTTGGCCAGCCTAGGTGTCTGCCAGGGGGAGGTATTTTTATCTGCCAGATGAGGTCAGAATGTGGAGGGACCCAGTGGCCATGGCCTGTCTGATCCTCACGTGTGTCTTGCCTTTGTCCAGTTCCAGTGTGATGGTCTCTCAGCCCCCAGAGTTGCTGCCACAGCCAGGTTTGCAGAAATCTGTCTCCAATTTGCAGAGGCCGACACAGTTGTTCAGTCAGGAGGCAAGTGCTGGGGACCCTGTCCCCGAAAAGGGTGACTCTGCGTGATCTGTTTGTTCCAGAGGCCAACCTGAAGAGGGTCTTTCATAAAAGACCCCAGATTCAGGATATAATGTAGATGCCTAGTTGGATTCCTGTTGGCTTAGCTCGAGGTGAGTCACCTGGGCAGCTGCATGCTAGATCGGGGACGTAAGGAGACAGCAAGTGTTAGGCCACAGGAGGCTCAACAGTCTGGTGAGTTTGGAAAACAAAACAGAGCAGGCACCTTCACTGAGTTTTATTAGTGTCAGACTTTCTCTCTGTGTCTTCAGTATGCTGATGTGTCCTGTGGGTCTCCAGGGACAGGACGTTGTGGACTGCAGTCCCCAAATTTACTTGTCCTTGGAAATGTCTTTTAGTAGACTATCTTTGGGGACTAGTGTTTCTCAAAATACGCTTTGTGGACTTATGAGCTCTAATTCTTCATTTGTCGATGCATTTCCGACCCTGCTCTAAACAGAAAGGCATGATTTAATCAAGAGCTTGTATTGTACTTGGTCCGTCAGCGTCTGTGGGTTACAGAGGCCAGCAGCTGGTAGCTAGAAATCTGGACAGATATTGGGCACTCGATGGCTCTCTAGAAAAGAACCACTCTGTGGGAAAAGTTCACAGCTTTGCCAGAGGGACACCCTCCTCCAGCCAACACTGAACTGCGCTTTTAAATCAAAGGAAAAGAAGAAAAAAATCCACGTGTGTGAGACTCCATGTTCACCGGCCTAAGTCCACTGGACCTGTGGATTAGTGGGTAGCATGGAGTTTGTGTCTCTTGCCCAGATTTGAAACTGAGTGCAGTTAAGGGGCCTTGGTTGTTTCTGCAGCCCTGGCTCTACGTCAGGGCTGGCTCTGCGAGCCTGTTAGAGATGAGCTCAATGTGTCCCCGTCATGCAGGACCTGGCCTCCTGGGGAGAACGGGTGCTGTGGGACTGTTGGGGGTTGGGTCAGGCCCTGTCCTGGAGTCAGCCCGTGGCCCCTCTGTCTGGCACTTCCTAGCTTTCCTGTCCTGCAGAGATGGTGAGAGGAAGAGACCCCCAGTATTTGCCAACTTTGAAACCTCATCTCAGAGGCAGTTTGACTTGACATAGTAATTAAGCCTTCCTCCGTAGGTCTTACCTTCCAGTTTAGTGCACTTGGTGGGTGAGGGCCAGGGGTCTTGTGACTGCAGACCCCAAGGGGTGAGTGTGGGAATGCAGTGACCCACAGCCTCTGCCTCCTGATCTGGTCGCCCCCACCACCCCCATCTGTTCAGCCCCATCAGGGCCTGTGGGCATTCCAGGCTACTCAGGGCAAGTCTTTGATAAATGGGTTGCTCCTGGTCAGCTCTGCCTTGGAGGCTAGAGAGACCACCGTCTGCCCTGAGTGTGTGTGGAGGTGGCAGTGTGGGGGAGGATGGGAGGAGGGAATTATTTGATCTGGGATGCAGTCCAGTGAGTGATAAGACGTTCTGCTGTGTCAGCTCAGTTTTGTGTATCTTTACCTTCAGTTGTTAAGGCATATTGCTGGGAGAGGCAGATGAGCTCAGTGGTTGGGGATTTGAAGGGGCTTTGGACTCAGGCAGGGTGGGGACAAATCCGGGTACTCCCTCCCTAGCTGGATGTCTAACCCAGGTGAGTCCAGTGTGCCTGGCACCTGGCCTGCATGTAAAGAGCTTTTGGCAAAGGTGTGCTGAGCTGGCGAGCCCAGATGAGGGGGGGAACACAAGGCTGGGCTTGTAGAGTCGGGCCTTGGAGTATGACAGTAGCCATGGAAAGTGATGCTGGGCTAGTCAGCAACACAGCGGGCATGCCCACTTTCCCACGCATGCATTCTCTTTGCAGTGGCACAGTTTTTAAGGCACACACTAGAGTTGGGGTTTGGTCTTGTCCCTGGAGCAAGACGAAGGAGCTCTGTGGGGGCACATGTTCCAGGGTTTGACCCTGGGTTGGCTGCTTTCCCTCTGGCCTTCTCTGCATCTTTCATGTGGCCAGTGGTTCCTGAGTCCAGGGTGCTTCCTGAGTGGAAGGCTATGCGGCAAGCATGTGCGGTTGGGTCCTGCCTCGCTGGTGGTAGTGGGTACAGCAGTGTAGCCTCAGGGCACCTTGCTCCGACATGTTTGGGGCATGGACAGCAGCCCACTGGGCTGGCCCTGTTCTCATTTCCTTCCTTCTTTCAGAATATAAATTCAGCTCCTGGAGGACCAAAGTCATGGGCAGAGCTGAATGGAAAGTCAGCAGGCCATGAAGGTGGGAAGTGTGTATGTGGCATCACAATGGATTGTGGGTGGAATGGGTACCTTTTCTGGACTGTCCAGGTTCAGTCCAGGCAGTCTTCAGCCTGAAGCTTTGTGGACTCTCCTAGCTGAGTGTGGTACTACCTTTGCTTGGCGGGGAGGTGCTGATTCTGCAGACCGCGTCAGCTCTCTCGTCTCATTGAATATTATCACTAAAGACAGTCCCCTAGGTGTGGGGAGGAGACCCCAGTGCTGGCCCTGCACACCCTGGTTGAATGAGCTGCTGCCTCCTCCCTCGTGGGGCAAGGTGTCACATGGGGGGTGTCACATGGGTCACCCAGGCTTGTGGCCTGGGTTTGTAAATCAGCAGCCCTGGGACCTGAGCTGCTTGCTTTTTGACTGTGGCACCAGGCCAGGCAGAGGTTACGTGGAGTTTGTTGCCATGGTGTCCCACCTGACAGGGAGACACTCAGATGGCTGTTCAGCCCAGGGATGATGGAGGGCCTGTGGGAGGAGAATGTGTCCAGAGCTTTAGGTCAGTGCTGAGCAGCATGCTGAGATGGCTCCAAGGCAGGCCAGGGTACAGTTGCCAGGAGGTGGTGGGACCGGGGAAACTGGCTCCCTTGTGTCTGTGGGCCCAGGGTCAGCAGGTGTTTTTGCGAGGAACCAAACATCCATATTTCTCTCTGAACTCTCTTGGTTTTCCAGTGTTAGGTGCATATTTCCAGCATGATGCATAGACGGTGCCAGGCAGCACCCAGAGCTGGAAGGAGAGGGACAGAAGTATAAGTGGCGAGATCACAGCTTCCCTTTCTTTGTAACCAGCACAGCCCACCATCTTTACCCTCAGCCCTGTCCTGGCATTGCCTCTGTCTTCTGCGCATCCCTGCTGGCCAAGGCCTTGCCAGGTCTCATGTATCATGGTTGAGGGTAGACACCAGCTCCACACACCAACTGCCCTGCACGCCTGGCTGCTCTGATGCCCTGAGCACAGGCCCTTCTGGGTCGAGTTGCCATGCAGATGAATGCTTGCCCCTTCCTCCATCTCCAGTGGGGATGTCAGTCAGTTGTTGTGGCAGGGGACGTGCAGCTCCAGCCTGGAGGGTGAGATGGAGGGAACCAGACAAGCAGAGAGGGGTGGGTGGGGAGAATGTGACAAGGTCTTTCAGACCTAAACAAGGTCCTTCCAGAGGCTTTATGGAGACTGTTCACTGGGTTGTCCACAGTGGTTCTTTGCCCTCTGTAGGCTCTGTTTGTGTGAGGTTGAAATGTTCTTAAGGAAATTGAATGTATTTGTTTTTAATTAACAGGAACGACAGAGGTTATTTAAATTAAAGTTAGCATAGCCCTTATGGAGGGCAGACTGGCACAGCCTATCAGTACCAGCCTGATATCCTCTGACCTGGCAGTTCCACCGTGGGGCAATCACCCTGCAAGTGATACCTGTTATAGCTGTGTGGCACTAGATTACTCACTGCCACATTGTAATTGCAAAAGATTGGAAGCAGCCACTTGAAATGTCCAGCAAACAATGGTGCTCTAATGAAATGCTGTTTGGTTAGAAGGAGAAAATGCAGTTTTCTACGGATCTGGCAAGCAAGCTCTCCAGGTCATACTCTTAAGGGAAAAAAGTGTAGAATAATACATAGAGTATTTTACCATTTGTGTGAAAAATCAGGATGAGAGAAAATACGTTTCTAGAAAATGTTGTATGTGTATTATTAAAAAAAAATCTCTGGAGGGAAGCATAAAAGGAAGGAAGGGAGGGACGAAATAGAAAGGTACATATTTTGTGAGGACATTTGATGCAGATCTGGGCTTCCCTGGTGGCTCAGACAGTAAAGAATCTGCCTGGAATGCAGGAGACCCCAGGTTGGATCCCTGGGTTGGGAAGATCCCCTGGAGAAGGAAATGGCAACCCACTCCAATATTCTTGCCTGGAAAATCCCATGGACAGAGGAGCCTGGTGGGCTGTAGTTCATGCGGTCGCAAAGAGTCCCACACGACTGAGCAAATAACACTTTCACTTTTCTTTGATATGGAAAGATGGGGCACCTGGGTGGGAGAAGGGCTTCTGTTGATTCTTCTTTAAGGCTTTCTACCTTTGAACAATATGCCAGCAAATTTGGAAAACTCAGTAGTGGCCACAGAACTGAAAAAGGTCAGTTTTCATTCCAATCCCAAAGAAAGGCGATGCAAAAGAATGCTCAAACTACTGCACAACTGCACTCATCTCACATGCTAGTAAAGTAATGCTCAAAATTCTCCAAGCCAGGCTTCAGCAATACGTGGACCGTGAACTTCCAGATGTTCAAGCTGGTTTTAGGAAAGGCAGACGAACCAGAGACCAAATTGCCAACATCCGCTGGATCATCGAAAAAGCAAGAGAGTTCCAGAAAAACATCTATTTCTGCTTTACTGACTATGCCAAAGCCTTTGACTGTGTGGATCACAATAAACTGTGGAAAATTCTGAAAGAGATGGGAATACAAGACCACCTAACCTGCCTCTTGAGAAACCTATATGCAAGTCAGGAAGCAACAGTTAGAACTGGACATGCAACACCAGACTGGTTCCAAATAGGAAAAGGAGTACATCAAGGCTGTATATTGTCACCCTGCTTATTTAACTTATATGCAGAGTAGATCATGAGAAACGCTGGGCTGGAAGAAGCACAAGCTGGAATCAAGATTGCCAGGAGAAATATCAATAACCTCAGATATGCAGATGACACCACCCTTATGGCAGAAAGTGAAGAGGAACTAAAAAGCCTCTTGATGAAAGTGAAAGAGGAGAGTGAAAAAGTTGGCTTAAAGCTCAACATTCAGAACACGAAGATCATGGTATCTGGTCCCATCACTTCATGAGAAATAGATGGGGAAACAGGGGAAACAGTGTCAGAATTTATTTTTGGGTGGTTCCAAAATCACTGCAGATGGTGATTGCAGCCATGAAATTAAAAGACGCTTACTCCTTGGAAGGAAAGTTATGACCAACCTAGATAGCACATTGAAAAGCAGAGACATTACTTTGCCATCAAAGGTCCATCTAGTCAAGGTTGTGGTTTTTCCTGTGGTCATGTATGGATGTGAGAGTTGGACTGTGAAGAAAGCTGAGCGCCGAAGAATTGATGCTTTTGCACTGTGGTGTTGGAGAAGACTCTTGAGAGTCCCTTGGACTGTAAGGAGATCCAACCTGTCCATTCTAAAGGAGATCAGCCCTGGGTGTTCTTTGGAAAGACTGATGCTAAAGCTGAAACTCCAGTACTTTGGCCACCTCATGTGAAAAGTTGACTCACTGGAAAAGACCCTGATGCTGGGAGGGATTGGGGGCAGGAGGAGGAGGGGAGCACAGAAGATGGGATGGCTGGATGGCATCACTGACGCGATGAACATGAGTTTGAGTGAACTCCCGGAGTTGGTGATGGACAGGGAGGCCTGGTGTGCTGCGATTCATGGGGTCGCAAAGAGTCGGACACGACTGATCGACTGAACTGACTGACTGACTGACCTTTGAACCTTTTGATTTACTTTTGGAAATAAAACTTGGCTTAGTAAATAATTTTAAAACACAGTAAAATATTCTGTCAACATGTGGTAGCTTGTCTGGGAGGCGGCAGAACCCAGTAGCCCAAGAGGAAAGAATAGACATGTGATGACTATGACCCCTTCTGCACGGGGGTTACAGCTTGCACCTCCTATATTGTCCTCAAATTTGCAGAGTATCTGTCCTACATTTAGATCTTTATCTTCTTTGAAGTTTATTTTTGTGTATGGTTTGAGGGATATTCTAATTTCACTCTCATTTTCATTGTTGATGCATGTCCACACTCTCCTCCATAGTGGCTTTCACCTATTTTCATTTACAGCAATGGAGATGGAGGGGTCCCTTGCCTTCATGGCATGTGGTGGATTTAACCTTCGTAGACTGCTTGACGGTCACCATTCTGATTGGTCGTGTGAGGTGAGACTGTAGGCCCTTCCCTAATACTTAGCAATGTTGACATCTTTTCACGTGATTTTTTTTTTAATGTGTGAGTTAAAGGTACCTGTTAAAATTGGCTTTGTGGCAGTCTACGTAGTTATGAATTCTTTTTTGATGACCCCCCCCCCCAGGAGACTCCAGGAGATCAGTTATTGTTTACTTAGAAACCCTTGGACCTTGTGAATATTGAATGCCTGTCAACATCGCTTTCTTTGATGGGCAGGGCTATGGCTTTCCCTGTTGTTTCACCTGAGACCAAAGTATTGTGGAGGTAATGAAGACAATGGCGACCTCCTTCCAAAGATCCCATGCATGCACTGCATTCACTCAGTGCCCCCGACCCTTCAGCAGGCCACCACCGACCCACGCCTCTGCCAGAGACTCATGGACTCTCACGGGCAAGTCTGAGTTAGTCTCTTTTGGGGACACTGCTCCTTTCTCCTGGGTCCTGGTGCACACAAGATTCTGTTTGTGCCCTCCAAGAGTCTGTTTCCCCAGTCCTGTGGCAGTTCTGTAATCAAATCCCACTGGCCTCCAAAGTCTAATTCCCTGGAGGTTCTCAGTCCCTTTGCCTGATCCCCAGGTTGGGAAATCTGCTGTGGGTCCTAGAACTTTCTTAGGAGTGCAAGAATTTCTTTGTTGTAATTGTTCTGCACTTTGTGGGTTGTCTGCTCAGGGTCTCTATGATGGGGTTAATGGTGACCTCCTCGAAGAGGACTTATGCCACACCCAGGTCTCCTGCACCCAGAGCCCCTGCCTGTGCACCACTGCTGATCCGTACCTCCACAGGAGATGCTCAAACACTCAAAGGCAGGTCTGGTCAGTCTCTGTGGGGTCTCCTGGTCACACAAGGTTTTGTTTGAGCACTCTGAGTGTCTCTGGCAAGTATGGGATTTGATTCTAAACCCTGTTTTACCCCTCCTACTGTCTTGCTGGGGCTTCTCCTTTGCACTTGGACATGGGGTATCTTTTTTGGTGGGATCCAACATTCTCCTGTTGATGGTTGTTCAGCAGCGAGTTGTATTTTGGAGATCTCACAGGAGAAGATGAGCACGTGTCCTTCTACTCTGCCATTTTGTCACTTTGGATTAAAGATTTACTAAGCATGGCCCTGTGTATCAGAACAAGGCCCTGTTTTCCCCACAGTCAGTTTCTCCCATGAGGGAGCTTCCAGAAGCCTCTTATCAGTCAGAGGCATAGTGGTGCAGTGCTCTGTGAGATGACCTTGTTGGATGGAGGTGGGGTGGTCTGTGTGCTCACCTGGCATGGATGGAGGTGGGGTGGTCAGAGTGTTGACATGGCATGGATGGAGCGGGGGTGGTCTGGATGCGGACCTGGCATGGATGGAGGTGAGGTGGTCTGTGTGCTGACCTGGTATGGATGGAGGTGGGGTTGTATGTGTGCTGACCTGGCATGGATGGAAGTGGGGTGGTCTGGGTGCTCAATTGACATGGATGGAGGTTGGGTCGTCTAAGTGGTGTCCTGGGATGGTTGGAGCGGGGGTGGTCTGTGTGCTGTCCTGGCATGGATGGAGGTCGAGTGGTCTGTGTGCTGACCTGGCATAGATGGAGGTGGGGTGCTCTGAGTGGTGACCTGGCATGGATGGAGGTGGGGTGGACTGTGTGCTGACCTGGCATAAATGGAGGTGGGGTGGTCTTTGTCCTGGCCAGGCATCCAGGGATGTTGAGTTGTCTGTGTACTGACCTAGCATGGATGGAGGTGCAGTGGTCTGTGTGCTGACTTGGCATAGCTGAAGGTGGGGTGGTCTGTGTCCCGACCGGACATCTATGGAGGTGGGGTGGTCTGTGAGCTAACCTTGCATGGATAGAGGTGCAGTAATCTGTGTGCTGACCTGGCATGGATAGACATGATTTTGTCTGTGTGCTGATCTGGCATGGATGAAGCTGGGGTGGTCTGTGTGCTGACCTGGCACGGATGGAGGTCAAGTGGTCTGTGTGCTGACCTAGCATGGATGGAGATGGAGTGGTCTGAGTGCTGACCTAGCATGGATGGAGGTGGAGTGGTCTGTGTGCTCACCTTGCATGGATGAAGCCCTGGTGGAACTAATCTGTGTGTTCCTAAGTGACAGAGTTGAGCTGTGCTTGGCTGGTGGGTGGGTGAGCAGGTTAATGATCAGTCAGGGAGGAGGCATATACTTGGTAGTGAGAGAGTCAATTCATAACCAGCTTGATAAGAAGTCCAGGTTCCCCGAAGAGGAGAACAGGATCTGGGGCTCTCAAAGCCCAGATATGGGTCTGGAGTTCTCAAGGAGGAGGAAAGGACAAACTTTTTTTTTTCCTCTGCATTCCTTAATCTTTGACACATAACATGTTATTTTCTTTAAGCCTGGAACTGATGATACACAACAAACAACTCAGTTTAAACTCTGTATTAGGGATTATATAACAACAATATATCCTGCTTGAGGACAGTTTCTTCTTCCTGAAAACCTTCTGGCTAATCCTGTTATCTGAAAATGTAAATTATGGGAGTGGGTCTAGTAAGATCTTTATAACCTTGAGACATTCTTTTGATTTATTGTAATAACTAATTAAAAAAGTATACAACTCCCTTGCTAACACTAGCAAGGGGGCATTCTCCATCATCCTTCTGATGTCTATGTCAGAAGCTTTCTCTGTCCTTTTTCTTACTTTAATGAAACTCTCCTACTCAAAAGCTCTTGAGTGATCAAGCCTCATCCCTGGTCCCGAAGTTAAATCATCTTCAGAGGTCATGAATTTGATATTGTTCACTGTAAGCTGTCAGAAGTGGGTTTGATTTTTCTGCTTGACCCCTTGCCCTTTGTAAATGAGAGACTAGCTTTATGTGTGTGTGAAGTGAGTATTAATTAGCAGCATGTCGCTCTGACTCTCATTTTCTAACTGAGAGCATCAAAACTATTTTTGAGGTGACTTGCATTAGCCTTAGGAAGTTCCATGCCTTGGCTCCATGCCTTGCTCCTTGTTCAGGGAGGTTTAGTGGGTCTGACCCGGCAAGCCCTTGGGAAAGCCTGTGGAGTTCAGTCCTGACACTACATTAGTGCCATGTATTGGTCCGTTTATTTACTCTAATGTGCACTTTGCAAAGCCATTATGAGGTGTTCTCTTGAGATTTCTTATTCTCCTAGTGGTTGATGCAGTGTAGCTTGGAATAGATCCAGAAAGCAGTAAGTGGAATGTACTCTATACTTTTTTTTTTTTTTAACAGAGTTTTATTTCATTTTTACTTGGAGGATAATTACTTCACATTATTTTGATGGTTTCTGCTATACATCAACATGAATCAGCCATAGGTATACACACATCCCCTCCCTCTTAAAAACCTCCCTCCCACCTTCTTCCCCATCCTACCCCTCTAGGTGTCACAAATTGGGGTTCCTGTGTCATAAAGCAAATTTCCATTGGCTATCTACTTTACATGTGGTAGTGTATGTGTTTCCATGCTAATCTCTCAATTCATCCCACCCTCTCCTTTCTGCACTGTGTCTGCATCTCTATATCTCTATGTCTGCATCTCCATTGCTGCCCTGCAAGTAGGTTCATCAGTGCCATTTTCCTAGATTCCCTGTATATATGCTAATACAATATTTGTCTTTTTCTTTATGATTTACATCACTTTGTGTAGTAGCCTCTAGGTTCATCTACCTCATTAGCAGTGACTCAAATGTCCATTCATCTGTTGACGGACCACTAGGTCGCTTCCATGTTCTAGCTATTGTAAATGCTGCTGCAGTGAACCATGAGGTACATGTGTCCTTTTCAGTTATGGTTTCCTCAGGGAACATGTGCAATAGTAGTATTGCTGTATCATATGGTAGTTTTCTTCCTAGTTTTTGAAGGAATCTCCATACTGTTCTCCATAATGGCTGTATCAATCTGTATTCCCACCAAGAGTGCAAAAGGATTCCCCTTTCTTCACACTCTCTCTAGCATTTATTTTTTGTGGACATTTTGATGATGGCCATTCTGACCTCTGTTGGATGGCACCTCTCTATAGTTTTGATTTGCATTTATCTAATAATGAGCAGTGTTGACCATCTTTTCATGTACTTTTTAGCCATCTGCATGTCTTCTTTGGAGAAGTGTCTATCTAGGTTTTCTGTCCGCTTGTTGATTGGGTTGTTTGTTTTTCTGTTATTGAGCTGCATGAGCTGCTTGTATATTTTGGAGATCAGTTTTTTGTCAGTTGTTTCATTTGCTATTGTTTTCTCCCATACTAAGGGCTGTCTTTTCATCTTGCTTGTAGTTTCCTTTGTTGTACAAAAACTTTTAAGTTACTTAGGTTCCATTTGTTTATTTTCATTTTTATTTTCATTATCCTAGGAGATGGGTTGTAGAGGATCTTGCTATCATTGATGTCAGAGTGTTTTGTCTATGTTTTCCTCTAAGAGTTTTATAGTTTCTACTCTTACATTTAAATCTTTAATCCATTCTGAGCTTACTTTTTTGTATGGTTTTAGAAAGTGTTCTAATTTCATTCTTTCACAGGTAGCTGCCAAGTTTCCCAGCACCGCTCACTGAAGGGACTGTCTTTTCTCCATTGTATACTTTTGTCTCCTTTGTCAAAGATAAGGTGACCATAGGTGTGTGGATTTATCTCCAGGCTTTCTATTTTGTTCCCTTGGTCTATATTTCTATTTTTGTGCCAGTACCATACTGTCTCAGTAACTGGAACTTTGTAGTATTGTCAGTTCAGTCAGTTCAGTCGCTCAGTCGTGTCTGACTCTTTGCGACCCCACGAATCGCAGCACGCCAGGCCTCCCTGTCCATCACCATCTCCTGGAGTTCACTCAGACTCACGTCCATCGAGTCAGTGATGCCATCCAGCCATCTCATCCTCTGTCGTCCCCTTCTCCTCCTGCCCCCAATCCCTCCCAGCATCATGGTCTTTTCCAGTGAGTCAACTCTTCACATGAGGTGGCCAAAGTACTGGAGTTTCAGCTTTAGCATCAGTCTTTCCAAAGAAATCCCAGGGTTGATCTCTTTCAGAATGGACTGGATGGATCTCCTTACAGTCCAAGGGACTCTCAAGAGTCTTCTCCAACACCACAGTTCAAAAGCATCAATACTTCGGCACTCAGCCTTCTTCACAGTCCAACTCTCACATCCATACATGACCACAGGAAAAACCATAGCCTTGACTAGACGGACCTTAGTCGGCAAAGTAATGTCTCTGCTTTTGAATAGGCTATCTAGGTTGGTCATAACTTTTCTTCCAAGGAGTAAGCGTCTTTTAATTTCATGGCTGCAATCACCATCTGCAGTGATTTTGGAGCCCCCCAAAATAAAGTCTGACACTGTTTCCACTGTTTCCCATCTATTTCCCATGAAGTGATGGGACCGGATGCCATGATCTTCGTGTTCTGAATGTTGAGCTTTAAGCCAACTTTTTCACTCTCCTCTTTCACTTTCATCAAGAGGCTTTTGAGTTCGTCTTCACTTTCTGCCATAAGGGTGGTGTCATCTGCATATCTGAGATTATTGATATTTCTCCCAGCAATCTTGATTCCAGCTTGTATTTCTTCCAGTCCAGCATTTCTCATGATGTACTCTGCGTATAAGGTAAATAAGCAGGGTGACAATATACAGCCTTGACGTACTCCTTTTCCTATTTGGAACCAGTCTGGTGTTGCATGTCCTGTTCTAACTGTTGCTTCCTGACTTGCATATAGGTTTCTCAAGAGGCAGGTCAGGTGGTCTTGTATTCACATCTCTTTCAGAATTTTCCAGTTTATTGTGATCCACACAGTCAAAGACTTCGGCATAGTCAATAAAGCAGAAATAGATGTTTTTCTGGAACTCTTTTGCTTTTTCCATGATCCATCGGATGTTGGCAATTTGATCTCTGGTTCCTCTGCCTTTTCTAAAACCAGCTTGAACATCAGGGAGTTCACGGTTCACGTATTGCTGAAGCCTGGCTTAGAGAATTTTGAGCATTACTTTACTAGCATGTGAGATGAGTGCAATTGTGCAGTAGTTTGAGCATTCTTTGGCATTGCCTTTCTTTGGAATTGGAATGAAAAGTGACCTTTTCCGGTCCTGTGGCCACTACTGAGTTTTCCAAATTTGCTGGCATATTGAGTGCAGCACTTTCACAGCATCATCTTTCAGGATTTGAAATAGCTCAACTGGAATTCCATCACCTCCACTAGCTTTGTTCATAGTGATGCTTTCTAAGGCCCACTTGACTTCACATTCCAAGATGTCTGGCTCTAGATTAGTGATCACATCATCATGATTATCTGGGTCTTGAAGATCTTTTTTGTACAGTTCTTCTGTGTATTCTTGCCACCTCTTCTTAATATCTTCTGCTTCTGTTAGGTCCATACCATTTCTGTCTTTTATCGAGCCCATCTTTGCATGAAATGTTCCCTTGGTATCTCTAATTTTCTTGAAGAGATCTCTAGTCTTTCCCATTCTCTTCTTTTCCTCTATTTCTTTGCATTGATCACTGAAGAAGGCTTTCTTATCTCTTCTTGCTATTCTTTGGAACTCTGCATTCAGATGCTTATATCTTTCCTTTTTTCCTTTGCTTTTCACCTCTCTTCTTTTCACAGCTATTTGTAAGGCCTCCCCAGACAGCCATTTTGCTTTTTTGCATTTCTTTTCCATGGGGATGGTCTTGATCCCTGTCTCCTGTACAATGTCACGAACCTCATTCCATAGTTCATCAGGCACTCTATCTATCAGATCTAGGCCCTTAAATCTATTTCTCACTTCCACTGTATAATCATAAGGGATTTTGGGGTTTGATTTAGGTCATATGTGAATGGTCTAGTGGTTTTCCCTACTTTCTTCAATTTGAGTCTGAATTTGGTAATAAGGAGTTCATGATCTGAGCCACAGTCAGCTCCTGGTCTTGTTTTTGCTGACTGTTTAGAGCTTCTCCATCTTTGGCTGCAAAGAATATAATCAATCTGATTTCGATGTTGACCATCTGGTGATGTCCATGTGTAGAATCTTCTCTTGTGGTGTTGGAAGAGGGTGTTTGCTATGACCAGTGCATTTTCTTGGCAAAACTCTATTAGTATTTGTCCTGCTTCATTCCGCATTCCAAGGGCAAATTTACCTGTTACTCCAGGTGTTTCTTGACTTCCTACTTTTGCATTCCAGTCCCCTATAATGAAAAGGACCTCTTTTTGGGTGTTAGTTCTAAAAGGTCTTCTAGGTCTTCATAAAACCGTTCAACTTCAGTTTCTTCAGCGTTACAGGTTGGGGCATAGACTTGGATAACTGTGATATTGAATGGTTTGCCTTGGAGACGAACAGAGATCATTCTGTCGTTTTTGAGACTGCATCCAAGTACTGCCTTTCAGACTCTTGTTGACCACGATGGCTACTCCATTTCTTCTGAGGGATTCCCGCCCGCAGTAGTAGATATAATGGTCATCTGAGTTAAATTCACCCATTCCAGTCCATTTTAGTTCACTGATTCCTAGAATGTTGCCTCCATATGTTGGAATTTTTAATAGTTTTTCTCCTGTAATTGAGATCTAATCTTAATGCATTATGGTCAGAAAAGATGCTTGGAATGATTTCAATTTTTTGAATTTATCAAGGTTAGATTTATGGCCCAGGATGTGATCTATCCTGGAGAAGGTTCCGTGAGCACTTGAGAAAAAAGGTGAAATTCATTGTTTTGGGGTGAAATGTCCTATAGATATCAATTAGGTCTAACTGGTCTATTGTATCATTTAAAGTTTGCATTTCTTTGTTAATTTTCTGTTTAGTTTTTCTGTCCATAGATGTTAGTGGGGTATTAAAGTCTCCCACTATTATTGTGTTATTGTTAATTTCCTCTTTCATACTTGTTAGCATTTGCCTTACATATTGTGGTGCTCCTATGTTGGGTGCATATATATTTATAATTGTTATATCTTCTTCTTGGTTTGATCCTTTGATCATGATGTAGTGTCCTTCTTTGTCTCTTTTCACAGCCTTTATTTCAAAGTCTATTTTATCTGATATGAGTATTGCTACTCCTTCTTTCTTTTAGTCTCTATTTGCGTGGAATGTCTTTTTCCAGCCCTTCACTTTCAGTCTGTATGTGTCTCTTGATTTGAGGTAAGTCTCTTGTAGGCAGCATATATAGGGGTCTTGTTTTTGTATCCATTCAGCCAGTCTTTGCCTTTTGGTCGGGGCATTCAACCCATTTACGTTTAAGGTAATTATTGACAAGTATGATCCAGTTGCCATTTACTTTATTGTTTTGGGTTTGGGTTTATACACTCTTTTTGTGTTTCCTGTATAGAGAAGATCCTTTAGCATTTGTTGGAGAGCTGGTTTGGTGGTGCTGAATTCTCTCAGCTTTTGCTTGTCTGTAAAGCTTTTGATTTCTCCTTCATATTTGAATGAGATCCTTGCTGGATACAGTAATCTGGGCTGTAGGTTATTTTCTTTCAGCACTTTAAGTATGGCTTGCCATTCCCTCCTGGCCTGAAGCGTTTCTATTGAAAGATCAGCTGTTATCCTTATGGGAATCCCCTTGTGTGTTATTTGTTGTTTTTCCCTTGCTGCTTTTTAATATTTGTTCTTTGTGTTTGATCTTTGTTAATTTTATTAATATGTGTCTTGGGGTGTTTCGCCTTGGGTTTATCCTGTTTGGAATTCTCTGGGCTTCTTGGACTTGGGTGATTATTTCCTTCCCCATTTTAGGGAAGTTTTCAACTATTATCTCCTCAAGTATTTTCTCATGGTCTTTCTTTTTGTCTTTTTTGTCTTTCTTTTTTCCTCTCTGATTCATTTATTTCTATCATTCTATCTTCTATTTCACTAATTCTATCTTCTGCCTCCAATATTCTACTATTTGTTGCCTCCAGAGTGTTTTGGATCTCATTATTGCATTATTTATTATATATTGACTCTTTTTTTATTTCTTCTAGGTCCTTGTTAAACCTTTCTTGCATCTTCTCAGTCCTTGTCTCCAGGCTATTTATCTGTGATTCCATTTTTATTTCAAGATTTTGGATCATTTTCACTATCATTATTTGGAATTCTTTATCAGGTAGATTCCCTATCTCTTCCTCTTTTGTTTGGTTTGGTGGGCATTTATCCTGTTCCTTTACCTTTTGGGTATTCCTCTGTCTCTTCACTTTGTTTATATTGCTGCGTTTGGGGTGGCCTTTCTGTATTCTTGCAGTTTGTGGAGTTCTCTTTATTGTGGAGTTCTCTTTATCGTGGAGTTTCCTCACTTTGGGTGGGATTGTATCAGTGGCTTGTCAAGGTTTCTTGGTTAGGGAAGCTTGTGTCGGTGTTCTGGTGGGTGGAGCTGGATTTCTTCTCTCTGGAGTGCAATGAAGTGTCCAGTAATGAGTTATGAGATGTCATTGGTTTTGGAGTAACTTTGGGCAGCCTGTATATTGAAGCTCAGGGCTGTGTTTCTGCATTGCTTGAGAATTTGCATGGTGTGTCTTGCTCTGGAACTTGTTGGCCCTTGGGTGGTGCTTGGTTTCAGTGTAGGTATGGAGGCATTTGATGAGCTCCTATCAATTAATGTTCTCTGGAGTCAGGAGTTCTCTGATGTTCTCAGGATTTGGACTTAAGCCTCCTGCTTCTGGTTTTCAGTCTTATTTTTACAGTAGTCTCAAGACTTCTCCATCTATACAGCACCGTTGATAAAATATCTAAGTTAAAGATGAAAAGTTTCTCCACAGTGAGGGACACCCAGAGAGGTTCACAGAGTTACATGGAGAAGAGAAGTGGGAGGAAGGAGTTAGAGGTGACCCGAATGAGGTGAGGTGGAATCAAAAGAGGAAAGAGCAAGCTAGCTAGTAATCACTTCCTTATGTGTGCTCCACAGTCTGGACCGCTCAGAGATGTTCACGGAGTTATACAGAGAAGAGAAGAGAAGAGAGAGGAAGGAGACAGAGGTGGTCAGGAGGATAAAAGGGGAGAATGAAAAGGAGAGAGACAGATCCATCCAGTAATCAGTTCCCTAAGTGTTCTTCACCATCTGGAATACACAGAGATTCACAGAGTTGGGTATAGAAGAGAAGGGGGAGGAAGGAGACAGAGGCGACCTGATGGAGAAAAAGGAGAGTCCAAAGGAGAGGAGAGCAGTCAAGCTAGTAATCTTGCTCCCAAGTAAAAATGGGTACTGAAGATTGGGTTTTTAAGGGTACAAAATTGATAACAAATACCAAAAAGCAAAGATTAAAAATCTAGAGTACAGGTTGGATTTTCGAAAATACAATATTAAAGAAAAGAAGAACAAGAAAAAAAAAACAAAGTCACAAAAATTATTTAAAAAATATATATGAAGTTTGCTTTAAAAATAGGGTCTTTTTTTGAAAAGTAATAGTAGGTTATAAAAATGAAAATTAAAGGAGTAATAGAGGACTTAAAAATAAAAAAAAAGTTAAAAAAAGAAAAAAAAGAATGATCATAAAAATAGTAAAGATATATCTAGGACTTTCTCTGGTGGTGTTGTGGGCAGTGTGGGGTCAGTTCATTTTTGGATAGTTCCTTGGTCTGGCTTATATTTCTCAAGATCTATAGGCCCTTTCCTATGTCGTTGGTACTTAAGACAGGGTTTTAATCTATTACACCTGTCACTTCCAAGGTGGTTCCCTCTGTTTTAGCTTCTTCTGTTTGCTGGTCTCTTCAGTGTCTGATTTCCGCCCTGACACAAGGGTGGCGGTGGTGGACACTTTTTTAAGGCTCACTTGTTCAGTCGTGCTGTGGGGAGGGAGGGACACTGCAAACAAATAACACTGGCGTGTGCTTGCAGTGTCTCAGCCACACTGGGCCTGCCCTCACTCACGGTGCTCACAGCTCAGGCTCTAGGTTGCTCTGCTGGGAACCGTCCGAGGCTGGCCCTGGGCTGCATGCACCTCCCAGGTCTAAGCCGCTCAGGTTCAGGCACTCAGGTAGTCCTCAGAGGTGCAGACTTGGTTGGGCCTGCGTTTTGTGCCCTTCCCAGGTCTGAATAGCTCAGGTGTTTGGCGAGCACGGTCGCTGCGACTTATCGCCTCTCCCGTCCCTGCTGCTCAGTTTTCTGGGTATACAACTGGTGCACCTTCTCAGGCGGATGATGATTGTTCAGAACCCCAAGAAGTCTTAGTTAGCAAAGAAGCCTGCTTGCAGTTGGTAGATAATGTCTCTCTGGGGCTACGATTGCCCACTTCTGGCCCTTCTGGCCCTTCCGGCTCTGGCTGCCTGTCACTGGAGGGGGATGGTCTGCAGCTGGCTAATTCTGTTCCGTCCTTTGTTCTGTGCGAGGTCCTGGCAGTGTCTTATGTTAGACCTTTTCGTGTGGTTGCTATCCCACAGTCTGGTTTGCTAGCCCAAGTTAGTTTGCTCTGATTACCCTCAGGGCATTCGGGCCCAATACTTACTCTAAGCAATGCAGCCCGCGCCTCCCTGCTCAGCCCCTACTTGCTAGTGGCGGATGCAGGTGTCTGCGCTGCTTCTCCACTGGGGGAGTTGCTGTTGGGCTCGTAATCTGTGGGTTTTAATTATTTATTTATTTTCCTCCCTGTTATGTTGCCCTCTGTACTTTCAAGGCTCGCCACAGACTCAGCAGTGAGAGTGTTTCCTGGTGTTTGGAAGCTTCTCACTTTTTAAGACTCCCTTCCTGAGACAGAGCTGCGTACCTAACTTTTTTGTCTCTCTTTTTGTCTTTTTTATTTTTTCCTACCTCTTTTCGAAGACAATGGGCTACTTTTCTGGGTGCCTGATGTCCTCTGCCAGCATTCAGAAGTTGTTTTGTGGAATTTACTCAGGGTTTAAATGTTCTTTTGATGAATTTGTGGGGGAGAAAGTGGTCTCCCCGTCCTATTCCTCCGCCATCTTAGGACCGCCTCCTCAATGCTTACTCCTGGAAGGAAACTTATGACCAACCTGACAGCATATTAAAAAGTAGAGACATTACTTTGCCAACAAAGGTCCGTCTAGTCAAGGCTATGTTTTTTCCAGTAGTTATGTATGGATGTGAGAGTTGGATTATAAAGAAAGCTGAGCACTAAAGAACTGATGCTTTTGAACTGTGGTATTGGAGAAGAAGCTTGAGAGTCCCTTGAACTGCAAAGAGATCCAACCAGTCCATCCTAAAGGAGATGAATCATTTGAAAAACCCTGATGCTGGGAAAGATTGAGGGCAGGAGAAGAAGGGGATGACAGAGGATGAGATGGTTGGATGGCATCACTGACTCAATGGACATGTGTTTGGGTGAACTCTGGGAGTTGTTGATGATCAGGGAGGCCTGGTGTGCTGCGGTTCATGGGGTCACAGGAGTCGGACACGACTGAGTGACTGAACTGAACTAAACTGAAGTATCTTTGTGTTACTGTCGATTTCTCCTTTAATAGTTGTTAGTATTTGCCTTATGTATTGAGATGCTCCTATGTTGGGTGCATATATATTTTGAATTTTTATATTTTCTTGGATTGATCCTTTGATCATTATGTAGTGTCCTTCTTTGTGTCTTGATCTTTTTTTTTTCACTTTAATTTATTCTTTGTAAAGTGACATCATACAGACAAACCACAGAAGCTTTAGACATAGTGTTGACCAGTTTTAACAGCTAGTAACTGTTTTACAGCGAATAACATTTACACGGACTCCTCATCTCGTTATACAAAGGCATTATGAACACACACAGTTCTAATTTCTTATAAACCTATTTGTCAAGCAGCAAGATGACAATATACCATAGCGTAGCACAGAACGTTTCCTTCAAGAAACCAGAGCAGCACTATTTGGTGAATGGTTATGCATAGAATTTAAAGGGTAATAAACACTGGTCATAAAGCAAGGGATACACGTACATTAATAAGTGAAAAATGTTAATTTTTATTAATATAAGATAAAATGTTTCTCTTTACGCTTTAAGTTAAAAACTATGGAATACTTTAAAAGCAGACAATACAAGGTGCTTTCATTTTAGACTCCATATCAAAATACTACTCCATTAATTGCTTAAGAACCCATAACCTTTGAGTACTGCTCATTGGCTTTTTAAAGTCAACCTGAAATATAAAAGCACTTCAAGTTTACCAGTCAAAAGCTAATGTTACACTGGTTACATGTTACATTAAAACATAGCTTTTAAGAAAAACTGAATTTAAAAATACTGCAGCATGGAACTCTAAAAAGTAAAAATGCACTACTTTCAAATCTTTCAACACATTTTGGTTTAAAATGCCCTATTTTGTGAAACCATTACCTACTATATTCCCAACTTTCAGTTAAAATGACAGGTTGAAGTTGTTTTTAAATCTGATAACATCTAAAGAAATGGATCAGCATGTACATTGGCTATCCACCACAAAACGTTGTTCCCACCACGAAAACATCACTACAGAGAGCCCCTGGGTGAATGTAAATCTTAAAAACTTTAACAGCATCACACAAATATTTAGTGTCTTTTGGCCTTGAAATCAGAGCAATGCTACCAATAAATCTGATATACGCAATTTTCACAGAAGTTTCAGAAGCAAAAGAAGAAAAACGATTTGTAAGTGGTTGGTTGGATAGAAATGAAAGCACCCACTAGAGTCTTCTCATTTTAGAATTCATCCTCCAATGAGGGCGTCCGAGGTCACCATCACTGTCTGAGAGCATTCAGACAAGACTAATACTTGTTTTTTTTGTTTTTTTTTTCATGCTCAGAACCCTCCAAGCTTCAACATCAACCACAGGCCACTAAGAAACTGAAAATGCACTTATGATGAGCTCTGCAAGTTCAGCTACAAAAGCACTAAAACAGGAAAAACAAAAACCCTGTATCACACAAGTAACTCTGTGTTAACTATTTCTCTTGCCTCTCTCCGTGGCCTTAGAAATATGTGCTATGGTGAGTCTATTAGGAAAAGAGGTGCATAGGGGGAAAAAATGTTTCAAACAAAGAAATCAGTTTGTAGAATTTTCATATGGCAGCAGCTACTTCTTTTTACTTTCCTAAGAGTTAAAACATGGCAGAGTGTGAGCTATTAATATGCTCTGGGCATATTTCCCAAGAAAGCTAAGCAGAATATTTCTTAAAATTCTATTTTTAAAGACATTCATAAAAGCATAAATATTAATAAATAATACCAACATGTATATCTTTTCATGGGTTAATTTGTGGATGACCCTTGAATATTTTAGCGGTTATGTTGGCCATCACTCTTAATACTGACACAATAGGAAGCCTTCCAGCTACTAAAAAAGTTGGTCAGCAACTATTATCTAACCTAAGACATTCACTACAAAGCAGAATCCATAGCTCCAAATATCAGCCTGCAAAAAATCCAATTCAAATATCCTCCCAGCACCAAGAAGCATGAGGTTTTCCCCTACCTGATGAGCACTTTAATGTGATATTTAGCTAGTACAAAAGCATTAAAAAATGAATGCTTGAACAATATAGTCACATAGAGAAAAAAGTGTATCCAGTAAGGAAACAAAGACGGTGCCCCGCTCTGAGCTGCTGGGGACCGCTCCCCTTAGCAAATATTGAAAAGTAAAGTTAAACTCTGTAAATTCCCTTTTAGTACATGCAAAGGGCCACAATGACAGCACAGGTGTTCATCAATTCGGGGCAGAGCAGATGAACTGTTAATAAAACTATCAGCGTGGAGTATGAGGTATCAAACAAAGTTACACAGTCATGAAACAGAGGCGATATTCTGTAATGACTAGTTCTTGAGAAACAAACGTTTAAAATAGAAAGAACTTAAGATTAATAAAGTAAGTTGGCTTTGCAATTCACTTTCTTTTTTTTTAATTTTATTTTTTTTTAATTTTTTTTTAAATTTTAAAATCTTTAATTCTTACATGCGTTCCCAAACATGACCCCCCCTCCCACCTCCCTCCCCACAACATCTCTCTGGGTCATCCCCATGCACCAGCAAAGCAGGCAACACTAAATGGGAAAGTTCTTTAATGCATAGCTCTCTTCCCCAGGAAACACTGAGTCCAAAGTTCAGTGAAGACAAACAAGGGAACATGGCAGGAATCACTTTACAGTAAAGCAGGCATTTTCACCCGCTCTCTCAATACCTAGCGCCTCAGAGGCCTTGTCACTGAACTGCTGTCTGTGAAGAAGTATTTTCTCCTCAGCACATGCCTTGAGCAGGAAGTCCTCCCATGTGCAAGGAGTAATGAAGCCCACCCTTCCTGAAGGAAGAGGACAGAGCCCAGATTCCCACATTTCTATTCTAGAATCGTGAACAGGGTGCTCCAAAATATGTCTCAGAGGATAACTATTTTAACGATATGGTAAGAGTCAGAATTAAGTTCCCCAATAAATAGTTGCTATCCTAGGAATAAAAATAAATTTACAGACTATTTTTTTTCCCCCTAACCTAAGATACCATCACCGGTAAGATGCACCATAAATATCACTAAGAAAAGACACAGGCGATTCAACTATGACACGATGCTTTTGTATTCTGCAGAATGCCTAGTTTTCTGATTTACTCAAACAGAGCTTTCAAACAGGTATTTATCAGATCAACCTTGTGCTCACGTCCAGGAAGTGCATGATGAAATAAGTTGGTTAAGTGATGACTATAACGTCGTAGTCTGAGTCTAACTCTTCAGAATCATTCAGATGGGCGTCTGCGTTCCTCCAGACCACACCCCCCTGGGCATGGTCAAGCCCCCTGGTGATAGAGCACCGCTTTAAATGGCGCTCGGGCACTGCCAGCTGGTTAACGTCAGCGGAAAGCTTTGGATGCAATGAGGTCTGACGCCTCAAGGACAGTCCTGCTCGACGCATGAATCGATCACACCAGCCTCTGGTGGCTTTGAACTTCGCTTCATCTATTCCGAGGGCTTTGGCAATTTCTCCGGCCTTCAGCTGCATTGCTTGGCGTGTGACGGGCAGTCCTTTTGCACGTGTCTCACTGACAAAATGTAGCACACCCTCGTCTACCTGCGGGTATCTTCCTTTCTTAGGTCCCGTAAAGCACTTTGTGGTGGCTTTACAAGAAAATATGGAGTTTCGGTCGCTCCTCCAGCGACGGATGTTTGCCTCGCTGATGTGGAACGCACGCCCTGCTGCTCTGTTGCCGTGCTTTTCTGCATACACGATGACTTTTCGTTTCAAGGCTGAATCATAGTGTAATCTTTTTGAAGACATTTTAAAAAGCCAGTTAAACCTGACACATTTGATACCAACAATCAGTAATGGTGCTATGACAAGCCTGAGGTCCACACGTGCCCAGACGAGGGTAATTACATCACGACTGTTGCCTGGTTGACTGTAACCGCGAGATATATCCCAATTTCAGACAAGGCATGATGTGGGGGTGGGAGGGGGGAGGGGAAACATGACGCAGAACTAACATTAATAAAATATGGATTTTCAAGCCTGTAATATTTATCAGATTAACACCAGTGCAAGAAAAGAAGCCCAAGGGTTAAAGAAAAAGTATATATGTTTAAGCATACAAGCAAAAATTATCTTAACGATGAAATCTGCAATGGTTCGATTTGGTTGAACTTCCCTTTATTTGCATATGGCTTACATGTAAATCATTTTTTGAATTGGACTTAGAATCCAAGAATGAATGTTCTTCACTCCTTTAGCAAACTGCAAAGCCCCGTCATTACAGAGAGACTCCCAGAACCCTTGGTCATTCGCCATCACAGGACCGGCTGGCTCAGTGGCCTTCATCGGCAGGGGCCCTCCTCTGGCGAGCAGACCTGATCCTGTGCGGAGACGGTGAAGCATCTTCTTCGGTCTCAGATCCTGAAGGCTCACGGTCTCCCTCCTGGGATCCGGTGTCTCCCACCAGTTCCCGAAGAAACTTGAATTTTGACAAAAAAAGATGCCAAACAAAATACCAACCGCACACCATCAGCAGCAGCATGATCAGCAGCGTGGCCACGAACACCAGCAGGGTCAGCCCCACATTGTGCCACATCTTGGGGGCGGCGGGGCGGTGGCGGGCGCGGGCGGGCAGGCGGGAGGGCGGCGCGGCCGGAGCTTCAGCGGCCGGGGCGGCATGAGCGGCGGACGCCCCCCGCCCCCACCCGCCGGCAGCGCCCCCGGGAGGAGGGACGGGACGGGGCGGGGCGGCGCGGGGGCGGCCCCGCGGCCGGTGGCCGGCCTGCGCGGTCCCTCTCAGGGCAGCCGACCGATGTCGGGCGGGAGGCGGAGAGTGGGGGCGCCGCTACTCGCTCATCGCTCCAGGGACCCGGGGACGCGGCTCCGGGAGACCCCGGAGGCGGCCGGATGTGCTTCCATGGCGGACGCCGCAAGCCCCTGAGGCGGACCGAGGGGTGAGCACAGGAGCGTGCGGCGGCCGCCTGACCCTCGCGGTCGCCCACCCGAGGGTCCTTCGGCCCCCCTCGCGGACGGCAGGTAACGTCTCCCCGCGGCGTCCGCAGCGATTCTCTGCCTCCTTGATCTTTAGTTTAAAGTCTACTCTGTCTCATATGAATATTGTTAATCCCACTTTCTTTTGATTTCCACTTGCATGGAATATCTTTTTCCAGCCCCTCACTTTCAGTCTGTATGCTTCCCTCAGTCTCAGGTGGGTTTATTGTAGAGAGGATATATAGGGGTCTTGTTTTTGTATCTGTTCAGCCAGTTTGTATGTTTTAGTTGGAGCACTTAGTTCATTTACATTTAAGGGAATTACTGATGTGTATGATCCTGTTACCATTTACTTTATTGTTTTGCGTTTGTTTTTGTAGGCCTCTTTTTTGTGTTTCCTAACAAGAGAAGTTCCTTTAGCATTTGTGGAAGAGCTAGTTTTGTGGCAGAGAATTCTCCTAGCTTTTGCTTGTCTGTAAAGCTTTTGATTTTTCCTTTGAGTCTGAATGAGATACTTTTTGGATAGAGTAATCTGGGTTGTAGGCATTTCCCACTCATCTCTTAAGTATGTTCTGCCATTCCCTTCTGGCCTGAAGAGTTTGTATTGAAAGATCAGCTGTTAGCCTTATAGGGATCCCCTTGTGTGTTATTTGTTGTTTTTCCCTTGCTGGTTTTTGTGTTTTTGTAAGTTTGATGTCTTGCCATGTTTCTCGTTGGGTTTATCCTATGCAGGACTCTCTGGGCTTTGTGGACGTTGGTGGCTATTTCCCTTCCCATTTTAGACTTTTCAACTTTAATCTCCTGAAATATTTCCTCGTGGCCTTTCCTTTTGTCTTCTTCTGACAAGAAGAAGATTTGAATGTTGTTATATTTAATGTTGTCCTGTAGGTCTCGGAGACTGTCCTCATTCCTTTTTATTCTTTTTTCTTTATTATATTCTAGTTCAGTCATTTCAACCATTCCATCTTCCAGCTCACTTATCCGTTCCTCTGCCTCAGATACTGTGTTGATTTGCTCCAGGGTGTTTTTTTTTTCCCTTTATTTTTAGTAGAAGGATACTTGCTTAACAATATTGTGTTTCTGCCATGCATCCACATGATAATCAGCCATAGGTGTACATATGACCCTCCCTCTTGAACCTCCTTCCCACCTCTCATCCTATTCTACCCCTCTTGGTTGTCACAGATCCCATTTTGAGTTCCCTGAATTATAAAGCAATTTCCCACTGGCCATCTATTTTACATATGGCAGTGTATATATTTCCATGCTCTTCTCACCATTTTCTTCCTCCTCCCACCTTTTTTCCATAATTCTGTTCTCTATGTGTGTGTTTCCATTGTTGCCCTGCAGATAGGTTCATCAGTGCCATTTTCTAGATTCACTATATATGTGTTAATATATGATATTTGTTTTTCTCTTTCTAACTTGCTTCACTCTCTTTAATAGGCTGTATGTTCATCTCCCTCATTAGCACTGACTCAAATGCATTCTTTTTATGGCTGAATAATATTCCATTGTATATATGTACCACAGCTTCTTTATCCATTCATCTGTCGATGGACATCTACGTTGCTTCCATGTCTTAGCTATTGTAAATAGTGCTGCAATGAACATTAGGATGAATGTGTCTTTTTCAAATATGGTTTCTTCAGTGGTTTTTAATCTCAGTTATTCCATTCTTCATTGCTGATTGTTTATTCTTTAATTCTTCAAGGTCCTTGTTGAACATTTCTTGCATCTTCTCAATCTGTGTCTCTAGTCTATCCATGCCTCCATTTTATTTCCAAAAGTTAGGATCATCTCTACTGTCATTCTTCTGAATTCTTTTCCAGGTAAAGAAAAGAATTTTCTTGTTTCCTGTTTCCTGTTCAGTTGTTCAATCCTGTGGGTTTTAACCATGTTCCTTAATCTGCTGGATGTTTCTTTGTCATTTCATTTTGTTTAATTTCTTTGTTTGATATCTCTTTTTTGCAGCTTAAAAGGCTGTAGGTCTTAACTACGGAGTCTGCCTCCCCTGAGTGGGATTGGACCAATGCCTTGTGAAAGTTTCCTGGTTGGGGGATTTGTATTTGTGTTCTGGTGGGTGAAGCTAGATCTTGTCTTTCTGAAGGGCAGTGGCTGGGTCTGGTAGTGTGGTTTGGGGTGTCTTTGGGTTCAGTATAGCTTTGGGCAGCCTGTCTTCCAATGTACAAATTTGTGCCCCTATTTGGTTGAAGGATAAGCGAAGGGTGTTTGGCACTACAGCTTGCTGGCTTTTGGGTGTGGCTTAGTCTTAGTGTGGAGGTGGAAGCCTTAGGGAGGGCACTCACACATTAATGTTCTATGGGGCTGGGAGTTCTGTAGTGATCGAAAGTCCTGGAGTCATTAGCCATCAGCCATTTCCTTCTCCAGGGGATCTTCCCCACCAAGGGATTAAAGCCAGGTCCCTTGCATTGCAGGCAGATTCCTTTTCTGTCTGAGCCTCTAGGGAAGCCCCTAGAGAATGCCTCACACCAATTAAATATTCAATAAATACGTGTTGAAAATGAAGAGTATAGTCATGAATAGCAGAGATTTGATTATCATGACGATAATTATTGTTATTTCACAAGTCTTTGCTGTCAGATTATAGCAGGAATGTGTATGGTAGGATGTAGGAACACAGTACAGTTTCCAACTGTGTGTTCATCTGAAAGTTTCGACGGGCAGGTCTTCAGTTACCTTCTAAAGACAGTGCCAGGATATTTCATTGCTTTATATTCTCTCTCTCTCTTTTTAACCTTCCTTCGCTTTCCCATTTACTTGTTATTGTTGAGTAGTTGATAAGTCATGTCAGTCTCTTTGTGATCCTGTGGACTGTGGCCCACCAGGCTCCTCAATCCATGGGATTTCCCAGCACCACCCCCCCAAAAAAAAGCCAGGTTTGAGGAAAGAGCACATGGGCAGAGACCTCTGAGGACAGAGGGATTGGAAAGCCCACCAGGATGGGATGAGTGTCAGAAAGCTTTGGGTTTATGCGAGGTCTGGTCAGGAACCACAGCTCCCAGGCCTGGCCATGGACACTGCCCAGCACCCCTTCTTCCTGCCATCTGTCTGCCATGCCCCACATTTGCCAGGACTGCTGGGGTCTAGACTGTGGTACTTGCTGGGTTCTAGACACAGCTGTCTGTGGGTGTGTGGGAGGGTTGGAGTGCTCCTAATGACTCATTACAACTCTGGAAATTTTGACCAAAAGACTGGGGTTAATCTGGCTCCAAGGAGCTGAGGGACCTATGTAGGTCCCAGGGCCAGAGGCCAGACCAGAAGGCTGAAGAAGGAGCCCAGAGGATTTCTTGAGAAACCTGTGAAATTGGTTATTAGGAAGCAGCACTGAAAAGACTACAAACAAAAACCTCATATAAACTAAAGTGTGAAACAAATGTAAGATATTGTCGTCACTGGTGTTTCATAGAAAGCTGGATTAAACGTTCCATAATCATCACGTTTATCCCAAAACTTTCAGTTGTATTTCCAACACACAGCATCACAACTTCATGGAAGATATGTTCCATTTAAAATGAGGGGTGACACTTTGCTGGGAAGGAGACTTGAGCTGGAATGTCCAACACCAGGGCATGTGGGGGCTTAGTAATATTTGTTCCCAAGTCCCTGGAGGCCTGGATCCTGCTGGGGAGTCTGGTCCAAGCCAGAACAAAGCAGACAGTAAACATTTAAAAAAGGTTCAATGCTGGGCACCCTACCAGGCTCTCTTGAACCCACCCCAGTTGAGCTGTAGGACCCAAGCCTGGTTAGGCTCCAGGGATAGGGTAGCAGCCCCAGTCAGGGAGGCTGAGGGAATAAAGTGGGCACTGGTTTTCTTTCCTTCTCTTTAATATCATGCCTGTGCTATGTTGTAGTATAGTTTATTTGCAGTGCTGTGACTGTTGTTAGCATACAGCCAGCTGATTCAGATATGATGAATCTATGGGACATCTATAACCTTTGTTAGACTTTTGCCCTAGAAATCAACAGATAGCTGATTATCAGGCCCTTGTGGATTAGGCATGTGAGATTCAGGTTTTCTGTATACAGTGAAATGTTATTTCTGTGGATGCTCTCTTAGAGTTACACATTTCTAGTTTAGAGATACAGATTTCTGTGTTTATGTAGAATGAAGGAAGAAAGGGTCCCTGGAAGGTCACCATGGCCATCCTGCAGGTACAGCATCAGGTGGGCTTCAGGAACCTCGTCCTAGAGCCTAAGGTGTAGGCGCAGGCTGCTGCCCTTTAGAAGGAGGAGGTGCTGTTCAGCGAGGTGCTGGCCTCTAACCTGGAACCCTCGGCCCTAACCCTCATATCCCGCCAGCTGGAGGTTGGCCTTGGGGGCTGCAGTTGGGGATTCTGTTCCTCCTTACTGAGAGACGGACCCTCAGTCAGCCTCAGGAAGGGTTGGTCATGGTTTCCTGGCCAGAGAACCCAAGCCCATGTGGAGCCATGGTTTCCTGGCTCCAGTGTCTTGAAGGTCTCCCCAGCCCCTCCCTGGCCTTCCAGCCATCCTAGTCCGAGTCCACTGCCTGCTGCAGCTTGGCCTCTTAGCCAAGGCCATGGCCATGGCCCCGATCTGCCTAGACACTAAGATGAGCTGGAAGAGGCCAAGGCAGGAGTGGAAGGCCCACGGTGGTCTGTGTGGCGGGTGCTGGGAAGGCTTCCCTGGGAGGCACTCCTGGGCACAGGCTGAGTATCTGTTCCCTGGTGTGTCTGTGGTGGTGTGTGCCATTACCCTGGGCCAGGCTCTCCCGGTCACTGGGCGCTGCCAGAAAGGGACAGACTAGGCCTTGGGTCCCAGGAGCTGGAAGGCCAGACTGCACCTGTCAGAGACCTTGCCCGGAGCTGGGCCTTGTCCCCTTGCCCTCTGACATGGGAGATGTCATAGAAAGAGTGGGTGATGTGGACAGGGGTTTCTAGTGTGGCCAGGCCTGGCTTTGGGGTCCTGGCCAGCTCGGTGACCTGAGGCAGCTAGCCCTGAGGCTGGGTCCCCTCGGGGTCTGGGGGTGAACAAACACTGGTGTCTCGCTCCAAGGCCTTCCCACACCAGTCCTTCCTGTGTGGATGTCCCTGCAGTGGAGCCAGGCCATGGTTCCCTGACACCTTCCTCTCCTCAGACATTCTGGAATCTAAGAATAGCACCATCAAGTACCTGCAGTACAAGTTGGCCCAGGTCTGCAGTGTGCCAGGAGACCCCAACCCTCCCTTATCCAGGAGCCCCCTGATCTTGTCTTCTGGGTCCTGACCTAGTCTGAGGCCGTCTGTGCCTGCCCAGGGTCTCTGGGCCTGCATGTAGCCTGGCATCTTTGCTGCCACTGCCCAGTACACATCCTGCCTGGTGACCTGGGTCAACTTTGTTCTGGCAGTGTGCTGCTAGCCTGGCCTCTGCGGCCATTGTTGGGGGCATGGGGTCCTCTCTGGTCCCTCAGGTGAACATCCATGTCCTCCAAGCAGGGGCAGTTGTGGCTCCAGCCTTTCTCAACCACTCACAGAGACTTCCCACACAGTGCTCTAACCCTGGTACCGTCTGTCCTGTACTGAGCATCCCCAGCTCCCCAGCCAAGCCCACAGCTCTGTCAGAGCTTGGCCTGTGGGGACACCAATGCTGTGCTGCCTGCAGAGAGCAGACTCCTCACAAGTGTGACTCAGACATGAACCCTGGGTCTTGGAGACACAGGTTAAGGCAGTGCTGTCATGGGCCCTCATGCTCTGGTGACCAAATCCCCCAGTCTTCCCTGCCTTACCACCAACTTTGAAACATGTAAACTTTGAAAAAGAGTAGGGGGACAGAGATCCTGCCTGCATGGGTCTTGCCAGCACTGTTATCCACATCTCAGCTTTTCTTGGAAGGGGGAATGGAATAGATGGTGACAGACATGGCAGAGATGGTGGTCCCCAGGAAGGCAGGGATGGTGGGCCTGAGTGACAAATGCCCGAGGGGACCAGGAACTCTGAGTGCACCCCCTCTTCAACCTCCCCAGCCAAGAATTGAGGTCCCACATGTGAAGTGGTTGGGTAGCCCCCTGTGAAGTCTTTAGACTTGGATCAAACTTCTTCTGGATAGTAGGGAAGTCCCTGGCTATCATCCAGCTGAGCTGGGGAGTGTTTGTCACCTGCTCAGCTGGACCCACACTCCCGGGGCTGGAGACTCAGTGACTTCAATTCACTTTGCTTCAAAGGGTGGCTCTTTTCATGGGGTCTTTCCTTGATGGATTTGGTCTTGAGGACCCCAATCATCGGAGTTTGTCCTGCTTACTTTAATCATCCCCTGGTGCGTCATGTGCTCTAAAAAGTTTACATGCCTGTTCACACCACTAACCACTGGGCAAACACTCTCCTTAAGGCTGGGACATTAAGAAGATGGGTGAATGCAGGCTTGTGGTCACTCTGACCTGTCACAGACCTCTCAGAGTCCATCCACTGGGTGAGTGAAGACTCATGTTCACTTTGGTGTGTCATAGGCCTCTCAGAGGCCATCTCCTGGGTGAGTGGAGGCTCGTGTTTGCTCTGGCCTGTCACAGATCTCTCAGAGGCTGTCTGCTGTGGGAATGCAGGCTCGTGGTTACTCTGGTCTGTCATAGACCTCTCAGGGGCTGTCCATTGGGTGAATGCAGCCTTGTGGTCACTGACCTGTCACAGACCTCTCAGAGGCCATCCGCTGGGTGAATGCAGGCTTGTGGTCACTCTGGTCTGTAATCGACCTCTCAGAGGCCATCTGCTGTGTGATCATGGGCTTGGGGCACTCTAGTCTGTCATAGACCTCTCAGAGACCATGTGCTGGGTGAATGCAGGCTCATTTATTTCATTCAGTCTTAGTCCATTTAACATGCACTAGGAAGCCCTGGTTAAAAATACATCTTCAGCCAGACTCCTCACACCCTCACTCCCATGCATCTTCAGCCAGCCCACTCTCCCCTCATGTGTGGCAATGAATTGACCTCTAAGGAGACTCCCTGCTTCTGAATCTCGCCCCAAATGAACCAAAGCATCATCTTAGCACAAAGAATATGCTGCTTGCAGCGGAAAGTTGCATGGTTGTTTGGTCTCACCCAGGAAGACCCCTGGGGCCTGCACATGGACACAGGTGCTGAAGCTTCTGTGTTCCATCCAGCCTCCTTCCTCTCCCTGTGTGCTTCCTCCTACGACCACTGGCATGGCCTCTCTTCCTGGCCCTGGGGCTGCAGCACTGGCTGCTCCCCTGCCTGGAATCCTTTCCCAGAGGTGTTATCTCTGCAGAGACCCTGGCCCACCATCCTACGCCATACCCGACCCTCTGCTCATGCTGATTCAAGGCACTTTTCCTGCACTGGTTTTCCTCAGAGCACCAGTCCCTGTCTGGTATGAAGCCCATGCTGCCCCAAGGCAGAGGTTCTGTCTGTTTCAGTGTGTGGAGCCCTGTCTGGTACAGAATATGAACTCACATGACAACAAGCTGAAACAGTAACTGAACGCAAATCACTGTACACATGTAACTTAGAAATGTAGATGTAATGAAGAAACAGGTAAAGGTGGGAGATCTGGTAGGTGCTAGAAAACTTGCCGGGAGCCAGTGTGAGGAATCCTGCCCATGACAAGGTCATGAGGAAGGAAGCCTGACAAAAAGCAAGGATGTGATCAAGCTTCAGGGGTTCCCCCTGGAATTTCCTGAGCATCCACCCCCCCAAAAATAAGAATCTGCCTGCTTTTCCACTCTTCTGATATTCTCTGGAAAAAGTCAAATCAGGGCTTTAGTCTTCTGCATTTGAAAGGGATGTTTCAGTTAAACCCCTCTGATAGCTCTCTAGCTTGCCTAACAGGTTGCTCAGACCTCTTACAGCTTGTGAATTGCTTACAGCCCCCCAACCGTGAGAGGCACAAAGCTTAAAGCATCTTAAAGATACAGAGCCTTTTCTAAAGAGCTAAAAATCATATTGGTGACAGGTTTTCACTGTTGACTCAATGATTGCTGCCAGGCCTCCATATTCTTTATCTTTTAGGCACCTGGGAGGATGTTAATCAATGTAAACTGGATATGGAAAAGATATATAATAGTTTTGATATTAGCAACACTAGACTTTTGAGTTAATTACTTTTCTCTTTGTTATATATCACTGCACTCCTCTTGTGTCCTTGCTATGTAAGAATGTAACTTTATTTAGTGCTTTCTGAGAGTGGCACCAGACTTTGGGAAGATCAACACAAATAAGTCTTCTGGTTGACAAACCCTTATCAGAAAAAAGGCTGTAAAATGTTAATTGGCCCTTTTGGCCGGAAGATGATGTAAATTACCTAAGACTTGTGTATACAACTAGATATGCAGAGAGAAAAGCCTGGTTTTGATAAGAGTCTGGGCTGCTAATGCTGCATAACTTTGTGTTACCCATTGATCTCCATGTTTTATCAAAAGTATAAAAGGCCTTCTGAACAATAGAGGATGGGGCCAGTCGCTGGACTGGTTTCCCCCGTGTTTCCTCTCTAATTTCTGGCTGAATTCCCATCTGGGGCATGGAGACTCACCATGTATACTTACTTGTCCCGGCTTTTAAGATCCACATGAGGGGGAGCCCAAGGTGGGGCACCCCCCGATATTCAAGAGGACGCCGGTGGCCTAACGTAGATGGTGCAAGCTCCTTGTCTGGAACTTTATTGGCTTCCCACATAAACCAAGTTATTCAGCCTTCTTTCTCCACTTAATTTTCCTACTATACTATTTCTTCCTAATCTAATCTTATATTAATAAATAAATAAGTTTTCCTCGCCAACGCCGTCCCCGCTTTGAATTCCCTGGATCCACCGGGGCTGGATCCTGGCAAAAACTTACTTTTAGCTTCTAAGCCTTTTGGCAGAAGGTAATGTTACATATTTTTTGCATGAAATACTGAAAATTAGAACTAACATTTTAAAATAAATAGTTTTCATAAGTCATATGAAATGAATCAAATTCTGAGGCATTTTAATCGCAACTCGACTGACTTGAGACCGGATTGTACTATGCTTCAGAATTGGACCAGGGAAACTCCCCAGGATGGAGTGGGACACTGGAAGAGGGGTGGTCCTCACCTCTCCCAGCTGCGAGCTCACTCTTCCCCTTGCTGTCACACTTGATGCCAAGTTCCTCACCATAAATGTCCCCATACCAGACCAGCAGCTCACAGCCCAGCATGACCACCTGGCAGGTTTGGTAGAAGATCTGCCCGTGATACTGCAAAGTCACTAGGTTCTCCTCCTCATAGTGTTGGGCACAGTTCACATACCTGAGGTCGAGGCCGGGAAAAGGAAAGAAACCACAGGTGACAAGTCCCTGCCACTGTCGGGCCATGCCCAGCTCCTTGCCTTCAGGCTCTGAGGCCATGATGGCTCCCACCACCCCTCATGGGGACCTTCTGTTCACACCTTTGACCATGGTGTGTGAATTCCTATTTCCAGATCCTGTTTCCTGTCCTCTTCCTGGCTGGAATGCTTTTCTCTCCTTACCTAATTAGCCATTTT